>NC_053517.1:98594803-99237580 GCF_016920715.1 Anopheles arabiensis
CATTTTCAGCTCGTGGTTGAACTGTTGCTCATACAGCACATTGTTTGCGTGATACCGTTGGCGACAAATGGCCGAGCTGAAAGCGAAACGGATTTGTTCAATCTTTCGATTCACACTACCCACAACAAACGCTTCATTTTTTAGGTACGCTTAGGGTACGACAATGCTTACTATGGAGGCTGTAGATTGGTGTAGCTGGGATGTAAACTTTCCTCCGAACGGTTCGGGGGGTTGGGTTTCTTTTTATCGCCCGACTTGCGCTTCGATTCACGGCGCTTTTTGCGCTGCTGGGAGCTGCTCCGATCCATTCGGTACGATGAATTTGAATGTGTTGCAGTGCAAAACAAATGGTTCTCTAGTTCCACACTACTATCATCGGTACGAAAGAAGTGCTGTTGCAGAATGCCAGCGCGCTGCTGCTTTTTTACGCCCTGTGCGTTACCCCTGGCGACGGATATGACGGCGATGAAACAAAATCGATTTATTTAGTTAATGTAGGTCAGCGAACAGGTATAAACAGAGCAACGTGTGGTGGCAGTGGGGGAGTCGGTTTGGGGTTCAAACTGTTTCTGATTGACGTGGGCAATTGCTTTCGTTTTCGCAGGGCTGCATTAGTTCTGCCATACCGACAGGATCAAGTTGCAGCATACAATGCTTTCGATTTTAATTGCTGATCGATTTTATACACCAACAACAGATTGCGGGCAGCGTACCGAGCGGATGGCGACTACAAGGCGAAATTCAAACAATTATTTTACAGTTGTATTGTAATATTTTTTCACAAAAATATGCGATTGGATTTGGTTTTGATTCTTCCATGCTTTGAGCGCACGTATGCTGCTTCTATTGATGGTCGATACTGGTTGATTATTTTTGGACCAATGGATCACAGCAAACACTGCCCAAGACACACGATGGAGTGGTTGTCGACAACGTTATGTAGAGAGCGGTGTGGTAGTTTGTTGTGGGCAGTATTTTTTTTAAACTTCTGTGCAACTCATCCTGACGATGTTCCGCAACGCTTTTCAGCATAGATTCGTGACAGTTTTCTCGAGCGCCGGAAGCAAACCATTGGCCATCTGGGATGTGCACACGAAAAACGGGCACTCGCGGCGGGTAACCGATGAAGATATCCGCTCCCTGGCCTTCGAACTGATCGGGGTGAATGTTGCGACCACGTACATGGTAGCACCGTGTGCACCATGTCCCTCGCTTTCGATAAAGCTCCCGTTTCTGGTGATGTTGGTTAAAAATATGAAAAAGTTCTTTTGCTTCGAGGTTCAGGTGAGCTGGTTTTTTAGTTTTTTTCTGATGTTTTCAGACAAAACATGATCATTGTCCCTCTTTTGCCTAGATCCTGGATGATAGACAATCGCTACGTCGGCTACGCTTTTCCAACTATCAGAGTGGAACACGCGTGGATAATTTCAGCTCCTGCATGCCCCTATCGTTGACCTGCAATTGGAACCACGTGCAGTTGAATTTGGCCGAGTTTATCAGGCGTGCGTACGGTACCAATTACGTCGAGACGGTTCGGCTGCAGATACATGCAAATGTGCGCATCAAGCGTATCTATTTCTGCGATCAGCTGTACACGAACGATGAAACACCGGCTGAGCTGCGACTTTTCCCACCGGTGCGCCCCAACCGGATGGTGCAGCTGAAGGCACAGCAGAAGCCGGCCGCAATCCCTCACGAACCGATCGAAACGGTACGGCCCCCGACCCCGGTGGATGCGGCGGACATTTCGAACATGTTGGAAAAGGAACTGGCCCCTGCCCAGTGCGCTGTTGGAACAGACGGTTAAATTTGGTCGTTGATTGGTGGATGGAAGAAGTTTTTTTACGCTAGAATTATACAGTTTTGTACATGATGGTTATCGGGTTAAAATTGTTCGTATAATGATTACAGATGGAGATTGATTGAAAATTCTTCAAAATTTGTAGAGTGTTACATCGATAAGGTAGGGAATAATTTCATGTATCTGAACTGCCTATCTTCATTCATTTAATTGTCGGGGCTTTAAACTCTTTTCAAACAAACACGTGGTTTTGTAAGCATGTCTGGCTTTGCCGCTATCACGTTGCTCGAGATGTTGGTTTCATTGCCCATGCAGCAAAAGTTCCTTACAATCTTCAACAATTGCATGTTGAAGAATCTGCAAAGAGATGACCTGCGTTGTTTTTGTCATCTTTTGATCTATTAATTCCAGAAAGAGTAAAATTTACTCTTGCCAAAAGTAGAACCCAATTAATTCCGACTAATTTTCTCTCTGTCGTTGAAAAGCGATCCCTACAGCAACCATGACCACAATGATGGGAGATAGACAAGAGGAGCTTTGTTTTTTAAATATATATTTTACTCCGATTTAATGGCAGCTCTAAAGTTGAATCCTTTTCGCATCACGCGCTATACAACTTGTCCCTACAGCTCATGAGGAAAAATAAATTTGAAAATTTGCACATTTTCCATGGCGTTGCTTTCCAATGCATAGCATTTGTTGCCAGATTTAGCCGCTTTGAACCGCGGCTGCCGGATTGCCGCTTTTCTCAAACGTCAAAATCGAGCCATGACTGTCAATTGGGATTGCGAATAATCGGCGGCCAACAGAATTACCAAACGACATTTTTGTGCTATTGTACAAAAACAACAGCATATTTTAAAACAGCCTTTATCAGGAAAATAGTTACAATCTATCTGATTACAACATTGCACAAATTTTTTACCAAAACTGCCATCAGCATTCATCCTGCGCGGAGCAAAAATTACGCGCCCATCAAACTGATGACAGCTGCTGTCAAACCTCATACACAGCCAAACTTTCAGCAAAATGTACAAGCAGGTATGGTAAAATGGTTAATAGTTTTGTGTTTTCTGCGTTTAGTTTAAGACCGTGAACGTAAATTATGGAAAGCAGAGAACTATAAAGTACGTAAGTAACAGTGGTGACAATCGTGTTGGTTGCTCGGACGCGAATAAAGAGCGTGAATATTAGCGCGTTGACGATAGGAGTTGTGTTGTGCTGTCTGGAAGCAAGCGGAGAAAAGTTTTCCGATCTACGCCGGATTACACTGATGGAGTTAATTTTTGCACAAAAATAGTAAACATGCAATTGTCCTTGTGCGGGGTGGAACGCAATCGAAAAAAAAACTTTAAAATCGTTCAAATTGAAAGGGAAAAAGACGCATCTTTATTATTGTGTGACGCTAGCGGAAAAGGGAAGGCAGCAGGTCGAGATGCAGACAGAAACATTGGATGCGCTGTGTGCGCGTTACCTAAAGATGGCGCTAGTGTGGCGACATCGGAATAGAAGCTGCGCTGTGATTGGCCGACTGGCAGGCTGGAGTGAAAATTGGTGAAAATGTGAAATTTCGTGAACAATTGTGCAGTTTGGAGTGAGCAGAGACGAAGAAAAATCACGCACGAGCCATTTACATTCGTTTGTGGCAGGTAAAATGCGGCGAGGATCGTTTGCGACTAAAAATTGACCCACGGCTTCGGCGCTCGATGGTTGTCAAAATGGCGACCGAGCGCAGCGACCAATCAGCGTCGAGCTTCTATCGGTGCCGTACACGGTCGGAATTTTCCCTTAGAATCGGGGCCTTCGCGTCATTCTCTGCAGAAGTGCGTCTTCTGTGAGCAAAGTCGGATCGAAAAGCTAGCATTTTAGCGGAGGGAGCCAGCAGCAAATCGAGCCTCCGTTTGGCTGGGAAAAAGGAAGAAAATTGCCACTATTTTGACATGTGTCAGGATGGGAATAAAGTGCAATAATAAGGTGACAACAATTTAGTGGCTTGGAAGGCAAATTAGCGTACCGCGTAGCCGGGGAAGATTAGTTATCGCGCGGGGAAGGTAGGTTTTTTCGCTCGCCATAGTTAATAATGCCCGTGTGGCAGAAAAGAGTGCGCTGTGTGTGCTTGCTGCTGCTGCTGCCGCTGGTTGCCCTGGCAGTGTTGGACTACTAGTGAGAGAGCGAAAAGTGAAGCGCTGCTGCTGGTCGTTTGGAAAATTCGTGTCTCCCAGGTGTGTTGTGCCTTTGTAAACTGCAGTTTGCACTGGGCAGGTTTGGTGAAAATGCATTTACGATACGGCAACGGAAGTGATGAGGAGCATGGGGCGGAAATAACCCTCCTACCCGCTGCATGTCTCAGCAATGTTGCAGTGAGAGGAGGACGCTTGGGCAAGTTTCGATGGGCCGCGAATGAGATTAGCGAAGAAGCAAACACGTAGGGTTATTCCGTTCGGAGTGAGAAAGGATTCGGTTATTTTGAAAGGTTTCAAATTTTGTACTGTAAAAAGCACATGTTGTCGCTAGGAGGTAATAGAATAGGCTAGATAATGGTAGCAGCGCGCGTCACAGAGCAAAATCTCTACCAAATAGCATTATCTTTATGTTCGACTTCTGTGCTACTTGCAGCTAAGCTGCATACATTCCCTGCCTGCGGACATCAATGTTTATGTCTTATTTGTTATGCTTTGTTTTTTTTTTTCTTTCTTACAGGCATTCGATGCGAGTGGTGTAAAACGAGAATAGAACCTAAAATCGATGTGCTTTGCGCTAAAATCGTTTTCTAATCGAGAAACACACGCTTCGTTCCGGAGACGACAGGAGGAAATAATCGAAGCATATAATCGCTCGGCGTCAGCTATAGCCCGGCTATGAACACTTTACCGATGCAAAGTTAAGGGAAACCAAGAAACCAAGAGAACAGCAGCAAGTTCGCCCGCGACAGTTTGCATCGAAAACGCACGCACGAGAACCACACACAAACTCACACAATGACGGGACGTCAGTCCAATGGGCCGGGCGGCAGCGCGTCCGTCGGCAAGCGGAGAGGCCGGCCCCCAAAGACGGCCACCATGGAGCGGCCCAAGAAGTTCCAGTACCATCTAATGAAGAAGCCGAAATATTTGTGCAAGGACGGGCAGGATGGCAGCAGCAGCACACCGTCGGCGTCCCGGGCCTCCTCGCCGCACGGAAGCGAAGAGAGCCGCCCCTCGACCTCCCGGAGAACGCCGGCCGCGAAGGGTACGAGAGGCCGAAAATCAACGCCGCGCGGCCGCCCGAGCGGTCGGGGACGCGGTGGACATAACAATTCGTCGGCAAGAAAAGGTAAGTGCGAGAGAAAATGGTCTTGGCTAGTTTTTTTTTTTTCGTTTGCGTATGCCCCAAAAACACACGCAGAATATGCTTCCTTTTCTTGCATCATCATAATCGCTCCAAAACACAACAGCAGCAGCGTACGCGAAACGGGTTTCCTTCTGTTTGTGCGCGGCGCGACGCCGTTGCGGCTGTGTGCGTGCGTGTGTACGTTTTCCCTCCATTTTTTCGCTCCCACGGCTGAACCTTCTTTTTGACAGTTGTTGGTTGTGTGGTTGTAGAGGGACGCAAAGGCGCAGAAAGAGAGGGGAAGAGAGAATGTAAGGGAAGGACGCGCAGTCCACCGTCTTGGATGGCGGGGAAACTTTGTTTTGATGAAATTCCCTTTTAAGTTACTTTTCTTTCTGGACGCCACTTGTCATCTTTTGTCTTTTTTTTTGTTGTTGTTATTGTTTTTGAAAAAAAAAAAAAATAAGAATAATGGAAAGAAAAAAACATGTAATGTTTGGTTTGTCTAAAAGTAAACATTTTTGATGGTCGTTTTGCTGTTCTACCACTCAAAATATTGGATTGCCAAAACGGTCTTTAGCCGAATTGCGTAATGCAAGAGAGAGAGAGTAAAAAAGCAAGAGGAAGAAGAAGAAGCAGAAAACTGATGCAATTTATTAAACTCTTTTGCTGCAGCTTACTCGTACCATGATTCGGAATATCATTACGGTTCCGACTTTGGCGACGACAGCGACAAGAGCGACCTCGACGATGACTATCTGCGCTCGCCGAGCGACTCGGACGACAGCCTCGGGCACGAGTCGGATAGCGATTTCTCGATGATCAGCTCGACCGGCGGGGCCGGCATTAATGGGGCGCTCTATCTGAAGGATCCGAGCCCCGACCCGATCTGGCTGCAGGAGCGCGAAGTGCCCCCGCTCGAGCTGCCGGAATCGTCACAGGATCTGCTAGTGCCTACGGACATCGTGCTCAAGTGCACGTCCATCTACGAAATCATCCGGCGCTTCCGGCA
Source organism: Anopheles arabiensis (assembly GCF_016920715.1). Taxonomy (NCBI): domain Eukaryota; kingdom Metazoa; phylum Arthropoda; class Insecta; order Diptera; family Culicidae; genus Anopheles; species Anopheles arabiensis. The sequence continues at coordinate 98,600,926 of NC_053517.1, forward strand.
CCAGGTCCGGCTGTCGCCGTTCCGCTTCGAGGACTTTTGTGCGGCGATCTGGAGCGAGGAGCAGAGCAGCTTGCTGACCGAGCTGCACATCATGCTGCTGAAGGGCATACTGCGCGAGGAGGACTCGCAGCAGACCCACTTCGGGCCGCTCGATCAGAAGGACAGCGTGAACATTGCGCTGTACCTGATCGACTTCATTACGTGGCCGGAGGTGCTGCGAAGCTACATCGAGAGCGACCCGAGCTTGGACCAGGCAGTGCTGCGGATTCTCTCCACCACCGAGTATCCGTACGTGCCGGCCGAGGATCGGCTGTACGTGCTGCAGTTTCTGACGGACCAGTTCCTGATAACGACCCAGGTGCGGGACGACGTGATGCAGGAGGCCATCCGGTACGACGACCACTGTCGCGTCTGCCATCGGGTGGGGGAGCTGCTGTGCTGTGAAACCTGTCCGGCCGTGTTCCATCTGGAGTGCGTCGAGCCGCCGCTGGTGGACGTGCCGAAAGGGGACTGGCAGTGCAATCTGTGCAAATCGCACAAAGTGTCCGGCGTCATTGACTGCATCTCGATGCAGGAAAAGCAGGGCCTGCTGTCGCGGCAGGAAATGCTCGGCTTCGATCGGCACGGGCGAAAGTATTGGTTCGTGGTGCGCCGCATCTTCGTGGAGAACGAGGACTCGTCGCAGGTGTGGTACTACAGCACGGTGAAGCAGTACGAGCTGCTGCTGTCGAAGCTGGATCCGGACGAGCTGGAGGCGGAGCTGTACCAGGAGCTGGATCAAAAGTATCGCGACGATATCGTGCGCCAGATGACGCTCACCGAAACGCTAACCAGCCAGCACAAGGGATCGAAGAAGTCGTACTTCGAGGTTGACAATCAGCGCGTCAGTAAGTTGCTGGACCACCAGCAGGACAGCAACAGGGAAGGCGCCAATGCGGCGGACACGGAGGAAGGGTCGGAAAACAAAGAGGCTGAGGAGGGTGCGGGTGAGAAGGGCGCGACCGGAGAGAACGGTACCGAACCGGGCAAAGAGCCGTCGGCATCGGATGAAGCCGCGGCAGCTGCGAAGGAAGAGGACGGCACGCAGCAGCTGAACGGCGGCGGAGGCAGCAAACATGTGACACGCTCGAAGACGGGATCGCTAACACCGCGAACGTTCAATTTGGATGAATTGAAAAAGAAAAATCCAAAGGATGAGTCTGCTGGCGGTGGTACTGCCGGCGGCGTTTCCTCCACCACGGCGGCACAGGATGGAATTGACCGTTTGACGAGACAGAAGGTAACGCAGCTATCCAACGGTACGCTCTACTTCAAGCTCGGCATGGAGAATGGGCACAAAAACTACGTCAACCAGTACGCCGTCCATCCGATCGCGCTGAACAAGCCGCAGCGCAACGAGGAGCGGGACAAGAAGCGGCACCTTTCGCACAAATTCTCCCTCACGCCGGTGTCGGAGTTTAAATGGCTTGGCGGTGGGCTGTACGCCACCCAGCAGCAAATCATCACGACCATCCGGCAGACGCTGCTCGCGCTGGAGCAGGCGGTCGCCACACCGTTCATGCATCACAACTGGAACCGGCTGCGGAAGGTGTGGATCAATGCGATCGGCGTGTGCACCCGGCCGAACGAGTTTGCCCGGGCGATGTGCATGATCCAGGCGTGTCTGCGCGGGGTGGTGTTCGCTAGCGTCTGGCACGAGCAGCTGGGCCACACGAAGATGTATCGCATCACGCTGGCGGAGCGGGAGGAAAAGAAGAAGCTGGAAAAGCGTGAAAAGCGCGAACGCGACGACGAGGAGGAGCGCAACCGGACGGCGATTAATTTCGTAAAATATTCGCTCGGGCTGAAGCACCAGGTGTGGAAGCAGAAGGGCGAAGAGTATCGCATCCACGGGCAGTGGGACTGGATTTGGATGGGAAACGGGCGCCGAAAGAAGACCGTCCCCGGGCGAACGACGAACGAGGCGGCCCACGTGGTGCTGCCAGTGCTGCATCCGGAAACGCAGCAGCGAAAGGTGCAAAAGCTGGACTGGCGGTCCTACGAAGCGCTGCAGAAGTGTCGCGCGATAAAGACGGAGCAGCAGCACCAGCCAGCGCTTGCTGCGGTCGATTATCTGACCGACATTGATTCGCTGAACGACAAGTTGCTGCAAAAGCTGCATCAAATTGAAACGTTCGCTGTGCCGCAGCAGTACAACACGGAGATTGATGTGTCGCGCGCACTGTCCACGCCCCAGGGACGCATCCTGTATCCCAAGGTGGGGCGCAAATGTCCCCTGCTGGAGGGGCTGCTGCAGCGGCGCATGAACCTGCGTGACGCGGAAGAGCAGCGCATCAAGCTGGCGAAGGAGCGGCAGGACGAAGGGCTGGGCGATGAGCCGGCCGTCGTGTCGAAGGACGCACCGACCGGCGGCAACACGACAGTCATAACGGTGCGTGTGCTACCGCCCAGTGAGTGCATCGAAAAGCAGCTGCAGCGTATCATCAGCAGTCGGGGTGGACAAGTGGCCGGCGCTAACCTTAAGCCGCACGTGACCGCATATCAGCAGCATCTCCGCAATCGACAGTACCGAGAGAAGCTGCAATCGTTGGTCAGCCAGACGCAGGAGCTGCGCGTGCAGTACCACTACGCCAATCGGAAGACGGCCCAGAACCGCTGCTACTCGATTGGATGCAGCATGGCTAACAGTCCTCCAACCATGGCTTGCTATTCGTCACTGTGTCGGCAGAAAGCAGCACTAAAGGCAAAGCTGTTTGCGCTGCTGAAGCAGATGCAGCTGCTGGAAATTCAGCACAACAGCACAGTACAGTCGGCGACCGCTGCTGGCGGAGCGGCCGCAGCAGCAGCAGCGGCCGCTGCGGCTCCTTCGAAATCCATCCTCGAGCAGAAGCTGACGGAAGCGAAGAAGGAAAGCTTTGAAAATTTGCTTACCAACTTTTCGGTCAATCTGTTCAAGTCGCTGAACGACGATTTGGAGCGATCGAGGCGCACGCTGGTGGAGTACGACGCCGAGCTGCTGGACAAACTGACCGCCGAAGTTGCACCAAAGCTGGAAGCTTCCGCTGAGGAAGGTGTCACGGTAAAGGAAGAGCCTGATATGCTGGCGAACGCCTCCTCCTCAGCCGCCGTGCTGGATTGTGCCGATGTGGTAAAGGAGGAGGTCGTGTGCAGCACCGAGGACAATGCGATGGATAGTACGGCCGCGATGCTGGACGTAACTACAACACCGACCGTCGAGGACGCGAAACCGATGGACGTGGACGAGGGTGACATTTCGGCCAGTGGCATTGCGCTGAACGAGAACTCAAACTCGAACTCGCTGGCGTCGGACGTATCGAACGGCGACGGCAGTCGCGTTACACGGGGCCGGGGCCGCTCGTCGCGGTTAGCGATGAAGGCCAGCGAAGAGGCGGCCATGGCAGCGGCAACGAGCGCGTCGAAAGACACGGGCTGCGCCACCGTTTCGCCAGTGAAGCCAAAGGAAGAGGAACTGCTGCCGGAGAAGAAGCTTGCGGTGCTGATTCCGGTCAGACCGAACCGTCGATTCGCACTGCCTTCGCGAAGCGTGAAAAAGGAAGAGGCGGAAGAGAAGGAAGAAGCACCGGACGGAAGCGTGCGCGTGTACTCCGTCAGCAGCACGAAGGGTCGAATTTATCTGAAGAAATCTCTTCCACCGGCGGTGAAACCGGCGACCGGTTCGGGCGCTGCCGGCGACGGTGGTGGCAAACCGAAAGCGGACACACGCATTCCCGTCCTGGGTAACGGTAAGCCACGGTACCCGGTGGTCAATTACTTCCGCACGAAGAAGGCAGGCGTATCGTCGATAATGGTGTTGCCGCGCGGTGAGCTTTTCAAGCTGGCCAAACACGGCGGCCGTCTACCGGTGTCCGGTTTTCATCATCTGGCCAAAACGAACACCTCCGTTTGGCCCTACCCGTGCTCGCGGCCACTGTTTAAAACGTGCTGGCTGTACCGCAGCGTCAACCTTACGTCGCTGTCCGCGGTAGGCTTGCAGTTGCGCATCCTTTGGACCTGCCTGCGGTGGGACGATATGGCCATGAAGCCGCTGACGGCGGATGGCAAACATCAGGTGACTACGGAATCGGAAATCATGTCGCTGGAGCTGCTTCGCCACCGGCATGTGGGAATGTTCAACGAGCGATTGCAGTATCTGCGCCGGAAGGTCGTCATTCCGCTGGAGTTGCCCAAAACGGTGCGAGGTAAGTTTATTGCGATTGTAGTTCTTTTCTGTCCAAACCGACCATTCACTAGTCATGTGTTAATGTGTATTGTGTGTACAAAAATTTAGCGGAGGTACAATCGATCCGCTCGGGGCTGCGTAAGCGTAAGCGTGCCGAATCGCCACAGCAAACCGAACCGCAGGTGTCGGAAGAATGGATCGACGAAGACAAGCTGGAGCTGTGGGAGATAAAGCTGTACGGCGAAAAGCAGGAGAAGCTTGCAGCCGCCTCCGCACAGCCGGTGACGCGGAACAGTACCGGCAAGCTGCCAGTGAACAACCGAATGGCGGCGGATTCCTCCTCCAGCGCGTCTCCCGGCGGAGCGCAGTCGAACAAATCGTCCGCCTCCGGCGGCAACAAAGCATCGCGCGACGAAATTAACGAAAAGATGGAACAACAGTTGCGGCTTCAGCGGGCAGCGCATAATCAAAAGCGAGCGATGGAATTGAAGCAAGGTTTGTTTGGCCTTTTTTTTTGGCGTTTGATTGCTAAGGCCACTTTACCAACGAGATTTTGCTGTTTTGTTCTTTACAGAAGGTAGCACCACTCCCAAACCGGCCGGAGTTATTCAACGCAAGATTTTGGTAAAGAATGCGGACGGTACTACAAAGATCATTCAGCAGAATGTGGCGGCTCCGTCCTCTAGTGGTCAGCAGCAAACTGCTACGACACCGAAACCGGATGGTCCACAGAAGGTTCAAATCATTCGTGGCCCTGATGGTAAGGTAAGCGTCCGTGGGCTGAATCCGGGCCAACAGCTGATACAAACTCCGGACGGCAAGCTGCACGTGCTAAGCAGCAATCCAAATTGTGAGTATATTGTGTTTTTACTCGCTACATACTGGCAGTTCTGGGAGAAAATGATGTTTATTTACTTCTCGGTGTTTCCCTTTGCGCAGCACCCAAGCAAATGATAACCAAGATAGCACAGAAGATCGTAAAGGTTGGCCCAACAGGGACGCCCAGCACTTCGGCGGCCACATCAACTGTTACCAGCGGGGACGCCAGCAATCCATCGACGCCGACGCAACACATACTGAACAAGGGAGTGCTGGTGCGTAATGCCACATCGACTCCCACGGCCGCTGCAACGCCGCAGCAACCAGTCAAACAGGTGGTCCAACGTCAGCTTTTGCAAAAGGTATGTATTAAGAGTAAACAGTGCGATTACGTGATGAACACTCGCAATATTTGAAAGTACGAGTGATTTCTTTAATTTTCTTACCGTTCTGTAACTTCAAGGTACAAACATCAAACGCGACAACAACCGTGCAGAACGTACAACAGATCGTATCGCCGGCAACGCAGAAAATAGTGATCAACAACCAGAGCGCGCTGCAGAAGGTTATTACCAGCAGCGGCCATCAGCAGCTGTTGGCCACCTCTACGCCGGTACAAAAAGTGGTAACATCGAACCTGCAGCAACTGCTACAGGGTACGCAGCATCAGGGCGGCCAGAAGGTGATCGTTGAACCGACGGCAGCAGCAGCGGCTGCAGCTGCAGCCGCAGCCACCACGAGCACGGCGCAGCCAACGCTACAAACCCAGAAGGTGCTGCTTGCAACAACACCCGGCCAGCCGACGGTCACCAAACAGATACTGATACAGAACGCGGGCAGCGCTGGCGGAACGCCGCAACAGATCATCATCAACCATGGCGGGCAGAAGATGGTGCAGCAAATAGTGGCCTCGCCTGGACAGCAGATCATGATCGGCGGGCAGCGAATCATCCTGAACAGTGGGCAGAAAATCGTGAGTAACACCCCATTACAGATCCAAACACAGCCGGCGGTTGTGTCGATGGCCGGTGGAGGCCAGCTGACGACAACCGGAACGGTGCAACAGATTCAAAAGGTGCAGCAGATCGTGACCGCTGCGCAGCCGACTATTGCGACAGCAACGATACAGCAGCAGCAACTACAGCAACAGCAACTACAGCAGCAACAACAGCAACAACAGCAGCAGCAACAGCAGCAACAGCAGCAGCAACAGCAGCAACAGCAGCAAATACAAATTCAGATCCAGCAACCTGCCAGTATGCAAACGATTGCCGCGGCGCCTCAGCAACCGCAGCAGACGGTGGTTATCAACCAGGCGCAAAGCCTTGCCCAGCAGCTTTCTAGTGGTAAACTACAGCTAGCTACTGTGGGCGGGCAGCAGGTATTGTTGCGGCCGATTAGCAATAATCAAGCACAGGTAGTTGCACATCTGAAGACACTTCCAAATGGTACTGCACAAATTATTCCCGTTGGTAATCTAACCGATCCTGCCCAGGCCCAGCAGCAGCAGTTGCAGCAGCAATTACAGCAGCAGCAGCAACAGCAACAGCAGCAGCAGCAGCAGCAGCAACAGCAACAACAATTGATTCAGCAACATCAAATTCTTCAGCCGGCTGTACAACAAGTAATGCAAACAACTTCGGACATCAATAACGTCGTTCTTCAGCAACAGCAGCAACAACAACAGCAGCAGCAGCAGCAGCAACAACAGCAGCAACAACAGCAACAACAACAGCAAATTAGCAACTCTGTGGAACAATCGCTATTGCAAGGACAGCCGCCAGGAACGGTCATCAAATGTGTTACGGCACAAGTTGTGCATACAGGCCAAGGGCCGCGCATTGTCCTGCAGGGATTGCAAGGCAGTGATTTTACGCCCCAGCAAACGGCACTGGTTCAACAGCAGGTCAAGCAGCAGCTGCTTCGAGGTAAGTGTGTGGTGTGCTAAACCATATGGAAAGCGTATTACTGTTAACATTGATGTATTAATATTTTCCTCTTTTCTCTCTCTCTCTCTTGCTATTTCTCCCACCTGCGCTCTTCAGTTCAAGAATCAAACGGTCGTCAAGGTGGTATGATTGGTCCAACGAAAATCTATCTCGCTATCCAGCCAGCACAGAACACGATGGCGACGGCCGGTACAGTTACCAGCCAGCCTCCGCCACTGACGCCCGTGCAGATAAAGCATGACGGAACAGGGACGCCGATACAGATACACCATCAAGTAAGTCGCTTTTAGGCTTCAAAAGCCCCACTTCCCACCCATTTCATGCTCTCTCGCCCGCCCTACTACCCTTTACGTCACACTGAATTGTTCTTACCTAATATTCGGGGTTAACATTTGCTAAACCAAAAAAGAAGAAGAGACCGACTGCGCGGTACACACAATGAGTTCAATCACACGGACATCATCAAGATGCTGCTGCTCGGCTGGAGAAGCAAGTATGTGTGGTGTTTGCAGATGGCATCTTAATGGGCCGCCAATCATGCCTAGATAGGCTAGAGGTTTTCCATGTGTATTTGTTAGTTCTACGTTATACTATTTTGACAAACCTTACTGGTATTAATAATTGTTCCCCCTGCCTGCCAACCCATGATGAACTCCCTTTTTTGCTCTGATTAAGTAATGAGACGATAGGACGAGAGCCGCGCGGCATTAAAACAGAGGGGGCGTGTGTTTGTTTTCTATGATTTGTTTGTGCAAGTTAACATTATTAGCAGAACGTCCAATGGTGACATGCGTGCAGCAAGTGCTAGGGAAATTTTTATGATTGTAAACTACTTGTTTTTTTTTAGATCGGTTTTAGTTTGTATAAATAAAATAGGACCTTTGACACGACGACCGGACGACGTTTTTAGGCTTGGCGAATAATTTAGTTCTGGAAATGGACATTATTGTGTTTCTTCAATGCAAAGGGAACATTCATTCCACGACCGTGGTGTTGCAATATAATATCAATAAGCTCTTCGCCCTTCTTCATTTCCACTAACAAGCATGGGTGGTCCTTTTATTCAATTTTGTTGTGGCGTTTGCGTAACACTCGAGCGAGCAACAATAACATTTCCAGTGAAGATGTTGGCTTTATTGCATGCTTACATGGTGGTTGATGATGATGTTGTGCATTGATTGATTTACCAGTAGTTTCGACAAAGACGACCAGTGCGGGGTTAGGTAATGTAGGCAAGGAATTTGTGTATTTTAATGGACAAAAAATGCAAGACTCGTGAAATAAGAATAACCAAACGACTACAACTCGTACCCTCGTAAGTAGGTTTTTTTTCTTATAGAAAAACTAACTAACTATTTTAGCACATTGTCAAACGATAATGGCTGTCACTGCGGCTTTGGGAGAATTTTTAAGCTGTTTTTGGACATCACAATCAGGCAGAAAACAGAACGATAACCTTACAGGAACTTAGGTTTACTTTGGAACGTTATAGCACGGAACGTTTCCATGTTGTGTGTGGCTATAAGCACATTAGCATAGCATGATAAGAGATCGAACCTACTTTTGGACTATAATCTACCTTGCCTTTCTATTATGGGCTAGCTTTCCGTGACTTTTTAGTAGTATTTGTTTTTGATTTACTCTGTGCGATTGTTATGAACGTCGAAGGGGGAGGTACAAATCTTCCACACTTCTAATTTCTAATTATTGTTAGTTTGATCGTGTATCGGCACAATTTCGGTTGTTGCAATGACTATTTTATTTGCAAGACATTATTTCCGAACAAATTTCTGGATGTTTGCGTGGTTAGTAGTAGGTGATGCCCCATACACACATAAATACTTCACCCAATGTGGAAGAAACATGTAAACATGACAACTCCCATTTGTGTTGTGGTATATAGATACCTAAAACACTCAATTTCCTAATTACATAATGCTTAGAGTATTAGACAGAGAGCAAATAACGCGCGAGACAGTGCGTTAAACCGTGTTGCGATAATAAGCAGGAATTAAATTCGACATATGGACGGTGTTCGATTCCCATCCGCAATACATCCCGCACCAGGGACTGAGTCTCCAGTTCCAAGTGGTAATCAATTAAATCAACCCACTGCTCTTCACTGGATCGAACAGCTAAGCATTGCATAGTTTCTTGTCGATTGGTAATGCACTTATCGGTTGTATTGTTGTTACGATCATTTGCACAATTCCTTTAATTAACACTGTGCATTCCTCACTGCATGTTCTATTCTATCTGTAATGCATTATGTTGTGGCTTCGAACGGAAGATGCAACGGGGGGATGTTCCAGTGCAGTGGCTTTTCTGTGATGCATTATTGCAACGACCAAAGCAATGCTCTGTTTTAGTTTCCTCCCTATAGAAACGTATAAGCACCGCATCGAACCAAGAGAACAATTTATGAGATTAAAGCGTTGTATGTACAAGATAGATATGTACCTTTTCCAACCATGAAGCACATCAACGAAGAGAAATGAAAAGTATTTAATTACCTTCAGTTTAAACACATTCCTTCAAATAGAAGTCATTGGTATTTTGCAACTGTATTCCTTACCAACATGTAACGTGTTTTTTGTTCTGTTTTGCAAAATATTATCACTTCAGAGCCAGAAGTAGTATATATGGGTATTTCTATACCATCAACATTATAAAGATACTAACACAGAACACAACTACTACCATAAGGAATGTCTTGCCTTTGTTTTAACGTTATACTAATTACGTGTCGGGCTTCGAGACCTATTATAATCAGTTTTGAATGGTTTATACTTTAGTTGTACGTACCGATTCGGTATTATCTTGCAAACGTCTCTCAGTGTTAATGGCAAATGAAACTGTATTTTGCTTGCCCCTCGTGCTCTGCTCTCTCTCCCTCTCACACACTCTCTTCAGTTATATATGAATATGTATTAACCTATGTAACCCCGAAGCTCAACATATTTTGTTGAAACTGTTCTGTTGAAACAGAACCAGAACCTCCTAAAGATATGCGCCCATTTAACATAACACAATTAAAAAAACACACAAGTTGTACATTGAGTCAAAGATAAACAAAGTAAGCTTAATCAATTTAAGCACACTGTACTGTAAATACTTCCTTTAACAATAAGAGTAAAGCGGGCGCTAATGGGTTTCTTTACGACATTTCTCATACTACATAACCGGAGCGCGCATTTTGTAAGTAATGAGCAAGAATGATGAGAGAGGAAATATTTGTAAGTTATCTATAATACACAAAATACGCTCAGCCGTGTGTGGTAGTGAAACGCGCGCGAATCCATTCTAGCAGAACGGCCAGTTGACTTCTCGGCGCAAGGTGGTAATGTAAGGGCGAATGTAGAATTTTTACACACGTGTGTTTTGAAAATCCGTGTTGTGTAAAAAGTTAGTAAGACATATAAACAAACAAACAAAAGAACAACATCAACAAAACCCGGTACAGTTTAACAAAACATAAATGATTTATGATTTTGCCTATTGTAAGAAGAAAAGGAGAGCAGTCGAGCGAAAACATAATTAAACCGAATTGATTACATATATGAATTCTAGAGGAGAACTAATCAATTGTCGAGAAAATACAAAAAAAAAAACAAAAACACAATGGTAATCAATAAAGAACAAAGAACGCTAATAAAAGTATATCTGACGAGCAAGATTAATAGAAAACAAACAAAAAAAAACTCTTAACTATGTTCCCGGTGTGTGCGTGTGTGTATGTGTGCGCGTATGTATGTGGGTGTGTCGTTCATGATCTCTACATGATGAATTTAGTATATTTGTTTCTATTGTTTATTCCTCTTCCTATTTCTATGTTGCACCAATTTTATCTATTGCTAAATTAGTTTGTGCTTCGTAGTAGAACCTTGGCAACATCTAAATCTTATATGTATTTTTACTTTAGTTGTACCAATCTTTTTAAAACCCGTATCTTCACGCCGCACACCGGTCTCCGAGCCAATACTAATAAATAAAAAAAACCCCACTACCCCAGCGATGTTGTTGGTTGTACAATCGTATAAGAACATATGGTAGCTAACAAGAACAACATGTTTTACCAAGAAAACTACACCCCTACCTTTAATCTCACTACTTACTACCATTAAGCGGAAAAGAGGGTAGTCGCGAAGTATGCGAAGAAAGGAAGCCACAAGCTGCAACTGAAGCAGGAATAATGTACGCAATTCTCCTTTATCCTTGTCTTTAGTGCGTTGGTTAGAATCGGTTATAAGAATATTATGCATACGTTAGGGCGACGGGATGTGTGAGGTGCGTTGTGTGTGTGTGTATGTATGTGTGTGCGCTGTGTCACGAAAGAGGACTAGTCGCGTTAGTAGGTGTCTTAATTGATAGAAGTCATGGCGGCAGCAGAGTCAAAGCGCCGGCTGGTACACGTGTTGACCAAAGACCAAAATCCAAGGAAAACGAACGATTGAATAACAGCGGGTGAAATAGAGATAACACAATGGCAATAGGCAATGTTGTTGGCGGGCAGGGTTTTTATTCTCTCTCTCTCTCTCGTCTCTCAGATCTTTCTACTACTGGCACACCGTTCCTGATTGTATCTTATTTTTCCACCATCCCCCCTTATTTTTTACCGCAAGGCTATTAAAGGCCCGCAGTGTGTAATGCTAAAAAGTAAAATGCAGCTAAAGTTATTATTCACTTCCTTCGGTACTTAAGCAAAGCAGAAAAGCGAAGAAATAAGAACGAATTTGAACACAAATTAAGTGGCCATAATATACACCTCTATCACACCACAGTTTGCAACTAACTTGAACCACATTTCCCACGATTTGTTTTTTTGCAGTGTGTGTTTTTAAATTTACTTTTCTTCTAAACCCCCATGGTGTTTTACTTTGTTTGTTTTTTTTTATGTTGGTGGCATTTGATATGGCTAATATTTTAATATTGCTTTTGTTTGTTTTGTTGTTACTTTCTGGTTTTATTATTATTTGTTTTTATTCTCCCAGTTTTAAGATTTATTTGGTTTTTTTTATTGTTTTTTATTTAACATTTCGCAAAAGAGTTCAAACATTATTATCAAAGCATTAAATTTCTTATTAAAGATTCATTTCTTTTGTAACATCCTTCGCCCCTCTCAGCCCAATTCTTCCCACCGCTACTCCCCCTCTCCCCGTTTTGCTCCTTCTTCTTCCTATGTGTGCGTGTCCGTGTGCTCGCTTTTTGATCGCAAATGAGAATCAGTACAAAGACCGGCAATAATAATAATAATATCAATAATAATAATAATGGCAACAGAAAGCGAATCTAACGATCCGAGGAAGAACAACCTCTGCATTTCCATCGATCTCCGACCCACCACCACCCCACCCACCCTCTCAATTGCTATCAGTTTAATTTGTCACGCGAAATCAAAATATTAAAAAAAAAGGATAAAGGAATTTTTCGAGATTACAAACCGCTGCTCTGTTGTAGGTTTAGATTTCACCCACTATTGAGATATAGAGAACGGCAACCGCAAATAATATAGGGCATTCTCGCTTCGAACGAACATTGAACGAATCTAAATGATCAGGATCAAGCACATATTATTCAAAGGGACAGTAATAGGTATGTTGAAGGAGAGGTCGTGTATGTTGATGTGATGTGGTGTACTCATCATCGACTCTGGAAGGTTCAATGGTTTTCCTGTTCCAAAACGTTCCATTTTTTATGTTTTCGTAGAGATGTTTTTAGTTCTTTTCATTTGTACCACTGATGTTAAATTTGGTTGTTTTCTTTCTAATGCATAAATTTGTAGCTCTGCACCTAATTTATTTTCATTTTCCGTTCATTGGCATTTTTACGCACCTCTCTAGCCAAAAACGGGTGTTACGATGGGAGAAGCTAAGAGGCGTTAGATCAATCACAATGCATAATAGTGGAATGAAGTTAAAGAATTAGCTTGAAACTCACGTGTAGCGTCGTAGATTTGTGAAGTGTATGTGATTTACTACATTTAGGATCATTTAGGGGATAGAAAAAGAAGCAGCTAGCAGGCAAGAATCGCCAGAAGCAATGCGTTTTAGTAAGGAAGGAAGGACTTAACTAATCATTTCCAATTGGCAAAGCTGTGGCTACCTTTCCATATTTTGTACACCTTTCAATTTCCGCACTTTGTCCTTTTAGCTGGATGCATATCTTCACCACAAACAAATTCCCTCTTGTGCAAGAAACTGCGCAAACTGAGCATGAGAATAACGTGAAGTATCATTACAGCAAAATGCACCAACTCTTATCTTCCTATTGCTCTGTCTGGTTCATTCACGTAAATTGATCATTATTGCTGCATTCGGCATTTTGCTGTTTTGTCCTCCCTCCCCCCCCCCTCTTCAATAGTAAATATCCTTCAACAAAGTTTTGGTCGGAGATCGGTGGAGTGTGCTGTGGTGGTGGTGGTGGTGACGACACCGGGATGGGATGATTGTGTGTTTGAACAAATGAAAGAAAAAGGTGTCTTCCTCGTTATCAAAAGTATCGCTCTGTTGGATGCTGCTGGCTGGCTGATGCCGCCGCCGTTGAAAGAATTTGGTTTGTAGATGATTCGATCATTTGCGATGAAATAAGCGAAACATGGGTGGTTCAACCTTGCCGAACTGAGGAACGGTGTTACTAATGCGGTCACAATTCGTTACCATCACCGCGTGTGGTCGTACGATTGCGTTTTGTTTTTTTTCTTTCTGTCTAACCTGTTCCAATAGGATAATGCGACGGAGGAAGGTGCTGAACTGGGCATGCAAGAAGCTGGCACTCTCCCCAACACTACAACGACGATACCTGCTGCTGTCGCTGTTCCGATGATTCAAGGAACAAACAACCCGAGCTCGGCCATCGATGACGGAAAGCCCCGGATCCTGTCGAACATCATCATCAATGGGGCCAACAATGCATCCGTGATAAACCCGCTGGTGAAGAAAGAGCTGATCCAAAAGGTCAGCAATAATCTGAACAAACAGCAGCAGCAGCAACAGCAAAAGATGCAGCAACAGAATGTGGTGCCGGCAGCAGAACCGGAAGCAACCGTTGTGGCAACATCGGTCGATGCTCCGCCGCAACAGGACGCAGCGGACGAGGCAAAGGAAAAGGAAGGAGACCTCGAGGAGAGCAACGAGGGAAAGGAATCGTTCGTAGTGACGTCGGATTACATTCAGCAGTGTAAGTTGTTCTTGTGTCCTTCCTACTGTGCCATCTATGTCGATATGCAGGATAATGAGACAAAACATGTGTGTTGTCCACCTTTTGTAGTGATCAATAATGCTCGCAAGCAGGGCAATAATCCGCCGGAGATCGAGGAAAAACTGCTGAACCTGCAGCGCTACCACGAGAAGAACACCAAGACGGAAGATCGGTCCGATCGTACGATTGCGCTGCAGCACAACTACAGCAACATGACCGGCAATCGGAGCGAATCGCACAGCAACAGCAGCCGCACGCGCAAACGTCCGACGCCGCGGGCCGAGGACGATGATGACGAGTGGCAGCTGGATACGCCGAAGCGTTCCCGTCCCTCAAAGAGCACCTCGTCCGCTGCCGGTGGTGGTGTAACTACTCACCTAAGCCCGGGAGGCAGCAGCCGGGAGAGAAAGCTATCCAACAACGAGACTCACGGCAGCGCCGCCGCCAGTTCGCCGAACAAACGGCGAGCAGGAGCTTCAAGCCATCAAACGCAGCACCAGTCACCAACAGCAACGATGATCGTGACATCTTCTGCTGAAGGTAAATCGGACTCTCCCTCGGCCGGACGCAATAGAAATGCGGAAAAGCGGAAGCAGCAGTCGTCTGCTGGCGCAAATTGTGATTCTTCGGGCACGGCTAATTCGCCCCAGCAGCACCAACAGAGCCCTCACCAGCGGCAGAGCAAATTACAGGTATGTTGTTCTCGTTTTAGCGCGTCTGGTTTGATGATGCAAACGAGTGTCCTTCTTCCAAGCAAGGAAGAGGGCTTGGCACGTTTTGCATCGTGTGAACATTCTTCCCACATAGAAGCTATTTTTGCTCCCACGTTCTTCCCCTTCTTTTGTCGCCGTTGTCCTGTTGATTTTTTCTTTCTCCCCAGCCTTGTTTTTAGCTATTGTTTACTCTGTAAGTTGCTGCGGTGTGTTGCAGCAAATGTTCATTTCTTTCCTCATTTCTGACTCCACGCCATGTCCCATAAACCGTGGAACCAGTTGCAGTTTGTCTTTTAAGCTTTATATCTTTATTTCATTATTTATTTATTATTATTACGATTACTAATTTGCCTGTGTCCCAGTCTTAGCATACGCAACACAAAAAAAAAAAAAATACCGAAAATAAAATCCTTATTTCTGTGTGTGATTGTTCTTTTGCGCTAGGCACAATTGAATCGTCACAAGGAACAGTTAAAGAAAGATATTCTCAAGAAACGATCTCATCTCGAAAAGGAATTGCAGGTACAGATACAAAAGGAACTCTCCGTCGAGCTGCAGTCGGCTTCCGGCACCACGAACATCCGGGCGGCATCAGCAGCAGCATCCGGCGGTGGTGGTAGAGTGATGGTGACCACAGCAGGCACTACTACTACGGCAGCTTCCCTCCAGCAGCAGGAGCAGCAGCATCAACAGCTTCAGTCGCCCTTAATGGCCGAGTCGAGCCTGACCAATGCGGACGAACACGAGGAGAGCGAAAAGCTGGTGCCGCCCGGTCGTGGAAGCTCGAAGCAAACGACGGATAAGAGTTCCTCCACAGCGTCTGCAACCACCACATCCAGAAGAAGGTAAGTGTACATGCTGCTGCTGCTCGTGAAAGCTTTTGCCGCGAAGAACTGTGTGCTTAATCGTTTCCTTCCAATTTGCACAGAACAATCGTTAGTGGTGCTAATGCCGCAACGAAAGAACCGACCGGAGCGGCGGCCTCCGCTAAACGGGGCCAGAAACATGCTACCCCAGCGGCAAAGTCCGGAAACGCTCGATCGTCGGGTGGCCGTGGTGCGGGACAGTCAAAGAGGGGTGGGAAAAAGAATAACAAAGCCCAAACGCATTGCATCTGCCAGACGCCGTACGATGATTCGAAGTAAGTTTGGGGCGCTGCAATGGGAATGTGTCATTGTATTGTGTCATTGGTGTATTAACATGTTTTGCGATTCTTTCGGTATCCGGTTGGCAGGTTCTACGTTGGGTGCGATCTGTGCAACAACTGGTTCCACGGCGACTGTGTCGGCATTAGCGAGGCAGAGTCGAAGAAGATCACTGAATACATCTGCAGTGAGTGTAAGCATGCCCGGGAAACGCAGGAACTGTACTGTCTCTGCCGTCAGCCTTACGACGAATCTCAGTAAGTAGTACCTCCTCATCCTACCCGACAGAAGAAGCTTGTGATCGTCGAGCTCAGTTGTGCAATTTCCGAATTATTTTAACCGCCGTTGGATCTTTTTTTTTTTTAAAGGTTTTACATTTGCTGTGATAAGTGCCAGGATTGGTTCCACGGCCGTTGCGTCGGTATTCTGCAGTGCGAGGCGAACAATATCGATGAGTATAGCTGCCCGAACTGCCACATGAACAATGCGATCAATTTCGCCAACATGAAGACGCTCAGTGCAAAGGAGTTTGAAAATTTGAAGAAGCTCATCAAACAGATACAGGTAAGAAAACATTTCCCGTTGGCTTCACGCTGTTTTTGAAGGGTTTGATGATGTGTTAATCCTTGTGTTTCAATTGTTCCTTTTTTGCAGCAACACAAAAGCGCCTGGCCATTTATGGAACCGGTCGATCCGAACGAGGCACCGGATTACTATCGTGTGATAAAGGAACCTATGGGTAAGTTGTTGTGTTTTACGTGATCTTGACGCAGTTTTTTTTAAATTCCATTAAACCGTTTTCCCCCACAGACCTGCAAAAGATTGAAGGTAAAATCGACAGCAAAGTGTATCAAACGCTGTCCGAGTTTATCGGCGACATGACGAAGATATTCGACAACTGCCGGTACTACAACCCGAAGGAGTCACCGTTCTTCCGGTGCGCCGAAAGTCTGGAATCGTTCTTCGTGCAGAAGATCAAACACTTCCGCGAGCATCTCATCGATCGAAACGATGATGTGGCGGACGTAGTGGCGGCGGCGGTGGCCGGCGGTAGTTCACTGTCACCCGTTGCCAGCCCACCGGAGGCATCTGCCGTGACCGCGATTGCGTAGTCTAGCAGCAACTCCATTCTGTACAACTATCTGCAGAATGGTTAGCTTATGCATGCGGTGTGAGAGAGGTTGCTAATTTTAACAGGTAGATTTTAGTTACTTTTTACCATTTAACCCCGGAATATTGTTGCGCCACACAGCAGCGGTAGTGGACACGCGGGCTTTTTTGGGGTAACACACACCAATCCCGGACCAACGGGAAGAAAAGAGAGAGAGAGTGAAAGTCAGCTTTTTTGCACGTAAATTTGTGCAATCTAATTACGGTAGCGCGTGACCCTGGCAAACGGTGTAGTAGTAGTGTATTTATTTGCAAATGTTAGGCGCATAAGTATGCGGTACGGAGGGCATGGGCCGGTCCCATACTGTATAGAGTAGTAGGCCGTGCGCCTCGAGTAGATTCAGCGTGTGTGATCTCGGACTGGACCGTGCCGCCCCGTCCCATGCGCATGTACAACACTTTAAGTTTGATCGTGGATCGATTGGAGAAGGAACTTTGCTTTGATTGACGCCACAGTAGGCGGAGAAGATACGTAAAGAATGTGACACACACACACACATTCGCTCTTGCAATAGTCAGTGAAAGAGAGAAGCTATCGTTTAGTTGTCCGATATTCATTAGTGTTTTTCCACCGAATATATAACTACATGAGAGGCAAATTTGTGCCAAGCGCATTGTAAATAGAGTGTGCAAAATCAACGAAGAGAAGCTAATAAGAAAAAGAGCACAGATATATATAGAGTTTGTATGATAGGAACAGGAGTTTTATGAAGAGAGTAGTATATTTTAATGTTTTTTTTTACTCTAGCTTTTGAACTCTTGCAGCACAATGGTAGCAATAACACGATTGTTCTATTTGAAATAGATAATTTAACTATTTAGTCATACATACACACACACACACACACACACAGGTAGTAGCCACTTAGCTATATTTACATTATTATTACTACTACTACTACTGCTCACCTAATTAGAGATATGTTACAACGAGCGAGAATATTCCAACAGAGGAGGGAAAACGGTTAGTTTACGGTGCGAAACCCTTTTTTCCGTGGTAGGATCGAGAATGGTGAAGTAGCAGCGCCTTTGTTTTTAAATCCCGAATGCAGAATTTGCCATGCCCAACCAACAATAATACGCGCACAAAACATGCAAAACGCGTTTTCTCGGTAGAGTTGCGGTAGAGCAAGGCATATGTGTGTACATACATATGTATAGTATTACATCTTACTAACTAAATCAGATTAATATGCGCTAATGTAATGATTTTATTGCTTTAGAGAGGATAAATATATATATATACTACAGCTAAGATTTACAAATTGCGCTACACTCCGTCGGATTTTTTGTGTACAGAGGGGAAGTTATTCCCCTTCCGCCGCTATATTGAAAATTCAATAAAAGTCCAAAATCGGGACATCGTTTTACGAAACACAATGTAATGGAGAGGATTAGGTTATTAAACCTACACCGTACAACTGGAACTGGAAAGAAAGTGGCATCTTTTTCGGATATTTAAATAATTCTCTTAAGACGTTTTCTATATATTTGTGCTCTGTAGTGTAGTTTATTTAAATAAGTATTCACAGTGAATCTCTATCTCAAAAATATAACCTATCTCTCTCTTACTGTACCCCACTCCGTCGTAGCCCCCATCCAAAGTGAGTATGAAGGATCGACCTCTTATCAGCCAGAGGGATGAAACCGGTTGTCCAGCATTTTCCGACGCTTCGAAGTGGCCGTACCCTGTGGAAAAGCGTGATATGAATGGCACGAAAATGGGGGAAGGTATGTGGCATGCTTGGTGGGAGGGTATGAGGCGGAACAGTTCGGTAGTGTTACATCCTGTAAGTGTATCTCGATCCGGCCGGCCACTGGTTTGAATACTGCTGGTGGACACATTTATCACTGATTTCATTTCCTTCGCATTGCTGTCTGTGGACACACGGCTAATGTCGTGTGATATGCTTTGGAAAAAAAACACGATTAGCGGTGTGTGCCAATGATCGTACGCAAGCAACCATGGTGTGTGTGTAGTGTACCGATAAACATTAAGCCAGTGAGATCATACAGCATGAAAATACTAACACAATAGCAAAACAATTCTTCAAACAATCCGTCCCGTAACGCATATTCTAACGGTGATAAGTGTAGACAGCACAGACAAAAAATGAGTAACCATACGCGCACACGAGATCGCACACGGATGGATAGGTAGGTGTGCGATGGAGCGGTATCCGCGGGTGTGGTATTCATGCCCACCTCTCCACACACCACATCAGCTGGTCAGTAGGTGGTAAAAGCGCACGGTAATCAGATGGTAGTTAGCGCAGAGAGACTGTACTGTACTGACACACGCGCCGGGGATCGTTGGTTACTTATCACAGTCTAAGCGAACGCTTGCTGGGTGTATCACAACCGTCGTCAGCCGATCCAGGAAAGCGCGATCATCGGTTGTTCGACGCAATTCGAGATGCAAAAGCATGTGATGTAAAGCCGGCGGGCGGGACCACAGTGATCAAGAGCAACATTGTTTGTGCGAAAAGTTTGTCAAGTGACATTGGCGGTGTTCGAGGCGCGCTGTTAGAAACCAAAGAAAAGCGAATATTTAAACAACGACAAAATCACTGTGGAGAGGCAGAGAAATGTCCGAAAAACGATTCAAACGTCCGAGCGTTGCGAATGGGGATGGATTGATACTGTACTGCAATCAGTATAGCTACTACTGCCACAAGGTAAGCAGCTTTTAGTAGCGATCTATTGAAGGTAGCACAATGAAGGCACCCGCCATCTCTCACACATGATGTGATTATTTATCTTTCATTTTATCATCACCAAACGCTAAACGTGTGCCGCTTCTCTTATCCATTACGCAACGAACGTGGAGCGAAATGGAACGATATGCTCTATTAGAAACGATCGCAGCATTTAAAATCTTTGCTACACGAGCATAATAATGCAATTAAACTAACAATAATCATTAACAGAAAATCAAAAGATCATCGCGGCGTTTAACTCAACCAATAATATTAAGAGACGGCGGATAGAGCTTGTGACTAGAGATCCGCGATGATGATAGTTAAAGGGTCATGTGCTCCATATGATGCGTGCACCATCAAGGGGTGGTAATAGCGTACACAGTGGGAGGGGGAAAAGTTACGCCGGTCACGCTTCACCGGAAGACAATGCGCGAAACACAGGTGTGGAGGGATTTATCTGGTTCTTTACTCGCTTTTCCATTCCACTGACCGATCATTTCCTCCTGTTGCTTGTGTTATCTGAGCTAAACGCAAGCATGATAAGGTAGTTTGAATCATCGTCGCCGTGTTTGCTTGAGCTTGAGCTACATTCACGCGCAAAAACAGATCGCGTAATCAAGAGCGCATGTCGTAATAATGGCTTTCCTCTCCCGCAGGTTCTACAGGCACTGCACGAGAAAGGGATCCGGTTCACCAAGTATGAGATCGACGTCACGAACGATGAACATTTCTCCGAATGGTTTCTGGAGCTGAACCCACGTGCCGAGCTGCCGGTGCTGCAAAATGGTTTGCTCATTGTGCCCGGTTCGAACCGCATACTGGACTATCTGGAGGAAAACTACCCCAAAAGTAAGACATTCGGCTACGGAACGTACACATACGTATTTTTAAAACCGTCTCATTGTTTTAGACAAATCGCTACGCATGCCCAACGACACGGATAAGCTGGTCGTTGGCTTTCGGCAAACGCTCGAACGCCTGCCGATCGGGGTAATTACGATCGGATCCTTCCTGCATTCGCAGCACACGGCCAGTCCAAAGTTCCCGTTCGTGCTGCCCGTGCGTCAAACGATCCTAGCCCGGGACGAAACGCTTGCCCACCGGTTACGAGCGTACGCGACGGCATATCCTGCGTTTGCGGAGGTGTTGCTAAAGAAGGCGGACTTTCACGATCGCAAGCGCGGCATCATCGCTAGTGAGGAGTACTTTTGCAAGCTGCTAACGGCGCTGGACGAATTTCTGACCAGCGTCGAGCAGTATCTCGCAACGATCGACGTCGACCGCTGCTGGCTGGCAGGGACGGAGGACACGTTCACGATGGTGGATATCAGTCTCGGGACGCTGCTGCATCGCCTGTACGTGCTCGGGCTGGAGGATCGTTTCTGGGGCGAGGGCAAACGGCCCCAAGTGGCACGGTACTTTGCGAAGAGTTGCCAACGCGAATCGTTCCAGTGTGTGCTACCGTCGAAGGTGTCGATCCTGCGCACGGTGTGGATCAATACGCCCCCCGTGTACAAGGCTGGGCTGGCGGCTGTCTCATCCGTTTTAATTAGTTCTACTCTTTTGAAACGATAACGGATGGGGGGTGTTTACAGAAAAACATAAATACCAAGCCAGATTGAAACACATGGAACTATAATAAATGATTATTAGGAGTGAAAGGTATGCAAGGATCAACTGATAAGAGATAACCAAACAGCATAAAAGCGTACAAGCGCATGCATGGTCAAACACAAACACAAATGGTTACGCGCGCGAGGTGGTGCAACACAACGAATAATAAATAATAGAAACGTTCAACACAGCTGATTAAGTTTCCTACTTGTATTTGGTCGATCGAAGATTTACAAAACAGAATAGAACGGATATAGTAATACCAACAATAACAACAAAAAAGAAACATAATATTAACATACAACTAAGAAATTGCATAAAGGGGGGGGGATGAACATAAATATTAATGTAAGTCTTGCCTCATAATAAGTAAGAGTATCAAAGTATCAAACTAAACAAATCACCAAAGACACGTTCAATGAAAGAACACAATAAACCTATACTGAGTTTTCCAGGAGTTCTCATAGCTGTGGGACGCCTTATTGACTCTTTCTTAAGTGAAATGAACTTAATGTAATGGGAATTGGGCTCTATAGCACCCTTGTTTTACAAATCTGATAGGATTTCAAGGAGCCTCAGCAAAATAGAGTCCTATTAGATAAAGAACACTTCCAAGAGGAAAGAGTAAAGGAAGTGTCCCACAACAGTGCGAACCCCTGGAAACCCCTGTAAACTATATGTAACCACCCCGTCGCGTGTTACGCAGCTTCCTTGGCGGCAGGAGTCGTTTAACTCACCCCCCCCCCCCCCCCCCCCGCATACCTGGGGAGGATTACACGTTATGGTCAGCTTTATAAGAAAAGAAAATTTTAGTTCAAGACCGTGCTGTTAGACAATTGCCTAAAGTAATAAATCATTGCAGCTCTGCTACACATAAACGCCACCCCCATTGCCTCAGAGACACGTGTCAATTCTTCCCCGTCACCGATTGTCTGGTGTAGTGGCAAGAAGTGGTGGTGGAAACCCCTTTCAATCTCTCCATCAACACGTTCCGGGTCGTGTTTGTTCGCATCGTGCGGTAAATAATATAACGATTTAATTGCACCGTATTGTCAACACATAGAGCCGTTGGTGGATCTCCATCAAATTAGATCTGCAAAAAATCGGAAAAAGTGTGGTGCATTGGTAGAAAAAGTTGTAATTTTGTTCATGCGCCTTAATTCTATTCCACACAGCAGCGTGCGTGTCTGTACAGCGTGGACAATTTCCAATGGAAAACGTTACCATCACCACACATAACAAGGGGTTAAGAAGAGCCGAATTGCCTTTAACCTGCAAAGCACTATTGAACACACCTGCCAAATGTACAGAATTACCCCCACCCCCGTTTTTCCGACGCTATACAACCAATGTTATGCACACGAACCACATACAACATAGAAATTAATAAGGATGCACGTGGCGTTGTTGCACGCATGCACGCACGCAATCACATACGCAAAACAGAGAAGACAACTACGATTCAAATCGCTCAAAGCGACTACGATAGCGGGCGTACGAAGGATGATTAAAGTCGGAGTTGCTATAGTAACTACCACTACTACCGCCACCAGCACCACCACCACCACCACTACTGCTGCTGTTGCCAATGCCACCGCTACCAATGCGTGAACCGTACAGATGGCTACTTACGAATGCGGCCTGCTGTCCGCTGGCCGAACCACCTTCCAGCGGCGATGCACCTGCACCAACGCTCCCGCCAGACATTTGCTGCCGTGCGGCGTACAGTGGCATGCCCATGAACTTGGGTATTTCTTTGGGGCTGCCACCCGCATTGGCTCCGGCCGCTGCAGAGGAACCGGGCTGCAGTAAGCTGGCCCTTCGGCGCAGCCCAATTTCCGGCTTGCTGATCGACTGGTAGTTGAACAGCCCCTTGCCAACCGGATCGGGCAGCACGGTCGGCAGCGGGTACCAGGCCCGGTACGTCACGAACCACGTCACGACGGCAATGATGCCGCTCAGCACCTTCTCCACCATCCGATGGTGGTACAGCATCGTGCCGACCAGCATCAGGTCCCACAGCAGCTGCAGCATCGTCATGCCGATGAAGAACAGCCGAATCGTGGGGGTGAAGCGATTGTAGAAGTACTTGAGCGCCTTCAGATCCTCGTCCTTTAGGTTTTTGAGCGGGTTGGACGTCTGGGAGTTGTCGTTGTTGCTTCGGTTGTGCTCCTCGTTGCGCAGCAAATCTTTGATGCTTTCCCACCCGATGATGGGGCGCGCCTCCTCCATCAGCACCAGGCTGGAGTAGATCAGTATGAAGGCATGGCCGGAAATGTCAAACCCATTCCACAGGTGGCCCGCCTTCAGGCAGGGCGTTTTGGCATCGAACCCGCGCACACTGCACCGACCGTAGCTGGATTCGATCACGTTGAACAGCTTCGTCCACACGAACCAAAACACGGTCGCTATGCCGAGCCGGGGCAGATGGTTCCGGATTAGCCGCTGATTGTCGCCGCAGCAGATCGTGATCGAGGTCATGGCCAGATAGGGGAAGGCAAACAGCAGCGTCCAGGCCCAGCCCAGCTTGACGAAGTACACGTTGAACAGATTGTCCGTGCGGGCGAGGTATGTTTTGGGGTAGGGCAGAAAGTCCCCGATCAGGGACACGATGAACAAAGAGCCAAGGTACAGCGGCACCTTCAGGCTGGTGTCGAAGAAGATGATCTTTTTGCACACGTGCAGCACCATCATCGTGAGCACTTCCCGGATGGAGGTCGGTGTGGCGGTGGGTCTCGTGCCCTTTGCTTCCGCCCGTGCCGTCGTATCGTTTAACCCCTGGCGGAAGTTCATCTGTGGACGGGCCGCGTTGCCGCCCGCTGCTCCGGCGGCAGATGGCGTGTGGATTGGTTTTCGTTTGCTTGCCATCGGTGTTGCGTACTGTTGTGCTGGCGGCTGCTGTTCGTTGGTATCGCTCTAAAACAAGGGGAAATAGGACGTTAGCAGAATAAAGCCCTTTGTTGATCGGTTGCTTGGACCGATGCGGGGAATGTTGATGACGAACAGAAAATGGAAAATGAAAAGGAAAACATCTCTCGATCGTAGTAAGCGGTGTGCGAAGCGAAAGGCGAGAAAGATGGTCCGAAATTAAAAATAAACACCAGCCACTTCACACGCACACGCGCAGGCATCGCAGTTGGTGGGAGAGTGAAACACGAGGAGTTGAAAGGCTCGCCCGTCCAGAGTTTTCACATTTCACAGACCCCTTTTCGCATTCCAAAAATAAAAAAAGCCCACCCGATCAAAAAGGTGGCCCCAGAGGAGCAACCGCTGGATGGGAGCGCACAGAACACTTACATCACTGTTCTACACCACGGCATTAACAGCGTTCGCACGGGGAGAGGGTGAAACAAATTCGCCAGCAGATAGTGCCGCGGTTATGCTCTGGCACGCACTTTTACGACACCTCACGCAGAAACACGGCCGATCGGTGAGGGTAATTAACAACATCTGAATTTCATATGACATTTGCACCCGCGGCCGAATGCTTCAAACGTGGATGCAAAGCGAGATGACGCGCGGGAGTCAAAGTCCAAGCGTGTGGTTTTGCGAAGCGAAGGAATGATACGTTGGACCGGTTGGAATATTTTTTCTCTTTATTTTCAGCTATTTTCTGTGCAATCGCATTTCCTGTGTTGTTATTTGTTGATTTTTTTTTATTTGCCATACCTTTCCTCTACGTACCTTGTGCGATTGGCATGACAGCAGCTTTGACAGCTGCCAGCGTATTGGCGTTTTCTGCTTTTTCCTCTTGCTACGAAGCAATCGGAATCGTTCGGTGTATAAGCTGGTGTTTTGTGAAGAAAATCGTGAATTTCTCCCCGAAAGCGACCGCTACCAGCATCCAAGATGTACTCGAACGAAGAACCATGGGAGGGTGTAAGTAAATCGTCACGAGTGGCACGCTAAAATCAGCTCCTTGTTCCACCATCTGCCGAACAGATCGTGGAAGAGAAATGCACCCCCCCCTTGCAACATAACCTAACTTTCCTGGAATCTCCGTTTGTAGGGCTACGATGAGTACGGCTACGAGATGGGCATGCCGGAGGATGGCATGTACGATCGGGGCTACTTCCCCATGCACGAGGACGTGAAGAAGTTCCTGATGTACTTCTGCACCGTCATCAAGGATGGGGTGGTGTACGAGATCCAGAATCTGTACGAAAACACCTTCCCGAAGCTGAGCGAGCAGCACTTCGAGAAGAAGGCCTGGCCGAGCGAGGAGGAGGTGGCGCACCTGGTCGACAACGACAACCTGTTCCTGATCCTGTACAAGGAGCTGTACTACCGCCATCTGCACGCCCGCATCCAGGGCGGACCGTCGCTCGAGCAGCGGCTGAACTCGTTCTACAACTACTGCAACTTCTTCAACTACATCCTGCCGTCGAAGGAGCCGGTGCAGCTGGAGCTGCCCGACATCTGGCTGTGGGAGCTGATCGACGAGTTCGTGTACCAGTTCCAGAACTTTGCGCAGTACCGCGCCCGGCTGACGGACAAGACGGACGAGGAGATGGACATGCTGCTGAACAACAACAGCAAGGTGTGGAACATCCTCTGCATCCTGAACGTGCTGCACTCGCTCGTGTCGATGTCGAAGATCAAGGATCAGCTGGAGGCGGCCGCGGCCGGCAAGGACCCGGAAGCGGTGGCGGGCGAGTTCGGGCGCCATTCGTTCTACAAGATGCTGGGCTACTTCAGCCTGGTCGGGCTGCTGCGCGTCCACTCGCTGCTCGGGGACTACCACCAGGCCATCAAGGTGCTGGAGCCGATCGAGATCCACAAGAAGAGCCAGTACTCGCACATTCCGTCGTGCCAGATCAGCACGTCGTACTATGTCGGGTTTGCGTACATGATGATGCGCCGCTACTCGGACGCGATCCGCACGTTCTCGTCGATCCTGCTGTACATCCAGCGCACCAAGCAGCTGTACAGTGCCCGCTCGTACCAGAACGACCAGATCAACAAGCAGACGGACCAGATGTACCATCTGCTCGCGATCTGTCTGGTGCTGCACCCGCAGTGCATCGACGAGTCGATCCAGCAGGTGCTGCGCGAGAAGAACTACCACGACAACATGTACAAGATGCAGTGCGGCGACCTGGACGTGTTCCGCAACTTCTTTGTGTTCGCCTGTCCGAAGTTCGTGTCGCCGGTGCCGCCGCCGCCGGACGCACCGATCGAGGACTACGTGAAGGATGCGCTCGAGCACCAGATCAACGTGTTCATGGACGAGGTGAAGCAGCAGCAGGAGCTGCCGACCATCCGGTCGTACCTGAAGCTGTACACCACGCTGCCGATCATGAAGCTGGCCTCGTTCATGGACCGCAAGCCGCAGGACGAGGTGGACGAGCAGAAGCTCGAGAACCTGCTGACCCGGCTGCTGTGCTTCAAGCACAAGATGAAGAACGTCGTGTGGACGAAGGGTTCGAGCGGACTGGAGGGCAAGTTCCAGTCCGGTTCGGAGCTGGACTTTTACATCGACAAGGACATGATTCACATCGCCGACACGAAGGTGTCGCACCGCTACGGTGACTTTTTCATTCGTAAGGTCATGAAGTTTGAAGACCTGAACCGCCGTCTGCACGCCATCAAGGGTTAAGTGACGGGGTGGAAGGGATAAGCAGTAGCAGCAGCAGCACGATTTTCATTTCTATACTATATCTAGCAGCATACCCAGATACACATTGCAAACAATTCAATATCTACATTTAGTCGGTTTTTTGAGCGCGGCAGGAGAGGAGTGAAGAGAAGGACGGACTGCAGCAAACTTGTTCGCCCGCGAAGAAGAGAGCAGGAAATCGTATTATAATTTTTAGAAATAGGGAGTCATCGGAGTGCACATTCGCAGTGCAGCAATAAATAATGTATTGCCATTGTGGAAGGCTCCCGGCCAAAGCGTCTACTGTGTGCGCGTTTCATTGATTTGAGAAATGTGAGAAAGCTAATAGGAATTTGAAATTCCAACACGATTGTTTCACGTCGACATTGAATGACGTTTTTCCGCTTGTCATGCTGATTTGTTTATGTTTTGGTCGACAAAAGGGTCGCTTCCTTCGCCTGCAGTTGCTTGGAAACCGCCGTATTCACCTGATCTTCCTGCGCTGCGTACGGAATCATCCGGGATGGCTACATTCCGGCTGGAACACTTTCCAAATGTGTGTCGCATATGCTTGCAGCACCAGCCGGAGAATGTACTTATCTCAGTGGAATCGTTGCATTACAACCATGTGAAAATGGTCGATGTGATAGACGAGCTGATGGGTCCCGTTTTACCGGTGAGTAATGGAAGGATAATCTCCACCCGACAATTGTTTAATAATCTTCACTTTACAGGAGCTGCATCACCATACTCCATCCGGTATTTGTGAACCATGCTCCATAGAACTGATCGCATTTCTAAACTACCGAAATCGGCTAAAACTCGTAGGGAAGTTTGTACATGCCCTGGTTCATTTGAGAAACGATCACACAGTACCGCTGGAAAATGTCTTTCGAGATCATGAGACGGAATTGTTGAGTGTATTGCACGAGTTAAACATAACTGATAAACTTGAGCTAGTCGTTCAAGATTTTATAGATGCATTCAAGGTGGCGCAGGACTCAATGCATGATGCTGAACGAACTGAACAGAGCTCCACACCATTCCAACAAACAACGAGCGACGATGAGAGTGCAAGTCCAACACCCGAAGAGTTTGAAATGTTTGAGTTGGATGAAGAAATGCTCCCCGAAGGAACGAACGATCGCAATGAAGATGATATTGCTGAAGAATCTGTCGACGTGTTGGAGGCAATAAGCGTTGCAGAATCGGCTGAAAGTAGGTCTACCAGAACCCTACGAAGTAGGCGACAGAAAGGAGAAATGCATCAGTGTCAACATTGTCCATTTACAACACAACTGCTGAAAGCGTTTAAGCAGCACACGAAGCAGCATGAAAGGTAATAGTAATGGGAAACCGTTTCCAATCGTTCGCTTCTAATGACTTTTTAACATTCTTTCAGCAAAGAACCCACCCAACACATCTGCAAGCGTTGCAACGAAACGTTCACCACAAAGCGCGACTTGCTGCAGCACAAACGGTCCACCCATCGGGATCACATGTGCGATACGTGCGGGTTAGCGTTCGACACCAAGTTTGCGCTGGAAACGCACCGCAAACGGCACGAACCGGTACGCCCGTACAAATGCGAGTACTGCCCGCTGGAGTACTACACCAAGGCGGAACAGCTGCTGCACGTTCGCCGGCTGCATCTGAAAGCGTTCGAGGTACGCTGCACCGAATGTGCGCTAACGTTCCGCACGAAGCAAATGCTTGCGCAGCATATGAAAACGCACACGAACCAACGGACGCACACGTGCACTGTTTGTGGGTTTAGCTTTAAATCGCATACGCACCTGAACCGGCACACGAAGGAACTGCACCGGGGGGTGGTGTATGAGTGTGAGCATTGCAGCGCGTCGTACCGGCGCAAGGATAAGCTTCGAATGCACGTGGAAAAGATGCATAATGTGAGTGTGTAAGACGACCCCCTCATAATTCGGGATACACATTGTTAAAAGAGGACTTTATCTTTCCAGATTCAAACGTACTTTGTCTGTGATATTTGTCTCCAATCGTACGATACGGATGAAAAGCTGCAAGAGCACAAAGCGCACCATCAAAATCCGAAAGATTTACAGTGTGGAGTGTGTCTGGGGGCGTACAAGACGAGGGAGGAATTCGACGACCATCTATGTATCACGTATCGGTACGAAGGACGCAAATCCTGCGTGAATTCGAATTGCACCCATAAGCATTCTTCTCTTCATTACAGTGAAAACTACGTATGCTGCGAGCGCGATTTTAGGTATCACTTTTTCTACAACAAACACATGTTCCTGGCGCACGGACAGCAGACGAACGTGCGCGTCAAACCCGCGGATGGCATGCTGCTGGGACAGTATCGTGCAAAGCGGGTAAGGTTCGAGGCGGAATAGGAAGAGTAGCTTCATGGGCATTTTATTGTTTTCATTGGCCATTTTCAGAAACAAGCAGAACGCTGTCTAAAATGTGAGCAAGAGTTCCCAACCCGGCAGCAGAAGAAAAAACACATGGAAAGCTGTGGCGCGCTGGAGTACGAGGTCGTTGAGGTTTTTGTCCCCGAGGACAATGGGAGTATTACCATGGGTGGGGAATAGAATGATGAAATCGACCGTGATCATCATACTTTACAGAAAGACATGCAATTTGGGGTATTTTTTTTCAGTAATGCGCTTATATTTAACATATATTTATAGTTAGGAGCACTAGTACGATTATCACATGTTGCCAGCATCATCAGAATAGTCGCCCTTTCCTTTACGACCCTTTCTTCGGCGCTCCTTCTTCTTGCCTTTGGTATTATTTGGATCAACGTTGTTCAACTTCTTGTTTTTCTTCTTTTGCTTCCCATTCTTGTCCGGCTTCGGTTTGAAGATCATGCGTGGTATGCCCAGATCGTAGTAGGTTAGCCGTTGCAGCTCATTCGCCCTACACCGTTGCTCGTATTCCTTCCAAAGCGTCGAATAGTCGCCGTGGTCGTACGCGGTAAACAGGTACCGTATCGCTTCGTCGATCTTGTTCCGCCGTTCGGGTGGTAATTCCTGCTTCCAGGGATCGGCGTTCATGCACAGGTCCATCTCATGGCGCAGATAGTTCAGGTGCGTACGGCCCTCGCGCAACCCGTACACGCCGAGCAGCAGCGTGTTGAGCTGACGGCGTAAAGCTTCCCGCGCCTTGCGCTGACTGCTGTCGGTCGTCTCATATTCGGCCAGCAAACAGCGGATGCTCTTCTTTTCCCCTACCAGACCGCGCAGATATTTGGCCATGTACAGCACCATTCGGTTGGAAAAGCGGGGTCCGGTTATGCTGTAGTATTTCTCGTTGCCAGGATCATCCGCTGGAGGAGGGTGGCGTGATGATTGGGGCTGCTGCTGTCGTTTGGCTGGTACGAGGTCCTGTAATGTTTGGGGCTGCTGCTGCCGTTGGTTTGGTTTGCATTCCCGCGATGAATGGGGCTGCTGTTCTTGATGGAATGGTATGAAATCCGGCGAGCCGTGGGACTGATGTTGCTTCGGTCGTTGTAATGGTTCGATATTCTGCGATGAATGAGGTTGCTGTTCTGGCTGGAGTGGTATGAAATCCGGCGACGAATGGGACTGTTGTCGTCGTTCAAAAGGTATGAAATCCTCCGATGCATAAGAGTCATTCACCTGCCGTGCTGAACTCATCGCTTATGTTTCTTCTATTAACAAGCACTAGTACCGGTTCAGTCTCGTTCAGTTCCTATTCTGTCAATATCGATTAACCAAGCGTTCCAACATCTTCTCTGCCTTTGCTAGCTACTAGCCCACGGACGGAGCTTTAGACCTTCCAAAGCTGTAGCTTTTGAATATGATTTAAATGATTAATAATATGATCTTTTCCGTCTTGGTTATGTACTTGCGAGTGCGAGATGTGAATGCGAATGCAAGAAAATTTGTGGCATGGTGCCCGGCGTGTACCGTTTATGTCATATGCTTGATTTCTTGCTCATCGTTCCCGCTGTCCTGTCATTCAATTTGACCGTTATTACGTCCGTAAAAAAGCTGCCTTCTCCAATCTCTAATAAGGCACACATTTGCAGTATTATAATAAAACAAGCATTGCATGAAGAAGATATGATCTACGACGGAGTTTGTTTGCCCATCAACGAGGCGTTACGAGGCGAAAAACATGCACAAAAGTGAAATCAACAACATGCTAAACCGTAATTCTTCCGACTAAATCGTGAGAACGCATCTTCAGCGGTGTCATCAGTTGCAATTGAAAAACCAAAAAAAACAAAAAAAAAAAACTGTTGCATATTTATCGTACACTTTCATGAGCGCCTGTATTTCTGCTACCAACTCTCATGAACGGTGTGTGGGTTTCTTTCGCGAAAGCCACCACAAGCACACCACCTCTCTCATCACCGCAACATGTTCTGCAGTCGTTCCAGCTGGCTCAACTCCTGCTCGCGCAGTGTGTTGTCCCATTCGGTCAGACGTGCTACACTAGCGGGAAAAGCACCCGACGGACCGCTAGGGCCCACGTCGTTCGACGGTCCGAACCATTGGAAACGATGTTCCGTCTGTGGTGGCGTGCTATCGAACACTGCCCACCGGTTTTGATCGCGATCATCGTACCACTCGTTGCAATGTTGCGGTAAGTCCTGCTGCTGCTGCTGCTGCTGCTGTTGCTGGTAGTTGGACCCGTTTGCCATCCAATCCGATTCCTGCACGTGGCGCGTTGAGCTGTCCAGCTGGTCGAGACGATCCGAATCAATCTGCTGATCGGCGTACGTGTTCATAATGAAATCATCGGCATACCTCCTATTGCCCTCACCATTATGATGCATCGTCGCATCGGTATCAATGTACTCGTCGGCTTGATGTTCTTCTTGATTGAAACGTTGCTCCTCGTGCTGCTCCTGGTGGTGATTCCAGTCTAGTTGGGCCCGTTTCTCTGTTATACTGTTAGACCTGGTGCGAGGTTTTTTCGCGTCTTTTTTCACGATTGGCGACTTGTTTTGCTTTTTCTGTGGCTGTTTTTTCAGAGTTTCAATAAACTTTAGGTAATGGTAATCGGCTGCATGTTGCGTTGGGCGTTTACAGCAGGTTTTATTTTTATTTACGGCGTCAGCCTTTAGTGGTCGTTGTTGAACTTCCAAATCAAAGAATGTTATCCTTCTCAACTTGTTTGAATGCTTAAGTTCCTCAAACTCGTCGGCCAATTTTGCATAATCTTTATGATCGTAGCCCGTAAATATGTACCGAATCGCTTCATTTACGGTGTCACGCTGAGCTTGCGGGACCTCACTGTCCCGTGGCTTCGTTTGCAAACATAATGCCAATTGGGTTCGCAGTACATTGAGGTACCTTCGTCCTTCCCGCATTCCATACACACCGAACAGCAGAATGTTCAATTTGCGGCGATGCCTCGCAATGTTTGCCTGGTTTGCATTGGACCAATTCTCCAGTAGTTTACTCATTGGCAAATGTTGTGAAGATACCAGCTGCTTTAAATGACCTCTGATGAATTTCGCCATTTTGTTTGAAAGCTTAGGACAGTTGCTAATTTCGATGTTGTTGTTGTCTGCAATTACTTTTTGCTGCGTACCGCCCGACAGGTAGCGCACCAACTCCTCATGAAACCGGTCCTGCGCCTCGGTTGTGCCGTGAATTTGCAACATATTGCCGACCGATTCGAACGTTATGCTTAACCGCACGTTGTGCCTTTGGCCGGCCTCGTTAAGAAACTCGCTACCCTTCAGCGACAGCAGCAGCTTTGCATGGTCTTTGCTGAGCACCACTTTGGCATCCGTTTCGACCGGTTCGTCCGCCTTTGGCATTATTGAACGATCCGGTTCAGCAGCTCTCACGATGGTATTTGCTGGCGGTTCCGGCGTCTGTTGCGGCGAAGGTAGTGAAGCCTGTTCGGCAGTGGGTACGATTGGCAGCGGCGGTCGCTGTGGTCGCGGCGGTCTGGGTGGCAGTGGTGGTAGTGTAAATAGATCCGGCACTTCAGGCTCAGTAGAAAGTGGAATAAAATCAAGAGAGAGCGCTGCTTGTTGACTTTGGCTGCTGTTAATATTAGCCGACGTTCGATCCTCCGATGGGCGAGATGTGATGCCACCGCCGCTGGTTTCGCAAGCCACTTCGGGCTGCTTTTCTTCTTCGGTATGAAACTCGGAAAAACTGTAGTTGGAATTTTCTTCCACTATCGTTAGAGCAGCTCGTTGGCTGTCAGTTTGGTTGCATGGCGCTGGTGTGACCTGCGGGGACATCTCTTCCTCCTTAGGTTCTATTTCGTCCTGTTCCTGCTGCGAAACAACCGGCTCCGCTGGCGGAGAAGATTCTATCAGTAGTACCTCATCATTTTCCTGCTTCACTGCTGGTGGCGCTTCTTCCTGCTGCTGCTGCTGCTGCTGCTGCTGCTGCTCGACAACTTCCACAACATCATCCACACTCGGCCGCTTTTCGTACTTTTCCAGCAGGCCTGTAGTTCGCAGAAAGTTGTAGTAGAACCCGTTCTCGTTCTGCGTCATCTCGGACAAGTTTAGCTCGCACTCGTTGGCGTCGCTGCTGAGCAGATTGTACCGAGCGGTCGGGTCGAGCGCCAGTCGCCGCTGCTGTTCCTCCGTCTGACGCTTACTGGAGCGATTGTACTCGCCACGGTAGGCTGGCAGGTAGGAGCTCACGTTTGTATTTGGTATTGGGTGGCCGAAGATCCGACGCGCATCGTTGCACTTGTGGGCCTGGTGGCCGTACCGGCAACAGACGCAGCACCACCGTGCTTTCGGGTTTTTCACGAAATTCTCCTTCAACGGTACATTATCCTCAATCTAGCATACATGAAACACACATACGCACACGCCATCCGGTGCAGAAAACAAATTTCTTAGTGAAACATTATCTTCAATTTCTCCCCCCAGATTGTACCAGTGATCCCGGATTGTCTTCCGATCACACGTCGCTATTGTCAAGCAATAGAGGGTGAGTATTGGTGGAGCAACTCGTTTGGCATGCCAAACATGGGTTTGCTCTCTTTTCTCTCGATCTCTCTCTCTCTCTTTGATCGATCTACCAGAGCTTCATATTGCACACAACGACACCGTGTGTCACACGGTTGTTACTGTGCAATGCTCCTCATACCTAAAAAACAGAAATACTTACCGTACTGTGATACCGCCGCCAGAGATCCGGACAGCTACGCTGAGTATGACCACGCACCCCACAGGAGAAACAGATAGTGTCAGCATCCCGTGCGCACGTTTTGCAACCACGGACAAAGTTGCGCGTCTTGGCGCCACACTAAGAGCAGAAGAAAATTATCGTGTAGGCACTAAATCAACCGTTTGATTGTTGAAACGTGGATGCTTACGTTCAGGCAGATCGTTTTCGGACAGCGTGGTTCCCTGTGTCCTTGCTCGCCGCACATGTAGCAGGTGACCAGTTTCGGCGCGTTTCGACACTTGAATCTCACGTGTCCCCGCTCACCGCAATTGCTGCAAATGATTTCCTTCCTGGGAGGGTCTGGGTAACGATCCTTTAGCAGTAAGTACCAATGTCTGCTATCGCCTAAAAAACAAAAAAAAATAAAAACATATAGAGCAGTTAGCAAAATAATTTTCTGGCCATAAATTTTCTCATACACAGCGTCGCTACTTACGGGGCATCTGTCTCAGAATTGATTTCAAATTGAGGTCCTCATCCGCCCACGATGTGTTGTAGAACTGCTTCATTTCGTCGTTCCACGCACAGTCGGGACCGACCGGTGGCGCTTTGCTGGAACACGAGCCGCCAGAAGCAACCGAAGATCGGCCGTTGAAGCTATTATCGATTATCCGCAGATCATCATCATCATCGTCTCCATCGACGTCGGAATCGGCAATGATTTGAATTTGGTCCGGCT
Source organism: Anopheles arabiensis (assembly GCF_016920715.1). Lineage (NCBI taxonomy): Eukaryota > Metazoa > Arthropoda > Insecta > Diptera > Culicidae > Anopheles > Anopheles arabiensis. The sequence goes on from NC_053517.1 coordinate 98,635,889, forward strand.
CTGAAGTCGTGTTGTTCATAGCTCTCGAATCTTCTTCCACCAAATCCTTTGACCGTTGTGCGGGCGTGTTCGTGCTGCTCTGTTCCAAACAAACGGCCTGAACCTCGGGAGTGCTACAACCACTGCCAGCGAGCCGCTTCTTAGCACTGGCTTTCGGTTCCTTCTGTTTTTTCTTCTTTTTAGCAACAACTTCTGGCTGTTCCTGATCGACAGGACGCTCCTCACTGGTAGCTGCCGGTGGTTGCTCAAAAAGCTTTTTCTTTTTCTTCGCATTGCGAGCGGCTTTCGAGGGCGTTTGCTGTTCAGTGAGGCTATTTTGTTTTCGCTTCTTGCTGGTAGCAGCCGTATCTGCCGCTTTGGTGCCTGTTTTACCATCATTCGCTAGCAAAGCGGCCACATCATCATTATCATCCTCGTCCTCCTCGTCCTCGGTGTCCGAAACCGCCCGCACAATGTCGGTCAGCAGACAGGCAAAGTCTTCGTCGGAGTACGTTTCCGAGTTGTACTGCTTTCGCTTGCGGCCGAGCCGCTTCTTCGACTCCTTCGCCTGTTTGTGCTTCTCGTTGCCCTTCTCCTCCTGCAGGAAGCTCTCGTCGTAATCGCTTTCGGACGATACGTCGCCCATCTGCTCGAAGAAATTGGAGGCCGAGCGGCGCGATTTCTTCCCCGGTGGTCCCTTAGGGGTGCTGGCTTTGCTGGCCGGCCGAGCAATGTCGTAATCGCTTTCAGACGACACGACTTCGTCGACGGGCGCGATGGTGGTGAGGTTCTTTTTCTTCTTCCCTTTCGGGCCGGCGGTGCTTTTGCTTGGTGCGGGTTCATTTACAGCACATTCGCTTACTGTCTTGTCTGTTGGGGTGCCCGGGGTTGCCGTTGGTTCCTTTTGCACTGAACTATCTTTTTTGGATTTCGTTTTCTTGGCCGAACCATCACGCGGCTGCTTCGGTTCCATCTCGAAATGTTTCCTAGCAGCCTCCAGGACTAAGGTGAGGGGAGATTTGCTTCTTGCTTTGGTCTTTCCATGAGGTTTAGTGATGCTGGCAGTGTCGTTGGACCCAGCAGCCACTGCTTTGTTGCTATTTGCATTGTTCATAGCAACGCTTGGAGAAACCGCTGCTGCTGCGATACTGGGTGATGCCGGAACCGTTTTTGATGCTTTCACTTTCGATGGAGTCTTTTTAGTGTTCGTCGCGCTATCTTTTTTACCTTTCGTAGTGGATTCATTGCACTGTTGAGATTGTGATTTGGACGCGCTTCCTTTATCCATTTCCTGTGGCCGCTTCTCCTGATCGGTCGTCTCGCTGCTCGTGCATACCGTGTCTTCCGACGAGATCGACGGGACTCTTTCCTGCCGCGCCTCGGGTGTGCTCTTCTTCCCTTTGCCGGAGGCACCGGGCCGGGGAGCACCTTCGACCGCACATTCCAGCTCATCGTCGTTCGGTATGCTTTCGGTGAAGCTGTCGTTCAAACGGGACCGATCGTGCTGGCCAATGAAATCGTCCGACATGATCGAGCTGTTCGAGGGGCTAAGGCAACGCGGCGAAAACGAGGTAGGCTTTTTCTTCTTCTTCTTCTGAGACTTGGGCAATGCAAACTGGACGCTGGGCGGGGGCCGTTCCTCCTCCTCGTCGCTGCAATCGATACAGATTTGCGGTGGCGGTGGTGTTGGTATGATTATGACCTCATCCGTCTCATCGTCGGACAATGGCACAGGAGCGGAGGAACGTTCCGGTCTCGCTGGCCGTGGCTTGGACACCTCGTCGTCGGATGAGTTCAGTATGATTTCAGCCACGATTTGCTGCTGCTGCTGCTGCTTGCGGTGTCTCATTTTCTTTGCCTTTGCCTTCTTCACTTCCATCGTTTGTGCGGCATTCTGTTTCCTGTCTTTGTTGATGAGCTTCGTTAAGTTGGCCAGTTTCTTTTCTACCGCCAGCAGCGGCTGTTTGGTTTGCTTCTTCTTCTTCAGCTGCAGTCCTGGATCTTTCTGTGGGATGTGCTTAGCCGCGGGGGCTACTATGGCAGGTGTGCTTTGATGGGCAGATTCAACCGGCACTGATGGACTCTCCACGGGCGGTGGATCGCCCATATTGCCCAGCAACGACTGATACGGTGTGATGAACATCTTAGTAACCTCTGTGATTCCTCCTTCGCTGACGTTTCCTGGGGCAGTCGCTGCGGGCGAGGATGGTTTCGGGGCGACGCCCGTTTGCGGTTTGTTCCCGGGATACGGGGCGCCACGATCGCCGTAACTGGGAACGGCAGAGCCGGCCCAATACCGCTTCATATTGGCGGGCAGCGTACCGGATCCATTGTTAATTACCGCGTTTCTCGAAACCACGCGTGCAGTAGTGGAAGGAGTGACCGGTGCTGGATCGAACACGCTTTGCGGATTCTCATAAGCATGATGGATGGAGGAATATAGCCGTTCTTCTAGCGCGGCCAGATCTCGCTCCTCCAAATCCTGTGTTGATGCAACAGTATGAAGTGGGTCATAAGGCGAAGCATTTACGATAGCGCTGCATCGTGCTGGCCGGCGTGTTTACTTACCATTTTATAGCAGAACAGTGCGCACGATGTTTTTAGTTGAAAGTGTAGAATAAATTGTGAAAGTAACAGCTAATATTAACCTAAACTGTCCTGAAACTTCGTGTTCACCACATTTTGTGTTTTCCTACTGCACGCGGAGAATGAAAGAACGAGGAATTGTCAGCATGACAGCGCCTATAAATACGACCAAGGTTCATATAGAGCAAGCTGCCCGTCAATTGTGAAGCTATGCGTACACGGCAACAATGCTCGTGGCTCAAAATAGGGAAAGAAACGAAATTTTGTCCAGATTACATTTTATACTTAAATTTATTTTAAAGTGAAACGCCGTTCATCCGGGCTCATCGGGACTCGACCACATCTGGATACTCGAATAACTATGATAATGGGTGCAAGTATATTTTTATCATTAATTATTGAAGTGTTTCTAATCTGTGTTATGTTTTGGTAAAACCTAGTCAGTTTATATGAACTTCAATTTTTTTTACCGTAAATATTTGAAATTCGACATGTATTTTAGTGTTCTTGGTTATGACAATGCGCTGTAATAACGATATTTTTTAAATTGTACTCCAGAACAGGCATTGTCACTTTTGTATTGAACTGTCATTTCTCAACAGCACGGATATACGGACAGCCGGATAAAAGGTACCTGGATAAATGTCATCTCACTGTATTTTATATTTTATAGAACATCTGAATCAATAGATAACGGCCAGGACGCTGAAGCCAAACACCAAATATAGTATGCAAGAAAACAGAAAACCAAGATTGCAGTTAAGTTTCTTTATTGAATGTTTTTTTGGTATGATTTCGACAAATAATGATTTGAAAACAATTAGAAATTCACACTTCAAGCAGAAGTTTCCGTGCTCGGGTCCATTAGACGTGGCTTATTGTTAGTATCGTATGTATCATTTGAAAGTGCCTGCTAGTGTAATCTATCCCGAGCTATATGCGCGTATTGCCTGTCTGCCTGCCTGTAGCGCCTGTCTTAAGATTGTGTAGTAGCGTTGCCGTCCTGCTGCTCCGTGCAGGTCGAGGCGTTCTCTGCCGGTAGCGTTTCCGTAATCGCCAGCCAGGGCAGACGCTTCTGCAGCTCGATACGGTATCTCGGGTGGCTGATGGCGTACACGTACGGGTCTAGGCAGGCGACAAACTTGCAGGCACAGGCGGGGAACATGGTGACGCCCGGCGTTAGCAGGCTCTTGTCACCGAACGCTCCGATCAGCGCCAGCACGGCGTACGGTGTCCACGAGGCAACGAACAGGAAGCAAACGGTGATGGCGGCCTTCGCAATTCGGATCTCGACCGAGGCGTCCTTCTGGTTTTGGTTCGACCGCAGCGACTCCACGTTCATTTTCTTGGCCTGTTCGCGGAGCGACTTCTCATGGTTGACGACATGGCTCACAATCTGGCTGTAGTAGTAAATGATCAGACTCATCGGTAGTACGTAGCTGAAGGTAAAGATCGAGGCCACGAACAGGCGGGTATCGAACGTGCCAGACAGGTAGTCGAAGGTGCAGGAGGTAAGGAAGCCCTCTGAAATGAAAGCGAAATAAGAGAACGATGATAAGTCGATGCAAATGTATTGAAAAGTTACCAATGAGTGTCGTTTGTAGTTAATTATTGCTGCATATCCCCTTCGACGTATTCATACGTTGGCTGTAGCAACCTTGGGCGGTGTCATACGTCGTGCGTGTAGAAACGCTGGGCAACAGCAAACGATAATCGATTGACAATTTGTGCACAAATCTTTGTGCCTCTGGAAGAGTGTTGTTTATAATTACGTGGTAGGTAAATAAGAGTGCCCACCGATTGCGAAGTGTTCCGCTTGGTTTCCGTGTGGCAAACGGTACGGAGAAAACGCATCCATCAAAAGCTCGACCAACCGACCAACCAACCAGCCGCGTGGGGGGGCTGTGCGCAACGGGAAGCAGCATAGATTGTGCACCCAAATACACCACCACACCATCATCGCACTGCCCGTGACGGAGGGGGCACTTTGCTCGGGTTCCGTAAGCAGTGGCAACACACACAGTGACCCGCAGTGCATGCTGACGGTGACGGCTGGTACGGCTACACATCCGTCCCACACGGAAACAGCGGAGCAAACGGCAGAGAGCACCGCCACCACCACCACCAGCACCACCACCACAACCACCATGTCGAACAAGCTGAACAACCCGAAGCGCCGCGAGGTGACGGGCTCGTCGTCATCGAACAGCTCCATCTCGTCGGTCGGTGCCGGGGACAGTGGCATCTCCGCCGACCTGGCCTCACTGTTCGAGTGTCCGGTGTGCTTCGACTATGTGCTGCCCCCGATACTGCAGTGCCAGAGCGGCCATCTCGTCTGCACCAGCTGCCGCTCGAAGCTGACCTGCTGCCCGACCTGTCGCGGCTCGCTCGGCAACATCCGCAACCTGGCGATGGAGAAGGTGGCCTCGAACGTGAAGTTCCCCTGCAAACACTCCAACCACGGCTGCACCGTGTCGCTCGTCTACACGGAAAAGGCGGAGCACGAGGAGGCGTGCGAGTTCCGGCCGTACCTGTGCCCGTGCCCGGGCGCGTCCTGCAAGTGGCAGGGTTCGCTCGACTACGTGATGCCCCACCTGATGATGTCGCACAAGAGCATCACCACGCTGCAGGGCGAGGACATCGTGTTTCTGGCCACCGACATCAACCTGCCCGGTGCGGTCGACTGGGTGATGATGCAGTCCTGCTTCGGGCACCACTTCATGCTGGTGCTGGAGAAGCAGGAAAAGTACGACGGACATCAGCAGTTTTACGCGATCGTGCAGCTGATCGGATCGCGGAAGGAGGCGGAAAACTTTGCCTACCGATTAGAGCTGAACGGCAACAGGCGTCGGCTCACGTGGGAAGCGATGCCGCGCTCGATCCACGAAGGCGTGGCGAGCGCGATCCTTAACTCCGACTGTTTGGTGTTCGACACGTCGATCGCCCAGCTCTTTGCCGACAATGGTAATCTCGGCATCAATGTTACTATTTCCGTCGTTTAAACGCACACAAACACACATCCACGCACACCCACACTCACGCGTACTCATTTAGCCGAATCGACTGAGGGAAGGGGACCACCACCAGACTTCGATAGACAGCCCCCAAGTCTAGACAATTCTTACCTAAAGTTACGTTAGCATGTATATTTTTCTTTGTAACTTCTACTTTTCAATTCCTCTTTCTCTCTGTGCGGGCGCAATTTGCTGCCGTTTGCATTGAGGTGTGTGTAAGTTTATAAATGAGTTTATAAATGTCATTTAATAGAGGAGGGAGCGTTTGCTTTGCTAATGTGATGCGGGAGGCAACATTGTTTGATCCCGTGCCAGCAAAGAAAGAGAAAGAGTAAGAGAGCGCGTTTTAAAACCACACAAACTGCAAACTGCAAAAAGGATTATTTTACCTCCAGTTCAGTAGTACACACTAAACGAGGAGGGCACGAGTTGGGAATAAAGCCTTGTAGCTTGTATTGCTGCTTTTAACATGAATGCAACCTCCTGTAGCTATATAATTTAAGCGCAGTGCGGTCGAAAGCCGAGAGCGCCGCCGTACATGCTAGTGTAGCGCAGTGCGCATCAAAACGATCGATTCGTGCGATACTCCGCGATATTAGGGCGATAAACGTAATACGTATGTATGTTAGTAAGGTGATAGATAAGAGCAAAAACAAACACTGTGTGTGTGTGTGTGTGTGTGTGTGTGTGTGTGTGTGTGTGTGTGTAAGGATGAGCGAACGAGCAAATTAATGATTTGTATGGTGTAATCAATGTTACGCCGCTTGCATCATGACCAAAGGAGCGTTTGGTGAACCCGTGTGCAAGCGTTTCGTGAACGCGTGATAGAGTTAGTGGTGTGGTCGCGTGCGTGATTGCGTGATTGCGTGAGTGAGTCGTTAAGGGAATTAGGAAGAATATTAGTGTGGCGCGAAATCGATCGAGACACAATTCTGTAAATTAAACATTTAATCGTAGTAACACACATATAACACACCATAAGAGAGAATGCCGTGGAAGAAGGGCGGACCATCCTTTGCAGGGGAGGGATCGCATCATCGCTACTACTTCACACTCCTTTACCATTTAAAGTATGTTAAACACGTTTCTACACCTAATGAATGAATAGCGAAATAACGAGAGAGAGAGAGAGAGAGAAGAATTTGTTGTGCGGAACTGAGTCAGCGCACCCAACTTAAGGTCCTTTAAGGTGGGCTTAGAGATAGATGGTACGAAAACAAACAAAGAACAAGAAGACATAAAAAGTGGGCGAAGATCAGGTCACCGGAAATGCAAATCGCTTTTGTACAACTCCCGGAACTTCAAACCACGCGTTCACGCAGGTTCAAATTCCGTTCCGTATATCAATTTGCTGTAGCACGTTTGCTGTACATTTTAAAACCCGCCCGTCTATCACTCACCCTAACCGGTCACAGCGAGGACGAGAAAACGAGATACATTTTAAAGCAAGAAAAAAAGCGCGATTGCTCAGGGCCGAGCAGAAAGAATGAAATGAAACTACAAACTGCCAGAACAGCAACCACGTCGTGTGCGCAAAACCACCTCGTTCGATCATCGAATATTATGATCGCGTAGCACGTGCGCGCGCGCGCGTGTGTGTGAAGTAAGTTTGAGGGAACTTGTATAGGCGAGCAGATCATTTTCAACTGAAATATTGTGTGTTTGTGTGGCACCCATTAGTAGTGTGATTGAGGGTTTTTTTTTTGGTTAAATTTTTCGAGTGGTGAGGAACTAATTCGTGTTAATATTATTATTACGCCCGTTTGTTTCATAGGAAGAATGGGGGAGAAATACTACGTCGAAGTGTCCGCGTGTACGCGCAGGGAAGATGGATATAATTATACTCAAAACTTAAAAACCAGTTCGACATGAAACACACGTGTGCTGAAAATAAAATATACTTTGATTTCTAATTAATCAAAACAGGGCGTAGACGGGAAGCAGTTCGAAAGAATCTGACGAAAGGGATGGCAGCGTAGCACTTACCGGGTACGTAGCGACCCCAGATTTCCAGCAGCGGCAGGACTCCCCACGGAATGGTGTACGCCCAGATGAGGCAGATGAAGATGATGGCCTTCGTCTGCGTAAGCCTTCCCTCGAATGGGCGGGTGATGGTGTTGTAACTGTAAAAGAGCGTTTAGAATATTGCTTGCTTGCATATTAGATGATCTCAAACAAAAAACCCCTGTTAAGACATACCGATCGTAAGCGATGAGCGCGTTAGTGGCACCTGCTCCAATTCCTGGAAAAGAGATCGAAAGGCACGTTGCATTGAAAAACGTCCCGTAAAGCGCGAATCGGCCACCGTTGAGCTTACCGGTAAGAGATCCGACGAAGCCAAAAATCTGGCAACCCAGGTTCCCTAGCGTGAAGCCTTTCGTGAACGAGTTGTAGATGAAGATCGGCGTCTTGGCCATCATGAAGAAATCACAGATGGCAAGATTAATCACAAACACGTTCGAGGGTGTCCGTAAGGATTTCGCACTACAAACAACCCAAGAAAGAGAGAGAGAGAGTAAATTGAGGACATTGGTCTATTGGGTAGACAGAAAAAACGCTTACGCGATGAAAATCCAAATGACGAGCCCATTGCCGACGAGTGAGAAGATGGTAAAGGCGATGTACAGCAGCCCGAGCAGGTAGTGCAGGGAAGCTTCCGGCTCGGGAAACTGCAGCCAGTGTTCGGGGATGTGCACCAGCTCTTCCGGTGGCACGTTCCAGCCGAGATAGCGCAGGCCCGATTGGTCCGCGCCAATCAGTGCTTCCGGTCGGTAGGCGGTCTGGTTGTCAAGCTGGACAAGACCCATGACGGTGGTGGTGTTGGTGGAATTGCTTGGCGATGGTGGTACCGGTGTGCTTGGGTGTAGATTTTCAAATTCACCGGTACTGGTTATTCACCTTTGGTGGACGAAGGAAGGGCACTTGAGATTAGTCTGTCTGTTGGACGATCGGGTTCACAATCACTGCGGTCACTATTTAAATTAAAACCAAACACATGCACACACACAAACCAATCCACTGTAATCGTACGTTACCTTCCTGTTTTTTTCGCAATCGGTGGAACCGTATTGACCGATTTTCGGAACCCAAAATCTGGCACACCGCCCTAGACACGCTCGCTGTGCCTACTGACGAGGTGGACGATCGTGGTCAAAGATTTTATAGCCCATCAAGCGGTGGACCAGGCACAAGCACGAATCTGGTGGTATATTTGTGAATTGTGACCTGCCGGCAAGTGTGTCCTTCCCTTCCCCCCCCCCCCCCCCGTGCCCACCCTGGTGCTCGGTGCTGGCAAATCCTGTCCCGGGGAAAAAGGTAGCAAATAATTTAATCAACGATGGATCAAACCCTGCCCTGCATAACCGGCCAGTACTGGGGCGGGGTTCCCGGTGTCGGCTGGCAGTTAGGGCTTCGAACACACACATGCTCTGTTTGTCCCCCCCGGGAGGATTACCGGCCGGATTCTAGGGGGCCAATAGACCGATTGGGGGCCGATTAAATCGAAGGGAAGTAAGTATTTGATTAAGTGGCGTACAGGTTGCCAAAGAATCACATGCGTTCGCGTGTTGGTTTAATTTAATTACCGGGCCCCCAAAAAATAAGAGCGTCCTACTTTTGTGGGAGCAAGGGGTGGGTTGATGGGTCCTCTTTTTTGATAACACTTTGATTCTAGCATTCGATACGGTCAATGCAGTCTGCGTTGGGTGGCTTATTTTTAAACGCGCTCTATACAGACCGGGGCGGGAGGGATTGTCGGTTCCTAGTTACAACCTAGTTACAAGGTGTTGCAGTTAAATGGGCGGCGGGACAAATGGGGATTGGTTTTGGCTCTCTTTTAGTTCACAATTTGTTCGCAAAGCCGAAGCACACCGTTGCCGCAGCCATAGAAGTGAAATTTGCGTGATTTTATATCCGATAGTGTTGCAATTGTAGTCCCAATTAAATGGCAAGTATCGGATTTCGGATCCAACGATAGTCGGTGGGCTAACGGTGGGGAGATGGTATGGTTGTAAGGGATTACTACTAAAATAGTACCCGTGGTGTTTTGAAGCCGTGTCGGCCACTTCTATTTAACTGCTATTGAGAAGAGCACGTGGCACGTGGTCGTTACTATTTGAAAGCCTTCATGAACTTTGTACCTGGAAAACCGATAAGAAGGGCAGTTCTTTTCTTCCAAACCTTAGACAATTTGTCGCGCCTAGGGCACGTAACGGATTTCAATTCCCTTCGGAGTGTTGCTCGTTTTCCATCGGTCCCTCGCCATTTCGGAAATGTGTTTGCTAATTTAAAAATCTATTTCCATTGTAAAAGCACATGGCTCTGTGTTTATTTTACATTTTAATGACTTTACGCGCCGTTCCGTTCCTTTCCGTTGCTACGCAGCGAATTACAGCAGCAATTTGCCCTCAGTACAGTAAGCTTCCTGCGCGAAAGACTCGAACCACAGTATCACCATCTGCAACAGCCAAGTAGTGTTTGTTGTTGTTGTTTGTTGCGGCGAGTTGTTCCCTAAAAGCCTTGCCGCTCTCCCCGCGCGCACACCACCACCCTAACGCTTCTGATCGCCCAGATCGTCGATGAAATCCTCATCAATTTCGGGCCACTTTTCCGGGATGATGTCAAACAGCTCGTCCTTAACGTCGCCCTGAATCACGATCTCGTCGTCCCCGGTGACGGACGAGCCGCACGCAAACTTGGTGCCGAAAAACTTGGCCGCCAGCTTGAGATCGATATCGAACGTCGCCAGACCGGTCACCACCGTGACGGACTTCCGCTTGCCCCGTGCCGACCGGGACAGCGTTATCTTCTTCGGTACGTCGTCCTTCGCCTTTTTCGTTTTCATCATGCCCTTGCCGCCGCGCTTCTGGGGTTTCTTCGCGTCGTCCGCGCCATCCCCGGCCGGCTCACCGGCAGCGTTCGAGGTGGCACCTGCGCCGGTGCCACCCTTATCGCCACCACCGCCGGCGCCCGTCGCGCCCATCTTCATGCGCTCGAACTCATCCGGCAGATGCTTTTCCAGCCACTGTTTGCATTTTTCGTAGTCCGGGTAGTACTCGCAGTACTCGAGCGGCATGGAGCAGTTGCCACAGTACGCTACCGTTAGCGGATAGGTTACACCTTCCTTCGGTCCGATGATTAGCCGTTCGGGAATTTCGGACGCCATGGCTGTGCTAGGGTTGCGCGTGTGAAAGGAACCTGCAAACGATGGTCCGGGGGACAATTTTCATAAGAAACGAACGGGAAATTGGGCTGCGTGTCTTACCTTTTGCTTTGCTGCAAGCGCGTACTCGCCGAACGAGGTGGAATATATTTATTGTTTACGTTGAACTGTCACTGCTCTGTTAAGCTGTCGTCTCAATTACAGTAGAGTCTCCGCTGCCCGATGCGAATCGAAACTTTCAAATTAATTCCAATAGGATTTTTTCTTTCCGATTCATTAGCACATGGCAATTAGGGGTTTCGCTTTCTATAACTGATTTATTTCTACATCTGCATTTCGTTCAGATCGGCTTCGATCTTTTTTGTGTCCGGTTTGTTTTTGTTCTTTGCCGGAAGAGGTTTCGGTGCTGGTTTGGCAACCTTTTTTGATACGATTTGAGCGTGCAGATCCTGGAATTTTTTATCCACCTTTTCGCGCTTGTCGTTGACCTGGATCTGAAAGTTAAACGAAGCCATGAAAGTTTCCATCTATTCACGTCCAGGACGCCTGCATTACCTTTTTAAGGTTGCTCGAAACTTCCTTCGTTTTTTTCAGGTTGCCCTTTTTGACCTGTGATACCGAGAACACAGTTTTCGCTTTCTTCGCCAACTGCTTTCGCTGGTCCTTCATCTTGTTCGCTTTCTTGGCCATTCTGGTCCCGGTTTGTTCTAACGGTTGCCTTCGGATGTGGGTGATATGAAACGAAAAAGGAAAAAAATAAATAAGATTCATACGTTCTAGGGAACTTACATTCACTCGGTCGGTTTATTATTGTCATTCGAATTACATGGTCGCTTGGCCTCTTCCGATTGCGGCGAGTCCTCTTCTTCATGCTGTCGTTTTTTAACCGCAGTGCGACCCAACAGTAAATCTTCCGTAAGGTAGAAACTAACACGCATCATATCCTTGTTAGGGGCCACATTGCGCACGAAGGCAATTTCTTTTAGCTTATCCGTCACATCCGTCCCTAGCCAATGTTCTACGAGCTCGCGCGCGATCTGCTTCTTATCTTCGGCCCCTTTCGCAAAGCAGTACACATGCACGAGAGGTTGTTTGCGCAGGACAACATCCTCACCTTTAAGCAACCCTGGAAAGTGTACCAAATGCTCCACCGCCATCGCCGGTAGGTTCATGGTAATGTGAATGTCTCCTTCCATACTCTCATCTGTACACTTTTCCAGCAGAGCTTGTTTGACCTCGTGCTTAATAAAATCGACCGCATCTTTGTTGTGGCACGTCACGTGTTTGGACACTTTGTTCAATGTACAATTGTGCACCAACGCTTCGTACGAGTCGGGGTTGAGATCGTTTGCCAGCACCTTGCATCTCCGGCGTGCTGCCGGCACGGTGAACGGGCCAACGCCGGCGTAAAGATCGAACAGAGTGTCGGTTTTGGCGAGCATCTTCACTATCTTCTCGTGCTCGGTAGAAAGTCGAGGGTTCCAGTACACTTTGGAAAAGTCAAACTCAAACAGACATCCATTCTCCTTCACCGAAACGCGATAGTCGGGCTCTCCGCAGAGCAGTTCCATCTGGAAGTTCCGGTAGGTGTTATCGATCGAGAGCGATTTGTTCACCACCGTCCGACAGTCCGCTATTTTGTCACAAATCACCTGCCCAATCAACTCCTTGTACGGCAGCAGGTGATCCTTCAGGTTCAGATGAATAATGTGGCCAATTTTGCTGAACGATGAAAGTGCTTCCTTGTCGGCCGGCAGAATGGCTTTGAAAATTTCATCATACTTCCAATTCTCATACGTTAGTTGAATTTCCTCCCAAACCAGCGCCTCGCTACCGATGTCTAACTTTTCCAGGTTCAGCTCAGCTAAATCTTCCCACTTCTGCACGGCCAGCGGGTGGAGGGTGATTTTGTACTCTTCCGTTATTACCGGTTTGTAGCGTTCCATTTTCAGCAGGTACTTCTTGCTAGCCCGACAGATATCGTTCAGATTTTTGTCCTTTGGCACAAGCAGATGAGGCACTTTGATGGTTTTGGAGAAAGCTGAACGGTCCAGTTGCTTCATTCCCCGCACTGTTGCCGGTGGATGCAGATCCGGACAGAGCATGTTCTTGAAGTAATGCCTGAGACGTGCAAGCAAAGAGCGATGCGTTGTTTGGAGCCCGGAATGCGGTAAGACAGTGAGCGCCTTCGTTGTAATAATCATTCGCACTCAACAGCACGGAGTTGAAATCACTTTTAACTAATTTAATTGCAACAAACGCGAAATAGTTACCTTTTTTCAGGGGTTCGATTGGAGCGGAAAACAAACCACGCTGTCTGTTGTTTACCTTTCCGACTGTTTGACGTTTGACGTTGGACGTGCCTCTTAGGTAGTTAGGTAACCCAACGCTAGATGGCGCTGCGAGCATTCATTCTTTTTATTTGAAACTACCGTTTTTCGTCTGGTGGCGCATGAAAGCGGCAAATCAAAGATGTTTTACATTTAAATGTACATGGTAATACCAATGTTTTGTACTAAACAAGCTTATCTGATAACAGTGCAATCGTTCATGATCTACCAAATGAAGCTTTTTATCTAGCTTGTGGGGTATTTGTCGTACACTTCAATTCGTTCCACATGATCGCTAAACTTGATACTCTTCTTACGATCCAGCTGAGTGGGTGGCTTAGGTTCCGTCTTTTCATTCTCCTGCTCGGCATCTTCCACAATAGCCAACAGATCACTGAGTGAGCGTGCATTGGTTATAGGGTCTGCCAAAGAAAGGTTAAAGCAAACACAAGCAAAAAATTTAAATATCCGACTAAACTAAAGGACTCATTCCATCTGCACTTACGTGTAACACCATTTTCCACCGGTGGTGTGCTTGACGGTGCCTTATGATCATGCTGCACTATTATTGAATCGGAAATGTTCGACGATCGTGAAAGTGAGGAAGTCGAAGAATTGTTCGCTCGTCGTATTTTGTTTCGATAGTAGAGTGCTGCCGCTCCCATGGCAACCACAAGTGTGCCAAAAAAGGCAGCAACTATAATGTAGGGATAGATCGCGGTTGTATCGGATTCGACGATCTTCGGTTGTGTAGTGTATAAGTCGTTTAACTTTGTGAAAGTCATAGTGAAATTGACGTCCATTGACTTGAAAGCTCTGTGAAAAAGGAGTGGAACAGAAAAAAATCATTTAACTACACTTTGAATTCTTTGCTCATAATTGGCCCGCATTTCGTACCCTATAAGATCATCATGGGACAGCAGTCGATCCTCTTTGAAAGCATACACGATCGCTGTTGTGCTGTGTTGTTCGTTTGTCGAGCGTCGCTCTACTTTCAACTCCTCTCCATCAACCGAGAACACATTTCGAACCGTTCCCATTTGAATGCCCTGCTTAAGGCTGATCTCATTCAGCAAGCTTTCAAATGTGTCTGGATCAATATTCTTCACTGTCAGCACCACCAATTGTTCATCGGTAGCTTTAAAAACGCGAAACTTCACTTTCGATACATTTCCATCCTCAGCTCCGTCACGATCAGTGGCGATTATTTCCAGCGAGACACTTTCTTCACTGCCAAGCGCTGATTTGAGTGGAAAAATCACACCAGTTCGTGGATCGATATCGAAGTGATCGTTTGCTGCCAGCGAGTATCGAATAACAGCGTTGAGTCCTTCGTCCAGATCACTCGCTTCGACTTGAAGCAATCGGTCGGGAAGCATTTTCCGTGCAAGGTAAGCTGTTGGAAACGCAAACTGTGCATCGTTGGGTGGGAAGCTGAACACAGGGCTGTTGTCATTTACATCATCCACGATGATGTTGAGGTGCGTTAGATCGGTTGAATACTCAATATCTCTCATCGGTCCTGAACGATTCCAGTTGGTAGGCGATTCCAGTTCCGTTTTAGTCGTCGATGGGACTGGACAAGCTAGCTTAAGCACAATCCAAAATTGAGGAAAATCCAAACCACCAAACAGATCTTTATCTTCTCGATCGAATGCTTTCGAGGATAGCGAAGGTATGGTTGCATCTTCTTTGAAGAAATAATCACCAGGCGTTTGAGATTGTATGCTGTAGGTGCAACTCTCTATCGCGAGAGGAAATATGTCCCGATGTTCGGACATCTCGTTCAAATGCAACACACTCAACACTTTGTCTACCGTTGTGGCAGGAACTTCCGGATCGCTATCCGGTGGAATATGGACCAATATCACACAGGATGTCGCTTGTAACTGACTACGTTTAGCAACGGCGACAACATTGAGTATTGGTTTCGCTTTTGGGATGTCCCCTAGATCGATCACTTTCAAATCCATCCCAGTATTATTCTCCCACACCGTTTGTGTGAAGTATTGAGCATCCGTACCTTGCAAGCTGTACTGTACATCGTACGTTTCGGTACCGGGAATTAACTCCACCCGAAGAAGTAGATCCTTTTCGATGGTAGTGTTAATGAACGTTTCCTTAAACACGGGAGGATCATCGTACACGATGGAAAGATCCGGATCGATAACGACACTAACTTGGGTCGATTTTTGAGGCACCCCAGCATCAGTTGCCGTGACGGTAAGTTCCAGCTTGTTGGGCATCTTTAACACCTGCTCCTTGAGCCGCAGGATTGCTTTAAACTGCTTCGGATCATTCGGCACGGCGTAGCTCTCTATAAGCATGTAATCATTCTCAGTCACACTGAACGTAACAGCATTGTTTATCAAATCAATGTCCCGCGCCATTATTCCTGCTCCGTTCGCAATGAACGGCGTAACGTCAAAGTGTTTTGGTAGTGGCAGCGGAACTACGGCTTCGTACGCATCCTGCATGAACTTCGGCGCATGATTGTTGGCCAGCTTTAGATTGTGTCGATAGAGTCCATTCTTTGTGGTGGTGGTGCACTGATAGGAAACTTGAAGTATTATCACTGTTTGTATCTCGCGCTCTTCGTACTGTGCGAAGGCCGCCGTAGCGAGAAATTGCAGGTCCGTTCCGACGATGCGTGTTTCGAGGTAGCTGGGCTGTTGCACTACGGTGGCCGATCGTACGTTCTCTACGGGGAAGCTTGCAATCACGCTACCCGGTGGAGTTGTGAGATCTAGCAGCTCGGGATGGGTGTAACTCGCAAAATTGAACGATGGGGAGTAGCATTCTGCCGACACTGGGACAGAAGATATTGGTATTATTGGTCATGATTTTTCCACCTGCACCTGTTGTTACCTTGCGTTACGTAGAGATGCAAACAAACGGTTATCACAGACAAGAAGTGTAGCATCTTCATCTCGTGTGCTCTTTGGGTAAAATGTATTAAAAATCAAACCAGTACCTTCCTACATTGGAATCAAACTGGGCCGGAAACCCCCTGGTGCCGAACTAAACAACCCGTCAGCTCTGAATGCTGTGATCGAAGAACAAAAGCATCCTCTATTCGTAGGGCGTTCGAGTGGCACTATCTTATCGTGATTTATCAAGTGGTTGAGGTGGTTGATGTTTTTTCTAATAAGGTGAAAGTATTACTCCTCCTAGAAGACTCATCATTTGCTTGACCGGGGCTATAAACCTGGTGTCGTTTTGTGCTATTTGCTAATTGAGTTATCTTGTCGAAGGCATGTTTTGATAAAAGAATGCCTAGTGCCTCGGGGAAGTTTGCGCTTTGAAATCTTTGATTACAACTGCAATAAAGCTGGAAATGACGCGATCCGTTCTTAACTATACATTGTAGTTGTGCAAAAATAAAACGATTCATGAAGAGTACCACATATCATTCGTAAGAAAAAATCTATTAGATTTGTATTAGGAAGTGGCAAGAATTGTTTAAAATAAATGAATAAATTATTAAACTGTAAAACAGAATACAGGGCTAGAAGATTGATTTATTAGAGTTGAAGATGTACAACCCAAACTTCTGACTCAAAGATTCTGACTGGTTCGACATAGATCGTACGAAACTTTTTTTTTTTTTATAAATACAAAACAAATACAGAAAAGATAAGATAACAAAAAGCAGTAACCCTGTATCATTCATAAACACAACCATACAGTACAACAAACATACAAGCGAAATAGTACAGTGAAGTGTGTGATAATTATTATCGTTCATACAAGCAAACAATGCACAATGGGAGAAAATATGAGTTTTTTGTATGTAATTACAATAAAAAAAATAAAAAAAGAGATACTAACGATTTAGAAGGTTTCTATTCTGTACTATTAACACACGGAATTAAATGTATTAAGTAATTTTAAATAATAATAAAGTATTTTTTTTTTCTAAATAATTTAGAAATTACAATAATAAAACACACTACATAATGGAGTAAAAGTGTTTGTACTCTGAAATTTATTTATTTTTTAAGTTTTTTTTGCCACCATCAAAAGCTCGTTGTCATGGCACACTGTTTTCCATCGTGAAGCCGGCTACAGGCTGTTTGAGTGCTTCGCGTTTTGTCGTGTGCCGGCTAGCGACGCGAGCGGAACCGTTTTGTTTTGAAAGTGTGAAAAGTGTATTGTTGTATCGTGTGCAGAAGGTAAATCCGGCAGATTGTTTAAGTGTCTCTAAAGTATTGGTTGGTTGGTTTCACTCAAAGTGTTAATGTGTAGAACGAAGAGTGTCATTTGTGGCTGGCAGAAGTGCACTAAAGATCGTGAAATCTTGCCAATACCGTTCCCCGTTATCGCAAGATCGATAAACCGATGAGTAAACATCCACCACACGGGCCACCATTTCATCATCAGCTCATTTCAGTGACCACCGCCCCAAAGGTGTGTGTGTGTGTCTGTAGGTCCATCGGGGAGTGTTTTTTGGGGTGTTATCAGCCGCAAAACCCACAAACCGCCGATGCGCTGCGGGTGTGTTGCTTGAAGCAGTGATAAAAAAAGCAACAGCCCAACGGTTGCTTCGGTGAGCATGGGAGGTAAAACAACATACCCACCACCCTGGGCTGGATGTGTTACGTGCATCATCATCCTGCGGGATGTACGGGAAAAATGTGCAACGAACACATCATCAGCAACAGCGCACAGCTCGGTGTGGCTCCTGCGAATGGTTGTGGTTTTAAAAATAGCCAGTCCGTTGGCTCCAGTGGGGTCGGTTCCACGGCTGACGTCGACCGAACATCATGTGGCTTGTCGTGTGCTCTGTAAACACACGAAACTCACTCACCCCCACCCATTCTCCTCCACACACACGCGGAACTAGCATCGAAAATGGCGTGAGAACTTAAATGAAGGCGCATATGGAGAGCATTTATATTTCATCAACAACCGGCGGCGACGCCCGCATGCTGCATGCGTTTGAGAGGAGGAGTATTTTAGAGGCTGTTACTACTGTTGGGCCAAAGGTAGAATTTGAAAGTGATGACAGAAACTTTACATCGTTACAGTTTGTTTGTGTGTCAGACGAGTGTGACACAGATAAAAATTTCAGTACTTTGTGTTTACTGTGGCTCCAGGTGACGTTTGCATAATGATAAGGAACCAACCAGGTACTTAAGAGTAGTGTGACTCAACAGGGGAAGGCCTTTTGAAGAGCGAACCAAGCCAGTCTGTCATGTCGAAAGCATGAACTCGACACCAGTGCGTCATTGTGGTTTGGCTTTGTTGTGCATTAGCAGTAGAAGGAGAAGAGTCTTTCCCCTGTGATGACCTTAACCGGTCAGCTAAATGGGTGCTTTCAGGATCGGTTAGGATTTAATCATGGAAACAAAGCCCGTCAACCCAAACCCTCACAGTCACAGAAAAGTGGTCAACAAGCCACACTGTACGTCATAACGGTCGTATCGGGCCAGCATCTGCTGCTTTTGGACGGTGATGGCTTTATTTTTAGCATCCCCATTTGCTATCTTCTTTCTCTCCCGTGCAGGATGGACAGGATGGACAGGATAACGAAAAAAAGGGGAGAAACGGAAGAGCGTATTTGCGGATGTTTTACGGCCGATTCCTTTCGATCACTCGGCTATAAATACAAACCGTCTTTCGTCTCCATGCCCTGTGATGATGGTGCTTTTACGAAGGGGGGATTGGTGGTACTTTTTTCCCCTCCAGACTTCTTTCCCCTGCTCCCACAAAGCAAACACATTAGACAATCACTGAGGGCAATCGCTGGGCAGCAGATGATAAGAAGCGATAACGAGCGTTTCTTGGGATGTATTAGCAACGCCCATCGATATCGGAACGGAACAAGATTGACGATAAGAGTGAAGAGAGCAAAATAAACGATTGCACCTCATGACATCATCGTTCACAGAAACGGAAAAGCTTTTGGAGTAGGTGTGATGTTTCTAATGCTTGATCGTTGGAATCAAAGTTGGAGATAATTGAACCTAAAAGCTATTGCAAAAGCTGTACAAGTTGAAAACATAAAAAATTAGCACAATATTATAACGATAATCCAGTATGCTTCTTCAAATCTTCCAACAGTTCGTAAGGCATCCCTTACACAGAATCAAAGCTCTCTCTCGCAACAATCTCTCTAGACCGGCGCGGGTTGATTGCTTCTCTCGTGGATCTGCCTCTCTCTCTCACACACACACACAGTGCAAACATTTCCGCGGCAAACGTGACGGCCGGTTCCACTAAACGCCTCTCAGTGTCAGTCGGTCGTTTAGTACGCACGTAAACACTGACGGCGCACCGTCACGGTTCACGCAACTCCGGTATCACCTTTACGCGAACGAACAAAAACGCACGCACGTTGTGTGTGTGTGTGTGTGAGTGTTTTGCCCTTGCACGGAGCAGTGGCTTTGGATGAGCGAATTGTTGTTATAATCCTGCGTCTGCCACCGTGCTTCAATTGGATAATCGTTTCAATTCCTTGCCCGCCGGCTGGATGCCATCTTTATGCGATACGCAGTGATACGCTTAGTACGTTGCTTTCTTGGTTGGTATTTCCTACTGTAACGTGCAAGCAGTGAACAAAGATAAGCGCCAATTGGAAGCTCAGGCTTTGATGTGTGTCTGTGTCTGTGTGTGCGAAAATCAGCTGTCGACGTTGCTGCAAATGGAATGCAAATTTCAATATTAAATTCATCGCACCTCGGCCCTGGGCGTGTGTGTGTCATATGCAAGGTGTAGATGGAGTGACGTGAATGAGCACTTACTGTACTGTGCAGTGATAAGAGCAAGAAAAACCACACGCTCGTCGCGTCGAGCACTGCAAGCAAACGAATGGCCAAGGACGTCCGTCACTGTAGCACCGTGATATAATAGAAAAGTGTACTAAACACCAATAAACGGCAATTGAAGTGGCCACGAAGTGTGGAGTGTCAAATTCGGCGCTGACCTCTTTAGTCGCATGCAAAAAAGAAAAGAGAGGCACCCAACCCATTCGATCGGGGTGTCTGATGCATTTGCGTCTCGAGCCAGCCACGAGACACGGGAACAATATGTATCTACATCGAGTGTGTTTGTGACTGCGTGTATGGGTGTATGTTCCGACTCATTGGTGTGCCGATTGGTGGAGGAAGGTTGTTTTGCGTTCTTAAATGGAGTCAATTAATTATTCATATACAGGCACGGGGTGGAGGTTCGAAAAATGGATGAACTCATCTTGGGACGGTGACTGACTGGACTGGACAACTGAGTCGAACGGGGAAGCGCCAAACGTGTTTGTGCTGTTGAAGCGCTGTAAGACTGCGTCATCTAAGCGTTAGAAGAATGGGTATGCCTTCAATGGGAAAGACTTCACTGTAGCTTCCGCAAGGTAGAGACGGTATGACAACCATTCTAATGCCCTGACGATCGGTTCAGGTGAAACGTGATCACTTTGCATCGTGACTAGTGGCTAGATGCATTTCAAGATATCGGCCAGCTTGGTGCTAGACAATGTGTAGATACATCCAAGCATCTAACGCTCGGCAAGGCTCTCCGGCTGGCTGACAAATCGTACGATCGTTCTCACACGATACACGAGGATCGGCAAACAAACAAAAAACAAGAAGCTGCGCTCCATTGCAAACACACAAATGAGGCGAGAAACAGAGAGAGAGAGAGAGAGAGACACGTACTGGCAAAAAAACGCATCCACACGACTTCCGTGCCGTGATGTTCAATTGTTTTGTGTGTTCGCTGAGTGCACTCGGCTCAATTGAACCGCATCTTGACGCTCTGCTTTACCCGCTCGAGTTCTCGATGCTCTTTATCTCTGGGTTTGAATCTTGCCAGAGCTTTGATGCGCAGGGTTGTCAGAGTGAGTTCAGAGGGGAGTATTTTAGAAAAAACGATTATTTATTTAGTTGTATCTCTATCTGATAATCAAACACACTAAGGATTGCTAGAGTACAAGGCTTTTATTTTTGTGAAAAAATCATTTTGTTAAACGACACGATCATTTGGACAGCCCTGGCAGGGAAGCCACATTGACCCAGCAACTCAAAAACTCTCTTTGCGAAATTCGATCCAATTTAGCTCAAGTACATTTAGATAAGCTGATTGTCGTAGCACCGTGTGTCCAAAAGACGTACGTAGCGTAGTGATTAGTAGCTGCCAGTTAGCAAAAATTAGCATCGTGCGACTATTTTCCATTCTTTGATCGTTGCGCGCGTGCTTCAGATCGCACCAAGAGCAAATATATCCAGACCGACCAGCCAGGGTGGTGAGAGATTTGCAATGCCGTGTTACCCCACCAGATACGAGGTAAACAAGAGCGAAAATACGAGCTAAACAAGAGCGGCATTCGTACGCCGTGCAATTGTGTAACCTTGCGGAGAAACGTGCCTTCAGGTGATACCCCGGTTGGTGATCGTGTAGTGTGTCTCGGTGCGAATTAGAAACTAAACCGTAACGTACGGCCGACGATGGAGCCACAGCTTGTCGACGTTTATTAGCGCGTTGTTTGTTTTACCTGTGCTGGTGGCTTGGTTTTGGTGGTACTGCTGGAACAGCGCAGGGTGCGAGGAAGGTTGAAGAAACTTTGTTCGGTCAAGATTTGATAATGCTGATAGTGGTGCTGCTGATCGATGGTGTCGTCGTACGTTGCTGCCGGGTGGGCTGGTGAAAGTAAAAGGACAGCATGCTAAAAAGTAATTTTGGCATTCGCGCCAAATGTGACACGAACGATTTGTGAAATGCTTTGACGAAAGTGTTTAGCTAATCGGTTTAACCAGTATGTACTGCAATGATCTCACTCGTCCAGTGACACATCTTCGAGGATCATTATTTGAATTTATAATCATTGTTCGAACCTCCGCCCGACTACCTGTTTGGGTTCGAGGTGTTAAATCAATCTCCATTAATATGACTCATCGTTAACGTACATTCCCCGTCGTAACAGTGGCGTTTGTTGTCCCCGTGCTGGTCATGGTTGATCGAGGAGACAGGCCATATGAGCTCATAAGGCCTCAGTTAACCTCTCGGCAGCTTGAAAATGACATTCGCACGTGCACGTTGAAGTTAATCCCCTTGTACGATCGAGCTCGGTACAACTTTTTATAACAAAAATGTTCTGTATCTTTCCAGAGCACATACACGGCGCATCGTATGTAAATGAGTGGTAAAAAATGAGCCGGCTAAACAATAATGGGCCGGTGGAGCCCGTGGTGGGATTTAAGCTCGCGCTCCATCCAAACTGTTCAAACGGTAACGACACGAACGAGACCGGCTCGTCCGCGCCCGAGCTACATGTGCATCTGATCGGCGCCCGCCACTTGCCGACCAGTTTCGGGCTGAAAAGTGTGGAAGGTTTCATGGTGAAGGTGAAGCTGTTCCCGGGCGCGATCAAATTCGACTCCACCATCCAGAGCAATTCGTGGCCCGAGTTCAATGAAACGTTTCGATTTCCGCTGGTTACCACGCACAAGTAAGTGGAATTGTGTATGTAGGTAAAAGAAACAATGCAGATACGTCTTCAAAGCTTCAATAGAAAGGATTTAAAACATCCAAAAATAATGATAATTTGCTTACAAAAAGGAAAATAGGTACAAAAATAATGGTAAACACCTAGAATAACTCCTCAGAGTGCGTAGATTTGCTCTGTAACAAATGTTGCTCTTACAGCGGTACGAACACTGTCTTGTGCCAGGGGTGAGCAATCGATGGAAGCTTCCGTTGAAAAGAAACTTACGAAAGCTTCGCGCAGGAGCTTTTCAGGGGTGAAAAAATGCAATTTTAATTATTTGTTCATTCAATCAGAAGGTTTTGATGGCAAGAAACGTTCGATTTAACAGTAACGTAATAGATCTTAAAATGACATTGAGAGACAATATTTAAAAGGAAATTGCGCAATATACTTAAGAAAAGGTTATTAGTTTAACATTTTTTTATATTATGCAAGGTAGTATCAGCATGTCTCTCAAAATGCCTCTTAAAGGCGACACATAAAATGCTATTATTAAAATGTGAAACAGCACAATTTACCCATTAACTCCTTCTCTTTTTGTCACCCAAACCCGGCAGGTCTTCGTTTCGCGTGAAAAAGAACGATAAACAGAAGGACAACGCAACGCAATCGCTTCCGGAGAAGATTTTCAACGGGAACTTTGTCGTCTTCACCGTGTTCGCCCTGCTGGAGCTTCCACCGGGGGTAAGGCGTCTGCCGGCAGCATGTAATCATTTACTAATTTGCTAATAATACACCTTTCTCCTCCCTTCCGCTACAGTACACGTCGTCGCTCAAAAGCAAAACAATGACCTTCATCCGGCAGGGCAGCCAGCGGTTGAAGGATAAACCGGTGATCGGGAAGCTGGTCAAGGATATCGAGCCGGCCACGGAGCGGAACGCTAACTTTGACCAGAAGCAAAACCTGAAGCGGCTTACCACGAGCGAAAGCCAGCGCAACATCGGCTCGGTAACGTACTTTCTCGATCCGAAGTGTTTCGTCGGCGGTGAAAAGACGGGCAGCCGGAAGCATCCGCTCGACTTCGCCACCGAGGAGCTGTGGCTGCCGATCAAAGACATCACCGTCACACCGTCGGCAGAATCGCGTATCACCGTAAGTAAGCGTGGAATACTTTTCTGTTGTGTTACAGCTCGATTACACGATTTTGCTGCAAGCCCGAGCAACTACTCTCGCTCTCTTTGCGCGGAAACAGTACAATGCATGCGTTAGGCATGCATTTATGGCCGGGCGGCGATCGGTGCTCCTTCACTATTTTGCTCCGAGCGGAAAATGGAAAGTGTGTCCAAAGCGATGGTTCTGCACGAAGTCGTTGAGCTTGAGCAGTGCAAATCACGATCAAATCATGATAGCCAGGTGCTCAAACGCCCGCGAGCTTCATCTGGTTAATTCGATTCGATTGGCAAACGATCGGAGGAGGCGCCTCGGGATCGATAACATAATCGGTACCGTTTTTTGCAGCCTGGAAGGAAGAGAAACGATTACTTCACACAGCTGTATCTTGACTTGGTGTGGTGGCGTTTGTGCGAAGTACACACCTTAACACATGTTATTTTTTTGACATTCAAAGTGTGAATTCACACAGGCTCGTTTCAAAGGTACTGCAGGCGTACAAAAAATCTAATATCTAGCAAACGGAACAGTCTAATTTGATGGTACGCGCGCGCCATAATTGGGTGTAAAGAAAGTTGCATAAGCAAGGATCACAATTACCGCGTGAGTTCCGTGCACAATTGGGGTGTGTGAGAGTGTTTCCCGTTTTGGCGGGTAAAATTGAAGCCTGGGAAAATGGCCCCAAATGGCGCCAACGCGTTTGAAGTACGATAATGAGCAGGCGCGATCGACTGCTGAAATTGATCTGTCGCTTACGGGTGCGGTAACGATTTTTCCCTAGTGTTTTTAGAGCGTATGTGGGAACGTTGTGATTTAACAGCTTAAATGTGTCGTAAAAAAGCTTTCGGCGATGCAAATTAGTTTCGATTCTTTAAAAGGATTAATTTAATTGAAGCAGTCACGCTCCATGTAATTTGCACTCAAACAACAAACCTGCCGAAGACACTCGTGTCTCTTCGAAAAGCGCATTTCTAAGCACAACCGTACAGCAAATTTTAAATTGAGTTACACACCCGCTCCAACCAGTAGGTTCAATCTTTCAGTTAATATCTTCCATCTTCACTCATTGTGTATTGTTCAAATCCGATTAAACGTGAAGAAAAACGTGCCTCGTTTGCTCGATATGCAAGTGCTTCCGCAAACGACTTTGGACGCGGTAGCGCTTGGTAGTCAAAAGGGGGGAAGGAAACAACCCAATAGAAAGTACAAGCAGGCTAAATAGTCCGATTCCGTCGAGGAGAGTTTTTATTCAAAAACTTAAAAAAAGGTTAGCAACGAAGCGCCGGTCGAAACTGATCGTAATTAAATCTTAAAATGGCGCACTTTCAAATCGGTCGGTGGCAAGCGCTGACTCACATGGGTGCAGATTGTCGGAGCTGATTAATTAAATTAAAAACAAAAAACAGTGTAAAATATAATGAATCCCAATCTGTAACGTTTTCAAACCGTGTGGAGAGTTAATGATAAGCAAAAACCGAAAGCCCAATTCCGACGATAATTAAACCGTGCACGGCGACTTAACCTTAATGCTCTGCCGGTACACACCGGCAAAGGCGAAAACTATTTAAATATATTTAAAAACAATGCAAAATCATGCCCTATTTAACGAACGAAACCACAACGCTCGGAGCGCCAGCGTATCAGCGGTACACATTAAAGCCCTCTCGTTTTTGTCTACCCTCTTTCTCTACTTTCCACGCTCCTGCAGGTTCAAAGCAGTCCCCGGGGCCAGGTGGAGGTGACGCTGCAGCTGTGCGATTACACCGAGGTGCACATCGACGCGAAGAGTTCGTCCCGGGAGGACTGCAGCTTCAACATCGACGGACCGTACTCGTCCCCGCCGACCTCGCCGCTGTCTTGCTCGTCCGGCAGCCCGGCGGCACCGTTCGAGATGCGGCGCGGCTACTCCAACGGGTCGCCCGTGCCCGTCTCGAACGCGCACAAGAATCGCTTCAGCTTTGACGTGCGCAAGATCGTGCGGAGCGTCAAGAACAAGGACAAAAACCACAAGGGCCTGTGCCTGAAGATCTCGGTCGCGAAGATGCGCTGCGGCATCAAGGTGAAGGAGGAGTTTGAGTCGGTCGCGGAAAAGGTCTACCTGAAGACGACCGTGCTGGAGCATCAGATACTGGCGGCGAGCTGGAAGTCGGACCCGTTCCGGCCGGCCCTGTCGAGCCGCTGGAACGTGGACGACTGTACGGTGGTGGTGCCGCTCTGCGGCGAGGCGGGGCTGGACAATCTTTCGATTAAAGTTGCGCTGGCGGCGAAGAGCAAGGTGGGCAAAAAGACGCGCCTGGGGACGGTGTTTTTGGGCCCGAAGGCGCGCCAATCCAACCCGGCCATGGAGGACCAGTGGCGCAAGATGATCATGTACAAGGGATCGCCTATATCGGTTTGGCACAGCTTCGAGCAGGACGGTTGAACGGGGGAATGTGGGGGGTGAGAAGGGATTTGCGGCCATATGTTTGTAAATATACTGCACGGAATGATGATACTTTTATGTGTACGACTTATGAATTTGGAATAAATATTTATTGCGTGTCTTTTAGAAGAGAACATTTTGGGCCTTCGCACCTTCGACTCATTTTCCATAATTTGCGTTTAATTTAACTATACACTAAACTTAAAATTTTGATAATGTAAGCAGATTGCAGTTAAATAAAAGATACATTCAACCCTTAAAGCGTAATGTTTGGGTAGCAATCTCTGCCGATCGAATCAGATGGGATCAGCTACATCTCATTCTCTTTTTACAAAAACTCTCAATTTTCTCTCTCGTGCGCCTCTTTCCTGTGTTACCGGTTTAGTAGCTGGGAGAGTAAAAAACTCCACGAGTTAACCCTTGTGTCTCCGTACCACGTGGTGTAGCTTAACACAGTGTTTACAAAATAGTATGTTTAAGTATAAAATAAAACTAATAAAATGCTCCTGAGCTTTTTCTTTGGCCTAATTGTTCTTCAAAGTCGTCTGCAAATAGTTAACAACAGTTCAAAGTTTCCAAGAGGGGGAAAAATTTCCAATTCAAAAACGAATTCAATCTCCGAACTCTCCCCCTCACACAAGGGTTGTAAACAGAGATCGTGCTCACGATCTCGGTGCTCACCTAACATCATCCCTTCCCCATTTATGCTCGCTCGGTGCTTGCGCGAGGGAACGCGTATCTCACCCCCGAGTTTGTTTTTCGAGCTCATCTCATTCCGCCGCTATCAACAGCACGAGCAGCACGAGGGCCGCCGTTCGTTCGAGTTCACGCTGAGGTGCCGTAGTCCGTGCCTGTGTTACAAGCGCTCTGGTTCCCGGTAGCGACGGACGTACGTGAACGATTCGCGCGAAAGAAGAACAACTCATCTGTAATAGTGCCCTTTTTATCGTAGTACACATTGAGCTGGGGTGCAGTTTCGGGCCTCGGTCCGTGTTGCGAAACACGTCCTAACGAACCCCGTATTCCGTCAGAAGGAAAACGGTTCCAGTGAAAAGTGCTCCAGTATTACCTGGCCAACGAGATTGGCAGTAGATTTGATAACGAATTGACGAAAAAGGCGTGCGTGTGTGTGTGTGTGTTTTTGTGTGTATGAGTGAATGTGTAAGTTTCGGGGAATTTACTTGTGCATTAGGTAATGTCCACAGGTAACTAATTTGTAGTCGCGCTTGCAATTGGGAAAGAAATTGGGGTGCAGCGTCACGCAGTGTGACAATTTTGTAGAATTGTGTTTTATTGCATTCCGGTGGTGTGCCGGTGGCCCACTGATAGAGCGCATACGTGAGGCTCTATCTCCCGATAAGTGTGTACCTGCATGCGGTTGGATAATCTCAGCACCGAAGGTGGCCAAGGTGTGCAAACAGTAGTGTAGCGCCTATCACCACACATCTTCTGGGTCATCGTGGCCTCATAGCAGCATTCACCCAGGAAAGCAAAACCATTCGATTGTAAGTATTGGCAAGAACTTGGCCGGGAAGCTGAACATACACACAGACATACTATTGATTTAGCTAAGTTGCCAGTGTTCGTCTCGTGAGGTGTACAAAGTGTAAAATTCCTCGCCCACAGCATATTGAGTAGTGCAGAACTACGACCGTGTGTGACAAATTGTCCGCATGACGAACTCCCGCGTGTGTTCCTCGGGCCTCTGACAGCTACTTCTCAAGCCCAGTAATGAACAGCCAGCCCTCGGGCTAGTTAGGTCCCCTTTCGGGAAAAGACGACGATGTCTCCCTGGTAACCCGCGCGCAGGGGGAGATGCACTGCACTGCTGACAGCGAAAATTGGCACCGCCAATTAGATGGCCAAATTAATTTCGGTCAACTGTCGTACAGCGTGTCGTAGTGCGTCCGTCATGTCTGTCTGTCGGTCGGTGCGGGAGAAAAACGTAGCCGGTTTTATGGCTTCCCGCAGCCGACGGTGCATAGGGGTGTGCAAACCGGGAGTTTAGCAGATTGCACAGTGTTTCACCGTTTCAGTCGATTTATGTTGTTGCTTTTGCTTCCTGATTCCTGCGCAGTTTTGCGACCGAGGAGGCTGGTAGCTGTAGAGTGGCAGCAATAATTAGAGTTGTGTAGCGAGTGGTTCGGTGCTGGTCTGTGGAAGCGTCTTCTGGGATTCGTTGCTGGAGAAGATCGCGTTTTGTGAATCATGTTAGCAGCTTCCAGCAATCTTTTGGAGTGAAGATGTAATACACTGTTTTGCATTTTTCTTTATGCGCACTCATTAGGATACACTTGTGAACACGGGGTACTTGTAGTAAAAGAAACATATTCACCAGTCTATTGCTAATTTTCCGAGAACTAATTGAGAGTTTTGCCTTTGCCATAAAAAAAGAACCCTCCATTAGCAACATTTTATTGGTAAAACTGCGCACACTCTTGAATGGGGAGGGCAGATTTCGCGAGTGTTACGCAGACGATGCGGACCAGCCCATCGATTCCCCGTATCGCACCGGTTTATGCAACCGAATGGCATTCCGGTGGCATTCATTGAAGCGTGCCAGAGCTATTTATTCTCGGAGCATTCGCGCCCAGAAACCGGCCAACATATTGGAAACACATGTACACATATATTCTATGGGCCTGTCGGGAGGAAGCACGGAAGGAAGAAGATCTTCTTGGAGTGCTTTTCGATGGTTTTCCACTTGATGCGCGCGCTACTACCATGTGATCGGCGGTTCTCCACACGCCTCGGAGATCGCGACCGCGAGTGCGCGCACGCCCTGCGTAGCCTATTTATTGGGCAAACAAATCAAGCACATGCTAACCAGCGCCCGGGGGTATGCTAAACGTTGATTCGATAGGCCGGCATTCGCAAAATAGCACAACAAACAAGGAATCACAACAGAAAGAGAGAAAAAAAGAGTGAATCTGTTTAACAAATTTGTCTTGTGTGACACAGTCCAACGGTGGGGAAAGATTTAAAGAAAGAAAATCGCATCGTCGCACTGTGGCATGTGTCTGGCATGTGATGATGTGTTTAAAAAAGAAGGTCCCTCATCTTCATTTTGGACAGCGTAACAAACTCATCCACTCTGGCCAAGGAAAAAAAAAACAACTTTACCGCGAGCAAAACCGCGTACGATCATTGAACCGCGATCAAATTCTATGGAACCGTCAGCGCTCGTCTAGCGGTGTGTGTCATTGGTCGTTTGTGCATTTTGTTGTTGTTGTTGTTGTTGGTTCAGCTCAGCCATTGTGGATCGCAATCAGAATTAGACCCTGACGGCTAGACGATAAATATTTTCGGCCCGTTTCGCTCGCTGCATGTACCCCGCCCAAGGCCCCGTAGGACCCCGAAGCATTTGTTGCTGTCATCGGATGCGAGCCATAAAGATTGCCATTCCGGGGTTTTGGTGCAGTAAATTATGTTGTTAGGTGCGGACCCGGGAGCGTCGGAGGCGCAAGTCGCGTATGACATGCCGTGCAGCTATGGAGGTCAATGTCTAAAGTTTCAAACAAACTAACCGCGATACACAGACACAGAGGAATAAAAGAATGAACTGTTACGTCGAACAGTGAAGGTTCGTTGCCTAACGCACAAGTAGAACCTTTTTTGATAGGGGAATAGCCGCGGACGCCAAACCGATCCGATCACAATCTACTTGAGGCTTCTTAAAGTGTGTTTGCGTAGGGATTTCCCTATCATCTTGAAACGAAATGTTGTTGTGAATATATATATCAATACAAACAGTGTCCTCCAGTGAAACTCTGCAGTCAGCCACTATACACCACATTTGCTTGCATTGCTCGATCGTGCCCGCTCTCATCCACGTAGCACCAAACAACAAAAACAAGGGGGGAAATGCATTGGAAAGTGCACGTAAAACCTTTTAACCATCGCTCAGCTCCACTCTAGAGAGGGCTTCGGTTTTCGATTGCTCAGCCTCTTAACGGACACAAACGAGCATGATGATGGTACGTCGGGTGTAAATCCATCTTAGCACAACCGTTCCCGTGCGGCCGATAATCGACTGGCACCGGCAAGGGTTCTTCCTGAAAGGTAAAGCAATGCTTAAAGTGCATCGGCTGCCCGTTTGCCGAATGGGTCTTCCCTGATCGGACGGGTAAACAAGTTGTTTCTTGGGATGCGATAAGTCCCCGAGCGGTAAGCGGGAATCGGTCCAGCAAACGGAGAACGACACGTTTAACGAAAATACCAATCAAGGGGAAGGCACACACACACACACACACACACACACACACACACACACACACACACAAGATGATGGAAAATATTGAAGGAAATACATCATGCGCACAGGCACGAAAAAGGAAAGACCAACAACTTTGCTCCAGAGCTCTCGACGGACGTGCAGCGCAAAAAAAGGAACGTCTAGGTGCATTCTGTGAATGGGGAGCTGAATCGTTGATGAATGAATGAATCAACCTCCACCAGTTTGTTTGGATTGAGGTTTCCCGATGATCTTAGGGGGAAGAAAGCGCTGTGCTGGGGAGAAAAAGTGGCAAAACCGGAAAAGTGACACCTTCGTATGCGTTACGAGGTTGCGTTTGCTTTTTATGGTCAATGCGCAGACAACGCCGACAAGACGGCGACGGTGACACGACGATGAGCATCGATTGTATGTGTAGTACATTGATGCTTTCCTGTCAAAGAGTTATTGTAGTTTAAGACAGCGTAGATCGGTCCATTTCTGCATTGTGCTTTATTTAGAAGATGGAGTGCACAAACATTACAGTAAGTTGACTTAAAAAACAGTAGCTTGAGTCAGGCATTATTGTACATCGCCTACTACCTAGATCGATCGTTAACTTCCTCCTCCAATAGCTGATGTCGACCAGATGGCCTAATTTAATCCACAAACAAAACCACACGAAGTTGGTAGTGCTTATTGGAGAACACTACATGCAACTTCCTTTACTTGACCTCTTTCTACCTCGAAGCGGATTAGTAATTAAGAACGGCACCGCTGCTAGCTGCAACTACACTGAAGCATCTCTTCCAATTTGTTTCCATATTCCATTTACATCTGTTTGATCAGTCAATTAGGAAGCATCTTGTAACGCAATGCAATGTTGCAATAGTTGTGCCTGTCCATACTGGAACCGTGGACTACACCTTCCAATAACTCCGCTTGTGTCAAACTAGGGGCGACATCCGCTCCGAAGAAGTGCTCAAGCGTAAGACCCAACGGGTAAGATACTTTTAGTGAAGGAGCAGAGTGGTTCGAGTGTTTCGGGTACATCGTGGTCTTCATCGACTGGGGACGTTTCGATCGTAAATTGCTTTGTCGTAGCGTTCCGAACGAAAGTGATCGTTCGACTGCTGGTACGGTAGAAGGTGCAACCTGCGCGTTAGCCCTACCATACAACGGTCCTGCGAGGCTGCCATTGCAATTATTCCACTGTGTTCCACACGAGTCTGGCAAGCCGCGGTGGGTGTCGAAGTCTGCGGAACGGACTTCGTGGTAGGCTTATTAAACTTTGACAGATCACTTGTTTGACGGGGGCCCGTTTGACAGGTCGTGCAAAACGGTGCACAATTGCATAAATTAGCCGCGGCGTACCGTCGCAGTATGGACTGTGCGCGTTTGCTGTGCCCGACGCGTTTGTTGCCGTTGTTGTTGCGCACAAATTAATGGCATTCGACTGGCAAGCCTGGGAGAAACAAATATCCTAATCCCCCAAACACGGATGGTGACGAAGATAGGATCGCGCTGCACTGTTGGATAGATTTCATCACACGCAGTTGCATAATGGGGGGGATTTGCAATGCAACTCCGGACAACACCGGGCGGCTGTGTGCGAATTAAAATCAACTTAATTACGACGCAAATGACCCAATGCTGAGCCGGCCCATGGGTTGCGTTAGTTCTAAAAATACTAGAACATCTTGGACAGCTAGTTCAAGAGCGCACAAAAAGTGACCGCAGTCGTCGGTGATAACCCTTGGCTTTTAGTTGAGAAGAGGACGGTCTGTTTTTGCATTGGGACGATGATAATCAAACTCAAATATTTGTGCAGTTTGCTGCAACTACAGTGTGGTTGTTACAAACACGATCGTTACACTCGTTGATCTTGACATGCATTACAGGAAAACAATACCAACGTTGGAGCATTTGTGTGTATATAGAATGGAAACACGATTCAGTATGAACTTCCCTTTATAGTCTTAGTACAATGTAAATCATTGGGATGCTATGTTCAGCAAGTCAAATGTTGGCGCCTAAAGCTTACCGTGAGTAATTTTGATAACGAGCGAGTGAATTGATTTTGCGTTTTGAGATCATGACATTGGTGATAAGGTTTTGCAGAACGTTGTTAGTAGCTTTAAAATGGTTTGTTTTTTTGGAGTGTGCCCACTGTCTCGAAACCGTTTCAGACGGACTCTGTTTTGACATGAATCATTCAAACACTGCTCATGGGGTGATGATTTATTCCATCCTTCATGGAGTGCCGCTACAGCAGCAGCAGCAGCAGAAGCAGTAACAACACAAGAAAGGCAATTCGTTCATGAACAAATTGAAAATCAATCGCACGCTTGTCACATTTGGTATGTTGTCCGTCGTAGAAGGCGAGGTAGTTCGTTTAACACCGTGTTTTTCTCACGCTTTTTTCGACCGGAGCCAGCTCGTGCTGGCATCCAGCTACAAGGCTGGGCAGCAATAGAAGGAAACCTACGGAAGTGCGCACAGTGCAAGATGTTCCGTAAATCCTTTACAGTTCAGAGACTCCTATCTGGTGTTGGAACATTTATTGGAATCAGATAACACGCTAGACGAAGAGGTGATTGGAAAATTAATTAGAAACTTAACCGCAAGCTGATCGATGAGATGATAGATTTCTTAGATCAGTTATCAGAAATTCCATCGCTTACCTGACCGAAATCGAAAACGAGCAATAATTTATGACGTAAAAGCGCAACCCCGTTCGTGTCGTGCACTTTGAGCAACTGCCCTGGCCACGGCAAGTTTCAGCCTCTGCGGGCAAATAAATCAATAAATTGAAACTGAAAGGCAGGTTAGTAAAGGGGCAGAGCAAGGCATGCACACGCCTATGCCACGTCTGCCGGGGTGCGTCTATCAGAGGCTTCGAGGCGGGAAGATTTATTGATTTTGCCTTCCGGTTTGCGGCAAGAAATGCATCCCTAAGGCCACGTGCACCGACACATTCGATCGTCGAAACGTCGATCAACGTTGTGATCGTGATCGGGACCGACACACATACATTGTCTATCGGGGGTGTCTCCCCGCGTTCTCTATCGGGCGCGGGCAGTGATATAAAACAGAATCACTTATCGATTGCAGCCGATGCACATTTACATCGATGGATGGGATGGCGATGGGTGAGCTAATGCACATTCCAGTTCATTCCAGCTTTCTGCCAAGCCTAGACCGATTAGCTCTCTCGGGCACAATCGATAGGATCATAAGTTTGAAAAGCAAAAAAAAGTAGATTGAAAAAAGCCCTCGATTGCTGGGTCGAGATCGGAGATCGAGGGCAGTAAATTAATCGCTCTAATGATTTAATGCCCCCCCCCCGCGTGAACGGGATCTTTTATAGTTTTTGGCCCCGAAGCCCCCGTATCGAGAAATCACTTACCAGCTGCACCGTCCGAGGGTCACAAATCCTGCCCGGCACGCGCCTTAGGGAGTGGAACCGACCTGAGTTTGTTGGCGCTATGTCGTTGCAAAAAAGGCCAATTGGTACCTACCAAAAATGGAACACATAATTGATTTTAGCCCGGCTTGTGCAGAAACGAACTCCACGCTTGCGTCGTCGTTGTCGTCGTCGTCACAAGAGCCGATAAGTAATACCAGCGTGAAGGGAGTTTCTTGCTTGCAGGGATCAGTACATTTTATAAAGATCAAATTCCTAGGCGGTGTGTGTGAGTGGTTTTACTTTTGCGTTCTATACAACCTCATTCCTCTCCAGTTTTGCCGCAAGAGTTTGAACCGATCGCTTGTCCTTCCTTTGCGCAGCATGGACCGTATGCGATGACAGTATTGCGCCGCATAGCAGTTTTTTTTACTCTTCATCTTGCGATCGCCTTTATGTCGTTGCGTCGTTGCGTCATTAGCGTTTCTTTGGCGTAATTATATGAATTATTAATATTATCGATCACGGTGGGGACGGAAACAGCGACAGGGAAGGTGCGGGAACTGAGCGCGCCCTGCGGATGGTGTAACGTCGTCGTGGACGGAAAAGAACTCCAATCAGAAGTTCGGGGAGGAAAATTGATTGCTTTCGGAATGTCCGCTGACGTTTCTTTGTGTCCTGTTTGGTGTGTGTGTTTCTGCAGGAAGGGCCGAGAATACCGAGCCAAGGCAACATATTTGCAGCAAACACTTTGCTTTACTTATGCGCGTGCGGTTAGTGTGGCTTTGAACTAATATGCGTGCGATGCTGACAATTAGGCACTGCCATGATCATGACGTGCTATAAACACATACCGACGGTGTCATGTTGCTTTGATTAGTACAAAAACTGTGCCCAGCGATTGATCAATCACCAGACACGATTTGGTGACATAAACAAGATCGTAAAATCCGTTCCACCTAACACTTTTCCTCGACACTCTTTATGACATCATTTCACGCTCTTCAGCAGGCTCGTGAATGTGAAAACAAAATTTGGCACCTTGGCAGGCAGCCATCGGCGTTCACACTTTCTCTCGCTGGCATTTCGCATAATTAACCAGCGACACAGGTTAAATGAGAAACGATCGTTCTTGTTGTACCATTTTTTTTTTTGGTTTTGTTTCGGCCGTTGGGTTGGTTAATTGAACTACTGCATTCCTACTGCCTACCTGTCCGTTTAATGAGCTCCATCACTTAAGCCAGGAAGGTGATATCGTATCAATGTAAATCGTAATCGATGCACCGTTTGCAGGCTTGGGCGATGCTGGCGGGCGAGGCCTGTAATATGATCATTTGACAGGTTTGCTCCTGATTAAACTCCAAACCTGTCAAACTACACTGTCATCATCACTGCCCCGGGCCAATGCTCACTTGCGTGCGGTGCCACCGTACGGCAAAAAAAAAAAGATTAAAGGTTCGTATTCCGCCGTACAGCCGTCTCATTACAGCCAGCATTTTGTTGCAAACTGCTTGCAGCTGCGGTGGGAATGGTGTTTGCCAGAGAAATCCATGCCTCCATCCATGGCTGCAGCTTATGCGCTGGTATGTAATTTCACTTTATCGCGCTTTATTTGTCATTTCAATTAATCGCACGCTTGATTCGCGCCCGCCGTATGTGCCCGCATGGGTAGTATAAAGCCAAAAGGAAAGGAACATGCTTGTACCGTCTTAACTTCACTCGTAAACGTAAGCAAAAATGTGTCGCGCTCCTCCTGGATCGGGACTCCCGTGCGAGGTGAAGTGAAGAAGATTTGCTTATTAATTTAAATTATCATTCGGCATGGCTGAGGCAGTGGCAGTGAAATATGAGCCAGCTCCCCCACCGCCCGGCGGGCATGTTTTGCGAGAAGATTGAATCTTTTTGCAGCAACCCGTGCTGCAGCAGGCTGAAAGGGAGCGTCGTGCTCGCCCCTGGGGGTCCGTTTGAAGTCCGACGGATGGCGGAAATCGAGAAGCACACACGATCATCACCAATGAGCATTAAATTGAAGGGGGAGTTCGGGTGTTGGTAGCATAAGTGATCGCCCGACAGTGGGGTGGTCTTCTTGCGAATGACGAGTGCGTACTGGTGTGTGTGTGTGTGTAGTTGGACGGGTTGAAGACGTTGGACACTATCAGCCACGGTTCATCTACCCTGCTGTTCACCCTTGCTACCTACACGCGCCGAGCAAACGATCCGTGCGTGTTTCGACTACTATTGGGCGACTCTACCGCCCCAAAAAAACACACACACACACAGAAGGGTTACTGATTGAGATGCTTCGATAGCAACGGTGAAGGCTAGGCTTTTGCTGTGGTGGGTGGTATACCGGTGCCGAATTTTACCTTCAGCACGCCTTGTTAGGGCATATCTCATATTTTCGATCAGTGGAACGACGAAATATGAAATTGTGAAAACAAATAAAACGGTGAATGATTGTCACATCGAGTACATAAATTGCTACCCTTGCGTCCTACCTACTTCCCACTGGCCTCTGCCCAAAGCAGCCTGGCTGCACAGTGGCATTAATTAATTTCCAATACGCCTACAAATTAGTATGCTTCCGAAGCACACCGAACAAATTTTCCCCAGCAAACAGATCGCCGACCTAATGTGTGTTATGACGTGATCTCTGTCCAGCTAAACCAAACCGTGTGAGCGAAGAGCACGGACCGATGTGGTGCAGATTAAGATATAACGGTCAGCTAGAGCCAAGCTAGAGAGTGCATTAAAAGGGGAGCAGCGCATCTGTCAGCTGTGCTGGCACTGGCAAAGATGCATAATTTAGCAATTTGCTTCCACACACTCCAACACACACGGGGGTGCACTTTACCTCGCCAGCGTCACAATGAGTGCGTCATTGGAGTGTGTAGATTGTCAGACACACATCTAGCCGTCTGGCATGGCCCATTCCCAAGCCAACACACGGGATTCGGGCAAGGGAGAGAGAGCAAAATAAATACAATTTATTGTAATGATCTGCCCTTACGGGCGAAGATGGGGAGCAAAAGTATCGCATTAAAATGAATTAGTAAAGCCGGTGGCTGCTGGAAGTGGAACGATAATTAGTGGAAGCGGTCAGATCATTTCGATAGCGTATCGAAACTACCGTTAGAGGATGGTGGGACGCACTGGTTTAATGGAAGCCGCGTGTCTTGTGTGGGCCTTGTAGTTCTTGCATTTGGGCATTCTGGAGCATTGAAAGAAAGTAAAGTTACTTAAAATGTTGCCATAGTGTAACTGATGTGCATTGCATCTTAGTTGATTCTGTACATTCTTTCTGACACATTATAAAACGCAAATAGTTTTAATAAATAAAAGCAACCCATCGGAATCATGAGCTCCAAGCCGCGAGACGATGAGAATTGCGTCGAACGATCTTTATGAAGGGCATAACCATGTTTTAAGCTGCACACAGTGACAACGAATTCGGGGCGCCATCTGGACAGAAGACGCACGAACAAAGCGAGAGATCCATTCACATAATGTGCTAAATACAGTTTAGGGCGGTAGTTTTGTGTCGTCTTTCGTTTCACTTAACGATTTATCATTTTAATTTCATTTACCCTCCGCGGAAAGGTTCTTCCAGTGACAAAGGATTTATAATTGGTGCCAAGCATGTGTGTGTGTGTGTGTGTTCGGGTGCCTGGTGTCGCGGTTTCCCTCGACCGACCGCAAGAGTCGTTTGGCTAAAAATAACACCCCTACAGGCGAAACTCAATGAAACTCCAGCCCCTTTCTTTGTGCGGGTGGGTTCTCTCGATGCGATTTCCGCACCACGCTTTCGTACCACATCTCATTCATGCGCGCTCGCGAATGAGCCACGATCTTCAAAGTACGTGATCGTGTTTGCATATTTTTAGGTGCCGCGGAAAATAGCACTAACCAACGGGTAACGGGTGTAAATAAATAAAGAGAAAAGTCGGTGCCCGCTATTCGCAATGTTCTGTGGATGCCTTTGGCACAGCATGTCGCACAGCGGGCGGTTAATTATGTTGCATCATGTACGTTTAGTGGCTCTTTATTTCTGAGCCACTCGCACAGAGCGGTACTGCTTCCTTTCCTGGTGGTTAGTGCTGGTGAGATGGTCGCGGACGGTGCCTTGACCTTCGGGCTGTCCATTTCCATTCTAGCTCACCCTGGCTCTGTATAAGGAGAGTGCGAAATTAACAACAAGCTCCATGGCGAGGAACCACAGTACGTTACCTTTACGCATTTGCAATGCGGATATCGCTACAGATATGCTCCGAGAGCCAGCGTAAAATGTTACATTTCCGCATGCTTTGGTATGCTATCTGGTATGCTTAACATTATCGAGCTTATCGGGAAGAGTAACTGTACACACATATGTCCATAACATGATGCACTAAGCATGCGTAATTCATACCCGGTATCGATTTACAGCTAAAGGTTTGCTTGCAATACAATGTTTCGACTAAACGGCACGCGACTGATAAGGATGACTGGCGCCCTTGGATTAAAAGGGGATTGAATTCGTCGAATTAACTTAGCTGCTGTTTTGGGATTTCTGATTCTGACCGTTTTATCAGTTCTCGCTTCCCATATGGACAATATCGATTAATGAAATTATCTTCACTCTCTTACTCCTTCCACAGAGCAGACGGGAACATCTTCCTAGGCCCACGTGTGTACGTTCCATTTGCACTCAGTGTAGATGCCTACCAGTTTGGATCACAGTTG
The DNA here is from genome assembly GCF_016920715.1 of Anopheles arabiensis. Taxonomy (NCBI): domain Eukaryota; kingdom Metazoa; phylum Arthropoda; class Insecta; order Diptera; family Culicidae; genus Anopheles; species Anopheles arabiensis. The sequence goes on from NC_053517.1 coordinate 98,674,314, forward strand.
ACCCAGTTGACAGGCGTGTCTCCAATGTGTAACTGCGCCCGGCAGTTGTGTGGTGTCCTGCCCGTCAACAGCGCGCCACAGTGAGGAACGGCGAGTGCGGTGGTGGTGAAGATTTATGCAACCGTAACATCGGAAGCTGTCCCGATTGAAGGTGTGTGTGCGGGTACACGTGTGTTTGGTACGAAAGAAGAAGCAGCTGGCGGTAAGATGAGTTATGTGCGCCACACCACCGTAGCTGCCGTCTGTCTGCCAGTTCTTGTGATCATTCTATGGGTTCCAGCATTAGAGGTAAGTTGTTGTGTACACATGTTTTCGGGGTTGTTGTTGTTACTTAGCTGTGTACTCATTTCGGATCGCTTGTTTACACTGCTGTAGTGCTGGTGCCGCGCTTGTGAGGAAATGCAACCGAGGTGCCAAGATAAGAACGCCCATCACGCAATGGTACCCCGGTGGTGGAGTTTACGATTGCGCTCTCGGTCTGTGGGCTTTCAACACCACGGGAGCTATGGCTAAGAGATAAATGTACTTTAATCCTTTCTCCACCCAATCTTTTCCACTCCGTACGGCCGAGTGCATACATCTTAAGCGTACGCAAATGTTATTCTAATGCAAATACGTAGTACGGTGCGTTTACTCCGGTGTTAAGCTCCAAACTGCCTGGTGCTGTGATCTTTAAACACACATTTTACATTTATCGTGCCCCCCTCCTCCCGGTTGCAATGAATGAAAGAAGTCTTTGAATGCTGTGGGACTCACCAGCAGAGTGCCACTTTTACGCTTGAGAGCGTGAGCGCACTCATCAGCAATATGGCATCAAATGAGTCGATTAATTTATGCACCCCTAATCATGTCCATTTGTGCCCACGAGCTCGCGAGGCAGCATCCAACCTCAAATCCACCACCACTACCATCATCTCTGTGTCTGCACATTCTCACGCTTCAACGAGCGCAACGGCCGTCGTCCGCAACTTCCCATTCCGGGATCGTTTCGTGTTGAACACGATTGTTTTCGCAAGATTATCTCGCACTCGTTGGCGTTTCATTTCTTTTTAAATGTTTCGTGACAAGAAGAAATTAATTGTCACACGTTCGCTTTTCCCCGTGTCCGCTGTCCTGCCCCGACTGTGGCAGGCCGGGAACTGATTTGCACAGTTCGTGATGCAGTTGCAATTGCAAATTCTTGCACTGCAGCTGTGGGTCATCGGGAACGGAGACCAGGCACGAGCAAATGCGAGCAGATGCTTCGCAGATGAACCTTTTAATTACACTTTGCTGGTGTGGTGCTGTGGAAAGGAAGGTTCTTTTCGCAGCATTACTGAAGCATAGCGGACCTCCGATGAATGCAGATGGGTAGTATGGCCTGGCAGCCGATCGTAATGGATCGTTTGATTTGAATAAAGCCATCTATTGAACCGGGGAGTGGGAAAGCTGCATTTCGTTCGATACGCCAGTACTCGATAGATCGCGAGGGTGAAAGTTCATTGAACTTGAATGCAATTCTGACGATCGCAATACTGCTTTGTGCAAAGGTTATGAGAACTGCGCTCGGTATCTCACATTCATGGAACAAACCTTCCGCATGAGTCATTAAAGGGCGAACGTTGCTGGATGTTTGGAAGCAGAGGATGATCATTTCCACACATTAAAAAAATCAACCGAAATCAACCACACATTACTCAACCAAACTTTCGCTCGAGCGCCTTAATTACCGTTTTCAACAAGAGGGAAATGTAATGAACCTTGCACACGCCCCGGTAGGAGGAAGTGTGGCCATAAGTCACGCTCCCGGGCGTGGAAGGAAGCAGCACTGAAGCTTCCTAGCCCGAACTGCGTGTCTGCTTCTCTCCGGGAAAACATGATACGCCACATTTAACCTGTCCCATCATCAGGGTCCACATTGGCAACCAACGATTTCCAAAAGTGTCCCCAACTCTTCACGAATGTTGTCCACATGCGATTGTTACGTCGTGTGTAAAGCGAACATTTTCACCTCCGAGACGGAGGGACTGGACTGGCGAGACAGTGTGTCACTGTTTTTCCCACTCCCCACGAACCATTTGCCATTTGTTTACGGAGTGTCTAGTGTTGTGTCTTCCGGTTGGTTTTCTTTTATTGTTGTTGTTCTTGCCCAATTTCCCACACACTGCATTACACAGACACACACACACACATGCAACCGGTGGCGTTTGGTGTACGTCATTCGTCTTCCGATGGGAGGCAAATGTGTCCATCTGTCAGCCAGCCGTCACAACAAGATCCAGCTGGAATTTGTGTGAAGTTATGCATGTTCTACGCGACGGTGCGTTAAACATTCGTGTTAAGCAGTAAACTGGTGCGAGTGTGTGTGTTTATGAAAATCCCCCGAACTAATCTCCCTTGTAAGCCTGTTGTGGTCTGGTGATAATCTACCGCTTTACAAGATTGGTAATAAACGGGAGTTGAGATTGGAGATCATTAGGAGTTTGGGAATTGGAGACACGTGGCAATTCAACATAGGTTCTGAAGCAAGGTAGTTTATGGTTGTTTCTCAGTTTTTAAGAATAACTCATCCCTTGTCACTCGAGAAGTATTTGTTAACCTGCGAACTTTCGGAGCGAAAGAAGAGATACTTGATATTTCCATACTTTATGGCAACTGATTGACCTTAACCGGAACGCGTCTACTCCTACCCTTGCGGGTCATTCCTCGAGGTTGGCTTTTACGATCCAATCCGATTATCATCGTCTTATGGCACGACGATGATCACGTTGTTCACTGGTTTGCTTATAGTGAGGTGCAGCTGAGGTTTGGTTTTTATGAAGATGTTGCAACAGCACGAACAATCAACTGCTGCTCCACACACTCTTTTGCGGGTGGTGTGCTTGGTGTTGGCTAAAATCCTGAGCTTACGTTGGGCGCAGATAAAGTGTCTGAACGTCCATGAACGGATATGACGGATTGATGGGCTGTGGGGCTTTACTGCCATGTTTGGCGAAACAATCCGCCGGTTATCCACCGGCAAAAGGGAATGGGTGGAAAGAGTGACCCCACCCGGGGGACAAGAATGATTGAGTTCGTATGCCGAGGCTGAGCCATTCTGGGTGAGAGGATCAATTTGGTGTGAACATATTTTTCACTCACCTTCTGCACAAGACGATCTGCAATGGGAAAAGGTTACCTTTTCTTCGTGGTAGTAATTTTCTACGATCTTTGCATAAGTTCCAATTACATTTAAGGACAGAAAATAACACTTTGAATCCTGTTTATGCAGCAATGTTCGATGTTGAATGCGGTTCTTTCGGAATCGTTTGTGGTCTGTTTTGCGAATCTTCTCAGTTCCGGTACATTAATAAAGAACAGATGATTCTCACGGAATATAATTGTAACTATTTTCGTTAGACAGAAAGAGTTGTGGTTGTACAAAAATTAACATTCAACACAATTTTCTCACTCTGGAAGGAGTCACCAACAGAATGATAATTCAACAAATTGTACACTAGATGAAGAATTTTGCAGATTATCACATTTAAAAGCCGCACGGTGACTGTGAGGATCTCACGGGAAATAGAGGAGCGCCTCTGCGCAATCTAAATTGAGCGTGATTAACGCCGCGTTAACCGCGGACGGAAATAATTGTGGCTAGACGAAACACGTCAAAACAATTTTAGCCAATCATCATAAATAAAAGCCACACAAAACAGGACAGGACGGAAGATGAATTCCGCATGCTGCTAGTCACTGCGCCTACAAGTTGCGTATTCCAGTGATCAATTAGAGGAGAGAGTGAGAGAGAAGCAGAAACGTTTTTGTACTATTGCTGCGCTTAAAATGCGCTTTCCTTTATTACCCCCACAGAAGGCTAAGCTAATGAGGGAAATGGTGAGCGTTTGCTGAAGCATTTTCGTACGAAGCATACGCGGTGGTAACGATCGTTTAAATTAATGTTCGATTTAACATACCAAATTACCAATCCGCATACGATCACGAGGCACAGGTGTTTTCCATCATTCCGGTCTCTTACCTTACCGTCATTACCAATCACAGGGCGGGAGCGGGGAAGCCCGCCCCAAAACGTCGAGTGAAATTCGACACATCGTGGGACACCAATTAGAGAGACGTGTTTTTCTTTCCAGCTCCAGCACAGTTTCCCCCTTGTGGCGTGATTTATCTGGCACCTCACCAACGCCAAGTCTGCACACGACACGCACCCGTGGTGAATTATGGAACCAGAAAATCAGACACCAATCAGAACGATTCCGTTACTAGAAGCAGAGAGGTTAGAACGGAGTGTGTCCAACGCAACACACAGGAGCACCAACAGCAACTGGGGGTTTAAATTAAAGTCCCACAAAGTTGCCCTCGATGGCGGTGATCGCTCGAGGAGATTTATTTAGTTGCGCCAACAAATACGTGGCACTGCATAATGAAGTTTATTCGGGTGCTTAACCAACAACAACAACAACAGCGGTGTGATGCATTTCGGATGTTTATTAGACTTGTAGGAAGAAAACCCCCGTGAAGGAAGGCCCCTGATTGACAGAAGACTTCAGTTCGGTCGGTACTGGTTTTGGGGCCCGACCCCAGATGACTGTTTACAGTCTCTTTTTTTACGATGGAACGGCGGGGATGGCCTTCCGTAAACTATCTTTAATTATTTTCTTACCACGACACGACGATGCACGTGCTGTTGCTGCTGGTGTACTACTATTGCCGGTGTGCCTGCAACAGAGTGTTTTTGTGTGATAAACAAAGTAACAATGTATTTTAATTACTCTGACGCTCTATGCGATTGTGTTGGGAAAGCAAGGGGAACAAGTAATTATACAAAAAAAAAAAACAGTATTACCTACATTATGTAATGTACTCGTTTAAAGTGATTTATTTCCCCATTTGGGCGGTACTTAACCTTTTGCCTAGATTGTTTATTTAACGATTTCTTCACCCATTCCGGCCCCATGGATTTGGGCAAAAAAAGGGGGAAGAAAAAGTTTATGAATTTTTAAAACGAATGCTCATCGAATAAATTTGTCCAGAAATTGAAATTGCCGCATGGTAGGTGTGCTGCATTTAATTATACGATCGTGCGAATTATTGCACAAACCCCCTTATTTGCAGCGTGGAATATTAAAACGAAAGCCCCCGCTTTAAAACCACCCGCAGATGGGAAACTGTCCTCGCATTCACCGACCGTCAGGTTTATCAATAAATCTTAACGGACCCGCAAATCGAAGGTCCATAAAATCCATCGTTCCTCTCGTGGCAGTGTTGTGGTAGGTTCGGAAGACATGCTCGTGCGGAGAAGCATAACCATTTGCTTCGTTCCGTTCTTTACCAAGGCCTGTTGCCCGTTGAGTGGTTTGTCTCGTTTCAATTGCTTTATCTGTATCGGGCGGGATGTTTTTTTTTCTTCTCTGAACGATGGTAAATACTTGCTGACATATCGGTTTTGCGATAGGTGGTTCTTTCCACTTTTCTCGGATTCCGAAAACTCGGAAGGAATGCTTGAAAATGATTTATCGTAATGTTGGTCCATGTTGTCCCCTCCCTTCGTATTCCCGTTTGCCCCATTCACCAAACGCACCAGAATTGCCGGCGAGAGATGATAAACCCTAATTTATCGTCAATGAATTTCCAGCCTCGTGGTGTTCCCCCTTCCATTGCTCTGCAGGTCGGCAACAAGTCGGGTAATGATATGGGATAATAAATAAAAATAAATACACCTCGCCAAAGTGGAAACTGTTATTTTATGACGTTTTCATTCCGAATTCGTTCCACCACCCCCTTTTTCCTGCGCCAGTGTGGCCACTGCTGCCAATTTGTCTTTCCATTGTGCGCTTTTTTTTGTCCCTCCTGCGGGAAAATATCAATCCAAATGCGCACTGGGCAGAATACTTTTACAGCACGAACAAAAATACAGGGCAAAAAAAATGGCCAATTGCACGTTAAATTATGGCTTAAAGAGGTGAACAAACAACACTTTGGTTGCGTTGCGCTGTGGTCCGATTGCTTTTGCGCGATCGATGCCGTTTGTGAACTACTACCCCCGCCTGGGGGGGGGGAGTCATAAAAAAGATGGACGAAACCCGTTTCGTAACCTACTTCCGATGCGCATTCACAAAATAGGATGATATTGTTTTGGGCCGGAAATAACGGCAAGGAAATTAAATTAAATGCTGTTCTTTCGTTACGCTCGTTGCCACACAAGCGGGCAGGAGACGCTGAAGTGTTCTTTTTATTGCCGTTTAAGCGATGAAAGGTGTGCATGTTATGCGTCAAAGCGCACCAATGGCCCAAAGAGCCAACTCATAAACACGGCGCATGCAATAGTAAAAGATCGCGATCATGTCATCTAGATTGACGTGAGAAGCCCTCCCTTCAAGACACCGCCTGCCGGCTGTAGGGATAGGTACCGTGTTGGGAACGATTTTCAGGTCGATTTGATTAACAAACCATCCACAAGTCACAAGACACGTTGTTCCCCTGTCCAAACCTACAGCTTGACGCGCATAACGCGAGATGGCGCATCTAGTCCGGGCGCTTGTCTAGCAGCTATGCAAGCTCCAACTTTTGCATTCGAACACTTCTTCCTACCCTTAAACGAGAGTGATTTGAATTTTGCGAGACGTGCGTCACATCATGTTCCTTCTCCCCCTTCCCTACTCCACTCTCTCTCTCCTGCCTGTCAGTCACAATAACAATAAGCCCTTGTTTCTTCTCTGCCATTCCCCAAGCGGAAAACATGCGCGAGAGAAACACACGCGCACACTAGCGCTACACCCTAAAAAAAGTGCAATATATTAGCAGCGGTTACAGGTATTGCACACCCATGGGGACACCCCCTTCGCACCCAGACCATGCCGGAACACACTGGCAACCCTTCCCTCCATTGCTGTGCGATCGGTTTCTATGTACAATAATCGCAAATCGGTGGGATCCGCACGAACGTCGCTCCGGTTGGCAAACGCCTCTATTCCGGAAAGTTCATTATAGTCTACCACTATCTGCTACCCCCCTCGAGCACAAATGCAAAAGTCTGGTACATCGTGCAGTACGGAGGCGAAAAACCCACATTCCAGCCGATCGGTCGGACGGTTTGGCTTGTTGTGCGGAGTCTGCTGCCAGTCACGATCAGCTCAGGACCGGGGGCTGGCGGTTGTGTGGATCAGATTTGGACTCTCCCGCAGCACTGCCGCTGTCGGGTTCACATTCCTCACGTAGTTTTGCATACTGCTCGTTGTGCTTGGTGGCGATGGGGGTGATTTTTCACGTGACGGTGTAGGTCTCCCGCGCGAGGAAAAGTGGTCGCATACTAATTCGATTTTCACGCGCTCGCGCACACAGTGGGTTTGACGACGTGCCGGAATTTTTTGTGTGTGATCCAACGCAATCGATAAGGAAAAAGGGTAGGGAGCAATGCGAAGAATGCGTAAACAGTGAGGGACGATTGAAGTTACCCGATAATGGCCCATTGGACCACCCATTGGATGAATACGCAAAAAAAAGTCTGAAGAAATGTATTCCTTGGGACATATAAATTCACTTTATAAAACCACCAACATTCTCATTAAGTTTGCAGACGCCAATAACCTCTAGCTCGTACTCGTAAGCGACATTTCACATTTTAATGGCCGGAAGCGCATGGTCCGCGAATGTCGTTTAATGAATGCGGATTATGGCCATTCTTGTCCAGTATCCGCTGGGAAAGACACAATTTATGGTTTGCTTTCTGCTCTGCGGCGTATGTTTTACGCATTAAGGCACGACTCGGCGGCATCGTGTCATCGGTTTAGCAAACAGCGAGCGGCTCAAATTCGCCGCCAGCCGAGAAACATTGTGTTCACTCCGATCAGTCCGATGATCACTTCCTGGGACTACTGGGCCCATGGGGAAGGAAATGCTACGTGCGTAACGAAAGCCTACCACGCATGATTGATCTCTATTGGGGCGAGCATTGGGTTGGTAAAAAAGGCAAAAAAAAAAGAAATAGCATTTGCAACGGTGGCTGCACTTTCGATCCACTCCACTTTGGTGCACAATTCCCCGCGTGCGCCTGGAACCGAGCGGAGCTAATGCGGTTTGTCTTTGACACTTTCTGCGACACGCTTGTTGAATTGCTTACGAACCTTGGCGCCCTCTGGCCAGGCGTTGGGCAAAACAAGGAAAACCTGCGGTGGCGGCGGCAGCGTGCGGAACTTTCGAAGAAAGTGGCTGTGAAATCGATTACGGACCACCCCCGAACCATCAGATTGTCGCTGCTGATGGATTCCGTACTCTTCCAGCACGAGCACGCGATCTTGATCGTGGTGCTAGGGGGAATGGTTTACATTTCCCTGGCCCTAAACACACACACACACGCGAACGCTGGCCTTGATAGACGGTGGTGTTCGGACTACAATGCTTGTCTATAAATATCACCTCACTGTACTGGTTGGGTCTGGCCCTTCGCTCCACGAAAGTACGGTGAGGCCAGCCGCTAGCCGCTGTCGATGGGAGGATATCTTGAAGTAGTCCGTGGAAGAAGGCGTACTGTTGGACCACACAGCGAGCGGCTGACAGAGTGAACACTGGCATAAAACGGGCGTACGGTATCGATCGATCAAATACGAGCTGAGCTCGAGTTCTTCAAAACACGATCATATATCATATTTGCTAGCAGAGAGTGACGAGGTCGCTGGTGGAAGTCCTCCACACGCGTGCGGCAGCATTAAACGCAGAAGACGCACAGTTGTTGATAGCAAGACGATGCTACTAAAACGTAAGAACGTGGGGCGCAGCCGATGGGTTCTTGTCGCTGAATGGGTTTGTCTTTTCCATTGGTGTCCGTTTCCATTGCGTTCGTACAGAACCATCCACCGTCTGTCGGTCGTCAACACATGATCGTGGCAAGATCTTGTCTGGAAGACATGTGCATCCGCAGCGAAGCGGGATTAACTCTCTTCCGTGTCCTCTACTCAAGTCCCCCAGCTTTCGTTTGAGTACCGATCGCCGGACAGATAAACATTCTATCATCATCGATGACCTCTAAATCATAGGCATAGAATGCGGTGTGGATTCCTGTCCCGACGTCTCCTACAAGGGCATCCCCCGAACGAAAAGTTGTCGATAGGAACGAATAAAAACCTATTAGAGTATCATTTGATTTCAGTTTTCAGGTTTTCTGCCTCGAAGCAAAGGGGGCTCATTCCGTGTAATCTCCCCGGCCGCCCTTTTGTACGCATCGAACGCATCAATTAATCTTCCCCCCGAAGGCGAGGGGGCGGCCTGTTACGACTCTGCCCTCCTATGAATTATGCTGTCAGTGGGAGGAGAACGTGGATACACGACGTTGGGTTGGGAATTGTTTGGACCGGCAGCATTAAGATATCAATAAATCTGTTCCCTTTGGTAGGGCAGAATCCCGGTTTGCCGTATACCTAGGGGTGGTGAAGGAGAAAATTCTTGGAGTTCTCCGCCTCGCGGACAGATGGTGGATAATGGGTTAGGGTGGCTTGCGTCGCTGCAGTTTGGTAGCAGTTTCGGAGGGGCTGGATACCAATTATTTATTCTATTCTGGTAAGGTTGTTCGGGTCCGATTAGTGGCGGTGAAGTGGCATAAGAAGTTGTTAGATTTGTTGGATTATCGTTACAAAACGTTTGAGGGCAAACATGTGGCAAACATTTCCACACATTGCAGCCAAACGGTTTTTGGTTTGAGGTTGAACGTTTTCTGATGCGAAGTGGATACAGATGTAATTACGGGATGGGTTCTTCGATGTTTCAATAGTATGGATAGACGTTGCGGTCCTCTGGACCGGAGTTCTTAAACTTCTTCTCCAGAACTGTAGTTCGCCTGCTGATGAAACAATAAACTACTCACCGATAACTTTGTCTGACACATTGACCAATAGGATCGAAAATTAGGTTCCGAAAAATTATCATTTGATTACGGCCATAAGCATAAATTTGCTATAAAAACTCGCATGCTAATCGGGTGCTGCTCTCGATCTTCGGGACGTTGCACAAATTGGATCCCGGTACGGGGTGCCATAAAACTCTCACCGTCCCCGAGCCACAGACGTTGGCCACAGCAGCACCAAAACCCGTTCGCTTAATATGCACTAACATTTCCCTGTGCTTCAGGCGCGGTCAGTCACGACGCTGTCCGGACTATAACCGGAAATGTTGTCTTGCTGCTTCTTGTGATTTTTTTTTGGTGTATGCTTCCTTGCACTCCAATCTCCAACCTCCAAAGCAACAAAAAACAGTCAACACAATCAACGGGAAGGTATCAAATTTCTTTCCAATGCAAAAAAAAAATTTCGATGTTCTACGCGGAACATTTGCACTCCGTCTGCGAGATCTTGCCGCGGCGATAGGCGATCAAATATTAGAGTTCACGCACAGATGTGTCTGTGTCTGCGGACGGAGGGGGGGGGGGCATGTGTTGAAACATTCACACCGGGGGATATCTTCGATGTATAGATATCTTGTGCGAGAGCTGCATGATCTTGATCTCGGGCAGCAGATCTGGATCAGGCCCGTTTGTGCAAATGTGAAATGGTAAACTTCAACACACGCGGGATGAAGCCAACGAGGACGACGACGACGGCGACGATCGAGCTGAGCAAACAAACTAATGGCAGCGCACAGCCTCTCGAAAGGTCCGCGCTTTAAGATGATCATCGATTTTGTGTTTGTGTGTAGAGATAAAAAGTGCGATTAAGAAGCAGCTAGGCAGAAGATCAACAAGCGCACGAAGGGGGAGCAGGAAATGTTGCAAAACTAAAACATTCTACGGGGCGAAAACGGATGGCAAGATGGGATCGCAAGAAGCTGCACTGTGCGCAAATGACAAGTGAACAGAGAATGGTGGAAAGCGAAAACCAGGAGGGGGAGGGAAGTTTAAATATTTGAGTTCATAAATTTATGTAACACCTACACGTGCGGCTCGCCCGTTCCCGGTGTTCCGTGCGTTCACATCCGTTCAACCGTCCATTGCGTGGACGTGTAACGAGCGGAGCTGCTGCAGAAGAAGAGCGCGTAAGATACGCGGCGTTTTGTTTGAAATAAATGCAGCTGTCAAATTAATTTATCAGTGACAACATAAATTCGCGTGTCGCTTTCAAAATTTGCCAACAATGAGGGGCTGTTGTGTTGGAAGCGCGATCGTGGTACCAGTGTGGCGCTAGAGTGTTCGTTTCGGGGCAGTTAGATTAAGCAAACCTCTCTGCCACGGTCGTACCCGGTAAGGTCAGCTGATACAATCTAGAGGCACATCCCGGCAGCCTGTCAGCACCCGGAGACAATCAATACATGCACACATACACACGAACACACATGCGCGCGCAGACAATTTACATAAATCATTCGGCTTTCCCGGTCGATGAGCTCGCGGAGGATTGATTGAATTCCATGTCTCATTTTTGTTACTGTTTGGTTTGGTTCGTCGCGCGGCACTGATTGGATTCGTGCTGATTTATGTTCTATGCGGTGAGCATACACAACACGCACTCACACACACACTGGACACATGGAGCACGTGATCGAACACGAGGAATGGTGTTACGCGGAAGGCAAGTGTAATCTAGCTGTGAGGCATGATCGATGAATCGTTGACGATCGTGAGACCGCAAGACTGGGAAAAAGACCAAAGAGCAAATGCATAAATGTTTCCCAAAAAACTAGTGCCCTTGCGTGAAGAATGGTAGACGACACGCTGCGCATTGATTAGATTGGCGATGATGATGATCCGAAGTTCGAGGCCCGAACAGGTGTGCATGTATTGCCGTTAGCAAGTAATTGATCGTTGTGGTTGATAAGAATGCTGGATGAGCAGTTGCAGCTGAGGAGCTGCTGATTATTAACCCAAAACTGTCTATAAAATCAGGACCTCAAATCTCTGTATAATAATCAACGGTTAAGGTTGGCAGAGGCCGTTCAGACTTTAGGCTTCAAATATTGCATTGTTAATAGCTAAAGGCGAACGAAAGCCCCCATTTGTTAGAGGGGAAGGGATAATTTATCTTGAATTTTATGGAGTGACTTCTGGAGCGTGCAGAATTTATTCCCCCTTCAAGCTCGTGTGCGGCCCAGTAAGGCGGATCATAAAGTAGCCCCGGCGTCTAACTGTGTGTTTAGCTGGCTGAAACAAATAGACACACACACACGCACAAAAAATAGCACACTCAGCCGCCAGTGGCACCAGGATCGTAAAACCGGAGCACATCAAAATTAACACCATTTTCCCATTAAAACTGATGTGTCTAGTGTGCGCGCGCGCGCACGGACCTGGCAGGCAAAAACTGTCTTTACATGCGCCCAATATCCGCGTTGTGCGGCTTTGATCTAAACGCGACTCTAATGTGGTCTGACGGCTTGGGGTGGATTCCACGGGGCCCCTTTTCGAGTGCTAGAGCAAGGGAACGTCTAGCGTCCTGTCGTTGTGATTTTCTGCAATTTTGCTCAGTCATATTTTTGCCAATGGCTAAACGTTAAAACTTCGCCAACAAACGCGAGACTGGATGTTCAGCAAGTTGGGGGTACACGGTACAGGCGCCGTTCAACAGAAAAGAAGAGGTCGGAGACAAAGATGAGGTGAGAAGCATTTAAACAAAAAAAGACGCGGGTTCGGGTTATAAAGATAACGCGCTAGAGAACATGATGTTTTAGCACATAATTCAACGGGTCTTTAGAATGCGCCCGGCGCGCTGGTGAGGATTAGCGCGCATTATGAAGTTGTCTGCGTTTGAATTCTCATGCCGTGAAGCATAAATTTACATACATTACAAGCGATTTGTTTGCAGCCTATTTACTCCGGACTACAACCGTCCCGAGAGAACCGTGTATTTATAGCTTTTCGCTACTTGAGTGTCATCCGATATAGTATGCACTAAAAACGCTTACTTATAGATTGATTAATTGACTTTCTCACTCTCATACTTTGTGTATGAATATGGGGTGGACAAAAGAATTACAATACTTTACTGCTTCTCCCCCCCCCCCTCTCAGTCCGCTCTTCCGAAACGTGACAGCAACAACATTGCAAGCGTTCAAAATGTAAATTCCACCCGCGCTCCCCACGCCGGTGGAAGAATTTGGCCCCGGTCCGGCTAATGAATCTCCCGCCGGCTTTCTTATCGCCGCCCCTGTCATGTTGCAGTCATGTTCAAGGCTAATTATAAGCGAGCACACGACCATCGTCTAGAGATGGTGTGCACCTTCCTGCCGGTGCGGCGACGATTTTTAACAACGTCCGAGCAGATTGGGACGAAAACACCAATCTTAGCGTTGATTGTGTCCCAACCGTTTTCCACCGTTCTCCCTCTCACTCTCTATTAATTCAGCTTGTTTGGACCGGTTAGAAAATTGGTTCCCCTTCACCACACACACACACACACACACGCACTGGCGCCGCAAGTTTTCATTCTAAAAGAACACATAAATTTTATTCTCCTCATCCCTTTTTCTCCCGCCACACACGTCTTTCATCGAAAACGTTTTTCACTTTCACGCCAAGGGGGTCCAATTTTGCACCTTACTTTTGTGGACCGGCTGCGTGGTCCGTGACCTAGGGTTTTGCGTGATCGTTCAAGCCGTTTGTAGCGCGCCTCCCTAATGCGCGCTAATTCGTGATCTTGATCTACTACACACTTAGCAGGGCGATAGGACGCAAAAGGGCGCACACGCGTTGTTTATTTGTCGACGTGAACTGACCTTCGGTGGCATTTCGAAGCGTGTCATAACAAATATGCTGCCCTTTAACGTATCATCGATTGCGTTTGCGTTTTTTTTTTTTTGGGAATTATTGGGGCCGACTTGACCGAGCGCTCTGGCCAGCGTTTGGGTTTGAAAAATGTCCTCCACTCACTTTCATGCGGGAGTTATGCGCGATCTCTAACAACTTTTAATATCGTTTTGTAACCCAGGGAGTGTTTCTCTTTTCGCTTCCTTCCCAAAAAAAAAAAACACAAGCCATTTTTCATCCCGTGTAGCACCGTTTGTGTGTGTGTGTGTGTGTTAATGGTGACACGGTAACGAAATGGAAAGTAATGATCCTCCTCTTGCCCTTTGCTAGGCCCGTCCGAATGGCCGAATGGCGCGCGAACGAAGCCAACGAGTCGTTGTCGCTTTTGTTTGAGACATTCAGTAAGTGATCGCGAATCGCGAAACGGGGACAATGCAAACTCCCCTTAGGGGAGGAGAAGGCAGACAGACGTCTGTGAGACATTGGTTGGTAATAGACAAAAATGAAATGACCGGGAGAAAGTGGCAGAAGATGGCAAAAACAAAACACAAAACTCCAATACCGGACCAGAAAACATGTACCTGTACGGATTGGTGTAGCGATGAAAGTGATAGAGCAACGGGAGCAACTTCAAACTGGATGATGCTGTTAATAGAACAATACTTTCCAAAGGACGGTGTTCAATCGGACCTCACTTTTCATGTTCAAATTAATTCCTTTATCTTATAAATTGGAAGAGCAATTCATTTTCCTTTTTTTGTGGATACAGCCACACAACGCCCTCAGCCGTTAGACACTGTCTTAGACAAAGCGGCGCTTACGAAGGGCGCAACTCCACCGGCAGTAGCTCTTTCGCACCTCGATGAATGAACGTAAAGAAACCTGCTTTTCCAGGGCCTAAACTTGTAAGGACCAGCAACTACTGATGACTCCCGCTTGTGTCGGTGTAACAGAGGAGTTTGGTTGCATCCAGCTCTCCCAGGGACAAATCGCACTGTGTCACTGTGTAATACACGACCGAACCGGTATACCGGCGCACAAATCCGGTTGCTGGTTGTTCCAACGATTGTGCACTATGCCCACCCAACCCCCTCGGAGACCAGCTGGAGCCTCTGATTTATTCGTGCGGGTCGTATAAATCATTCACGGCGCTGTCACGCTCACGTTCCCGCTCGGGTATGGAAGTCTCGCGCAAAAGGGCACCGTGATGTCTCGTGCGCTCTTTGTACACTATTGGTGGTTTATAAGAGGGCTTTTTACAAGTAATAGTTGCTTGAGACACGGACAACAATTTGCAACAGTTTAATGCGATGTTGGTGTGGTTTTGAGTATCTGTTTTTTGTAATTTCTTGAGGATGTACTTTGACACGTCAACCGCTCAAGTGAGTGCAAAATGAACACTTCGGGCTTCATGTTGACGGCGTGTTTCTAGCAACTTGTTTTCCTCCATGCTGGTGATGAATAATGCGTACATGACCCCCCCCCCCTTTCTACCGCCCATTCCATTTCGGAAGTACTCAGGCAAATGCCTTCTATCCTCCAACGCCCGAGTTTGCTAGGTTTTACGGAGAGCACACTCTACTGGAGAGCTTGCGGTACCCAAACCCGCACCCTATGTAGATCGCGTCACATCAAGCATTTGTTCAACAATACGTGTACGACCGGTTAAACTATTCCGCCAACAGGCGTAATGGATTCACGCGTCAACATTCGCCCCCGGATCGAACCGATCCTTGGAGCGAACGCGTTTCGGGGGAACCCCAACACCGCCAGCACTTCGTTCAAATTCCCAATGGTGCTTGGGCCATATGGCTTGCGAGACCATGCGCGTTGGCTTGCACATAGGGAGAGGATCGCCCTGAACACACACACACACGCCTAGCGCCAAATCGCGTTCGGAAACGTAAACAGTCTAATGATTGTCAAACGAAGATTTATAATCACCGCTCTTGGTAGGGGAGGGGGGGTCATGTTGACGAAGTTCCCGACACTCCCGCCAGCCCGATTGTGGGCGAACAGAGTCTCTTTCGGTGTCTCATGCGTAACCGTATGGTTTTGTGGTTTTATTTTTTTCTCCTTCACGAAACTCACCCCCAAGCAAACATACGCACACCCCCAAAAAATCGCTTTCCACCCCTCCCCCCCCTCATCCACAAAAGTAAAAAAACAAACACAAACTGCGCGCTCATCGGAACGACAGAGATGAATAAATAAAGCCACACTACATCCGACAGGGGGTTGGAAAGGATTGGCAAACCCCCTATGGCTGCAAGGGCGGAAGGGCATCCCGAGTTGGGCCGGGAGGGTGGGATGTTTTTATGAATGAATTGTGCTTCTTCGAGAGATCGTGTCTTCTTCCTGCTCTTTTTCTCTGTCTCTCTCTCTCTCTCTCTCTCGCTCGAAGATGAAGATCGAGTGTCAATGTGTTTGTTAAGTTGTCAGCTGCGATATCTGAGTGGGTTTTGGCTGTGTTGGGCAGCCGTCGCATTTCGTTTACGCAGCAGCATCCCGAGCATACACAAACACAAAGTGCGCACGCCGCGGGATAGGTATAATTTACGGTGTTAATTTCGGCACATTTTACAAACTGCCGCTGCATTATTATTTGTACTGCAGCGGTGATCGCAAATGGAACATGATCACGGTGGTGGTGGTGGTTGCGCTTGCCACTGGCAGGGAAATAATTTGCATTGGCCGAGTGCAGAAGCTTGGAGTTAATTGAATACCGGTTGGCCACACACACACACACACGCACCAGCGTGTAGACTCCGGTTTCCGGTGGAAAAATGTTTACTATATCCCCGCTGGAGGAAGGGATACGAAGAAATTGAAACCGTCGAAATTAATCAAACAGCACCGCGGGGAGTCCACCCTGGGGAGAGGTTTGCCAATCCAACCGCCCTGGACTGGGGACAATGGGTGATGTAAACCGATGGATGTCCAGGTCG
Source organism: Anopheles arabiensis (assembly GCF_016920715.1). Classification (NCBI taxonomy): domain Eukaryota; kingdom Metazoa; phylum Arthropoda; class Insecta; order Diptera; family Culicidae; genus Anopheles; species Anopheles arabiensis. Next base: position 98,690,964 of record NC_053517.1, read on the forward strand.
ATGCTTACCCAAAAGGTTGCCATCCCTCCCAGTGCTGGCGGGGTCTTGCGTGGGATGCTCCGCGTTCGTCGCTTACCGGTCGAGATCTGGTGAATTCGTTTCGAGAAGTAGTTGTTACCTTTTGGTCTGATTTCTTTGCACAAGAAGCCACTCCGAAACGTTTCAACGATCTGGAATCGTCAAACACACACACGTACACTCAGAATTGGCCATTAATGGAAGGGTGTGAAATCCGAAACCCGGGTGAACAGCACGAATTAGGCCGGCCGGTCGGTAGTGTGGCTGGAAGCCGTACTAATTTATGGAGTGTGCGAAAATGGTCGGTGAGTTTGATACAGCGTGATGACTAGTTTTCTTATCAGCTAATACCGGACCCCAGACATGGGTCATAAATTTGGAAAGGGGGGGGGTTTCAGCTTAAAGTGGACTAATGTTTTTTGTGAAGAAGTTTGGGACGATATTCATATTGCCGCGTTGTTCTTTGTGGACGAAGACTTAACGCAGAATCGCAGAAATTAATCTTCAGAACAGACTTCAGAGTTTAAGATATGGATTCATTTACATAAACGGAGATCAGACACGGGGCTATGGTATGCGGCGGTGTAGAGATCGTGCTTAATCTTTGAATGTGGATGATAAAACAACCATTTCGTTACCTCTTTACCCATGGTCGTAACAATTATCAGCACTTTAGTTTAGTAAAGCCGGAATGGAAGACTACAAAAATGACTTCTTCAGAAGTCTCGATATGTCAGCCGACAAACAAGCACTAATTTACATTCAAATTGCTTATAATAGTATCCCTTGGCACAGCTAGCAGGAATCTAGGTGCAAATCGCCCACTTTCAAGTCGCCGTTATGCAACTCGCCGGGCCTTAATCAGGATGACATTTCAATAGTTACTGTGTAAGATAAATGATTCCGTGTCGCACACAACACATCCGATAATGATAGTGGGAAATGACACAAAATGACATAGTTCACGCCACAGTGTTCCTGCTTCCCCGCCTGCTGGGTAAAAGCGAAAGATCACGCCGCGTTGGAATTCGCGGAATCATTTATTGTGATAATTATGATAATTATCGCCTGGCAATGACATTACCGGGCCACCGAGTCATAACAAGCGCGGACAAATCGTTACTTCTCGAGAAAGATCGCCTCCCTAGCCCAATCGTGGCAGCCCCGCTAGCGGATGACCTTTGGGGCGTAGAACAGTTGCATTTGGTTACATTTTAATTGGAAAAAATACGATCCTTCACGTTTGTAACACACCCTCGCCGTACACTCGCAACGATTGTAAATTTGTGCCGCCGATGCAATGTTGTGAGTAGTTTTATTTGCAACAAACTGCAACGTAGAGTGATCGCGATCTCGTGAAGCTTGTTGGCTGCGACGCGTGTGACACCTGCTGAGAGCTGCCGCACCATTACGCTCGTTTAAACGCAATCGCCTGGAACTGGTCGGACCGGGTAACGATGAAAAGGACTAATTTACGATCTAATACCTGTGGTCCAATGCGCGAGCTTTACGCATCGTACGTTAGCGGAGTGCTTCGCCGGATTAGCGGGTCGATCGATGGGTGAGAGGCTCGGGCCGAGACTGTGCCGATGGTTTAGGCTTTGGTGGGTTGGTGATTGATTTCGGATGACTCGCCTAACTAATGTCTTATCGCAAGCGAAACGATTCAACAAAAAGGGAATGGCTTGTGAGAGAGCTTCATTAACGCTTCCACTCAGGAAGGTTGCTGGTAATTTATCGATACTTAGAGGATTAAATTTATTGCGCAGAGATGATTGGGACACTTATTGGGTAGTATCCATTGGTGAACGACTACTACAAGATAGATGCAAGTACCACTAGGAGTATAAATGTGGAGAACTAGATGCGTTCATTTTCAAACCCGATCTTCTCTGATGCTCATCTCTGGGCTTCCCTCCAAAACTGCTTCCTTCTGCATCCTACAGCAAGTTTCTCTTCGATGCGGGCACGATAGCATGCAGCACACGAAATGCAAAACCCCGTATAACGTAACCTAGAAATTGAGCCGCTCATAAATTATAGTTCCGTTCCCTATTTTGGCACGTTTGGCGTCCTGACGGTTCGACGAGTCCGGTCGCGTTGGCACACAACGCCAGGGCGTTTATGCAAATCCTGCAACCCACTTGCTTGAACAGTGTTCTCCTTTTTTGCCCCCTTGTACAGTATCGCGTCATTTTGGGGTCGATTCTCCACTATCAATGAAGTTCTTCTACACCACGAGCATGTGGGTTTGAAGGTTTTTGAATGGAGCAGATGATGAATGGATGATTGTTTTCGGATGGACAGCTGTATTGGAGGAGCATAAATTGTCTTACTCACTGTTTGGAGATGAAGAGGGGTTGTTAACGTGTCGATTTATCAGGTTTAGCAATATAGCACGTGATCTGCTTTCTTGTGAAATTGGTGGCTTATGGCACATGATTCAATTGCTCCACGATTAAGCCGTTAACTGTCCACCGTAATAAGCATCCGTTAACACACCTCTAATCCTAGAAGCTTATTGCGTTTTAACGATCGCGTATTTCCACCCGGAAAGTAAATCAATTGCCGAGCTTCACGAACCAAAGCTAAGACGACTTTATGGACAACAGCCCCTATGTGTTTACTGTCGATGACGTACGGTGGTTTGGTCGGTGTGTTGTTTGCGTTACTTTCCATCTTTTCCGTGGTCCCAATAGAAGGACCACACCCACCCACGAACCCAGACGCTCTGCAGCTTCCCAAACACACCTGCTTATGTACGGTATATGCATACAGATATACACACACGCACATACCACAACCATTACTATAATCGCCCCAACGATCGACCCACACTCTGTCTGCCAACGTGGACTTGGTGGACGCTTAGCCGCGGCTTGGTGACTTCAACTCCGCGCAAGCAACTCTTGGAACTCGGAATACCGATGATCAGCGGGTATTGAGCAATTTGATCGAATTGAGCCGGTGTCTCTGACTCTTATCGTTGCTCCGAATGTGACTTAATTGTAGTTTTATAGGTACGGGAACTGTCTTCATCACCTCGTTTACACCGCCGTTTAATGTGGGGCTCGCAGCTGGAACTGGAAGTAGACCAGATTGCTTCGGCGATTCTTGAACTTAATCCTAATGAGTGTCTTCCCGCTTAAGAGTGGTTTTCATGTTTGTAGTGTCTTGATAGAGAGAGAGAGAGAGAGAGGTTTTTTCTTCTATTCTGGGAGTACGGTAGCATGTAAATACACACACACACACACTCTGCGGGGTGAGATAAGCCACCTTTTGCTGCCCCAGGTAACAACCATTCACAGAGGTGCAGCTTTAAAGGGAGCACGTTTTTATGCAAGATGACACTCACCTGAGGCACCAACCAGCAACGAACGATGCCGTGGTGAACGACGATGCACCCACGAGCAGTAAAAACGGTGTGCAGTAAAATGGACGGCATGATAAAGCAACCGCAACCCTGGCGAATGCCGCGAACGAAACGTTTAATGTTCGATAAACATTGAAAATTTATGCTTCCCCTCTGCATGTGTGCCGGTGGGTTCTCTTTCGGTGGAGCTGGCGGTGGGGAACGATTTTGCAGACACACCAGAGATTACAGTACGATTTTGTAACACCGGCAAACGAAACACAGAGTTCGTGTCTCTCTGTTCGTTTGTTTCCTTTTTGCTTGCGACCGAATACGCGCATACCGGCACCCATTCAAACCCGGGCTGGATGATGTTCGGTAATGAGGACCCGGCAGCTCTCGGGGGAGGAAGAAGTAGGCGTGTGTGCATGGTACTATCTCCATTCATGAATCTTACTTAGCCTCGTGCTTTGGCTTATTGAATGGGAATGGGAAGAAGACGAAAGGACCGAAAGCCTCCACCCATTCACAGAAGAAGTGGACGGTAAAAGACGGACAAACGCGCATTGCATTTGCGGTGCGACAAGTTGAAGGTGTGTAGTAGTAAGGTGGACTCTTCTGATCATGCGCGCACGCGCTGCTGCTGCTCTGGACCTGGAGTTTTGTCAACGACGACGACGGCGACGGAGGACGTGCCGCAGTGAATATAATCCGTGAGGCTGTCTGAGTGTCGACTATCTCCGGCCGCCGATCGTCGTTGGACTTTTTTGGAGTGCGGAGGGGGTTTGTTTTGGGGGAAACATTTCTTGAAAATTACGGCACGGAAAAAAAGGGTCGAGTGGTCGGTAATTGTCGTTTTGTTGGAAGGATTTCCTACACAATCAACAAAGAGTTTCGGGGCTTCTTGCTTGTTCCTTCCTTTTGCACTGCAGCACTTCAATCAACCTTTACATTGTTAAAGCTGGATAAAAATTACTCTAACAAATTTCCATTCCCCTTTCTGCTTCGCTCTCACAGTCTTACAGTATTCCTCAGCAACAGACTACGCCGGTGTTCGGTAGCGGCAGCTTGCTGATACGACCCCTAGCCACGCCGTCCGATCGCGGTACGATCGATGGCAAACATTTCACACCCCGGAAGCTGCAATCGCAACCACGCTCGCAACTGTTTATCCCCGAACAGTCGGCCGTACCGGCGACCGGCGAGACCGGATTCGGAGCGGCCGGAACGTCGATCGAGCTGGACGGAATCGATCGCAGCTACCGGAAGGTGAAGAAGATCGTTAAACACCGCCGGCGGTATCCGGCGGCGCCGCGACGAATCAAGCCCGGATCGGCCGGCTGGCCGCACCGGAAGCGTCGGCTGAATCCGCACCTCTTCACGCCGTTCACGAAATGGGGACCGTGCGACTACTACTGCCACCAGAAGCGGGAGCGGTACTGCATCGCCAAGCGCAAGTGTGGCAATCACATCCAGACGGAGGAACGGATATGTCCCAAGAACATGTAAGCAGTGTGGCCCTTGTTTCCAGATACACCTTCCTTATGCTCATGTTTGTTTGTTTGTTTGTTTACTCATCAGTTGCGTCCCGCTGCACATTCCACCGATTCCGACCGTCCACATCGAGGACACCAAAGAGGAGCATCATTCGGCGCTGCCGCTGAACCAGTTTACGATCGTCAACTTTGACGGGCACGTGCAGAAGCAGCTCCAGCAGCATGGTAACAAGAAGAAGAAGAAGAAGATCATCATCCAGGAGGAGGACGAGCTGGATGATTCCGACAGCGATACCGACTACGTCATACTGAAAAGTCCGTCCAAGTATCCGTCGTTTCACCGCAAGGAGGAGCTACTGTCGCAGATGATCAAGGGCAAACCGTTGCTGATCAATCTGGACGATTTCGATGATAAGCGCATTCTATCGCCCAGTCTGGCACTGGCCCCACACTACGATAATGGGTACGAGACGGCTTCCCATAAGTTTGTGAAATATCCTCGCCACCGTCAGCAGCAGCACCAGCAGTATCATCTGCCGCGAAGGCAACCGTCCAAGTTGAGCGATTACTTTGAGGATTACTACGACCATCTGTATCGAGATGGAACGGGATTCTCGAACCGCAAAGGGGAGGAGTATCCCGAATCGGACGACCAGGAAGATTGGCGTCCGATTGTCCTACTGTCGAACAGCAGCAAACACGCTGGATTGCAGCCGATGATGATGCACAGGCACGAAGGAGATGCCTTTCCACACACGACGGAGAAGCTGGCAAATGATTCCAACAGTACGCAGCGCTATCAACAACAGCTGCTGGAGTCCTTCTCCACCGCGACTACGGGCGTGGAGGAGGCTCGAACGGCTAAGCGTGAAGTGGATGACGATTCAACCGATACGAGCAGTTCGTCCAGTGAGCAGGATGAGGAGCAGGCCGGGAGGATGCTAAAGTCCGGCCCGGCATTGACACAGCGGCGAGCACGCGAGAAAGCCGTCTTCGAAATGCCGCGGAAGGTGGAGAACCCCTACACAAAGTGGAGCAAGTGGACCAAGTGTACGGCCAAGTGTACAACGCGAAGATTAAAGTAAGCCCGAGAGACTATTGATGATGCTGGTGGTGACGGAGATATTAATGCAATCTTTCTCCTCTTGTTTTTTTTTTGCAGACGCTGCCGCATCCCGTCCTTCTGTGGGAACGATGTCATACGAGAGATTGCCTACTGCTACACCGAGGGCAGCTTCTGCGAGGAGTGGATCGGCAATCAGCTGTACCAGAACAGCCGCAACATCATTCTGCCCCCACCGCCGGCACCACCTTCGACCACGACCACCACCACCACAACGACGACCACAACCACGACGACAACGCCACGGCCCAGCCGACCGCGAAGGCCACATCCGAATGGGTTGAGTCGAAGCGATACGGTCCCGGTGCCATCCACTCTGTCGGCCCAGATATTCTCCAACCGGCGGGGTCTGCTGCAGCCCGAGTACCTGCCCCAGCCGCTGACCTGCGGTTTGCCGATGGTGCGTGACAAGCCAAAGAAGAACTATCTCTACAACATGCTGCGTATAATCGGTGGAAAAACGAGCCGCCGGGGACAGTGGCCCTGGCAGGTGGCCATACTTAATCGGTTTAAGGTAGGGAAGGAGGGAAGGGAGCACAGGTGACCGGTATCCTATTCACTGATGGATCTTTTCTTTCTGACTCTCTCTTCGCTTTTCCAGGAGGCTTTCTGCGGCGGAACGTTGGTCTCTTCGCGCTGGATTCTAACGGCTGCGCATTGCGTGCGCAAACGGCTGTTCGTGCGGCTCGGTGAGCACAATCTGCAGCAATCGGACGGCACGGAGATTGAGTTCCGCGTCGAGCTGAGCATTAAGCATCCACGGTACGATAAGAAAACGGTCGACAACGATGTGGCACTGCTGAAGCTGCCGCGGGAAGTGGAACGGTCCAACTTTATCGGTTACTCCTGTCTGCCGGAGCGATATCAGGCGCTGCCGACCGGGCACACCTGCACCATCATTGGGTGGGGCAAGAAGCGCCATAACGACGACGCCGGGACGGACATACTGCACGAGGCGGAGGTACCGATCGTACCGAACGAACGGTGCCGGGCGGTGTATCACGACTATACGATCACGAAAAATATGTTCTGCGCCGGGCACAAGCGGGGCCGGATCGATACGTGCGCGGGCGATTCCGGGGGGCCGTTGCTGTGCCGCGATGCGACCAAGCTGAACAGCCCGTGGACGATCTATGGTATTACGAGCTTCGGGGATGGGTGTGGGAAGCAGAACAAGTTCGGTATCTACACCAAGGTGCCGAACTACGTCGATTGGATCTGGTCCGTAATTAACTGCGACGGCAACTGTCGAACGTGAGATCTGTGGCCCGGAATGCGAAACGAAAGAAAATCGAAGGAAAATGATTCTCTGACGAATTAATTTATTAGCACCGAGGTGGCATCAAAAGAAGTAGGAAAGGGACGACGGCATCGGATTGTCGAATGACCGCATACACACGACGAACAATGATCTTTGATAATTATTTATTTGCGAATAAGCCAGATTACTGTGTATAGTTTATTTACTGTTTAAATGGAAAAAAGAAATAAAGTGATAATTACAGGTTTACAATGTGATTGGTGTTTTGTCTTCTTGCGATCTTGTTAGTTAGAAATGAAATAGAAAATAACAGAGCTTTTGAAATAACGACGTTTCATTGCAAATTTGATTCGCACGATTGAAAAAACCTCTCCACCTCGCTGCCGATGCTAGCGCCGCACGGCATTGCAGCGGCCAAACTGGGAACTGCACAGAATCGCTGTCAGAGAAATGTCAAATTGTTCGCAGAAGTTTGTTTACATATGAAGCGAAAGTCGGTAAGAATTTTGCAAATTCTTTATGCAAAGAGTGCCACATTTTTGCGTTGTTCTTAAAATACGTTTCGCTTTCTTTAAAGGTTTTCTAAGCTCAAAGCATACACACGAACATGCCAACGTGAACACAGCGCACATTTATGCAGTAGAAAGTCGCCATCCACGACACGTCACCGAAACACGACACGTCATTTGCCGGGGAAAACAAACTGCAATTCGTGAAAAAGAGCAAAACTTGCAGCAGATGTTAGGTTTAAAACAGCTTTCGAAACATCTATAGATCATTGCATCTTGCTCGTTTGGACAAAATTACTGTGCGCAAAGCGGCATCCAGGCTCCAGCATGGGTCGTTCGGTGTTGTGCGAATCGTTCGTGGAGGATTATCTGCGTCAGCTCAGCCGCAAGGCCGGAGTCTGCATGGGACTGCTGGTCGGGCAACCGTCGGCCGGCGGAAAGGATTACATTGTCCACGCGAGCCGCATCACGGACGAAGAAACAGCGGACGATTCGCAAAAGCTAAACGCAACGGTGGCTGCGCAGCACGCTTTGGATGCGACCCGAATGCTGCCGGGCGGCATGTACGTGATGGGCATCTTTGTGATCCACCCGAAGAATGTGTTCCAAGAGCCGACCCTGCTGTCCTCGATCAAGTTCATCCTGATGAGCATGAAGGCAACGTTCGATGCGAACCCGCTGCTGATGGGCACGTGCGAGGAGCTAGAGAAGGGCGAGAAGCTGGTGCTGCACTATTCGTCCGGCAGCAAAGCGCACGTGTGCAAAACCGTTTCCCTGGCGGCGGAAAATCCGACCGTCCTGCCGTGCGACTGGAAGTTTGTCGAGCGCCTAACGACCTGGCACAAGCTGAACGTGTACTTCGAGACGGACGAGGTGTACCCGTTGAAGCAACAGGCCGACCAGGAACAGTACGACACGGAGGCAAACTTGACGGAATGTGCCAAAAAGCTGAAAGGGCAGCTGATGGATGCGAAAATTCTGTTCGATGGAGCGCCGAAGCTAGGCGCCGACACCGTGGAGGGTGTGCTGACGATGAAAAATCAAGATAAATTCCTGGCAAACGTTTATCTGCCGACGGTAGGTTGTGGCGCGTGGTACAGCAATCGTTCAGGTAGAATAATATGTTTCCCCATTTTCATTGCAGTCTGCCGAACTTACCGCGAGTGAGGCGAAAATAGAACAGTTCGAGGGTACGCTGAAATTCGACGGCATCGTCAGCTCACAGATTTACATCCACTCGCGATGCACGTTCGCTGAAGCGGAACGCTTCATCGTCACCGACATCGTACGGTCGCTGATGTCGCGCATTCAAATCCACTGTGATTCGCTGGTACAGACGGAGGACACGCCGCAGGACAAGATTACGCTGAACGAGCTGCCCCGCCGCGTGTACTTCCCGGTGCGCCAGGGTCCGGGCGGTTTTCCGGTAGAGTTCAGCGACTATCTGTTTCCGGAGGAAAGCGTCGAAACGCCGCTGGTGCGGATAAAGGAAATACTGGATGTAGGAGTTACCGCGAGGGATCTCAAGTGTACTGTCGAGCTAGTGCCTGCCGTGAAAGAGGATGAACAACGCCCGGCCGGGGAGGAGGAGGTGTGGCGTAAAACCAGCACGGAAGATGATTTTGAAGGTAAGCTTAATCTGCCGGTCGTCGGAGGGCTGGTCGCGGTTATCGTTTTGCTGATCGCTTTGCTGGTGTACTATTTTATGAAGTAAAATTAAAGCATGGATCTTTTTCATTGAGCCACTGCGTTTTCGAATTGTTCAATGAAAGAAGAAATCAACGGGATTAAAAATTAGGTAAAATCGCATGTATGAATGACATCTCAATGGAGGATGTCAAATAGTCTAATCTAATCGATGGGAGAGGGGGAAATAAAGAACCTTCTCGTAGAAACGTCATCGCAGCAGCCCGCGACGGACACTAAAATTGGCGGCCCTTTTACTTTGCGTTACCATCGCAACGAAGGGGAAAAGGCCAAATTTGTCAAATCATGCCATGTATCGGGTTAGTGAGTTTTTCATCCTCAGCAGCACCTCATCGATTCGTAATTTGGCGTGCAAAAAGTATCAAAAACGCAAATGGAGTATATCACTATTGATAACGATTCCATCCCGGAATCGGATTTACTGAAGCTGCACTTCGTGCTAAAGCTCTGGATCGCGGTAAACACCGAGCTGGTGGATTATCTGTGCTGGAATCAAGATCAAACCCGGCTCATCGTCAACGTGCCCGCAATGGTGGAACAATGGCGGACGGGCGATACCACCATTTTCCTGCTCAATCGCGTTGAGGACTTTTTGCTGATGTTGAAAATTAATGGCTTCCAGCAGTGCGCCACCGAGTCGCTGGAAGAGACGGAGCGGGCCAAACTAGGGACAGGCTGCCGGGTCTTTTGCCATCATCAGTTCCTGGGCAGCAATTGTGACTTCTTCAACCAGTGGCTTTGCTGGCATGAGGAGCGCGAGAATGATTTTGAGCAGAAGGTTTGCTGCACGCTGCCGAAAGATTTTGAGTGGCCAGTGGGCGAGGAGCTGGACGAGTTTCACAACAGTTGGCTGGAAATCATATTCGAGAAGATGAAGATCGAGTTGCACCTGCGCAATAGCATTTGCCAGCAGGAAAATGTGATCGTCGATATACCGCCAGAGTATGTGGACCAGGTAACGATGCCGGCACCGCACTACGGTGACGATATTGCTGGTAACTATGGCCCGGTGACTAGGGAAGAGTTGCAGAAGTTCTTTGGCAGCAGGCTGCCTATCTATTACGATCCCACCACGAAACAAGGTAAGTGATTTGTTGCTTTTAAATGAGTTGCATAAATTTAATTCTTTTTTTGTTGTTTTCTATACAAGAAAATGAGTCGATTATAGAGAAAGAAGAAAATGAACCAATATCGGAGGATAGCAAATGTTACGTAGTAGCAGATGCTGAATGCCAGCAGCACGCCGACCAATTTGCCGATATGCGGGAACTGTACGAGAGCATCGATTTCTGGGCGGATAATGACGGCACGGTGATCGAGTACCATGAGATACTGGACATTCCGGACGGTTCCGAAACACTGGGGTTGGAAATTAAGCATGAGGAGAAAGCTGATAAAGATCTAGCCACTCTTGCTACGGATGAAGAAACGATGCAAATGTCGCACAATATGTCCCAGTATCTTACGGAAAGCATGAAGTGTCTGCTTCCGCCGATAGATAGCGATTGAGCAATTGATTTTAATTGAAACGTCAGTTGAATAAGGATTCGTTCGATTGTTTAAATTTGTTACTAGAATACTAAATATTTCTGTAAATGTAAATGTAAATTAACTGCTTACAGGTCACTGCCCAACCAACTGCTTGTGATCGCATTTCACAACTTATAAATAGAATCAATTCATTGAACTTGACCTTAGATGCATATCTGATTAGTAACCATAACGACGTCGCATAGTAGCTCCACGCGCTCCTCCACGCTCGTGCAGTATCATATGTCGTTCCCCCTCGGTGTGTGCCCTTGTGAGCCCCCGCAATGGTCACGCTAACAAGGCTGATTATGATGAACGCGGAAAACCTCCACACATCGGTGTGCAATTTTAGTGTTTCGCAAATGGCGAAGGAAATCGTTAGAGAAGACATTACCGGCCTACTAAGATTGCCGGCGAAGAAGTTCAATTGGATTTAGATTACAGTGTGCGGCGGGCGCGCGCGCGTATTCGAACGATCGAGACGCATCGAGCGAGGTCTTCCAGCGCCCGGCATATCACCACCGACAACATGGCGCGGTATATCGGTACGCTAATAGCCGATGTGATTCAAGCCACGTAGCGCCAAGGAAGCGCAGACGGCAATGTTCGGCCAACATTTGTTTACATTTTCCCTTCCCGCGATACCGCACGGTTCGCGCGACAGAGAGGACATTAACCGGGAGGGCGCATTAGATACAACGTGCCGCAACGTGGTCAATGTCAGCGGTGTTCCTCTTCAAGTACGAGAAGAAGAAGCGACCTTCAGCAGGTTATGCGAAAAACTTTCGAATGTGTTTCGTCAGACAGGACCGAGGAAGACGACGATCGAGCGGAGCGCTTTCCCGGTACAAGCGTTTTGTTTACCATGCGAAACATGCGAAGATAGCAGCTCTTTCGGACCATCCGCGCAATCGCATCTCCCATGACGGGGAGAAGTGATCAGCATATTAGCGCAAAATTTCAAGGTTGCTGAGGAGAAGGCACGTTACATAAAATTAAGCGACACAGCTAACACAACTAACATGTATCCCCCAATGGTATGGTGCAAGAGACCATGCTGTGTCGCGCGTAATGTTGATTGCCGATTGCACCATTCGGAGGTGAGTGTTTGGACCTGCAAGCACCAAGCAACGATCAGGTGGAGTAAAAATGTTGACCCTATTCTTAACCAGATCAACATCTCCCCCAAAACGCAGCTAAACGAAATTGCGTTTCACACTCAGGCGTGAATTTGTTTGGCTTGATAGCTTAATTTGCCGCTTTGTCGAGGCTTCACAGCTTCACAGTGGAGTTAATCACAGTACTTGGGGCAAAAAATGGGAGTAGACGCAGAGAGACGGATTGCATAAAGCATGCAAAAACGTGTTATTTTCCGGTCTTTTTCCTTCAGTTGATGAGTTAATTAGTGACCAACAAACTGAACTCTGCTGCGGGCTCAGCCGGCGAACTGGGAAACGGAAATCCGCTTGCGTTACCTCCTGACAATGCTGCCACCTCCAAACTCATATGAGAACCTTAAAGTGATTTCAACAAAGTGAAAATTGTAGCTGCGAATAATTTAACTTCTGCATCGTTATTTACCGAGAAAAAAACAACAATGCACATTTGCTCGTGGAGGGGTTCCTCGCTTGACGCCAAGCACTTCACGGAAGGTTTGCATTGTTCTTCACCTGTTGCATCCTTCCATGCAAATTGGACTGAGACCAACTGACGGCTTGACTCTTGCTGGTGATTCCGGTGCGTTTATTAATTACTACCCTTTGCTACCCTACAACTTGAGCCAAACCATCGTCTTTGGAGAGGAAGTACACAGAGGCACAGAGGCGAGCGTGTTCTATTGGCCAGTTGTTAATTGAAATCACGGCACTTAATCGCGCCGGTCCGATGCAAATGAGCCTCCCGCTCCCCCTCCTCCCTCTCCCCCTGGTCACAATGTGCGATCACTAAATGGCCCCCCTCGTCCCGTCCCGTCACTCCACGTCGGCCAGTCGTCTTGTGGGTGGACAACGGTTGGGTGTTTTGGCGGCCCCCGTGTGTCGTGGGGATAAAATCTACGAGCTCTCCTCACAACACCCCTCACTGGGTCAGTGGGTAATAGTGGCCAGAGCAACGGTGTTGTGCCTTTTGGATGGCATTGGTTTGGTAGACGCTTGCGGCAGGAGAAGGGAAGCGTAGCGTTTAATATTCTTTGTGATGGGGGCTAGTTTATTAACCGATCTCTACGTGCTTCTTCCGCTGGACATCGCCGGTTATTAAAAGTGGCCACAATAATTATACAAAAAAACCACACAGAGGGTTTTGCTGGAGCAGAAGACGAACGATGGAACGGAGATGATTGGATTATATGGCACACGGTGGTGCTTTGGGGCTACCTTATTTTTGGCTCTAATTTTCCACACTTTTCGCCAATTCTGGGGTTGCCGTTTTGCTTTGGGGGTGGCTTTGGGGGGGATGATGGGAGGGCAGCATTGTTGTTTTGTGTCTTCCATTTCCGGTCCGGTTCGCATTTCTTCTCGTTAGCGCGATGGCACACTGACGAGATGACCCTGCCGGGCGAAGGTTGAGGTTGTGGGAAATATGTAATCAAATTTATCTTTTCTACTTAATTCCGCATATTTGCACCGTTGTGTTTGCCGTATTCGAAGGCTTTAAATGACGTTTTCGCAACAGACGTAACACATCATTAGACGACACACACACACGTTTTTGGTTTAACAAAGCGGTGTGGTAATGTATGCGTGGCTATCCTTTCCCAAGGGACAAGCAATATAAGGCTCAGGTTGAATAATCGTGGCGTTTTTTTTCAGGTCTACCACCCCCATTCAGTACTCCATTAAATTGAACTCCAGTTTTTTTAATGTAAAATGAAACCTCCTGGCCCGGATCTTGGAGCTTCATTTGTCAAACGTCGGGTGAAATTTGCACTCCTGATCCTTTGATTATAGTTTCGTGTTGGTACTCGGACAGCTCTTGGGTCCCGGGTGGAATGTTCTGCTGCTCCAGTGGGAGGCACAATGATTAACGAACCTGTGTACACACACTGCTGAACGGGGCCTTATGAAATGTGGTTTGGCCAACCATGGTGAAAGGTTTTTCGCGATCGTGACCGGAAGATAGGCAAAATAAAGAAAAAAAAAACGGTGCCAAAGACGCCCGAAACGCTCCACAAAGTGCAAAAAATAAGACTGAACCTCCCTCTTTTCTGTGTCTTTTCTTGGTGATTGTTTCCTATTAAATTCGGGATACAGTCACGTGGGTTGATTCTAGCGCGGCAAGCAACAAACCCATAAAACGGAAGGAGAATGCTCTTATTATGCTCTCTAAAAACGGGGCAACGGCTGCCGATAAGCGAATCGAGCAGGAACGTACCTGTAACGTGTTTGTTTTACGATTTCACCCCCCCCCCCCTGCCCGGAGGAGAGCCTACACATTATGACACCTTCGAAACAATGACCTCACGACGACCACGTGTGCTTGCTTGCCTGGGAGGGATGGAGTTTATGGCTTCTAAGGGCAACAGAGCCAACGATCCAGCCGTCCTCATGGCGGTAAAGTCGTCATATTTCAAAGGCGATCATAAATCGCACCATCACACTGCAGGCACGATCTGCGCTCAAAGGCAGGTCGGTCGCAAAGAATCGTAAATTCCTCCCCCCCGTGTCATTAGCCCATTAAAATCCAATCGTTGAGTGAACCAGAAAAAAACGAAGCATATTAAAAGAATCTCATCAAGAATTAGGATCTCTTCTGGGTCGAGAATGGCAGCCCCGGGTTCCTCACAAAAGAACGAGGACAAGGATAATTAATCGATTGCCTGCTGCTGCTGGCTGCTGCTGTCAGAAACTGTCTCCAAGAGCGATGGATCGCGCTTTGATCGCGGATTGAGGGCAACCTGTCAGGCTGGTTGCTAACAAAAAATGCATGATTGGAGGTATATTAGGTGCCTGGAGTTGACCAAAGAGTAAATTCACATGCAACGGCGCTCACAGTGCATGATTAACGGTCTGTCATTTCGCCTCCCGTGGACATCGGAATGGGACGGAAATGCAGCAACGTAACGCGAAATGCAAAGAAACGATTTCAATTAATCGAATCCAATTGCCTGGAGTAGGGGAAATTAATCCCATTCCCTGAGCTAGTTTTTCCCACAACTGACACAATTCATAATTCTTCTTCTAGTGACACTGCTGCTGCTGGTGGAGAGGTGGTAGTAAGCAAACATTGAAGTAACTTGTGCTAAATAAATCCTTCTCCCCAACATTCCTGATACACTTCTTGAAGACACGAAGAATCGCGGAGGTTTCGTTCCCCCATTCAAGACAGTCAAACAGCGCGCATTTCGGTCTTTATGTTATGCTGCATCTAATCGCTTGACAAACGAACCCAATAACAATCGCGCTTTACGAGCGTTCGTCGCCAGCGATCTGTTGTCGGCAGCCTTCACACGCCCAACAACAACCCCCGGCTGGCGCACGATAAAGTAACGATTATCGCGCGGTACTACTCGGGACTCATAATCGCTTCTTGCTGCAGAGCACGCGGCCATAAACATGTGCCTTTGTGTATGTGTGAGTGTGTCGTGAAGGTGACAAAATTCCAGCAAACAAAGACCCACTCTACACACACCAAGACTGCTGTCTGTCTACCAAGCCATTGAACTGGATGAAGGCAGACAGGCAGGCAGGCCGGCAGGCCGACAGGTAACCGTGGCTAATAGATATAGAACGATTATTCCACGACTAATCCGCTACCGAACAAGTGCGGTATCGCGGGCAATGGGAATGCCAGCCAGAACACAGCGACGACCCAAGAACGATCGCTGCAGCGACTGCAGCGATCTTAGCCTTCGGAAGGTATGCGACGGGAGGTTGTTGGCTCCCGCGTTCCACCAAACGGGGTCCGTTTAATGTGTGCCCCGTAGGCTAATAAATTGAAGAAAAAAAAGAAGAAGCAGAGGAATTAAATTGCATCCAATCCTCTCTATGAGGTGGGAAAACGGTGGGTAGCGATTATGATTAATGTGCGTTATTTTGCATTTGCGCAATTTGGATCCGATCGGACCGTTTAGCTTCTTCTCTCTTTCTCTCTAACTCTTGCTTAGTTCGATGAGCAATCGGATAATGATGATGATCGTCGGTAGATCGTCGATCTTTTGCTATTGGTATGCTTCATTTGCTGCATGAATCATCTGCTCATCACGGGATGGATCAAGTTCGCTTATTAGCAGCAATGGGGACGCGGGTGAGCGATTTTGTTACAATGAAAAAGTTGCACAATTAGGGCACAAGTAAATTTATAACATCCAAGTCATATTTGTGGACAAGAGAATGATACAACGTAACTTGTAAGACAAGAAATTAACCTCCAACAGTATTTATAATAACTGAGATGTACAAACAGAAGGACCTAATGCAACAAAACGATGCAATCATGGTGCCAACTCTGCAATTATCGTGACAATTTTGACATCACACCGCGATTACACGGTTCGTTTGATGAGGATGAGTCACGATCATATTCGATTCCATAATTCTACCCTACATTAGCGGGGGTTTGTTTTATCCTCGCTGGCTTGTGGGTGTGGGACACATCTGCCACATACACACACGCTTTGAAGATCACGAAAAGCGATTCCCTTCGGTGGCGTTTGCCCTTGAAATTGGATCCAGTTTTCCAGTGCCACGGTGAGCGAACCGGTGAGCCTCCTCTGCTGCCTGCTCGTCCGTAACATCTCCACGCGGGCTCGTGCACTCGCGGACAGGTGTCCTTAAGCTCGCGATTAGGTATCGTGTGACCTAGAACTTCACCGTGCAAAATTGTGATTGCCCATCCACGTCAACCGGCCAGCCCGGTGACACAACACAAGTGGTGAAACACAACAATGAGACGTCGAGAGATAGAGAGAGCTTGAGAGCGAGCGACCCAAACCGAAGCCCTCGACCGATGATCGTCTGATGGTGGTGGTGTGTATGTTTTCCGGTTCCAACTGGCTTCCGAACCTAGTGCCATCACCTCATCAACGCGGCATCCCGCGGCTCGAGGGCGCTAATTAAGTCATTTCAGCAAGCAGGCGCTAGGCAGCAAGCGGCATCTTCTATGTTCGCTGCTGCTGAATGATCCAAAGCCTCGCACCGGGGAGAGTTCGATACGATGTCCCGGGCTGAAGGTGAAATGTGTACACAAAGTGTCTATTTTTCCTTCGCGCGAAGATGATTTATGTGTGGATTTGTTTGCTTTTTGTCTCTTGTCTCTGTCCACTGTCCTGTCGCTGGATGTGGAGGAGCGCCAACGCCGTTGGTTGGTAACACCGATTTAGCAACTGATGCTTTGCAAAATATTTTATTACATTAAATTACATAAAACCCAACTAATCGAGAGCGCTTTAGAGATTCATATATGTAGATTTTGACTGTTGATGGAGATAGAAATCAACTGTGTGCAGTGAACGATCAACAATCCAAATCAAGATGCCTGCTGTGACCTCGATTAAAATCCCTTTACTGCTTCCAAGCGATTACAATAAAAGTTTCGCAATAAAATCGAAATGAATTGCTAAATAGCGATCATCTTTCTCAAATTATTCTTGACCCCTCTGCATGTAAAGACACACAGAGAGGCGGGAATGTAACTACCAAAGAACGCCGTTTTAGCTCAACCATCCCAGCGAGATGATTGAAATCGCAAAAATTGCAGCCAATTTTGCAAGACGTTAATAGCTAATTAATAGTAGGATGCAATCGCGTAGATCGCACTTCGATTACAACCCGATCAGTGGGCCCATTGCGGTTCAAATCGTCCCGGGTGGAGATGATGATCGAGACGATGATCGATTTAAACCGTGTCCATAAATCACCATCACCCTGATCGATCAGGCACAGAGAGATCGGATCGATTCCTGGGTGCGAACTTGCTCTACCTGGGGTGTAAAGTACTCTCGCTTTACCACCACACAATGGCCGGCAAATCGGGCTGTAAAATGGTGCTCTTCTTTGGCTCGCGTAATGCGCTTTTTTGTGTGCTACGAGGGATCCGCGTTCAAGCGGATGCAAGCAATTGGAAATCGGAATCGAGTTGTGCGGTGTTGTGAGGAGAGGCAGTGCCTCTTTAGGGGGTATAATTTTCACATGGTCAACTTGAAATGGGGTCAAACTGATTTCCGTCCTCATTGGAGTTGGAGGATGCTACAACGATCAGCTTTCATATGAAGATCATTTACACTAACCCTTCACAACCGACTCCAACGCATGGGGAATGTAATTGTTTGGGAAATAAATTCAAGTACGCACCAGGTAATTTCCACAAGAAATAAAGATATACATTTCAGTTCCCGAACGTTCAGCGAATGCCTGCACAATCCTATCCGGCCATCGGTGGACATAAATCTGCAGCTGCAAAACTGCAGCTTCAAGAACTAGGATGACATTTCCCGCGTCCAAGATTCTAGCACCGCGCGCAGGTTCTTCTGAACCATTGCACGTGATGACATACTTGATTTCATTGGCAGATTGTACACCACCGATACTGCCTGCCTGCCGCCGGGGGGACTTGACCTTTTTCCGGAGCTCCGGTTCAGCAGCTTGCACACACGAGAGCATAAATAATCTCGGCCATACTGTGCTCCGTTTGGCAGCCGTTCTAAAAACCTTTCAGAACAAAACCGAGAACAGGCCGCATGGTTTTTGGGGCGTTCCATCACCGGAAGCAGTTGTTTGCGGACCTGTAGCAGTGATCCTGTACCGATCACATACGGTGACCTTAAGAAATGTCAGAGGTACGGCACACCTTGATCGGGCTGTTTTGTGGCGAGCGCTTTTCAATTAATGGTTTGTAATTGCTCGCTTCCTTTTAATCGAAAGCTCGGTGCCTTTTAGCAGTTCTAGTAACTTATCGTTTCACTCGGCGTACACCCGCACTCGAATTGTAAAGCCGCCACACGAAGATGTCATAAATCATTGGTACTCATACGGCAGCCCTTTAATTCGTGGTGCGGGCAAGCAAACCCACCTTTGCCTGCTCGGGACTTTGGAGGATCGCGCTCTTGATCGAGTGCAGGCAGGCCCAAGGCGGCAATTAAAATTGTCCTTTCAATTAAAATTCCACCCTTTTCCGCTACCCGGGCATTGAGGGCCCTCTGCTCCATCAAGTACGCACCATCAAGCAGGAAGCTCCTCGGACAGGCGACGCAAGACGAAGAAGACGCGCAAATATCGGTGACCGTGGCACACACACATTCACACACATGGTCACGGTGTCGATGGACGGTGTGGGGTGGGGGTGGAGGCAACACCGGAAAAGACCGTTGCGGCGGATGTTTGGAATCTCGGACGGCACAACCACTGCGGTCCGTCGTGCAGTGGCGTTGACATTGAACTCCACCGCGATTCGTTTGCGCCGTGTGCTGGTGATCGCGGTAATTATGCATGCTCGTAGCGTGTATATTAGGTACCCTTACGGCTCCGCTCCCTTCCCTTTGCCCTTTCGATCGAATCGACCCGGGAGAGTGGTTGTGTGCACGCGTCCGATTAGCCCGCAATTCCGATTGTGCGAACTCTTGTGTGTGTGTTTGCGAGAAGCGCAACGGTGAGTCGGTCAATCAGCCAGCATTTGCCGAGTGGAGGTGCCGGTGACGTGATTAGGCACAGATTAGGATTAGCACAAACAGACACACACACACACACATGCATATAACGAGAATCTGGTCGTTTATTTTTCGCAATCACAAGCCACCAAGCTGTTGTGGGTGATTAAAACTTAATTTCAACTCCTTGCTCGCTTCAACGGTGGCTTGTGTTTCTCGCTCGCTCCCTTGTTTAGTGCCAACGTAAACGACACACGACGACAGTTAGAAACGGTGGTCAAAGTTTATTAAAGTGGGTGCAAATCCATCCACACGCTCTTCTCTCCCCCTTCTACATGAGTAAAGATCGCAGGCGTTAGAGAATTATTGAAGTTACCAATGGGGCATTGGTGGGAAGGTTTATTATGATTGAAAAAAGGGGGCGCAATATGTAACACAAGCGTAGGGTTCAGAACCGTCCAAATTGTGTGTAAATGTTGAGGGTTTTTTTTTTGTTCATTTAATAATACAACCCCAAACAAACAAACAAACAAATCACAGACAAAAAGGGACCGCTTTACATATCGCGTAATATCGTCGCATGACGATCTTTCGGTGGGTGGCCTCCTTTCAGCGTGCCCATAAATCGTGCCCCCTTTTTCCCCTCGGTACGAAACGGAAGAACGTACGGTGGTGGGCCGCATCATCTACTTTCGATAAACATTTCAACGTGTCAGCATATTTACATCGATCAATCATTATTCCGGCAGCACACTGGAGGGCTTGCAGTAGGGCTTTACTGTTGTATGGGGGGGTGTTTTTGGTTTGTTGTAGGGCAAAAGAGGGTGTCCTCTTCGTGTCGTGCTGCCGTTGCCGCTGTCTGCCTGCCAGCGCCGATATATCAAGGTCAGCGCGGTTCGATCGCCATAGAATGGATGGGACTCACATGCAGTGAGGCAATCGTTTTAAATACGGAGCATACACACGACGTGTTGTATGCAGAGAACATTACAGAACATTATTAGTTGGCCTGGGGGAAGCTAGAGTTTTGGAACTGTAACATACATTGTGGGTAGATGTAATTAACTTTTTGGTTCGGGTGATTTATTGGCAAGTAGCTTAAGCAAAGGAAGGCCCAAAAAGCTCATTCGCCAAACGATGTATTCTGCATTCTTAAACAAAATGTAAGGGTCACTCTGCTTGAGCCTCCGTTTATCGATGTATCTCTCTCTCTCTCACTCCTTCTCTCTTTCTCTCTCTGACTCATAAAATGGGTGTAGGGTAGGGATCAAAGTCAGAAGAAACACCCCCGATTGTGTACCAGCGACAACGCCGACGACATAACAATGCAAACAAGCGCCTCCACACACACACACACACACACACACACACACACACACACACACAGACACGCACGTAAAGCGCATCAAATGAAAGAAAAGGACGGCAGGAAAAAGCGATCGAAATCGGCCACCACCGTCCAACAGTTTTCGTGGACTCGGCGGCGGCGGCGCACCGTTTAGTTTTATGGACGGATGACTTCGATGCTCGTTCGCAACGGCGACGAACCTTGTGTGTTGGTGTTCGCGCGTGGTGGTGGGAAAAATACAAAAAAAAGGATGAACGAAATTTTCACAAGGAGTGAACAAGAAAACTTCTTCACCCACCGCGCTCTGTACACCCGATGCACACGGCGGTTGTTGGGTGGGTACGGTCCGTCGAGCGAATGCGTCGCCCAGTCACTCGATCGTACGCTAGCCGGCAGGTGGCCGCTTGGTGTCTTCCACCGATCGAGCACGAAAGTTGGAGTTGTTGCTTTTTTAGATCACTTTCCTTCAGTTCGATTGATTTGGTGAATATTTTATTGTGTTTTTTTGGTGTGTGCAATTTTTGTTTAGTTTTTGTAATTGTCGATCGCCTGTTTTTTTTTTGTTGTCGATTTGGTTTGTCTTTTTAATTGTACCGTTGCCTTCCTCTTCCTCGATACTTGCGCTCGATACACATCGCGTCGCGTTCATGATCGATTTCAAATAATAAGCGCGTCAAACGGTTTTGTGCGTCAAACTAACTTGGTGATTCAATGATATGGCCTGTGAGTGATGTTCGCGTTTCGTGAGTCGTGAACGGCGGCCCCCGGGGTAGAGTGTAGTGTATTCGCCCAATCCCTCCCCCCCAAACGAAGGGCAGAACGGTGGAATGATGTGCTCACGTCAATCAGCGTCGAGCGTCTTTGCGATCGTGCTTTCTATGCCCTACACTCGATAGAACGAGAGAGCCAGCGGCACGGCAGCGACGGCGTGCGGTGGTACACTACACTTGGGAGATAGTTAATTAATTGAAATGACTTAACCCGATCACGGAGTATCGTATCCTTCCTTTCCTGGGTCGATGTGCTGCCCGCATTGTGACGTAGATTTTTGTAAAGGGTGAAGTGAATAAGAGCAGAGGATACGCTTTTTGAACGCCCACCAAGTGTTGATAAGTGTTTTTGAAAGTGGCAAACCGATCGGCAAAAGATTAAATCGACCCTTTTTGTTAGTGCGCTCGCAAAGTGTGATGATCGCTACACAAACACACACACATACAACTGCTGAAAGATTTACGTAAATTGAACGATCGGTTGGTGGGTCCAGTGTGAAGTAGTGCGATCCTTTGTTTGGTTCCCTTTTTTTGTGCTTATCTGTCTTTAATTCTTGGGTGTTACAATAAACACCTCCTCCCTGGATTTTGTAACATTCAATCTAGTGATTACCATAATCGTTGACCATCGGAAGCGTGTATTGCAAGCAGTTACGAAATAGTAACAAAAAAAAGGATTTCACAAAAAGAAACACACAGACACACACCGAGTCGTGCAAAATGTCGAACAACGTCAGCAACGAAACCATTCCGGAAGAGCCCACCACACCAGAGCCGGAGCCGCCAGTCGATGAGAATGCGGAAGAAAAGGTACGTGAAGGATGTTACTCAGGCATGGACAATAAATACACCGACCGCGTGACCGACTCGACCCGCCCGACCGAGCCTTACAGTGGTAGATTGTTTTCGACTTTCGGTAAAGGATTTTGTGGAGCATGTGTCAAGGAAAATCGGCACAACAATCAGTCCACCTTAGGGTGCAATTATCAGCCGCTCGGACGTTGGACTGATATAATTGATGTGTTATGGTTATGTTTGTAGTATAACAAGCAGTGTAAAAAATGCTTTTTTTTATAGAATAACACTTGACACATAGGAAGGTTCGTCGTTTTTTTTTGCATTGAAGTCTTTCGAAGCGTTATCTATTGCCGTATTAACCCATAACCTATAGTTGCTAGACTTCCAATATACTGAAGATATGAACAGGTTTTTGTATACGATCATCTCTCAGTTTACGCTTTCTTAGGCTTCTTAGGCAGAAGATTATCCCCATTAAGCGTTAATTTATAGCGCGTAAAACGTCAAACGCTGCTTAATCGGAATTGATATTCCACAAGACTTTGCACATGTCAACACTAACCTCCGTGCTGCAAAGTCCGCTTGAATCCTGCCCGCTTATTTGATTTGGTTTCTAGTCTGCACAAACCATTAAACCATAAATCACCATGCGCATAGGATGTGTCGCACAGATAAAAAAAAGTGTCGCTGTTATACCGCACCAGTGTGTGTCCTTCGCGGGGTGAAGGACTGCCGCTTTGGCAAGTTAGGTCAAGTTTACCGCGGGTAAGTACTGTCGCGAGCGCGCGCGCGCGCGCGATGCTACTTTATGGCATAAAATGCAATTATTTTGCAACCCCCCCCCCCCATCATTTCAATGCGGCACCAAATGGTAAATACATAGACGGACTGATGCAGCCATACCTTGCGTACTGAGATTAGCATATTTCAATCCGACACGATACTGGGTCGCTTGGAAGAAGATCTGCGCAGCATGATGATCAAGCGATCGCGGATTTACACGATAATTGCATTAGTTTGGGTTCGATAAGCGCAATGCGAACGTATTAACGATAAGTTTTAACACCCATTCGCATAAAATTGGTTGACGATAAATAGCGATGGCGGGCAAGTGTCGTTTCCTTTCAACTAAAATAGAAAGATTTAACTAATGCACACACACAGAGTCCGTTTAACGGGCTATTTGGTGTCTATTTGCTCACCAATGTACGCATTATCCCGCAACAAAGAGCGCCCGTTAACACTTTTGTAATGGATCATTTAAAAGAGTGGAGCGAAAAGCGCTCTAAACAAAGCGGAGAAAGAAGCGAAAGCACAGCAGGAGAACAGAACAAAAGCGTAACGAATTGCCCATTATATAATCACCACGTTGGTGCGCGCGCGTGTGTGTGTGTGCATGAGCGTAATCAGTGTCATGAAAAGCATTTATACGCAATCATTAGCAGTGCTTTGGTCGTTTGAGAAATTTCAACGATTCTAGCAAGTGCCGCACCATTTGCTCGCCACCGTGCTAAATGGCTTAGAACAGGTGAGCGAGAAAAGTAGAAATAAAGACGTAACACGGTGCTGTTTGCTGCTACTGCTGCCGCTCATTAGGAGCAGTTAGTGCAATTGAGTGAGTGTAAAACGCAAGAAAAAAAGAAGGCTTAGCTGTTGTTGAAGAATTTAAACGGCAAAGCTATGTGCAGGTGTGTGCTAGTAGTGCTACTATTAAGCAGAAATACCTGGCCAACAAGAACTGACTCCACCCAAGCTCAATTATGAGCTGAATATAGCGTGTGCAACGCGTAATCGATTGTGCTTGAAAGGATTCTAAAGGCATTATTATAAGCAAAAAAAAAAAACAAAAAAAAACTGGGAGAGCCTCGGTCAAACGGTTCCAGCTGATCTGGTCCGGGGCACGTGTCCCTTCACCGCGAAAGGACAGGGAGATCGTGCATTCTTAGCATTCTGGAAAGCTTCCCGGACACAAATAACAGAGCACGTGTAGCTAGCACCCACTGACCTGCTCGGTGCAGGTGTTGCGTCCCCATCTGTGGACACCCATTCGGCACCCAGTCTATTTCTGCCTTGCTGCAATGGGGTAAAATATGCAGCGGGATTCTTGGGCCGCTTGTGAGAAACCAGGCACAATTAGTGGCACATCATGTGTGTCTAATAGCACAACAGCAAACGTCGATCAGGAAGACCGGTCAATTTTGTGTCACAAACCGTTCGCCGATTCATTCGCTTCAAAAGATAACCGCGTACCAAAAGAAACAGAACCTTTTCTGCAATGGCCTTGGAAAGGCTTGGGAAGGCAAAGAATCCAATTTAGAAGGTCGAACCATGAATGTTTTAAGCAATAACAGGGGGGGGGGCAATTCCAGATACGAGACTGAAATTAGATAAAAAATGGGAATCAAGTTTTACTGCCCTCGCAAGAACCACAGTTTTGCTCGTTTAATACACACAATCTTTGTTTTAATGTGCGAAGGATGTTAAGTGCCTGCTGCGTGCTGAGTCGCATGATGGACGAGATGTCTCATTACAGGGCTTTAGAACGCGTTAGAAACTTTTTGGGCGTACACAAGTTCGCCCGCAAAACGTCAAGAATGCGGCCGTTTAATGGTTAGCGTTGTCAGCCTTCTTCTTCACCATCGCCATCATCAGGCCATCCTTCATTTATTTCTTCTCGTGTGTGTTTAAACGTGAATCTGAACGCTCTAATTTTAAAGCAGCTTCGGTTGAAGAAAAAACAACCTAAAACACCATTCTAAGAACATGTTGCTTGCCACAAGCTCACTCTTGTTCTAGCGTTAGTCCAACCGGCACAAAGTAATCAACAGTAAAACGGCGGGTTACGTGGTTAAGAACAAATTAAAGAGAGAACCAAAAAAGTTCTACCACAAAGCTTCCTTTCACTTTTAAACCAGGTCTTTGGGCGAGTTGCTGTAAGTCGGGGCAGTTAGCAACAGTCGCCCTTAGAACACAGAAAGCGTCCTAACACGTCCCGCACACGCTGGTCCTCTGTTCGCAGGTTCTAATTATGCTGGCTGGGATTTAAAAAAACGCGTGTTGAGATATCAACTGATCATCACGGTGTAATACACAATGTTGGAAGATTGATGAACCCGCGCATATGCCCAAGCGACTGACCTTGAATATTCTCCAAAAGATTAGATTTGTTTTTAGTCCAAATGGTAATGGGTTTTGGAGTGGCATAAAAACAAACCAATATTTTAGAAGGGGCACGACCCACACTCCGACACTGGTAGTAAATGCACTCCCAACGTCCAGACTGCAAAATTCAACACCTAGATGTTAATAAATGAAAGAAGAAGTTTTTGGTGATGCATTTTTGGCAAGTTTTGGCATGAACGAGGTGTGATAGTGTTATGAATAAATGTTTGTTTTTGCAGCGAAATGATCGCATCTTAATAACTTTATGAGCGTTAAGCACTGTTAAGATCAACTCAATCATCACACGTGTCAAAAGCTCGCTGCTAAAAGCTTCAATTATGCTATTTTGCTGCTGTGTCTTCACAGCTCCATTATCACATTGCCCAATCACAATAATGCACTTGCTGTCAAAGGCGGCTGCTCTGCGAAAAGTTTTGACGTCAGTATGCGGCAGAATGCCGTTTTAGGACCTTCATGCCTTTAGTCTAGCTGTGTACCAAAATCCAAGACACTACGACACGGCAAAATCAAAAGATAAACGCTCTCTTCATGAGGGCGGTTAACCGCTTTCGACAACCCGGTACACAGTCTATCAAGCGTTACAACAAAGCCTCATTGCCCTCGCACAAGAATGTTGGCCAAAAAGTGTGGGTTTCAATACAAGAAAAGCGGCTTGACGTCACGCGGCCAAACTTTCTCAGCATTTAGTACCGAGAGTCCCAAAACTCGGTTCAACATTTTGAATCACGAAGGGCGTGGAGAATGTTTGAAGTTCATCAATTATGTTACTCCAGCGGGTGGGGAGAGGGGGTGATTGTACTGCCGGGGGGAGCTGTCAGTCAGAGCCCACAGCCAACGCTTACAACTGGGCTGGGAAGGGATTGTGCCGACAAGCCAGAAATCAATTAACCCATGTTCTCCCTGTCCCAGACTATCCGGGTGTCTCGGGTCGCCGCGGGTTTAAGTACCTTTTGGCAGCGATCCAAGATACCGGGAGTCTTCGGACAAACTGACCACCATCGGCGAGTTGTAAAGAGAGTACTGAGAAACCAAACCAAGTGGGTGGGGAAAGATCAGGTTCCGGGGGTGATGGCGATATAACGACACTGCTCTCGATCGTCCGATAATCCCTCGAAACACCAGTAACAGCAGAAATTTAGCAGAAACAAGCCCAGGGGCCTACTGAGATGATCGTTCTGGATTAGAGGATATTTTCACCTCGCGAAAGCGAACGGACTGTATCCTTAGTAACCGGGGCGGTTTTTATGGCGATCCTTAACGAAACGGCATGACACGGTACTTTGGATTATGTTTCCGTTCTTGTCATTTCGGGTGTGTGTGTGTGTGTCATGCCAAATTTGGAACTGAGCTTATCTTCGATCAATACCAATTCCGAGCCGAACCGAGCCACGCTGCGTAAACACATTAACGTTGTGGATTGCGTCTAATGATCTACGCGCACCTCCACGCTTCTCATCGATTGTTTCGATCAGTTCTCGTGCGTGAAATCGAGCGGGTAAATTGATTGGTCGCGCATACTTTACCCACGTGCGGTATGTGCACGTGGAGCGGGGAGCGCCAGCACAGAACGCGGTCGCGTTTTGCGTGATGGCATGTAAAAAAACACCATCCGATCATCTTTATTTGATTTTCAGCACAACAGACGCATAGGACTGCTTGGTTAGTACATCATTAAGCTTCACACTTTACGTCTTCAACAAAAAAAAGCATCACATCACGTCTGGCAGACAGGCAATTGCCCTCGAAGGACATATCGTGGCTTTTGTTCCTCACGGTGACAGAAATTGGCTGCGTTGTAAGAGATGAGTCGATAGCACAAACAACCCTCTCCCCAAAAAGAAGACTCGCGTCGACCAGCTTCGACAGATGGAGCGCGGCGTTATGTAAATAACCCATCAACGCTGCGGCGTCCACAACAACGGGCACCCATAAGTCTACGCGCACAAATTAAACACTAACCTAGCGTAAAATTAAACAGCAGAAGATGCCGGTTTCTCGCAGTTCCGGCACACAATTCCGGCAACACAATCGTGAACGGTACACTCAACACCTCAACCATAGACCGTATACCGCTCGTTTACCAACCTGGGTAGTGCGGTAGCGCGGTCAAACAATGCACCATCATCAACACCATCATCACAATTCGATCGAACTCTCCACTACTGTCTGTGCTGTGCGGAACTGCTGTGACCCGGGGAGGCTGCGGCTTTAATGGCTTCATATTCCTATTATGTGTAGGATTGAACGGAAGCAAATTAGGTGCCACATGCCATTTCTGGGGAGGGGGTGATAAAAGGCTCAGACCCAAATAAATCATTAATTTGTGATGAGCTCTAGAGGCTCTAGCTGGTTTGTATACTGGTTTGGGAGGGGTGGGTTGTTTATGAATCCGTGAGAAATATCCATTCCTGGCCGGAGCTGGCCGAGATGGCCTTTCTAGGGAAGAGATAAAATACTTGAATCATTTAAAATACAAGCATTATTTATCAAGATCTTGAAGTTAAAACCGATTTAAAGTACCAAACATAGAACTATTTCCTAGTCGATGCAAATTACCTTACATAGACCAGTCCGAAACCATCAGAGCTCGAGCTGTGATCGTTCCGTGATTATGCTTGCTATCCATTCTGTCATCAAAAGAACAACTGCAAATTAAGCATTTAAGCTGGGAGGAAGTGTACGCTTAGAAATTAAAGCGATTTTGAAGTTACAATCAACATCCAACCCTCCCCAACTCGCACCACCCATCGTCCAATACGATCCGAGTTGAAGTGTTTGCTCTAAAGCATTACATTCAAATATCACTTTGAGGCTTACCCAAAACAGCTGTTTCTTTTGACGGAAGCGATACGGGGGAAGCGAAAAAAACCCACAAGCCCCTTCGTAATCCTCAAGTGTCAAGCATGATCTAGCGATTCCACCGTTTTGTTTGCTGGCTGGCTCAGTGACCTTCGCATTCCCGTGCAGAAAGAGGTACATTTTGTCGTAAAAAACACTACAAACCACCATCGCTCGGCTCGGTTGAACAAAATGCTGTGTACATTCGTACGCAAAATGTCAATATTTGGCTGAATTGGCGGTTCATTGTGCTGCCATTTAGACTACCGATTTGCTGCCGGTAAATATCAATTAAACGTCCAACGGTATTGAGCTCAGCCTTATTTGCGCACGCACGTTTGTTACGAGGATGCACACCGTTAATTTCATAATTTTTAGCAATGCTCGAAAAGTTACTAAAAATACATCTACAAGCCCGCACGATTTATGTGACACATTTCCATGTCCGATTTACCGGCCGGTTCAACACACACACACACACACACACACACACACACAAACCCACTCACAAAGTGGGCATAATATTTCCATTATCTTTTGCGCACCGTATCATCCCATCCAACCTTCCGAATGTCGCCTTTAACCGTGTTGTGACATTCAGCTACAACAGCGAAAACGAGCCTTCTTCCCGAGCCGAAAACACGCATAAGCAGTTCAGCAGCTACTTGGGCTGTTGCATAAAACCTCATCCCCTGGTCGTTGCAGAGCCCCATTTGCACACTTAACGACCGGGAGAACCGAGGGTGCCGAGTAGTGGAAGACACACACACACAGCGAGAGGCGGAGGTCACCCATGTTACGTCATGGGACGTCTCGTATATTCATGGAGTGGTGGAGCACAGATGGTTGCTTCAGCGGGTGTGATAATGCTCCCGGTGCTAATGTAGATCGAACAAATATGGGGGGCTGGCTCTCTCTCTTTCTGGACCCACTTTTGCATGCTCCAGTTACAACCAAGGAGTTGGTATTATAAACACACATTGGTGAGCGTAGCATCACAAACCACCCTTGAACTTGACACGGTAGCGCGGTAGGCGAATGTGGAAATTAAATTACCGTGCGCTGGGGTACGGTCGTGCCCGGCTGTCGTAGCCTCGATCGCAGTTAAATGCTGCGTCGTGTTTTTCCATGCCTTCTTCCCATTTCACCTTCCCAATTTCCCATTCATCAGCGCGTTTAGATAACTGAATATTTATTTTAGTGTTTGCTTTTGGAGGAAACCCCACAACACGATGATCTACAAGTGTTTCAGGACAGGTTACGGGTACCCTCGACTGGAAGATCGTTTGCTTGATCGTGCGATCGCACATTGAATTCTCGACGCTGTTTTATTGATGTTTTACTGCACAACCAACCCCGGAAGTGGCATGCGGGCGAACCATCTTAATCAATATCGCCTGCCACGTGGAGTGGCACATCATCGGCGCGAATGGTTTTTCAATTAAAATGCACTCCTTCGCCTACACCACACTCATATGCAGGAGATGCATGCTCGATGGGGCACGTGTTTTTAATCGTTCTGATGCGACGAATAAAGCGCTTTAGCGAATGGAGTTTAATTTCGGTATGAGGAGGCGGGTGGTTCAGAGTTCGATCACAGGCAGACAGGCAGGCAGGCAGGCAGGTAGGCAAGTAATTAGAGCCGGAGACAACCCGTTGCCCCTTGCGTCGACGTTAGTTCGCATGCCTCAATCATGGTGGTGAATTAAAGATGATTAATTTATGGTACCTGCCTGGCATTCGGCGAAACACTGAAAGGCGCTGAAGCGAACGGCGATAAATTCATGAAGAGAATGGCCACTTCAACTGTTACAGTTAGCTTGGGTTGTGAGCGCGTTTTAAAAATACCGTGCGCTTTAACGGAGTGGTACGTACGCGTCGCATAATTTTGCATAATAAAGCACCAACGTCAGGCAGATCTCATTCTAGGAAGTACTTCTCAATTGTGATCGATCCACTCGTAATACAGCTAAATCTGCGCTTAAAAGCCTAGGCTGCTGTACTCACTCTACCTTAAAATTGTTGAATTAGGCGTTTTGTTGAACCCACAGCAGAAGGATCCGTTATCTGGCAACAACACAACACCTCATCCGCGGGCCGGCGGCCTGCTAATGATGCTTGAGGCAGTCTGACAGATCTATGTTCCTGCCGGTGCTTGACACAACATCTCCAAAGCGCGCTACCTGACATGAATTCAATACAATACAAAGATCTTCCACCTCGCCTAGGGGGCGCATCTTCAAGGTTACAATAGGGGAGGCTTAATGTTGGATGAAGAGTAAAGGTAACAAAAACATGAACTCTCTGCGATGCTTGATACCGACTCGGCGATGTCAGTGTCAATCAAACGGGGAGGAATCTCGGTTGCTGTTGAGTGATGAAGGAAAGGGGAGGATGTTCAACGACGCTAACACTGACGCGGACTTCTGGCGTGAGCTGACCAGGTGGAATAACCGGAACAAACAAACGGTCAAACAAAGAGACGATCAGCCTCAATAGCCTCAGGGCGTCAGTCTGAGCCCTTACAGATCTTTCAAGCAAGATCAAACTTGACTCACGATCTGTTCTTTCAGCATAAAAAGCTTCTCTTTTAGACATGGAAATTATCTCCATCTCCTTGCCTTAGGGTGGGCTAATTTTCTTTCAATATTTTAACACAATAAAATATAGCATTTATTTGTACAAAGAAAAAAATGGGAGAGCGGACAAAGACAGCGATTAGAAACGGGCGTAATTAAAAGTATGATCTCATTCTTTACCCTCAGGGGGATGTATCTGATCAGCCTGCCGTGTGCTCTGGTTAGAGGATTGCTTCCCCTCAGCTCAGCATACATGCACATGAGTAGAGTACAAGCAGGTTACGATACGATAACGAGCACTCGACACCCGGATACGAAACGACCTCGCCAAAGGTTCAACGAAACCGTGAAGTCTCGTGCTGAAGCGCGAATGATGAACCGAGGTGATGAAGCTACAAAAAGTCTAATCCACCACCATCTGGGCGTCGGAGCAAATGTGCATTCTTTGCCGAGAAGACCTTTTTTCCTAGGCCGGAATTATCTGTTCTTATACAGAAAAAGGCGGGCTTTTTCAGTATAAGTACGCGAACAGGATCCAATATATCATCGGTTTTGCTACGCTGAAGAAGTCTCAATTCTGATTGTTTTGCTACACAACTCTCGCGTGATGTGTAATTTGTGTGTCGTGGCTATTTTTTTGTATCATTCGTTCCGTCTTCCAGCTCGTTAAACGCTGTTTTTTTTGTTGCTGTAACAGCTCTTCAGGTAAGATCAGGTCATTTTTCTCCACCCTTTTGGAGGCATCGTCCTCGCGAAGGAACCATTTATAGTGATTACATAATTCGAAAAAAGGCACGTACCAGCCCCCTTTTCAAGAATTGAACATCCATTAGCTTCTGCTTGGTTGGATAGAATTGGAAAGAATTTGGAAACATTTTTTGCTTATCTATTTGAACCAATTTGATCGAACCTGTCGAATGCCTGAATGGTGCCGGGAAATGATAATTGTACAAGCGTGTGTCCCTATTTTTAGCACCGTCTTACCACCGAATTGTCCATCGATGGTCGGTGAACTTTTTCCACTTCGACTGCCAAGGTTTCCGATTGGAATTGTTGTGCTGTACAACTTGTAAGGAAATTTGCTTCGTCACGTGCCACAGCGGGTAGGTCCGGGATGCGTGCGATGAGTGTGATTGGATTAATGTTGATTCGCTGCGGCACGAACGTTCTGTGTCGAACACGTAGTTCCGGTTATATAATGAAAGGAATTAAAATGACCAAACGAAGAGATTTAATCAGTTTTCGATTATTTTGTTACTTAACATTCAACTACAAAAATGATCATTAAGGACATAGTGAGAAGAACTTCCAAGAATTCATTGCTAGTGAGAAGCTCTGTGAGCGATGCTTCCCCTGCTCACTATAGGCAAGCAACAGCTGATCAGATCCGGGCCTCGCATTGCAAGAGAGTTTCATCTCATTTTGAGAGCAATCGCCGCTCACCGAGTGCGGTTGAGGTTCGCTCTCGCAGCATCCGCACTAGGTCACGCAGAGAGCTGATCTCTTCGCACGGCTCACTCTCACACGGCTGTGCCGTGCCTCCGTGAGATCAAAGGCACCACCACAGAGAACGAGAGCGAGAGAGTGTGGTTTGCAAATTTTATGTAATTCCCATATAACTCTACCGCCAGCAGCGGGCCGACTGTCAGTTTATGCACAGCCTTTGCGGAGTGTGCCGACACACCAGGCAGCAGTAGTGGAGAGTACAGTGAGTGCGCCGCGGAGTGTGATTAAAGTTGTGGTGGGATCCGCTAGCCATCCAAAAAAAAGAGGTGGGACAACCGATTGATCGTGTTTGCGTGCCCCGCACCACCAGAGCTTCCCGGGAGGGACAACCCAACACAAACACTCCAGCATCCATATCCCAAACCCCCCTTTGGGCCGGTTGGGGTTTGTTGCGCAAGATCAAGCCCGGGGTTTTGCCCGCACTCCTCCGCACGCCACAGGCTCGTTAACGCTCCGTACCAGCTCCGCCAGCTTGGAAACTGCATCCAAAAGTGGTGGTTGCGTTGTGGTGCAGTTTTTGAAGTTCAGTTTTATCACACAGCCGAAGTGTACCGGCAGAAGTAAGACCCCGTGCCACGAGAGACTTACACAGTGTGCAGTGTGTGCGTCCCAAATCGTTTGTTGGAGTGCTTTGCGTGTGGAGGTCCTTGTAAAATAGTGCGACGGCAGGAAGTGCGCGGTTCGTTGCGCAATCCCGACGCGACAGAGACACTTTCAAGGACCCCGCATCGGGTGTGTGATGTAATCCTGCCAAGAACTCACCGACTTTCTTTAACCTTCCTTTCGCGGGTGGCCGTTTTATCCCGACTCACACACGCATGATTCATTGGCCGACCGCAGCACGAGACGAGTCGTGCGGTTTACGGTGAAGCTGAACTGGCTGGGCACAGGGTAAATGTCAATCAATTCCGCATATGTGTGTGTAACCCATTTCCCGCGTCGCAAAGTATTGGCAGCGTGTTTGCAGTTAAATAACCTCGTACCTCGCTTGCGTATGTTTCGAGTGAGCTGGGAAGAAACTTAAACTTAAACTCACGGGCTGCGCCAACCATACGCGCGTGCAGCAGAGTCAACGATTGGCAAATGCGGTACGGTGCCGCGGTATTGCAAGCAACGTTCGTGTTGGTGAAAAATGCATAAAAACACACAGTGACATCGAATCGAGAGAGATAAAGAGAGAGAGAGAGAGAATATGCCAAAGTGTGTGAAAGTGTGTATTGCACAGTAGGCAGTGGGAAAAGAAGTGCAAAACCCCAAACAAACATTGCAGCCTGTCATAAGCCGAAATAATCGAGTGTGCATTGAAAAGGCTACAACCGAAGTGATCCAAAACAAACGATCAAGGAAGAAGCTTCTTCTTCTGCTGCTGCTGCTGGTGATAAACTTTATGCTTTGCGTGATTTCGACGGAAGATAGATAACACACAAAGAAAGCTACAGAGCTGTGTATACTAGTGTTTTTGTGTGTGCGTGCGGGTCTGAAAAAAGGTTCAATTTAGACGAACAGCAAGCCCACCCATCAACACACGATGAGCTTTAACACCTTCATGCAGGTAAATATCCCGTTGTGACCGTTGAGCGAGCCGGTGTCTCGGTGTGATGTAAGACGTGCAGGGCGCACCACAAAATTAAGATATTAGCAGCCAGAGTAAGGGGAGGATAAACCGTGGCGGGTGGCGCCTACAGTTATGATTTAAAGTTGAGGCCAGTTTTTTCTCCAGCAGCGCGGCCCTGTGGCGCGCGCATGAGCGTGACCTTTTTGGCTGCGGCGTGGTCTCTTAAGCGCACTAAACAATGGATATTATTATCGTTGGAAATGATCGTAGCGAATCTACACTAACTGCACAGGACGAATGATGCGTGGCTAATCGGTAAAAATCGTTCGCCGTCTTACCGCGTGCCTTCAATTTCACGCGAGCAAGTCTCTCTCTCTCCCTCTAGAGCGTCTATTACCGGTTGCGTTAGATAATCAAAATTAAATTCAAATATTTTGCTTTTTGCATCCACGATGGGGGCGCAAAGAGTAAACATGGAAACACACATCCAAGCCCGATGGGACAATGGATGGAGAACATGGAAACTGGCACACTGCAACTCGCGCGCCCCACCCGATATATCGACAGACGACGCCTCTGTGATCGGTCCGGGGTGGCCTTTCTTACTCATCTTTGATCGCATGATGTTCACCACAATTTGGTTCTTCTTTTTCACACCTACAATGGCTCGCCCCGGCTTCTGCTGCTGCTTACTATCTAGTGTTTTTGCACACTTAACACCGGCCAATCTTGCGCGGCTCCATCACGGCCCGCAGCAGCCGAGAATGGGTGGATTTTTCTTCACCATGCATATGCGCAAACGATTTGCATACGCGCTCTTGCGCGCATAGGCAGCATCCATCACGTATCGCTCTTGTCTTATCGGCCCGCGAGAAAGAAAGACCTCGAAATGGTACTCCAAAGTGGGATTTTGCAACAACAGCCACGACCGCACTGGACACTGGCAAACGCCTGAATACATTTTATTTAGTAATGTAGATGCTGATGGTTGCTGAAGATTTTTGTGCATTTTTTTTACACATGGCTCGTGTTGCATGGCAAAAAGTATAAAGTGCGAAATTGTTCGCATCGAATCAATAAAAAAGGCCCCATTAAAGTATCGAGAATAAACACAGTAGCGCCAAAAAGGGAAACAAAAAGCCGCAATCATCAAGCTAAGAGGATTATCGAGCCTTAATTTCAGTTCCCAAATAGACTACAGCTTACATAATTGACCTTTTAAAAAGAGGAGACGCGTCTTAATACTTCCCCCCTCCTGCAAATGATCAGCTTCAAAATTGAGGTAATTGAATGGTGTCAAAGTCTTTGCACTCTCGTGGTGTCTTTTTTCAATCCGGAAGTATGCCAGGATCGCCTCCACCAAAAGCAAATAGCAAGCCACAACATGCACACGGATCGTTCGACTTGTGAGAAGCGATCGATGTCTTACACACCACGTACAAATGGTCCGCGCTATATTCATTCCCGCACGTCCGTGCGTGGCAATGAAAATATTTAAATATACAGTGCCCAGGCAACCGTCAGAAAGGGGGGAGAGCCAGAAGTAGGGTAAAAATAGGCGACCTTCTTACCGCCCCCCCCCCTCCTCCTTGTTGCTCTACCAAGGTCGACCGTTTTTCCAGTAAACGCTCCAATTTTGCTCGTCACCGAGTCCGAGGGCCCAAGCTGGCTTCAAAACATGTAGATCAGCTGTTCAAACGATGATCGCACAGGAGAGGAGGATATCGCCCCAGCCAACGTGGCCACGAACACGTAGCTAGCATGCGATCGCTGGCGCACGATGATGGTGTAGCATGGCGATGGTAAGGTTTCGCTCCGCTGCCCTGCTTCTCGCGAGGAGTGTTTATGGCGATGATCGATCATTACCGCGCCACCACTGCAGTCGGTCGCAATTTGCATCTTCCGCCGATGAACGAGCGCGGATCCGACGGTTCAATGGTGATCGTACCGCCGCTTCGTATCGGCAGCAAACTTCCCTTTCCTCTTGCGGGGCCTCCCGCTTCCCCATAGGGTCAATTCGCCCATCTTCCTCGCGGCTTCGAAAGAACAAACCGATCTCAACCGACATCTAGAACTCATCTTGGGCACTGTTATGCAAAAACAAAACAAAAAAAGAACATCTCGTCTTTTGCACATTCATTAGGTGTCGTGTAAAAAACGAAGGTACAGGTATCGTTCTAGAGCGGATGATGCTTCTTGTTCTTCTCGCACAGTGACATAGATTCAAAACTACATAGAGAAGAAAAAAATACGACAAACACAGCCGCTGTGTTGTGTGTTGTTGGAATCATTTAAAAGGAGTGTTGGTATCTCTGTTTTATATTTATTAGAAACGGCATGAAACGGCATCGCTCGTCACGCAAACCGCCGAAGGAATTCTAGATTGCTATCAATAAATTAAAAACAAGATGCTTTGTGCGATTCGATAGATAAACTGAAATCTAATTATAA
The DNA here is from genome assembly GCF_016920715.1 of Anopheles arabiensis. Taxonomy (NCBI): domain Eukaryota; kingdom Metazoa; phylum Arthropoda; class Insecta; order Diptera; family Culicidae; genus Anopheles; species Anopheles arabiensis. Next base: position 98,727,566 of record NC_053517.1, read on the forward strand.
GCGTATTTAATTAAATGTCAGCCGCGAACGATCGGAGCATTATATTTGCAATAAGAAGTGACAGTCAATGCGTCAATTGAGTTGGCGTGATTAAAATTAAATTTATATGATGACGAAGAGAAAAATACGATGTCTGTAGCATCATTCGAATCAAAAGATTTCAAGCGACGAACCCTTACTTCCAGTCGAAAGACTTCAAGCGACGAACCTTTACTTTCAGTCGAAAGACTTCAAGCGACGAACCCTTACTTTCAGTCGAAAGACTTCAAGCGACGAACCCGTCCATTTCCGAACTAAGCTACATTTGTCAACTCCACTAATCGGTATCATGCAGAGCGCGTGCGTGTGTGTTTGTGTGTTGCCAACAGTGTTGCAGAAATATTTTGCGCCGTCCCATTCAAACCGATGGGTGGTTCTCGGTTGCCCTTAAAACGTTTTAATTAACCCTGCAACGGGGAGTAGCACTCCAACGCAGCACCAGCAGCACCCTGACCATTAGAGACACGTTGCAAAACTATCCCGCCTTGTATCTTTCTTCATGCGGCCACAGGTTGCAGCACGCGATAACGATCACCGCTACCATTACCACCACCAGCCAGCAGGTGTGTGAGTTTTCATGCCTTTCTTTCGCGGCAAACGATGATGGGACACGCGCGATATCACGTCAAACATTGCACTGCCCTTTGGAGTGGAGTCATGCCTGCCGCTGTCCACAGTATGATCGCGCGCGCGCGTTTGTGTGTGTGTGTTGGTCAACCTGCAAAAGCTTAAGGTGCCGCCGAAGTTGCATGCACTTGCGCACTTGGAGGTATTGCGCGCCGGCGTGCGCTCGATTTTGCGAGGATCGATGGCGTGCTTATCGGATGCCGATCGTCCATTTGCTGCACCCATCTCCACGCCGGGGTGCGTGAGAAGACCCGCTTTGCTAGCGTGCCCGAGAACTGCCCTAAAATGTTGCGGTGCAACATCGGCTTTTTGTAGGTCAGTTGACAGCGGGTGTTGGGCGAACGAACGAACGTTTGCTTACGGCGCAACCACGGGTGATCCTCGCACCGACGCACCGAATAGCTTAGCCATATTTTGATTAATTTTTAATCTCCTCTTGACGAGCGACGAGTGATTATGTTGTGACTTACACCCTCAGGCACACCTTTAGGAGGAAAAAGAGAGAGTTCATTGTACTGTACAGCTCATTTCCTAGGATCGAACGCACGCAACACGGTCGCGTATGATCGTGATCTGGATCTTAGTAGCCCCGTTCGAGTGCTCGGTTCGCGCTTTAGCGCTCGCTCTGGCAGATTAAATGATTGATAGAAAATGAATGACAATTCATTCCGCCTCCTTTTTCGCTAATACTTGCCCGTGCTTACGGCAAACTCGTGTTTGCTCTCCCAGGGCTTTCGCTGCTTTGATCCTTTCGGTGCCCTTATGCAACGGCCCGACTTTCTCGTCCTCTCTCTCTCTTTCTATGGTGGGACAATTTAATTTTCTCGGTACATTATGCAGTTACACACCGCGATACTTTCCCTCACAATATCGATCAAAAGGCTAACGATATGGTTCAGGATTAATCATGTGCCTTGCGGCGGCTGCTTTCGGTACGTAATACGTTGCGATCGGCTCAAAAATAGGTCACTGTTAACGATTGAACCGTGCGCAAATCCACCAGCAAAACGCAACTAAACGTTCGTTGCCCTTTTTGGGGTGACTGTTTTTGTTTGTTCAGTTCCTTACGTTGAATATTAAACGCCGCGAATAGCGTTACCCCAGGAGGGGAATCACCCTTTACTTTGTCAGTAGCATCATCGCACTCGCACAAAAACGTGCCCCATCTTCTCATCAGGGCATTAGGTGAATAGAAAAAAAAAACGAAAACTAAAACTAAAATAAACCACAACCAGATCCGGCACCCTTTTGCCAAGCGAATGCTTCCGTGCGAAACGTAACGGTTCGCGACACGTTCTTGGCGTAAAAATAGTCAAAGCGTCAGCAAACTTTAACAGCGGCACCCGTACGGAGCCACCATTCGTCACACACCACACCGTGGAGCATTAATCTCGTACATAGACAAAGCAAAAAAGAAAGAAAAAACAACGAAACGGATCGTAAAATCCGCCTCGTCTAAAAATAAAACGCACGGAGGCGCCTGAGAATGAGTAAGAACGGTTAAGCGTTACCCACACTGCCCCAAACACGCACGCCGTGTGCACACTTAGGTCGGTTCTACTGTATCCGGGGATTTTGCTGTTTTGTTTTGGGCAAAGGATTGTAAAATCACGTGACGACAATCAGGCCAGAACAACAGATCTCGTGCACACAAAACAGACGGAAAAGGATCTAAATCTAAAGTAAAGTAACGGTGTGTGCTGCCGTACAAAAGCCGGATCACACACGCCTACGGCGCCTACGGGGTTGGGTTTTGAATGTGACGCATTGTTGTAGCAACATCGAGCGGTACCAGCGAGCCTAGCGGCCGTCCAGCCGTCTTGATCCGGGTTGCGGGTAGAGTGCAGTTCGATCTTATCTTCACTGTTGCCGATGCTGTCTGCTAATGCAACCTTTTTCTTGTGACAAATTGCAAGCAGCAAGCATGATGATGATGTTGGCAAACAAGCATTAATTACTATTGCCAAACTATTGCCGCTGCTGGTGGTGTGTTGTGTTTCGGAAAGCTTACAATAGAAATGGGAAAGATAAACTTATCGGCTCCGATCAATCTTTGGCGGTGTACCGTGACGGCGGTGAGAAAATGTCATATGACAAATGGGAGGGTAGCCCCAACACTGTGACCTAGGGAGGCGAATAAAAAACCCTTAATTTGAGCAATTCGAAAAAGGCCAATACACCTGCCTGTTTGCTTCAATCAAGTGTGACACAAATAGAAAGCATTTTCTTCCACTGTGTGTTAGCTCGTTTATTCCAACCCTGCTTGGAGCTTGCCAGCGTTGCGGCTCCCATTGCAAAACCCATTCCACCCATTGGGCTTACAAAATGGGTTTGCTTTCGGCGGTGTTAAGGGTGCACTAACACTGTACCACCACCAGCTCACCATTTGTTTAACGTGCGCTGTTATACTGTTGGCTGTGAAACTGTTTGGTGCCCGCGCATTGTTGGCAACCGCAACAAGAAACTGGGTTCGTCACTGGTAGAAGCAGCAGCACAGTGGTTTGTTTGGTGCATTTTGTACGTCTCTTCTACTCTTCTTCATCGTGTTGTTTATCCCACACGCTTGTATTGCGCAAAATGTTCTAATGAGCTGCATCGGTTGGAAGCATTATCAGAGACCCCCTTTGCAATGTTGATTGGATGCACCTGAATGCTACTGCAGAAGGTTTATAGTTCACTAGGGAAGCCCTTTGTGTGTGCGTGTGTGTGTTTTTGTGCAAACAAATAGGCACACATTGTTGATGCTTCAAGCAAGCAAAAGACAAGCAAAAACACTGTAAAATTCATAAATCAAACACAGCCGGATCTTCAGGCCCGGAGCTGCTAGGAACAACACACTGCGTAAACGCATTTGTTTGGGGTACAGGCTTCGCCAGCAAACATTCTGCTACATAGTATATCCCCGCTGCATAATGACGGTAATAAATACTACCTTCTAATGTGCACACTATTCTTTCCCCTTCTCTGGATTCGAACAGGGGTACTAAATAAAACATGACCACATGGCACCAGCTCCGGTTTGCTCTGTTTCATTTTTCCTTCCCCTGTTGGAGTCCCCGGACACGATCGTTGTCTTGTACACGCGCAGCACACAACATTCGCTAAATTTGTGCTCACGATTTGCGGCAGGATAGTGACAAGGAAGGGACTCACGTGTGCGTGACAAATCAACCATTCTATCGCTTACTCTCCCGGGGGGTATAGGGGAGGGGGTTGGAAGTTGTAGCAAAACTTCCTAAAAAAGACTTCTAACCATGGCATTAGTGTTGGGAAAAAATGATTTTTTTGTTCGGAATCGATTCCAACTAGCTCCTAATTTTTGTGGAATCGATTCCAAATAGCTGATTCGGAATAAGTTTCCCGTATTAGTTTCGAAATCGGCTTGGGAATCGAAATCAGCTCCAGAATCGGAGTCGACTACCGCAATCAGTCTCCGAAATCCAATTCGTTTTCGGTATCTCTATAAGAATAAGCGTTTGGGTTCTTGGCAGCTATCTATACAATCATAGGACTCAAATTTACTTGTAACGATCCATTCCCATGGAGATTCCGGCACTGATTCCGGTTGTAGAACTTCGTTACAAGAACTGACTCTGATTCCGGAGCCAATTCTGACTCCGATTCCAATTCCGGAGCCAATTATGATTCCGATTCCGGAACTGATTGCGATTTCTGGTCCAATTCCGACTCCAGGGTCAATTCCGGAATCGGAGTCAGCTACGGATTCACTCCAGTATCGAATCCGGATTCGGAATCGGCTCTGGAATTGATTCCGATTCGGAGCTCCCACCACTACACGGCACACATCATGCGTCACCACTCGGCTGGCCAATGATCGTGCTGGATACAGCCAGATTGCCTGCGGGAACATAAATCAGAAGGTAGAATAAGGTCAGCTGCTGTTGCATGAAGCAGACGACAAAAAAGTATGATCTTAAGAATGTCACTCTGAATGATATTTAAGCTCAATCTCTCAATATTAACTCTAAAAAAACAGCACAGCATCGATTCACATTCCAACACTACCACCTCTTTTCGTTTCGGTGCCATTCCCCAACACCACAATGAAACATTTATCACGCGAGAGGAGATTTATCGTGGCCGAAGGGAAACGCGAAGCGCAAATCGTAAATTAATTTTTCAAAACATCTCCCACCGCAAAAGGGACGGTCAGGGGGTGGGGGAGACCGGAGAGCAAAGGGCCGTGTGCGCCAGACAAAAGAATCGACAGCGTTGAAGTCGCGGCGTCTACGCTACTGCTCAAAAACCCAAACAAACCGAAGCGCACACGCTTCCCGCCGATGCTAGCGTTGAAGTCTTTCGTGTCGCGTTTTCTGTGTCAGTGGGTGAATGAAGCGCAGCATTTATATTTCCTTCTTTGTGGCGGGCTGGTTTGAATTTTTGGCTTTAGAGAGAGAGAGAGAGATGGGGGCGATTTCTTGCATGGTGACGATGAACTACGGCCGCATTGTATGCTTATTGTATGCTAAAGAGACGCACTTTTTTCGGGTAGACGTGTGGAAGCGCCAGCACCACGACCACCATTGGAGTATATGGCCCGCCTTCAGAAGTGGCCTTCGAGGGTGAACTGAAGTGAGATAAAACGATGAAGAAAAAAAAATGCTAATCAATGCAATTGAAAGCAAATACATACTTTTATCACTTTTTTTCTTTTACTGGAGGAGGTTGAAAAGATTGAAAAGATGGGCATATATTAGTGCGATAGATATTAGGCAAAGCAAATGCCTTTTTAACCATTCTTGCACAGCCTGCCATTGGTACAAGCTTCACTCCAACCCATGTACTAACATTCCCATCACGATCTAACTCACTTCGGCGACGAGCTGCTTTTATAATTGCCCCTCAACGCTGCCTAGTTAGATAGAAGCATCAGGATTTGCGTGTCACAACCACTGTGACACCGCCGTTGACCTCTTGCTGAATAGCGTTTGCCAAAAGAATTCCCTCACGCCAAGGTGGTGCGGTTTTGGAGCGTCACACTTTGCTACCGAAAGGTTCAAACCGGCGTTGCGACACACACCGGCAGCGACACACTCCATAGTGACCTAATTCCTCCTGTGCGCAGTATCCTGAACCGTCAGGCCCCATTGTCTGTCAGTCATGCGAGTGCACTGCTAAGCGTGATCCCTGCTCGACGGTCGTTCGGCATTTGTCAAGCGGCGTTTTTTGCAGCGCTTGCACGTTGAAGATGTCACCACACTTTCGGGATGGTTAGAGAGTACGCCGAGTACACGCGCCGAGTGTAATAAAGTGATCCCTGCGCATGCGATCACTGCAAGCCCGCAATACCGAAAACGGCACCAGAACGATAATCGTAAAACAGAACGACTTTAAGCTGTGATGCAATAGCTGCGGCGATGTCGTACGGGCTAAAGTACGTGCGAGTATTGCCACAAGCCACAGGCTGTTGTAATCTTGGTTTGTGGATAAGGTGTAGGGATAGGATCTGCCGATCAAATGACTCGGTGCGGTTAAAATGTAAAGAGTTTAATTAATTATTTTAAGCACATTCCAGGCGTTTTCGCAACAGTGATTGCTATTCCTTAAACGACAAAACGCGCTACAAAACCGATATAGATCGCATCGATCTTCGTGCTTTGATCGTGCTTAGAACGCAATGAACCGTTGCTGCTGCTGCTGCTGTTGCTTGAACGTTCTAAAAGCAACTTCCAACCTTCAAATTCATGCTGCCGGTACAAGAACGAAAATTAATAGAACCTTATATGCGGGTGCTCACTAAGAATTCCCGATGCTCAGAGCAACGATCGAACGATCGAATCGCAGTCTCGCTACTCTCAGGGAGCTCGGAGCTACCGATCAGGCCCGGGAAGGTCGGGGTCGCACTGCAATCGGCTGAGATTGATCGGTGAGATTAGCTCTGCTGCCACAACACTGACAGCCGACGCTGAGCTCCCGCCGTATCTCGACGGTGTGGTTTCGAAGGCAGAATAGTTAATCACATCACGGACGCGCGGCAGTGTATCTACTGCCAGACAGTTGTCTTTTCTTACTTATAGAAGAGGCATTTCCGTAGGCTCTCTTTGAAGTAAAAATGCCTTTTAAAAGATTCGTCATCTTATCGTTCACATGTCCCAGTGACCTACTGGGTAAAAGCAAACGAAATGGTGAGGGAATGTCAGTCGGTTGCAATTTGACACTACACCAGCTTTTAAAGTGCCCTTCGTTCCCGGTGCCCGACCGGATGATGCCGTATTATGTTACGCACCAGCACACCAAAATCTCCAACCAGCATGTTTTCTCATGCCTCTTTAAAAAAAAAGCGACCGTGCGAGAAGCTGTGTGCTCTCTCCCTGCGCCTGCACCGCGTTGCTTCTAATTACCATCGCAACGATAACTGGCCACCACTACCGACACCCCACCCGCCGTCCCAGCCGACATAACATCTCAAAAGGGAGGGCTCTTTTTGCTGACCTTGGCATAATTATGCAATCAGCTGTGCTGTTGTTGTTGTTGTTGAGAGAGACGAAATGGCCCGGCGCCATCCACACCTTGCACATCTCTGCATCGTCACTACACACAGCATCGTGGTAGCAGGAGGAGGGGAGGAGAAGGAGAAGGAGGTTATAAAGACCCCATCATCATCACACAAGGTAGCGGCTGCTACCGGTGAGAAAGATTATCGTCACAGCTTTAACACTGCTGCCCTGACCGACCGATCGCACCACCGCCGAGATCACCTTTTTGTGGGCCCTCGCCCAAGTGTGCCACTTGCCCTCCCGATCTCCACTACGCGATCTTCACTTGACGGAACAAATTATCATGTTTTCTTTATGATCTTTTTGCACTTGGTGTACGTCGCGGCGACGTGGACCCACGGCGTACAATGACACTGAGCGGTGGTGAGTGCATTAGGCACAGCGGTTTTGTGACAAATACATCGAAAAGGAAGCGTCATATTCTTTGTTTATGCCTAACACAAACGGGATGCTTTTATCCGGGCACAGAGGGGAAGAATTGCTAATAGAAATGCTTTTTTTTCTTAGCGATAATTAGTGCCAAAAGCAGTACAAATTATCACGGAATAGTAAACAGCGTGAGGAGACACACATGGAGCGCGAGAAAAACACGCTCCTTTAGGACTTTGTTTAGTGCTTTAAACAACTAATTATGTACAATCATTGTGATTACACAGTCCCAAAACATTCGTTCTCAGCTATCTAATAGACACGTTCACATAGCGAGTTCCATTCAATTAACCTTTCGTCGTCTACCCTCTTTTTCTTCTCTCTTCCAGGTTAGTACCGGCGAGCCGTGGTGGCGTTCATAATCGGTTTGAGTCGGATTTTCCACCTCCAACAACCCAACCCCAGTGGCTTCGTTTCGTCCAATGTCCGAGCGGCACAACCCTGAAATATCTTGCCATGCATGCCACTGGCCGGACAGAAAGAGAGAGAGAGAGAGAGAGAGAGAGAGACAAATCAATTTCGATTTCGCCTGGGTTTGGGCCAGCAACAGATCGTTCTTAAACCTCGCTTTAATTCAATTACCTTCGGCCGCGATCGGCACACCGGTCGCCAGTGAAAACGCCACCATCATTGCCACCTGTGAATGCTCCTTTATGCAGCAGCCCCACGACAATGTGATGGATTGTCCCCGGGCCCCGGCGTAAGATCCGGAGGAAATAACGATTTGTAACGATCACGTCCATTTGCGAGCGGGTGCCGGGGGGAATTCGATCGGCCGAGCCAGCCACCGCACAACATTGAATAATTATTACTATTATTAGTGTGTCGAAGGTTAGTGAGCCGGCAAACCCCGGGATTTAGCCAGTTCCAGGGCCTGGTTCGGGTTGCGAAGGGCCTGCTGGTTGTCCAATTGGAATCGAACTGGTGTGTGGTATGCGATACGTTCGATCGGTAAGCCCCGGTGGTGATGTTGTCTGCGGGTGTTGTGTTGTGGCTAGTAGCAAGTGAATCCGGCGAAGATGTCCTTCGGGCCGGCACTACCGTACCAAAGTCGCTACGCTACCGATCGGCTTGCTGCGGAGATGCCATAATTCAGTAGGTTAGTGATTATCACGAGCGGCACGAGCAGCGGTAGTCCGGACGACACATAAATCGTGCCACACAGCCACCTAGCCACGCGGTGGAATGCTTAATCCGCGCGCCCGCGTCAAAAAGACGTCGACGTCCAGTAGTACGGGGCGCTGTCGGTGGCTGTTGTCGTCAGCATTTTCGCGGTCACGGTCCATTTTGGCCCAGTCGCTCCGGTCGAGCGCAGTCGAGCAAGCAAACGAGCTGTACGCGTCATTGACTCTCACCTTCGAAAGCACACGACCGATGCAACGGGCCACACGGTGGCGGGTAGAAAGGGACAAGATGCGACCATGCACGCGTGTGCATGATGGATGCAGCGGCATTAGCATACCGGACCCAGCCGAGGCGCACAGGAAGGAAGTTGGGGGGGGGGGGGGCTTATGGGAGTCATCTGCCTTTGCGAGGTGTCACTCACGCACGCCCACCTGTGCTCGGAGGCCATCGGGTTTCCCGCTTGCGCACTACTCACTGCGACACATTGCGTTTTGTACACCAATTTGTACCAGTGGGCCGTGTCAAGTGGACGACAAGCGACGGAAAGGCGCTACACATTGTCCACTATCAAAGGTTGTGGCGTTGACTTTAACATTTTCCCAAGCCGCATGGGGCCACCCCAAAAATACAACACAGATTGCTCAACAATCCCCCAGAGCTCCCATGCAAAAGGTGACGCCGCTTCATCCTTCTCCCTTGGGCTGGCGGCCCACAAAACTGCGCAAAGATTGAGGTTATCATCATCGTCACAAGTACACAAGTACACGCGAGTGACCTTCTGACATGAAAATGACGACAGTTTTGCGCTAGAAGAAGTCGTTCGCACCGCAGTCGACATGCTGCTGACTGAGGGCTGAGGAAAATGGATCACCTCAAAAGCGAAATACTAAAATCGCACCACCCGCTGGGTTAGGTGATCGCGGGACCGAAGAGATCGCTTGTTGTTTTATTTTTTGCTTTTTTGCTTGCGCTTAGAGAATGCTGGGAAAACGAGCGCACACCGCTGTGCCAGCAATCGGTGTAGGAGGCTATTGAGGGAGGTTCCAAGGTTCAAATAAATTGGCAAACCTTCGCCCCCGTCCTGCTCTATCGGTGGCTCACGATATCAAACCGATCAACAACCCAGAGAGCACATCGGTGGAATGAAGAATTTGTGCTGATCAACACTTAAGCGAGTCGCAGTGGTGAGTCACAAGGTTTTCTCGCGATGACTAGGCCCTCTAGTGTAGAGCTCTAAGCAGCGGGTAGTAAGCAGGAATTCTGAGGAATTCTTAACGACACCGAGCACCACTCTCGACGCGATCATGAGTGTCGCTTGGCTACTGCTTGGACCTGCGGGAAAGATAAACATTACACACACACGCACACGATGATGCTATGTTATCGATGCGAGCGTGTTAATGACCCATGGCAGGGTAAATCCCCGCTGGACGCTGTCCGGAATGAATGCCGGAAGCCGACAACTTCGGGACAGCTCAGAACTCTATTCTGAAAGCAAACAGTTGGAAGAAATCTGGGTAAATCAAGACGGAAAAAATGTCCCACAGAACGTACAGAAACACCTATTACAAGCCGTAGCAGCGCACTTGGAACTACTCTCTTGGGGAATTACTCTTGGCATTGACACGGCGCAAACAAACACACCGAAAACAGGGCGCGCGCGTAGTGCCGTTTTACGAAAATTGTTCTTGCCTTGCGGGTTTGCTTGCTGGCATTTTGCAAACAAACCAACACTCACAAAAACAGGGACTTGGAAGCGGTAGCGAAGCAAAGCAATAGACGTTTATTTGCTCTGTTCAGTAAATGTGGTTCGCCTGGTGGTGCTCTTGGCGGTAGCATTTGAAAGGGATTTTTGAAGCACTACTCCGTTATCGTTCAGGTTTTGTGCTGTATTTGAGCTGTGTTGGATTGGATATACCATTTTGTAAATTATTGTAAAAATACTGAGATAAATTGTAAAATACTGAGCCTACTTCTAATTTCCAATAAGGAAGGTTTGCTCCCTTCTCTTCACTATGCATATCTAAGCCGCTTGGGCAATAAATCTTCTCCTCTAATGTTTGTGCAAATGGCATGCTATTTTCACTGTAACGCATCTCACACGGAGTGTCTCCCATTTACCCGGATGCATTAGTGCCATCAGCAGCTGCCATCGGGATTCAGGATCAAGAATCAAGGCGCGACGTAGCGTTGTTCGGGCGCCAATATTAAGCCACAACGCGGACGCCAACTGTACGGGACGCAGCTCTTAACCTTCACATTCGTGCGATCGGCGCTTCCACTACCGTTTTGAAAGTGTTGCCACCGGTCGAAGTCTATTGGAATATAGGCGCAGCGAGTTGGAGCAGCAAGAAGCAGCGTATCAATCCCACTGCCTCGGTGGATGTGCTTCAACAAACATCGGACACTGTCTCTCGCTTGATCTTCTGTCGATTATCTCTTCTCTTTGAAGTAATTGATAATTCGCCTAAGAAAGATTTGTAACGGTCCGAATCGTAACTGGAGAAAAACCAGAGGAAACAAAATGTAATCGGAGAGGTTTTCGTTAAACTTGAATAGTCATCTACTGGCAAACGTTACATAAATACACTAATTAAATGTATTATTTCATCGTGCACACACAGCCGAAACGAATATGTGTCCTTCCAGGTGATTGTGTGTCTTTCGCTTCCTTATACCGCAATACGAAAGCAGGACACGCGAGACACGGACGACGACGCCACATTATCTGAGGGGTTCGTTGTCTGGTGGTGACACAATAACACCAAATTCACACACAAGGCATACCTTTTCGTTCGTCACGCAGATTCCGATCGAGCGAAGCTGCTTGCATAATGCTTCACATACACCCCGTCCACCTTCCTCCCCTTTTTCTTTCTGGGTCTGTACCAGAAAACAAATCTGCAAAACTGCCGCTCCGGCCCGGCCCAGAGTTCGTTGTGTTCATTTTAACGCGCAAGAAACACAACCTGCTCCCACTCGCTGCTACTACACCCTGTCCAGCGAAACCACCGAACCTCCCCAAAAATATGTTGTTGTTGTTCCGATTCTTCTTTTTAACGATCGTACCCCGATGGCGTCCAAAAGAAATGACATTGAAAGTGTTGAACCAACCAACGAGCGTCACTTTTACTTTCGGCGTGTGAATGCTTTCGTCGTTCGGGGCGAGGTTGCGATTTTTGGTTGTTGCTGGTGCTTACGATGGAGCAAAGGCGAGGAAAGGAAGGAAGGAAAGGTGAAGCTAGCTGGCCGGTAAAGGTTTAAATTTAATTTGCTTTTTCCGTTACGCAACCGTCATCGCCACAGCCAACGCCACGGGTAGAGGAGGCCACACGCTGCACTCTGATCGCGCATCTTGCATCGATCATCAAAGCGCGATCGATCGTTTTGATTGAGCGGTGTCCGAAGGGTGTGTGTGTGAGGACCTGGCTGCTTGTCTATGCCGTTTTGAAGGTTTTGTAGTTTGGGGTGGTGTTTGACCGGCGGAGGGACGAGTTCATCGACCATTTGGACGGCAGCATTTCGCCATCGCCAGCGCGTTTGAGCGATAGCCTCGCGAGTAGGTCTCGAGGGCCACGATCAAGTCGGTAGCGATCAAGGTTAGCGATCAAGAAACCCGCCCCGACCAGGCAAAGACGCATCGCGCGTGCGCGCACACACACACACTTACCAATTTGATAGGCGGAGTTGCATCAGCCAAGGAAATCCGCCCCGAAGATGATCGATATTTAATGGGAAGGTGATGGTGATGGTGATGCATAGGCCGTTTATTTATGATCGGTTCGTTCGTTCGGGTAAGTTCGAACATTCCTATGCTAATCGGCCAATATGTATGTTTTCATATGTTGGCAGGCATTCAATTCATGCAGGCATTGTTCAGAATGAAGTGTCAACTGATGGTACTCAATATTCAATTAACACCCACGTAATCTAGCCCTAGCTTTGATTGCTGACTAAGCTTTCATCGATTCAGTTGGGCAAACGAATCGTTCAAGGATTCCTCCGAATCGATTGATTGGAATTCAGCAAAACATCCTGCAGCAGTCGCATACATTCCAACGCCACCACAAGCATTGGTAGCGTTTGTTGAACTCTCTTCGGTTCTTGCCGCCGCATATGACTCATTTGTTTGTCTTGCAACACCCGACATTGAGTGTGCATCCAGCGGAGGAAAATCCACCAGGCCTCGTAGGCTCGCTGATCTGCATACAAACTACACGAGAACGAGGCGAGGATTCATGATTCATCCGGCAGAATGCACAAAACTAGTCCACCGGTACGCCCGCACGGTCAGTCGTTGCCCGTTAGTTCAGTGACCAAGGTGCCAGCCGCAGCCGCGCGTCCAAAATCGCGGTGGTGAAAGATTTAGGCCAGCCGCCAAGAACGAACGCGTTGGTGGATATTTTGTCGTCTCAATCTCGACACACCACACCCAAGAAAGGTAAAATTTTGAAGTCCGAAATTAATACAACGTACGGGTTTTCGTCGGAGATAAACAACACAACACTCGCCTCGCCTCGTCGAAGGGTGTGCGGTGGAGTCATCATCACTCTCTGGAGGTGTTGTTGTTGTTCACCCCAACTATGTTGTTTGTTTCTCGTCTCAGCAGGCCGGGGGAGGCTTTGGGTTTAAAAATAACACACACCCAAAGTCGAATCACGTAGCGCCAAGGCAATTTAAAGAAGATCCAAGTATTCCTGAGCTACAGCAGAGCAACAGGTTTTCTCTCTGCCAATGGAACGCATTTACATGTGATTAGGTGCAAAAAAATACATTTCTACACACACACGGGGCTTCTTGCTCTTCGGCCGGCGTAGACTTGTGCGGAATTCTTGATGGCCATAAACAAAAAAACACCATCTGCCGACGATTCCTGGTCGGACAATGCCATCAGCCTCAAATCATATGAAAATGCTAATCGAATAACCCTCCAGATTTTTACGGCTTTCCTCTTACGGTACACAGCCAGCAGGGCCCAACGTTTGGAGAGAAACTACCTTCTCGGCTCGGTGACGTCGAGCAAAAAAAACAGCCAACCAGCATTGATTGTGGGACCCCGGGAGAACCACAACCTGTTTCCGGGTGTTGTTATGTGTCTTTTCTTTAAAGCTGCGCTTTACGTTCATTCTCTTATCATATTCTTCTTCTTTTTAAAGTGACGTGATTTACTATCAACCATACCAACTCTACGTTGCTGCGGGGGAATCCTTTTTTGCGACGACATCTTCGCTCGGGGGATGCCGTTTTTTTTTTGTTTGGTTCGGTCACTACCTATTGGGAGGAATGTTCGCGATCGTGCGTTCGCGCTCTTTTCATGATTTTACTACTCGCGCGGATCCGCAAACAATAATAGGATCCGTTCGATGATGCCTCCGGGGGCTCCATCTTCCCCTCTCTCTCTCTAAAGAGATTCTGCCAAAGGGGCAAGGTCGTACAGCCCGTGGGGCGCATTGTGTTTGGCACGATGACGGAAACCACCGGTCTGAAGATGGGGGGGGGGGGGGGGGAGGGGGGGGGTGATTATGATACGCATCCGTGATGGTTAATATTGTTTTATCACAACGCACAATAAAATAAATGGACACTATGAAAGGTGGCCACTAACACAAGAGGAAGCGAAATGAAAGGATCGTCGTGCCGCCACTTTTTTTCAGGATGCGTATCGTGCCCGTTCGATAAAGTGCGGTTCGTGTCGCTTATTCTCCAATCAAGCGAGAATTGACGCCTGCGGCACTGTATGGAGCTTGGTAATTAAGCAGAATTAAAGCTTCATTTTTATGGCATCATTATTAATCGATTGTAGGGAAGCTTCGCTGCACGCCGGAGTGGTGGAGAGAGGGCATTGGCACAGGAAGAATATTCTGTAACAAAAAAAAAAAGTATTACCATTATTAATATGTTCCTTTTGCGTTTGACCAGTATATGAGGGTTTTTTAAACGTTGAATTTAAATGTACCAACAAAAAATCCCTACACTTAACCGTTTATCACACTTTCGATTATCTCTGTTTATGGGCACTGGCTTCAAGAACGCTGTACGGCATGAAAGCAACAACATTAACAGCAGCAACTTCCAAATGCTGTTAATAAGCGAAGTGTATCAATCAACAAACAGCCCAACCGCAAAATTAAATGCTCATCTTTAATGCATCAACCACACATAATACCACACTGATTCTACACACACCACACACACACAGCACTTGCTGAATGGCACGAAGAACACGGACAATAAAGAGCACGCTGTCGCCAAACCGTGACACTCTTGAGGCCGTGCTCGAGGTCATTCGATAGCACCGAGGCACCGCGCAGACAGCGAACCCGAAGGCGAAGGCGACCGGGGAGTGTGCAATGCAAACCAGACTGAAGCCACTGACAGAGTATCGCTTGACAATGGTGGTGGAGAAGCCCAGCAACGAAAAAAAACCCGGCCTACTATGTTAACACAACACCCGGAAGCGGGATTCATCGAGCGTAACCATATCGCCGTTCTGCTTTTATCGCATTTTCTGTCCAAAAGGAAAAACTCACTGAAAACCGATTCGATCAGCTGTCATGCCTCGAGAGAGGAGTTGCCCTCTGTAGCAGGATGGAATGGAGCAAATATTTAAAGCTTATGTTAAAGAACACATGGCACGAGATAATGGACAACGAAGCAATAAACGAAAAAAAGGTACGAAGCGCTCATCCGGCTCCAAAGGCTTTTAGAGAAGTGGCTAAAATCGGTTAAGAAGGGAAGCGACTTTATTGGTGGAACCATTGGGAAAGGATTGAATCATCTGGCGAACGCGATCCGCGGACAGGAATGACAGTCCTAAATGAAGAGTATTGACCCGGTCAGTAACGCTCAGTGCAAGCGCCCACATGTAGCCCGCGTACATACCCCTTGAATAAATGATCCAATAAATCAGACAAACGGTAAAGAAAGGAATATCCCGAGAAGCAGAGAGACACAGAGAGCAAACTGAAAAGGGAGATATTCTCCGATCAGACCGCACCCAACAACTAATTACAACGCTCAGGCATTGAACCCGGATTCTGGGGCAGGATCGCCGGGGCATCCGGGTCGTGCTAACCGGATCGAATGCGGCAGCCCAGTTTCCTTTTGGTCAGTTCATCATCATCATCCACACCTTCTAGAACACGGCAAGGGGGTAGAAAAAGTACCACCGAGCACACACTCTTGGTAACTGGTGTCATTCGAGCCGAGGGAAGAGATCAAGATACCACCGACTGAACAGAAACTGAAGAAAAGCGCAGCTGGTGGTGGGCGATTCTGCTCTTTATCTGCTGCTGCTGCTGCTCCGTGTCTGTGTGTTTCAGGTTCTCGCGTTTGCTGTGCCGAGGGATGTAGCGATCACACGAACGGTAACAGAAGCAATACAAAACGGATCCACTTTGGACGCACAGCGAAATCTTCCATCCGGAACTCGGCGCTCGGCGAAGAAAAAGAGTCCACAGTCCGGCGCGTCCAATGAATCCAATCCATCAAGGTCGTTCATTAGCCACCCGTCCCCGTCGCCTCTTCGATGGCAACATAGCTTCCAAAAATAAACTCCAGTAGCAGTAAAGCATTTAACAAGACCGAAAACAGTACCAAAGCGCAATGCCGAAGAATCAATAAGCCACCATTACCATTACCGCACCGACTGCGGGTGCGGGAGGACAGCGGAAACGCAGATGGACACCGTTGTTATGACGTCTGTGTCAAGTGCCCCCTCCCTCCCATGCTTCCGAACACGTTCATGGTGTGCTATGATCACCCCGCCATTAACCATGATCGGAAGTGACTTTCTTAGCGCCGTACAACCAGCAACGTGCTGCTGCAGCGGAAGTACACAATGTACAAAGAATACAACATGAACTGAACTGACTTTTGGTCGGTAAATAGTGGGTGAACTAAGACACACACACACTTACACTTTTCCAGGGGCGCTCCATTCTCTTTAGACGAGCGCCACCCGTTCACTTCTTGCGCGTTCACACACAGCAGCAGGAACACGGCGCGGTACGCCGAACGCGGAAGGGGACACATATCAAAGTGTGCGCACTGTGGCGCAGGAGTGTCAAGTAGAGCAAGATTCCGCTCAAAAGGGAAGGAAAACCACCGATCGGCGGCGTACGAGCGTACGCGTAGCATTGCGCAATACTCCGCGTGTCTCCCTTGGCGTACGCCAGACAGCAACATGCGGTATGGGAGAAGTTATTACTATGATTGCCACCGATATTGGAAACTGGACAGGAGAGATCCTTCCCTGCAATAGATACCTTGTTTACCCCCCCAAAACAACCTCAGTTTAAAGCTATTAATTGTTTAATTTATCTTTGACCACGTCGGCGCGAGGAAGAAGTGGTGCGAAGGCGCATAAGTTACCGCAAAAAAAACGCCAAGCCCAAACCATGTACCGTAAACATGTCGTCTTTGTGTGGTCGTCCGGCGGGTCGGTTTGCAGGCAGTGTGTCCGGCCTGCGAAGTGACGATGTTACGCGAGATACAAATGCCTTCTTTTTTTCTTTGGTTAAGCCGGTTCACCGGACATTTGACTCGATGGGATTTGGCGCGCAGATTGCATGTCCCCCAGCCAGAGGGAAAGATACACACAGCGTCGCCAGGTAGTGGTGAGTCATCCGCAAGCCATCAAACTAATTTCCAATTGGGCACGACACGAGTCGTGGTTCAAATGGGCAAGCCCCGGGCCAACGGCTACGTGCCGATGTAAGCGTTCGCGGGAGCATTCGTGGAGCTTAGCGCAATAATAATGCCACAGCAGCAGCACGAGTTGGTAAACAGGCAGGGGGGAAGGTTGTTTGCTTCCGATTGTTGACCATCGCCATCGTGCTGTGCTGTAAATATAGGGATTAGTTATTTTTAATAGCAAAATTCAATTACCACCGTGCTTTAGTATGCTCACTGTTTAAATTAACAACTCCCTTTTTTCTACCCCCCCAACACACACACAGATGACCAACGGTTGGGAGGCTGCTCGGGCTTCACTAGGCTCCCTCTCTGGTAGCAGTAGTTCGGGCAATTCCAACATTACGCTGCGGCACGAGCCGCATCACCACACGAAACAGAAGCAATCGACGATGGCCAAGTATAATGCACCCTCGGGGCCCGTATCGCTCTCCGCCTTGATAGAGGCAGCCGCCCCACCACCACCGGTAGCGCTAGAAGTGGCCAACAACGAGCCGTACGATTACTTCGACACCACCGTCAATGCCAATGCCATCGCGGAACGGACCAACAGCTTGCGGCGGTTGCGAAGGGCCGGCTATGCTAATCGTAGCTTCATGTACCACGGGGAATATCCCCCGATCGCCGGGATGGTAGACGACGGGTACGATGACGATACGGGTGGTGGTGGTGGTGGCGGTGGACGTCTTCCATACTACGTTGAGCCGACGTACCGTTCGCTCGAGTACGATCGCCGGCAGCGACGCCGGCACAGCGTGCATCAGCTGGCCAACTTTAACCCCTCGTCGAAGCTGGAGGATCTGAGGCAGCGGTTCGACGAGTACAGCTCATCGGCCGCGGTGCCGAGGGGAGCGTACTACGGCTACTACACCCTCGATCGCCACAAGAGCCGACAGCCGCGACCGTTGGGGCCGCCCAATGCACCACCACCACTGGCACCGGCCATCGCGTACGGGAAGGCGTTCTCCTTTGGGCAGAGCGCGGGAAGGTACAGCGGGAGCCGATCGCTCGACCGCGTGCTGGTGGAGGAGGAACGAGCGGACAAGCGCAAGGGACCAAAGCGAGGTTCCCGCTCGTCGCAGGGTTCCACCGATAGTAATAATAGTACACATGTAAGTAATTTTTAGCTTTTAGTCGCTCGTTGCACTCACGCAGTCCGTCTAATGATTGTGCTTTCTCGTTCCCCCCTTTCCCAGAGTGCATCATCCGGGTCGCTACTGCTGACGGTAGCAAACCTTGAGAACTTTGCCAAAATACATCGTAAAACCACTGCCGGCGGTGGCTCCAAGCTGGACGGTGCCGGCAGCAGCCGAACACTCGAACGATACCTCTCCTCGACGCTCGATCTGGTACCGCACGCGCATCCCGGGACGCTTGGGCGGCGATCGCGCTACAACAGCAACATCCTGCTGCACCATCAAGAGGACGACGACGTTCATCATCATCCGGCCGACCACGCGGCGATCGACTATCGCAAGGATGGGCATGCGATCGTACCGATCGATGAGATTTCCATCGACGAGGGCGAAACAGGTGGTGGAAGCGAACGGCAGCTACAGCTTGCCACTGTCGGAGGAGCGGGCAGTGGTGGAGGACCCAGTCTCGTGTCGCCGTTCCGTTCGCTGAAGGGCGGCAAGGTGGACCCGGACTCGGTGTCCGTTGCCAGCTCGACGCACTTCACGATGGTGAACGGGATCGGTGGACCGCAGCGCGTAATCAAGACCGGGATCTGCTCGAGCGGGGGCCACCAGATCACGGTACTGATCATCACGATGAGCATCATCTTCATGATCGGTATCTGTTCGGCTGTTTTCCTGCTCGAAAGTATGTGTCAGCTTTAAACCTTCAAAGATGGATTATTCGAATCATCCATGCTAATTCCTGTTTTTTCTTTTCCTATCTTTACAGTGCGTGCCAGGGAAATGCCAAAATAACGACTTTCGTTTCATCATCATTTGTTCGCACCACCAGAATATACGAGAGAGAGAGAGAGCGGGCCGCAGGAAGGTGTTTACGATTTACATTCGAAGTAGATTTAGCAATCAAAAACTGATAGATTAAGCGCTATCGCCCTGCAACAACGCGTTGCCATATGGAGTTAATAAGAGTTATAGTTATAGCGTATACACATAGGAAGAGACTTTTAGCTACTTTTTGCTATCCCCAAGCCCTACTTTTAGACCGATCTATGTGTGACTTGCACAGTCATGTTAGCTAGAGACGTACTACTTCCCGATAGAAGCATATCTAAACATACTTTTCACACAGCTGTTATGCGTAGAGAACGGACCTTCTTCACACTATTCCTACTGCTAGATCGATAAGAGACATAACAATGTAGCGTTTTTTTTTTTATATATCGTGCATGATTTCATGGTGAGGAACGGTATTAAATCACAATCAGCTAGAGATCGGCGATCGTCCACGAGACTTGTTGCGATACTCTAGCGTTGTGTTAGACTCGCTTAGGGCATAGTAATTGTAACGATAGAAATGAGTTAGCATGCGCTCTACAACATGCCAAAATGCCAAAAGCCTCTCAAGCAGCAGAACCTGTTTTTCCTCTCTACAAGTACTACGATCAACTTTTACCATTTTTTAAAGCGTCCTCCTCCTCCTCCAACGTATCTGACTAAAACTATCCAGTTTCGTGTTTCACTGATTCAGTTCTGTGATATTTATTAAATTATTTAACTTATGTTGAGAGGATAAAGAAATGACTAAGGAAAAAACTTGAAGTGCGCAGTGTTTTGACGTCGCTGGCGCGTGCCAGTTGAAATAGAAAGAAAGATTGAATATATAAAATTGAACTAAAATGTGATCTTCACCAATATGATAAAGGATTTCTTTCGATTTTCATTCCACATATACAATCCAGTACAGTTCGGTTTGAAATTGAATTGAACGCTTAAACGATAATGCTCTATTCTCTACGTCAAATGGTGTGTATGAGTGTAAAGTACAATACAGTACAGTGGAAAGCGAACGTAGCCTGCAAGAGCTGCGGCGCTATCTATCATCACAACAACGCACAAACAGACACGACCGGCGTAGTGTGGTGGTGAATGGCGATGGCTTATGTAGAGTAAATACAATCGAAGGAAAAACCTCGTGCCCGCGCGCCACACGTTGTCATGCACAACCCGATCGATCGTCCGAACCGTTCGGCGCCCTCGATCGGTCGAAAGTGGAAAGCATGAGCAAAGGGAGTACAGAGGACAGCCGCCTGCTTAGGTAAATTTACACTTCGAAAAGTCCATCTCGGGATGCTGTTCCATGAACCTGTGCGAACGGAAAGACGGAGGGAAGGGAAGTTAGCAATCGCTTGCGGACGAAGCGCGGCACTAGCAGCGGTGGAGGATAAAAAAAAGACAAATTACTTTTTCAGCATGTCCTGCTTCTTCTGCTCGTCACTCGTCGGCAGACCCATCTCCTTTTGCCGCTGGTCGTACATCATCTTCTCGACCATGCTGCGCGTGGAACCGTCCAGATCGGACAGCTTGGACGATTCCGGGTTGATTTTGCGCGTATTGATCTGCGGGTCGGTCGTCACCAGCCGGTCCCACCAGTTCATCTGGTTGATCTTTTCCACCGTCACCACGACCGCGTTCTTCTCCAGATGCCACAGCGAGTCCTCGATCTTGATCTCGCTGCACAGCTCCCCATCAATGATGGCCGGGTGGCCCTTCAGGCCTACCTTCAGGTGCTTGCGCTGGATGCTCACAACGACATCTTTCGCCTTGAGCGTAAACTTTACATCGAACGGTACGCGCAACTGTTTGCATCGGGAAAAGGGGGGGGGGGGGGGGGGGACATTATGTACAAGTTTTCACGGTGCCTCGCATAAATGAATGAAGAAATACACCCTCTTTTACATACCTCGAGTTCCTGCAGTGTCTGCGTCCAGCTGTACTTGTCCAGATCGCACCCATTGCCACGGTTTGGTTTA
Organism: Anopheles arabiensis; assembly: GCF_016920715.1. Lineage (NCBI taxonomy): Eukaryota > Metazoa > Arthropoda > Insecta > Diptera > Culicidae > Anopheles > Anopheles arabiensis. Next base: position 98,748,947 of record NC_053517.1, read on the forward strand.
AGCTTACCTTCATCACCCGGCTCTACATCCTCCGTATCACTTCCGGCCTTGTTTTCTTTGCTCTCCTCTGCTGGCACAACCTTTTCTACTACCGGTTCAGCTTCCTTTTGTCTGTGAAAAAACAAACAGAGAAACACTTGTGCTTAGTATTCCGTCCATTACGCCCCATCGTCACCATAGCAACTCTCGTGTTTTCCCAACCAACACACGGAGATAACCTACTTTTTCGCATCCAGCTCCTTCTGCAGCTGTTCCGCTTCCTCCTCGGTCAGCTCGGTGATGGTGGCCGATTTGCTTTGTTCCTCCTCCTCCCGCTTCTTGCGCAGCACCTCCTGCCTTCGTCGCTCTTCGGCCTCGCGCTGCTCGCGCTTTTTCCTCGCCACCTCCTGCGCTTTGGCCGCCTCCTGGCGGAAAATCTGCAGCACCAGCTTCTCCCACTCACCCTCCTCTCCGCCCACGAAAAAGTCAGTCTTTCTGTTGAGGAACCCGGCGAATGTGGCCAACATCTGTGTGCGCCCGCAAGCGAGCAAGGAAATATTTGTTAGGTTAGGTTAGTTGAGGGGAGGACGTGCATGATTTTGCTTCTACTTTACCTCCGGAACACCGCCGGAATGTTGTTCTGCCATCGCAAACAATACTGAGTCGAATTTTCCTTCCGCTTCCGCCATTGTGGGTGGCTACTTCGTTGTGCAAACTGTGCTGTGGAAACACCAGTGGAAATCGGTTGCAATATGTACAATCTCACGCTCACGGCACTACGGGTAACTGCGGCAGCGCTGAAACGTAAATAAATAAGTTTTCTTGTTTGGGCCGTTGCCGCCGCACTTCTTGACAGCGCTAGAATATTCGAGAAAATGTGACCAATTTTGGCCGCAGTGTCATCATCCCAGTGTGCAAGTTCAAATTGGAATAGTCGCGTGGATGACGGCCTTTGATCGAGGGAATAATTTGCTTCCAAGAGTTGTTTTTTGTGATCTCATAAATATGTTGTTGCAAATATCAATTTAAAAGAGACAACAATACCGATTAAAAGCGCATAATATCCTTAGTAAATAATTAATTCCACAACGAATGAGTCGTATTTCCCCAATGCTGCGCTATGGGCTGGTCAAATAAGACACTTGACGTCAAATAAGCAAAACATTTGCCCACTGGGACCTGGGTCGCCACTGTCACAGTGTGCAAATGTCACCCTTCACTGCTTCAAAATATATTTTCTCCCCCTACGAAAAAGACGCAAATTCGGACGCCTGGCCGCGGAATAGTTTTCGTTGCTGGAGATTTTCCATCCCCCAAACTCAAACAGCCCTTCCCGCAATCGGGCACGGACGAAGCAAAACGCTACCCCTTCGAAAATGTAAACGAATCGTACCGTGGTATCGTACGCTTTTTGTTTTACGGATTATTAGTTTGTTTTGGTTTTGCGTGGAACGCAAACGCTGGAGCAGCAGCAGCAGCAAGCGCCAGAGAGCAGCGTACGTTTGTGTTGCGTACGTGAGGCGGAGTACAGCGAAGCAGGCTGTACCAAGCGACGAAAAAAATCCACTCCCCGTCGTAACATCGGTTTGTGGCCGATCAGTGTGATGCAATAATCGGTTTGTTTGGTAAATTAGTGCATTTTATCAGTGAACATTGGGAGTGTTTTTGGGGTGCGTAGTGCAAAAAAACGAAAGCGAATTTATTTTGCGCTGTTGTGCGCACGGGAAGCACCAACCACCCTCTCCCTGTACCATCTTCTTTGTGCATGTGTATGCGTGCGTGTGTGTGTATGCGGTGGGTTTAAGCTGTTTGCGAAATTAGATGTGTGTGTGTGTGCGAATAGGATTGTAAAAATTTCCCGCTGCGAGGAGAAGAAACCAAGAAAATCAGTGTGAAGAGTATAATAATCACCGTACGAAAGAAACGGGAGAAACCCCAGGAACAGTGAAAGACCCAAAGATCCCTTCTTTGGGTGCGGATTAGAGACGGCAAAGAATTGTACTGCCCGGGAAGAAGCAGCAGCAAGGGAACGGAAAAAGGATTAAACATCTACAAAGGCCATAAAATGGAGAACGGTTCCGACGATCGGGTGTATGCGGCGGAGAAAATCATGAAAAAACGCATCCGGGCGGTAAGTGTTCAATTTGATGTGCGCTCGTGTGACTGTGTGTGTGTGTAGCGCATAAGTTGCATATTGGTTTCCCACCTCCTCCTTGCCCACTCCGAACCAAAAACAACAGTTCCCTTCTCATTCCGAGAACCCGTGTAAACCGTGTTTACAATCGCGTCCCTATTACGTCATCAGCTTGGCGTATACCCGCACATGTGCCTGGCTCTGTGTATGGGTGTGAGAAAGACAGAAATGCACCCAACAACAAAAAAAGGTGCAAAATAAAATGCAACGGAAGGCGGCAAATGGGAAACGAATTTTCGGTGTTCCACTGTTGCCAGCTTTCCTGTGTTCTGTTCTGCTAACATAATGTCGCCAACTAGATGTGTGTGTGCGCAAGGTGCATCAGTTAAATGAAAAAAGGTCCCCCCCTCCTCCCCCTTTTCACCAATAAATGCTGGAGGGCATGACCCCACGCGATGCCATCGAAAGACAGACCGGCAGGCAGGTGGTCTCCTTCTGCTTCCTTCACTGGTTGTTATACGCTTTTTGCGGACGCTTTTCGGCGAAAGTGTGTAAAATCAACCCCACAAAACGCGCGCACACACACACTACCACCATCCCGCAAATTCGACGCGATGATGATCACAAACGCGTTGTAGCATAAATTGCATGCGGCGACCACAGCACACCAGCGGTTGCTATGATGGTGTGTTTGTAGCGCGTTTGTTGTTGTTGTTGGTTGGCCTGCCGGAGAGAAGGATGCGAGAAGAAAAGAGAACGAGTGTGAGTGAGAGAGAAAAAGCAGGACACACGGCGCTGTGTGAGCCGCTTTTCTGCGAATGCAGCTGACCTTGACTAGGCTTGCCTTACCCCCACCCCAGGGGTACACTGGGTGTGTGTAGTTGTAAGACCGTTTCGACGAATTCCACGTTTTTGCGACTTTACTTTATGCTTGGCATGATGCACACTGAAGCCGGTACGCCGGATGCGCGGCGTCGTTACATAAAATTTCACACACATTTAAAGGCCCCCGGTCCCGCGCCACATGCCTCTTTTCTCTTGCCCTCTTGACCGCCTGCTGTTGCATTTGTAGCACGCACACACACACGAAGGCAAATAAATGTTGGGAAAAAAGCCAAAAACCCTACGACACGGCGGGTCCCTTCAGTTTTTGGCTGTGCCGGTTTGTTTTGTTTGTGGGGTCCTTGGACGTCATGTTCGTATTCCGCTTTCTTCACTCCTCTCCCCATGGAAACATACCATGTGTGTGTGTGTGTGTGTGCGTGTGGTTCCAGCCTATTGCGTAGTTAGTTTTTCACCATCAACCGGACGCCCCACATGCAAGCATGGCCTACCTTTTTCCACACCTGCATGTGTGCGGTAAAGTTTAATTTTATGATGGTGCACTTTCTTGTCCTTCCTTTTTTGCTTCGTTTTATGGCCAGAGACCCATGCCGTGGGGCAATATTCATCATTTTAAATAGCTTTTGCGCTCATTAATGAAATTTTTGGGTATGAAAATGGTAAAATTATTTGTTATGGTTTATTACAGCAATTCAATCGTTTTGTTACAGTGTGGTTTTGCTCCCGCGCAGCAGCAGAAAAGAGTCATTGACTCATTTAGGTTTATACAACAATACAGTACCAATAATTGTTTAGAATAATTAATTTAATAATTTATTTCCTTTCCCCCATTTCCTTTCCAGGGCAAGGCGGAGTATCACGTGAAATGGAAGGGCTGGAGCCAGCGCCACAACACCTGGGAGCCGGAGGAGAACATCCTCGACCAGCGGTTGATCGAGATATTCGAAAAGTCGGTCCGCGGCTCATCCACCCCGAAGCGCAAGAAGAAAGCAATCATCGAAGATTCGGACGACGACGAGCTGCCGTCCAGCACGATGTCGCCCACGCCCGAACCGGAGCTGCCGAAAAAGGAGGAGCGCAAGGAGGCCAAGAAGGACCGTGACGATAAGCATCAGCTGCAGCAGCAGCAGCAGCAGCATCATCACCATCACCATCATCATCACCACCATCACCAGGGTGGTACAAAGAAGGAGAAGGACGTGGCCAACATTTCCAACAGCAGCTTAAACAGTGGCGCCGACGGCTCGAAGCGAAACAGCAGCAGCATCAGCCCGAGCCACCATCATGGTGGCAGCTCGTCGACGAAGGTTGAAAAATCGTCCCCACACTTGGCGACGGGCCCGGCGGACCCGTCACTAGTCGCTGGTGGAGCCGGCGGCGTCACCGGGACGGTCGGTATGCAGCCGCTGCCCAGCCTGAAGATCTCCATTTCCGCCGACCGGTCCGCCGAGCTGGTGGGCAACGATCACGACACCAACTCGAACTCGAGCGACGATCAACCGCTCAGCCACAAGGACGTGATCGGCACGAAGCGGAAGGCCGAGGTCCTGTCGAAGGGGGGCAAGGTGGGTGTGACGATCAAAACGTCCTCGCCCGGGGACGAATCGCCCAGCAGCAGCACGCTGCTGAAGGCGCAGCGGCTCGAGGTGAGCCCGCTGTCCGGGGTCGGCGGTCCGGCCGTCGCCGGCGGTTCGACCGTCGCCCCGATCAGTACCACCTTCGGCAAGCTGGACATGAAGGCGGCCGCTCCACTGTCGCCCGACACGCCCGCCTCCCGGCCCGAATCGAACATTCCGCCGCCGGCCGAACCGAACGCTCAGCTGCCGGGCGGGGCGGCGGCGGTAGTGGTCGCAGCCGGCGGACTGCCCGCCGGTCGAGAGGAGGGAAACCCGCTGGAAGGGCAGGTTGCTGGACAGCAGGCCCAGCAGCACCAGCAGCAACCGGGCGCCGCGGCGAACGGTGGGGACGCATTTCCGCTGAGTAACGGTAACGGTCCGAACAACATCAACAACAACAACAACAACCTTAACAACAACAACAACAATAACAGTATCAACAAACATGTCAGCACGCTAACACTGTCGCCGCGGGCCGCCCCACCCCGCCTCTGGCTGCCGAAGGCACAAACGACCAACCAGGTGTTTATCACGGATGTGACGGTCAACCTGGAGACGGTCACGATTCGGGAGTGCAAGACGGAGGCAGGCTTCTTCAAGACGCGGGACATGCAGCAGCAGCAGCAGCAAGAACAGCAGCAAAAACTCCAGCAAGAGCAACACCAACAGCAGCCCCGAGTCGGTGATCTGCTAAGCAATTAAAAGAGCAGGAAGGACGTGCTTGTCTACCCTACGATCCGGGCAGATCGTAGCAGTAACGTGTTTTCCTTGTACCTGTGTAACGGAGCAGTGCATTTGCGGAGGGATTTTTGTGCATTATACATACACAAACAAACACACACAGTACACGTTAACATTACTAAAGAAGCGGGGGGAAAAAACGCAAAAGCGAATGTGGCCAAAATCCTTGCAAACCTTGCGGGAAAAGGATACGAAATGATAGGGAAGAACGGAAAATTAACACCCAAAAATCGGGAAGAAAATTGTAAATACTACAAAACTGTAATGATTGTGTGTGTCTGTGTGTCTAGAAGAGTGAAGAGAGAAGGAGATATTCTTTGTGAAAGCTTTTTGAAGAAAAAGTCAGAAACGATCGAAAGAGGAAGAGGACAAAAATGCTCCTGTTCTTGTTTTGGGTGAAGAATCGCAAAGGTGCGTGTGGAACATTTTTTGTATGTGTATGTATATAGACATTTTGGAGAGGACTTTTTCCAAGCAGTAAAAGGGTTAGAGGCTTAAGAGCGGGGAGGAAGAAGGGGAGCGCTCATTGTGTAGAGCATTGTGAGTGAATTTTATTTATATTATATTCCACCAAATTATTCCCATTTTTTAAAGCGCTTCTGGAACGCATTCAACTATCGCCGGGTGTGCGTTTTAATATACAAATGCGATATCTACTTCCGCAAGCGCACACAACATACACTCACACTGCTGACAAAGTTAGCGTTTGAAAGGCGTTTGCGTAGGCAGATGCAGATAAATATTATTTTAAGTTTTAGTCACTTACTCAGACGTTTGCGCGTAGATCGATGCATTGTTTTGAATGCACTTTGTTCCATTTCCGCAAATTTCACACCATCTCACACACACGCTCGCGCGCACTGCTGGCGTGTTTAGGTTTAGGTTCGTTTTAAATTCGTTTTCACTCTCATTCTCTCTATATTATTTTATATATTTTACCCATTTATCGGTATTTGAAGAAAGTATTCTCACAGTTGATGAAAGCATTGTGTGTGTGTGTGGTTTTGCATTTGGTTTTATGTTTTATCGGCAATCGTGTGGGGAGATAGTAGTAGTAGCGTGAACGTGTGGAACACGATGGTGGCGCGGCGCTCGCCCTTTTGCACGCTCTCATGCAGTAGGAAAAGCAACTTTCCAACACAACATTAAATGCTAGCTTTGTCTAAGTATATTGTAGAGTTAGTGGTAAAGGATTTAATTTAAAAGCAGCAAAGTAAGTTCAAAAAACATGCCGTTTGCATAAGCGTTTATCGAGCTTTTTGTTCTCTACCGTGTTTAATTACAATTTATCTTTTTACGCATCGTAAGTTGATCAAATCTCAAGAATCTTTTCGTTTCTTTATTGTCAGTCGGCTACTTCTGTACTAGATACAGTTAGTTTTTAGTTTGTTTAGTTGATATATGGGAAACCTTAACGTGTACAATGGGTTTTGACGTATAAGGCACAACAGTACCAGTCGTATTTATTGGCTATGGACAGGAGTGAACAGGCGTGGCCTCCAATCGAGAAGGGCAATTCTGTACTAGAGGCTTCACATTTTAAAACTTTCCATTCCCGCATGAGGAATAGCACGAGCGAGCAAGCAAAATGTTCCAATGTATCGTAATCGTCAAACGAAATAATAGCGCCCCCATTGTATGTGTTAGTGAACAAATTTCGGTGTCGTTTAGAGATTAGTTGTGCGTGCATTAGGGAGGGGAAAATGATGGAGAAAATTGTGAAATTAATCAACAACTTATGTTTTAAATTCCTTAATGCTCACAAGGCAAGGCTCACGATGGCGTATAAAACACACAAAATCGAAAAGAAAGCGTGATTAGCAGAGACACACACACAAATGATCTTTTAATTTATTTGACATGATCTTTTTCACACCCAGTTGGTAGGGGGGAGGACCCACATATATATATTTATCTCCGCTGTAATGTTTGATTAGAGCCAAAAGGCCTTTTAGAGGATAGACAACTTCTCTTTAGCTCTACTAAAAATGGGTAATTCATGTGCTTGGCTGGGTTTTTGAGGGGGACTGGGGGAGCCTGGAAGGACCACAAAAGAGCAATACTATTTCTATCTGTTGTTGTCTTATTTCTTTGCCAAAAAAAAAAACAAACAAACAAAACAGCGGTCAAGCAAGAAAAAACAAACAAACAAAACAACCAACACTTACAATAACAACTAAGCAAAGCAGCATATTCGAGCTATTTGTAGAATAGTGCATTAATATCTTTCGTAGTAGTTGATAGTGACTAAAAAAAACCACAACACACACACAACAACATTGTACTGTTATCATAGTTTAAGAAAGTCATTAAACCACAGGCGCGTATGGAAAATCAAACCAAACCCGTTGGAGTGTTTCCGTTTGTTGAAGAAATATCACAAACTCATAAGACGCAATTGCTTACTCTCGCATTCGGATGCAGTAAAGTAAGAAGAGACGACGGGTTTGTTTGGCATATAATTGCTGGATTTTTACTCTTGTAAAATAGCTTCCTATAGAATGTGTGTATATATATAATATTCGCATCTAAGCGGAACCGATTGCCGCAAACAAAACAAAAAAAAGGAAACAAAACCCTCACACACACCTCTCCTCTACGATGTTGCTCGAGCGCTTGCTAAGCTCGGTTACGTTCGGTGCTTTCTTCCTTTATTTCGCAAACACTAACTAATCTCCCATCGGTATGTGGGTTCACCGCCTGCTGCAACGTACGATCGTTTGTCCTGCGTCTTTGCTATGCAAATCGAGTGCACTTTTGTGGAATACAGCGTTTCCCAGGGGTTCCCATAGTTTTGGGATACTTCCTTGACTCTTTCTTATGGGGAAATGAACCTAATAGCACAAATCCCTGATTAAACAAATCCAATAGGAAAAAGGGTGCCATAGAGTCCAATTTCCATCAAATGGAGTTCACTCCCTATTGGAAAGAGTCAATAAAGTGTCTCACAACCCTATGAGAACCCATGGAAAACCCTGTAAAAAGAAAAGGCGCGCTGCTGGAGTAGGAAACAGGCAACAGAAGAAAAAAAGAGTGAGTAATAATTTACAATACGCTTCCAAGAAATTAAAGGCTACGGGGGAGGCGCAATTTTACAAATTTATCGTACCAAAATACATCACAATCACTTTCAAAAATGATTGGCAAACGTGGGGGGTTCACTGTATAACAACTTTCAGCCACAATTAGCAACAATTAGCACCCTCTGCAGCAGCAGATTGAAGGGATTGGGACGTCCGACAATCGTCGTTGATTGCCGGAGAAGCACTTTTTTTTAACACGCACAGAAAAAGCTTTTGACTTTTGTGATTTGTTTAGCTAGGAAGAGAGAGAGGGAATGGGCGCGAGAGAGGCAGAGAGAGACAGGTCGTGAAACGGGAAGATGGGAAATGTACGGGCAAGAAGGAGCCTTTTATCGAGGCATCTAGCTTTTGCACTTTCGTCGATTTTTCTGCAACTTTTCCACGCGCGAATTGATCGAGAAGGGGCGCGAAAACTGTTCCTCTATGATGCCGACGGACATGGCGGTGGCCACGAACTGGTTGAGCGAAATCTCCCAGACCGCTTCGGGCGGTGCGTTGGCGGAACTGTGCCTGGGCGTACGTTCCGAGCTGGAGGAGGAAGGATTGCCGTTCGGGTCAAACTGAAACGCAAGAAACAAACGATTAAAAAAAGTTAACGTGTCGTTGGAGAGTTGGTTTGAAGCTGAAGTTACGCACTACTTCTCCGCCTTCCATCGCTAGCTGGGTGAAGCTGTCGTTGCTATCGTCCCGCCGGCTGAGAATCGCATCCTCTCCAAGCGATATCAGTGTTTTATCTAAAAAGCGAAAAAAGGCGAAATGAGATAAGCTTTGGGGAGTTTACTAAGCCGCAAGTGGAAGAGCCTCCTGAATTAGAGCCTTACAGGACGTTTGAACCTCCTGGTCGGTCACTTTGCGCTCCTTGTTCAGTATCTCCAGCAGTGTCGTCCACAGCGAGATAAAGTTCTTCTGCGTCATGTTGGGAATGGTTTTGTACGTAAAGTTCGAGTCGGGCTCGTCCAGGAAGATGCGCAGCCCGCTGATGCTGCGCGCCTCGTTCCGACGGCTCGCCCCACCCTCATCCAGGCTGCTGCCGTACCGCTGGAAGCCAAGATCGCTAATGTCCGACCGCGAGCCGAACGATTCCGCCTCCCCGAGGTTCGTACCGGAGGCGTTGCTAGTGCTGGGACCGGCACCACCACCACCACTGCCAGCAGCGCTCATGCTCGCTACCGGCAGCTCCACGTAAAAGATGGACGATGTTTCCGCGTTGTGCGAGTGCGAATCGTCCATCGAAAGGTTCGGCGTGGTCGCGTTAAACTGCGACAGTGACAGATTCTCCACGTCCGACGACGCCTCGAGACTGATGTCGATTGGCGACGGTAGCGATTTGAGCGTTTCGAGCGGATTGTCGCTAAAGAAGCTTTCCGCCTCGGTCGCCACCTCCGTGTCGGAGTCGCGCGAACCACCGCCACCACCACCGCTCGATTCCAGCTCCTGCGCAGTGAGCAGCGGCGGCAGGTGCAGGATGTAGAGGAGCTTCAGCTTTTCCGTTGCCCGCTTCGAGCAGATGATGCCGATCGCAAAGATCAGCTGCTTGAATTCGAGATATCCGCACGATTGTTTGTCCATCAGCTGGAAAGTACACCAAAGCATGGCGTTAAATACTTTGCTAAAACCCCCAAAAGCTTCTGCAACCTACCCGGAACAGCTTCTCGGGCAGGTCAATGTTTTGACAGTGGCCCCACGGTGTCAGATCGACAAACAGCTTGCGAAACGTTTCGTAATCCACCCGGAAGCAGTCGTACCGATTGTCGCGGCACCGTTTCTTCGCATCGTTCAGCACCGTTACGTCGTACACGGGCTCGCCGCCATTCACCGACGTTGGGCGGGATCGGGCCGTTAAGCTGTTCTTCTCATCCTTCGTGTAGCAGAGCAGCATGCGCAGCTCTTCACTGTCGAAATACCTGCAAACAGAGGAAATGCAACATTATTAGCGTTGTCACGACAGAAAAGGGAACGGAATGTTCTCATACCCATTGTCTTTGAAGTTTTTTATCACACTATTTTCCAGATCTTTCTCCAGCTGATGCACGGTCAGCCGGCGGTGCTTGTTGCGCAGCTCTTCAATCTTTTGTGATGTTATTGCTTTACCAAACTTAAGATATGCTTCGTAGATGAGCGTCTGTACCGATTGGCTCTGGAAAGCGCAAACACAGCGCGGCGGTGGCCAAAGGTTAATTGAATGTGATCTTGCCAGATTAACTTTTCTTTGCGATTAAATTACCTTGATTTGCTGCTTCTCCTTGTCCTCGATAATGATTCGCTGCACTTCATCGTTGAAGATGCCCATCAGAAAGGTGGTCAGCAGCTGCATTGCTTCCCCATCGTCGCTACAGTTCAGGAGCTTTTCCTGGTTCCATTCGAGAATTTTTAAAGCTATCTGTACGGGGGGAAAAGAACCGAAAGCAAGCGATGAAATGGAATGCAATCGAAGCAGATGCTTTGAGACACACTTACAATAAAGATCACTTTTGCGCCGTCACACAGAAAGCAGTCGATAATGTGCAGCGCACTTTCGTATGGCATCACGCTGAGAAAGATGGTAAGGAACCAGGAGAGCGAAATCATCCGTATCACACCCAGCTCGGTCAGCTTCACGTGCAGGTTGGGCAGATGACTTGCGATCAGCTCGTCCAGCAGCCCCTGGTCGATCTGCGCCCCGACGACGCGATCGTTGTAGTAGTCGGGCAGCAGCGACTCGCACAGGCAGCACAGTATCCAGAACGCATCCTCCTCGTCGCAGTAGATGAGAAACACGGACGAGACGATGTTCATCGCCTGGCAGTAGCCTATCTCGGGGTTGCGCAGCGCGTACGCCTGCAGCACCCGGCGCAGGGCCGTAATGCCGATGCTCGTCTGGAACGCGGGATGCTCCGGCAGCGAGCGGTGCAGATCGCGCTCGATCTCTTCGAACGACACAGGGCTCTGGTCCTTCGCCTTCGTCACCAGCTGCTGGTACAGGTTCGGTTGCATCATCTTCATGTGGATGGCGCCGGAAAAGATGAGCCACACTTCGCGCCGCAGCTGGTCCGGTATGCCCTCGATCACGAGGTTGATCGTGTCGGTGGTGCGAAACATTGAGATGCCCCGTCCGTACAGGGAAAAGTGTTCCTCCCAGCGTTTCATCTGTGGATAGAGAGAGAGAGAGAGGAAACATTGTCAGCAACCGACAAAGATTTAAAACTCGCATTTATCGTACCTTTTCCGCCTGCAAATCATCGAACGCTCGGTTGTTTGTATCTTTGTACAGATGCATCAACGGTTCCTGCTTAATCCAATCCAGATCGTCAGGTACACGGGTCGGTCTGGTAAAAAGCGAGAGAAATAGAGCTTTATAATATTTTTTGCCAAAAACACTTCGAGCGGTGCCACACTTACAGGACGGTTTTCGAGAGTAGTTCTGAGATTTTCGTTATCAAAAACTCTCGATCCAAGATGTGTTGCAGCACAAAGATGTTCCCATCCGAGGTGGTGATGATGATTCGATTGCTAAACCGGTTGTGTGGGTCATCGTTCTTTTCCACGCTCTGGAAGAAACGAATGGTAGATTGACTAACGATTTGTTTTTTTTAACGGAAGATTCTCCATCACTTACAACAATCTTGCTTAACGGTATGACCAACGACACCATGCTGGACACATCGCTCTTAAAGCACAGATAGTTCTGCGACAGATAGAGCACCCCGTTGATGTGCTTCTTCGTGTACGGTGCCCACAGCGACGCCTTGATCATGCCGTCCAGTATCTCCGCCTTGGGCACGCGGAAGTGTATCCGGTACTCGTCCGACTGCTGGCGCGCGGTCAGATCGCGCAACAGCAGCGTCTTCTGGGCGACGTTCTTTTCCATCTTTTTCAGTATGACCGGATCGTGGTCGACGATCGGCCGGTCCGGATCCTGGATCATCTTCTGCATCGTCAGCTTGCTCAGCTGCTCGATCAGCTGGTACGCTTCGCCCGGCGAGTAGAGAAACACGAACGTGTACTCCTTGCTGCCCTGCTGCCCCGCCCGGACCGTGATCGTGTTGCCGGACTTTTTGATGTCGGTCAGCTCGTTGTACCGGAAGCACAGCTTGCTCTCCGAGCCGAGTATGTACGAGTAGAAGCAGATGTGGTTGAGCGACAGGTACAGCTGACCCTGGCGCGGTATCTTGCGAAAGTAGCTACAGTAGTAGTAGTTGACCAGCTTCTCGTCCTCCGGCATGCGGAACTTCTCGCGGAACTTGCACACCGCCACCTGGAAGCTGGTGGGGTCGTTCTGCTCCTCGGCCGGCCGGGAGCTGTGGGCGAGCAGGGACTGGATCTTGCAGATGGTAAAGTTGGTAATCTCTTCCTCCGTTTCCATCTCGTTGATCACGCGAAACAAGTTCTTCGCCAGCCAGTCCCAGTCGAGCATAATCGCGTCCAGCGTGATGTCGGCGGCAATTTCTGTGCGAAAGCGGAAATTTGAAAAGGGGGAAATAAATAAACCAAAAAAAAGGTATGACGTCGTGCTGTCCCGGGGTTTGATGCATGTCATCCGAATGAATGATGCCTTCCTCGAAGGCACATCCATTCGGTAGGGTGCTTATCGCTTAGCTCTGGCGGGCAGAGAGGTCTGGTAGCGCTGGGCCGTTTTTGATAAGCTCAGCGCGCACCGAACACGAGCGTCCACAGGCCGCACACAATGCTGGGCAGGAGTTCAACTTACCAAAGCATAATCCCGTCGACGGCTGGCAATGCAAAATTCTGTACGGGGACGGTTTCGTGTCGAGTACGTTGTCCAGCGTTCCCACCAGCATCGAGGAAAAGCCCCGCAGACTTCCATGCCCTTTGCGGTGTTGCAGCAGGAAGTAGCGCGACGTTACCTTCGTGGTTTCGTTCACCCTGTTCCGACAAACGACAAAGATAGAGAGAGAGGACACAAGAAATGTACAAAATTAAAACGTGACCGATGTTACAAGCAAAAGAAAGTAGTTTTGCATCCATTGTATTGTTATTAGTCACACAGCATGTGGCGATAATCTATCTGAATCATCCACCCCTCCGCACGCGAACGCTGGACCCTTGCCTGCAGGGAACGAGCTGATGCTGGGCAATATGCAACTGCGCCACAGATAGAAGACGGACAGGTCCCCCACCCACACACACAGCCCTCCGCGACAACGACAAACCACCGAACATGGATACGTACCACAGCGCGTACGGCATCGAACATTCTCTCGGCGGGATCCACATTTTCGGGCGTTCACTTTCCGGGCGAAGGAGGCCCTGTGTTGCCGTGCAGCGGTAGACGGGAAAGGCGAATTTGCACGTACACTCGCGCGAAGTTACATCAATTACATGAGCAAAGCAGTTAGTAAACAGTGAAGCGATTGGACATTTTTGTTGTTCTTCTCGTGTGTGTGGGAAAACGACGACTGTCAAGCCGCGGACTGTGTGCAGTGCGCTTGTGTGTGTGCGTGTGTGTGTGGGTAATGTTGTGACATTTGGCAACGGAGCGCGCGGTGCAGCCCGTCGAGCGGGGGCTATAAACGGAGCTTTGTTTTGCAGTTTGGTGCCGGTTTGGTGGAATTCCGTTGCGGTTTTTTAAATTTCGTAATCAGCTGATTGGTGCGATGGGCGCGTGATTGTTGGTGGTGTATTAATAGCCACGCTTGGGGGCAATTTGTGCTGCCAGCAGGTAGCGGTATGATGTTTTCGAATAGTCCAGTGTGTGATCGAAATAGAAGCTAATAAGAACCGTGTTGAAAACGTTACCCATATGAAATAAAGAAGGAACGACGCATATGTACTTACTGCTACGAATACTATGTCCTTTACGACGTGATGGGTTCTTGGAATTGCACCCACTGCTCCGATTCACTTCCTAGCATTGCTACTTCGGCTACGATTATGGCTAAATCAAACCGACAATTCCGCCCAGAGCCGTCGTTGCTTTTTGAAGCCCGGTAAAGCCATCCGGTGCCGTACAGAGCTGATTCTGATTTTGCTGGAGAGATGGGTTATTGGGAAAACATCCATGGTTCCATTCCGAATCCACTTATGGTGGTTATGGTGGCAATTTTCATGCAAACTAGAGTATTTTTCTAGGGCTTGTCGAAACATGAAAGTAACAACATCATTCTGTGCCGTTCCGAAAAGTTTGCATTTGGTCGGTATTGCTCGTTACGATCGAAACAAGTGTTGTGATGAATTTAATAAGGCATTTTGCATGTATCTTAACCTTTATCGTATCAAGAAACGATAAAAAAAAACAGGAGACGATCATTTGCTTGATGATCCAGTGCAGTGTTTCCTGACAGCTTTTGCTAGCCGCCGGCAGATGGCGTTAGTGCAATACTAAATACGAAGTAAATACTAAGTACGAAGTATCTTGAAAATTTTCTCGTTCCTGATCATGGCCTTGAAAAGTCGCCATCTGCTCCTTTATTATGAGTCGCAAGGTAATTCGCCCGACGGAAGTAGACAAGAGCGAGGGAAAACAAACGCTGCTGTGCCTTCAGTCAACGGCGGATTGAAGTCTAGAAAAGTTGAAGAACAGTTTCTAATTACCTCAGACTATTCCTGAGTACACGAGTACAATATGAGTAGGGGAAGGTAGGTAAAGACGGACACGTTAAGGGAAATGGGAAAAATCTAGGGATATATAAGTGCAACGACCATGAAAATGTGCATACATTATCTTACACTCATGTTTTATCAGAAAATGTGTTGAGACTTTTAAGTTTCCATTGATTTTTGTGTTTTTTTCATGAATGAAAAACATGATTTTTTTCATGCGGTTTTGAAATGTTCGGGTAAGACGGACACCTGATATGGGAAAGATAGACACCATGAAGGGTAAGATGGACACCTGTAGAAAAGGTTAGAAAGTGAAGAGTTTTACAGTATTTTAACAAATTTTATCGCTTTCCACGTCCTGGTACGTTTAGAAACCTCTTGGCCTATTGCAACGACGATTCATTCAGCCGTGGTTTTAGGAATTGTAAGCACCGCTTCTAATATATCGTAGAATGCAGCATCTAAAATGTATTGAAATATCGCGCACTTACAGCTGACGTTGCTTCAGCTTACAGAACAACAGTCTAGAACTACCTTTAAGGAAATTACTACGCGAAAAGACCACGACCCCAGTATTTTTGAGGGACTTGTTATAGTTTAATCCATTTTCCATCATGTCAAAATTCAACATTTAATATTTGTAATCCCATAGAATTTTTCATCTATTCCTAAACAATGCCGTATCAATGCCTCATATTTTTATTGCTTAAAGTTGTACAAATCGTGACAAGATATTGGATCTCGTGAAGCGCCTCATCAGCGTCGAACGAGTAATAGCATAACGAATGGCTACTATTTTGACCGGTGATTCATTTCTCGCTTATTTCAATACTTTCTCTAGTTGCTGATTGGTTTATAGCTTCGGAATACCCTTATTTAAGATATTTGAAGAAATCCATTCATCACCAATTGATATAAGAAGTAAAATAAATCAATAAATTCGGTGTCCATCTTTCCCTAAAGCAAAGTGTCCGTCTTTCCCGCTTTGGTGTCAGGATGTTTAAACCACCAGAAAACAAGATTTTGTACTGCTTTCATTCTCGTTCTTTCGCCAGTTTTTTCATTAATGATCGCGACAACCCATTCATGAAATAAAACTTCCGGAAATATAAACAATACAAGTTGTACAGCTTAAGATCGGCAGTAGTCAAATTAGATCAACAAGGGTGCACATGATTGAAAATTTATTTTGTTCGTGGATTTAACCAATTTTACATATTTTATGCCAAAAATGTTCTCAAATGTGTTGTTTTACCTTCAGTTTGGATTCTACATTGTTGAATTGCTCGAAAATTACCTTTTTCATGCATTTATGAGAAGTGTCCATCTTACCCGCAGTGTCCGTCTTTACCTACCTTCCCCTACACACATCAAACTATTTGATGGAAGAACTACTTATCTTTGATAGTTGTTTGAGAATAGTTTGTTTTCAACCAAAAGAGTTTCAAATCAACTACGGACTAGTTTTGGATGTAACATGTAGCACAATGCCTTATTTTGATGTCAGTTTCTCATCTCATAGTAAGACCATTAAGTAATTCGACAGCCTGTTTCGTTACGGGGTTTAGTTCATTTATTGTTTGTACCGGCTGGTTCGGTTGCACTAACACGCTATCAGAAAGGCTAATAATGTCCTCAGGATGATGCGGAAAAATTGAAGAATAAATGTTTCAATTCATACCGTCTATGCACTAATCTAGTGTAAGTGTAATGCCAAGAGCCTAAAGCGCCCCAACCGGGCAGCTGCACGCAACGTCATCCCTCCTCGCCCTCCTGCCCAAAACGGACAGACAGACTCACGCTCTTTCTCTCTCTGTCTCGCTCTCTAGTTACGGGCTATCTAAAAAATATTGAAGTAAGATAAAATTCTCCTTCTATAAACGCACCCTCCTTGCCTTTTGACAGGAATTTCTCACACACACATGCGCAATCATCCTGTGCCGCCGATCCATCCGCTGGTCCAGTGTTGCTTAGTGGCGTTTCTTAAGTAACCCTCCTTGAGGCGGTCCAGATTTGGCCGTTCTAACTGTCTTTCGAGCGAAGCAAATAATGTGAATAGCTTTATATGTATATATATACTCTCTCTCTCTCTCTCCCTCTCTTTCTCTCTTTCAAAGCTTTGTGGAAAAATAAAATATCTGTTATACAACAAGAAACATAAACAAGAAACAAATCCTCCTTCCTAGGTCGATCGCTACACATTCTCTCTCTTTCTCACACACACATATACATATCCAACGATCCAATACTTTCGCTTGGCTTGGCCAGCAACACTACACAACACTACACAACAACAATCTCTTCCAACCATCCCCCCTCTCTCTCTCTGTCTCTCTCACACACAGACACAGTTAGCAAAACATTGGGGCTTTAAATAGGTCACAAAAATACACGATTTTGATATTTATCTTGTTTGAGCTGTAATAATGAAACTATTCGATCCCTCCGATGCTACTACACCATGAGGAGTCATGAGCTCGTTCGTTCCATTGCAGGTGATGTGAAGGTACAAAATAATGAGGGGGACCAATAAGGGATCGGTAACCGATCAGATCAATTCGGTTCAAACTGTTTTTGATTGGATTTGTGTAATTCTATTACATTTTGCTGTGCGCCTGTTTTCTTTGTTTTTTTTTGCTTCATCTCTTTATTGCCCCCATCGCGCAGTTGTGTTCCGATGCATTCCTGTAAGTAATACTGATCACAGACTGTTGTAGACACGCACACCTAGACATACTTTCAAACACACACACACACACTCAATTTCCCCATGTGAGATGTGGTTTTTCGATCGCGCTTGTTGTCCTTCGCGTTTCTCTCTTTCTTTTTCTTTCTCTCTCTCTCTCTCTCTCTCTTTCTCATTTCCCTTTCTGTCTTTTTCTCTTTCTCACTCGCTCTCTCCTTCCCTTTAAAGAAGAGAAGAATTATGGAGAATAGATTGTTGCTTTTGATTTATGCTACGGTTTTTTTGTTTTTAATAGAATTGCCTACTCCTATGCCTAATAATTTCGTTACGTAAAAGGAGACGTCTTTTCACTATATATGTGGTGTGTGTGTGTGTTTTTTTTACGTGAAAATTGTTGTTTTTTTACTTCGGTGTTGTTCCGCTTCTTCTTCTCCGTTGTTGCTTGCTCCGCTAGTTAACATGTTTTGCAATAAATATATATTTAGGGTTGGTTTTGTTGCCTTTAGGTGTTGCTTGGTTGCTGTGTTTTAGTTTTTAACGTGATCGCTTTGCATCTGATCATGTCGATCGTCCACAGACGGTAGACAAAATTTATGCAAAAATTCAAGCCGTTTGTGTTTGAGCCAACAGCTCAAAAGTAGGCTCAGTGCGGCGTAGATTGCGCAGTATCCCCCCATTGTCCTTAAGCAGGGATGGGAGCCTGCTCGTAGAAATCGGGCTCATCCTCTGCGCCTTCGTTCGGTTGGCTTCCATCGAGCTAAAAGTTACAAGATACAAAAGCGTTATTTGAGTGATCTCTGGACCCTGGGGAAGAGATATAAAACTTACCGCACGCAACTCCAGGGGCGAAAAGATGCTCTCCAGCTGCTTCCGGATCGGTACCATCATGATCAGGAAGAAGGGGAAGGCGAGCGAGAACGGGGACGACTTGACCGCCCACAGCATGGCCAGTGCCAGTATCTGCACGAAGGTAAACAGGTGCATCTTCCAGGTCGGGACGCGGCGCACGAATGGCACTTGTGGATGATGCTTCACCGGCATCAGGTACAGCCGCAATCTGTGTGGTGTGGAATTTCCAACGAGATGCAGTGAAGACATGATCCTTTTATTAGAGTTCCACGATCATCGATGGGATACTTACCGCTCGAAGAACTGCACACCGCTCATGGAAGCAATGCCCATGTACAGGAACACACCGAACAGTACGGACATCGGGATGAGGCGCAAAATGGGAGCCATCGTTACGGACAACCCGACCATTAGCGACACGAAGAAGCCCGATATTCTTTGCTCCTTCACGTCCGTAATGTGTGGAGCGTCTCCGGGGGCGTGCGTTCTGTTGGAAAGGATTTGATTTTGGAGTTAGATTTCTACCTGGTACGACCACACATCCAACTACGTACCTCGACATGATGGTGACGGCAGACACGTGCGTCACTGACCGTACGGTGGCGGCACAGTGCCACGGCATACCGAAGAACCCGCAGACGGTGTTCAGGAAGCACAGCAGCACAATGTCCATGTGCAGGCCCGAGCCCTTCTTCAGCCCCCGCTCGGGCTTGTCCACGATCAGCTCGGAGATGTGCGTCTCCATGAAGATCAGGATGTACACCAGCAGGGCGGGAATGCCGGCAACAAACGGCATCCAGCCGGGAACGCCACCGAGCGGAATGATCCATCCGCGGCGCGTTTCATCGCTCGGCGACAGGCCCTCCGGTACGCTTAGCTTCTCCGTGTACACCTGCGGGATCATGTAGTCGAGCAGCACGAACAGCGCGATCGAGATCGGCACACCGAAGTCACCGAGGGCACGGCGGGCGTTACGCCCCAGGAAGTGGGAGTTGCGGAACAGCTTCAGATAGTAGGCCAGCGAGAACGTGCCGAGCGTGAGGATGGTGCAGAAGAGGGCCGTGTTGGGTCGGTTCAGTGGCCCGGTGCCGTCTTCCGGGATGAGCAGATTGGCTGCGTCCTGGGCCATTGCGATCGTACCGTTCACGGCCGTTGTTAGACTCTCGGCCAGCAGCTCGGAGGTGGGAGTCGTGCCATTGCGCTCCTCTTCGAGGTAGGGCATCGGGAGCGGCTGTGGCTCGGTGACGTTCTTGTACAGGTACTCCGCCAACAGGGGATGACGCTTGTACACGGACAGCAGCTTCATCACCGTCTCGACGATGTAGATCAGCGTGATGAGCGCGGAGAAGATTTCCTGCGTGAAGCGCGTGAACAGTCGCACGTACACGCTGCCCTCGAACGCGGACACAACCAGCGCAATCACCGCCAGCCAGCACCCCACGTACACCCGCACCGTGAGAAAGCTGAAGTCGTTCGAGATGCAGAACTGGTTCAGCGCTTCGTCGAACAGCAGCAGCGGCCCAGTCGTGCCGATAATGACCAGCGGCTGTCCCGCGAGCAGATGAAACACCAGCCCCACCATCGAGGCCGACACGAGCGTTTCCGAGATGCCGATGAGGTTGTGCGTCTTGTCCGAGGACAGCCCCCCGAACGTGATGGCCGTCGACAAGGCGGCAAAGTACATGAAGATGGTCGCCGCCAGCGTTTCCGTGTTGAGCCCGTCCATGATGTCGCTCTTGTACATCGGGTAGCGGCGCTTGATGTCGTTAATCAGGCCGCCCCACAGGCGGTTCGTCTTTTCCAGCGGGTTTTTGGGTGGCTTCTTCCCATCGCCGCCTCCACCATCGCCCGCACCGCCCGATGCTGCCAGCAGCTTCTTTTCCTCCTCGCTCGTCAGCAGCTGCGACTGCTTGCTCTTGATCTTCTCGTCCAGCGCTTTCTTCTTGCGCAGCCGGATCATGTCGCTCTTCGCCTTCAGCTCCTCGAACGGCAACAGTGCCTGCCGTTCCCATTTGCCCGGCGGCAGCACGATCGAGTCGTCCAGGAACTCGTTGATCGCGGACAGCAGCTCGCGCCGATCGTCCGCCTTGTAGGCGATGTCGTGGAAGTGCTCGTTCGACATGAGCGTGGCGATCGACCGGCCGACCTCGTGGTAGTCCAGCTCCGTCTTCTGCGGCCCGAGCAGAATGAATAGGAAGCGCACGGGGATCGGGACTTCCGTGATGCTGGGCATCGGGATACCTTCCGCCAGGCGGACGAACGCGATCGTGGGCTGCTCGAGAAAGTCGACCGCACCGACGAGGACGGTCGTCGCTTCCGCACCCTCGGGGATGCGCTTCAGGATGGATTCCTTCTGCGTGCGCATCTTGATGTCCTCCTGCGAGGAGGTGTACGTTTCCTCGCTGATGTTGATGCGCGTCTCACCGTGGCCACCGCCGTGCCCGTTGATCTCGGTCGCCGGTACGATGCGTGGCTTCTTATCATCCACACTCTGATAGGGAAAAGATTGAATTAGTTGGTGGAAATGGTAGCGTTTCGTTAACGGAGGGGATAGACTATCGGAATGATATAAAAGTTCGTAACAGGGCATTGCCAGGAGGAGATTAACTATATAACTAATATAATTACACCTTAACACTATAACACCATGCTTCCAAAAGGCAAGTTTAATCGATCATACTGTACATGCAAGCAATACCCAACAAACAAAAATATAAAACAAGCGTGCAAGGTTAGAGCATTGTAGAGGCTAAAATGATGCAAATGTTTGTAATATTTACAATACTCCACTAATTAATTTGTACATTTTTTATTAACAAGAAAATACGATCCTAAAATATAAAATTAAAAAACCTGTAAAACTATTAAAACTAAATAACTCTAGAATGTAATTTAAAAACGATAAAAAACGATGAAAAATAATATAATTTAAAAGTAAGAAATGATTTAATGATTCTATAAAACATCTAAGGAACTGATCTATATACTATAACTAAATTTAAAAAGAAAACACTGATGATTAAGAAATAATCTAACAACTTAAAACGTTAAACAACAACATTAACCAACAGGAAAACAACACGAGCAGTTAAACTCGCCTATCAAACAAACGAACAAACAGAGCAATGACAGGAGTAAAGAGTGACAGGCTCAAAACACGCAAGCCACATCCGTTTAAATCGCTTCTCCTCGCCAACTACGATCAAACTCGGTGCAAATCAGGACTGTGTGTGAGTGTTTTTCTGTGTTCGTGTGCGGAAGAAGACGGAAAAGCGAGAACAGAGAGCAAAACTTGTGTTGGCAACTAATGTGTGCCGTGTTTGAAAGAAAACAAGAAAAAACACTGCCTGTGTGTGTGTGTCTAAGTGTTTGTTTGAAAGAGGGGGAGAGAAGGGCTGGTTGGTTTCGATATTTATATTAATTGATTTACAACTGTCAGCGATAAAGGTGAGTTATTTCGTCGCATACCAACGGCACTGGTGACCGTGGTTAGGGTCACCGGTGCTGCCGCGGCTGTCGCCGTGCTGCTGCTGTCCTGGCTGCCGGACCGCCGGCACCGGTGCGGACCGGATGCGTGCCGCTGGTGGCGCTGCTGATCCTTGGCCGGCTGATGCGCCGGCTGTTGCTGATGGTGGGTGTGGTGGTGGTGGTTCCGGGAGGAAAGGTTCGGGCTCTGGCCGTACACCGAGTTCGGGTGCAGCGAGGGCGGACTGAGCGTGTAGCTTTGGGTGGGGCTTACGAACGAGTTGAGGCGCCGGACGCCCACGATCACCTCCCCGTTGCCACCGTCCTCGGCCCGCATCGACAGGGACTGATGGAGGTGGTGGAGCGTAAAGGAGTGGTTTGGGGAAGAAACAAAATCGAAGGAAAGAAAAGAAAAAAACACATTCGATTGAAAGCACCCATGCGAGCCTGTTGCTCCCTGTGTCTGTTTGTTCCTTCTCCTGTCTCTTTGTCTCTCTCTATCTCTGTCTCGTTCTCAGTGGATCAAAGTTCCACTGGACCCTATGGAACTCTCCCGAATATTTAAAACGGTTCTGCTCCACTGCCAAAACGCAGGGTCACGATGGACGGTTGTGAGCTGATTATGAATAACATTCCATCTATGTGTATTGCCATGAATGTGTGTGTGTGTGTCTGATACGAGATAATGGTACAGATGGTACAATACTACACGGCTAGATGGAGCGAATGGTGGTAGGTGGAAAATGATATCATGTTCACCGAAATTTCCGCCTTTTCCCCCCTGATTTCCGGAGGGAAAGGAGTAAAGAAAACAAAATAATAATCAATAACACATCCACATACATAAGTATCTGTGTGACAGAGTGAATAGCTTTCTGGAGGTACCAAGGTCCAATATGATGAGCCCAAAGCCAAGCACACGACACTAAACGACCATTCACACGCGTCATACATAGGCATCGCTAACCCTTGAATGCGTCATGCAAGATAAAGGTGGCTCGAAACGGTGTACGACAAAATAAACGATGTCGAATTGGCCAATTTAATTTTCCATCAAAATGTATTGGGTGGAAGGAAAAGTTAGCTGAAATTTATTCAACACAATTTAAACTTGGTATTTTATCGTAACAATAGCTAATTACCTTTGATCTGATTGAAATTCCTGAATGAAATGTCCAGAAAACATTTTTACTACCTGTAGATCCATTTTTACTAGTAAAATATGTAATATTAACTGCACTGCAGCTGTTTTGATTAAGTTGAAATTTGTTTTGACTAGTTCAAGATTGGTTTACGGAGCGTGTATGCCTAATGTTTCATGTTTAGACACTCTTATCTCAGGGTAATAAAATAAACCCCCAAAAAAGGGAAGGATTTTCGAAGATCAAATCAATCTATATTTTGGTACCATATCTCATGAGTAATTTATCACTAAAGACGACCACAACTAGGACACTATCCTTTTTGATTTCGCCTTCTTGAGGGGCAAATGATTCTAATTTTGGGCACTGCTCCAGTTATCAGTTATCAACCGCACTGTATTTTTTTTATTTTTCTTTATATTTGTAAGGAAATATAGCTTTAGCAGTTGGTCATAAATCATAGAGGTTAGCAGTCAATTGCAACCACGGTATTGTGGAGGAAGCTGGACTCACCACAACTTAATCCTCAAAACGATTCAAACTTTTACATGCAACTGTCAAAACTTTCCCACTGTTTTTGATCAAATGAATGACTCGACCTCTGTATTATGTAGTCTTTGCATCCAAATTTCGAGGCATACGCAAGGTGGTCTAGATAGACTACAGGTGGGTTCTTAGCTCTGATTTTGGTAGCCATGATGGATGGAGGTTTCTACGGAGATTAGCAGCTAGGGAGTTATGGTTGTTAAGAACTTTGTATGAGTTGCTAAGGTACTCTTGAACACTCCCTAGCTATCAATTGAAGATTTGTCAAAGTACACTGGACCGATCTGTAGTAATTGATGGACCTTGGGCGTACGAGAGTTGAAGAGTTTCATTGGGAGACTGTTCAGATGGCACAGTAGGCGTATGATCTCTTTCAGTGGCGAATCTAAAGGTAGGCGGACTAGGCGGTCGCCTGGGGCCCCGCCGATTTAGGGGCCCCGTAGATCGCCAATCTATAGTATGCCGTACGGACAGAGTACTAGCGAAGGGCCCCGGAAGGATGGTCGTTGGGGCCCGGAGGCAGGCGAATCACTTGCACCCCCGCCCCCCCCCCTCCCGTCAGCAAAAATTTTAGAGCCTGTGACTGATATTCGAAGGGGTCCCCGACGGCATTTCAAGTTTACTGTTCAATCTCCCAACAGCAAGTTTAGTGCCACTACTCCCCCCCTCGCCCCAACAACATTTATCAGTTACAGGGGGCCTCAACTCGTCTTTTCGCCTAGGGCCCCCGATACCCTTAATCCGCCACTGATCTCTTTGTGAATCCTTAATAAGGACATGATCTATAACGATTGAAGAGAGTCCACACAAACGTAACAGGTTGGCTGATAAGTCCCCGATCTGACACATAGATGGCGCCGCTAGTATTAAATGCATATTTTTTTATATAGTACCAACCTTCAAATGATTCGTGTCAAAATTTGACGTCTGTATGTCAATTAGTTTGTGAGACAGAGCGTCTTTTGTCAAGCAACTTTTGTGTTGTGTTGTTCCACCAAGACAACGCACCGTGCCACAAGTCATTGAGAACGATGGCAAAAATTCATGAATTGGGCATCCTTTTGAGGTCTGAGAACAAGAAAAAGTCGCTGGGGGCCAGATCTGTAGAATACGGTGGGTGGGGAAGCAATTCGAAGCCCAATTCATGAATTTTTGCCATCGTTCTCAATGACTTGTGGCACGGTCATTGAGGCACGGTCACAGCCAACCTGTTATCAAAAACTGCGTCTTCTTCTTCTTTTTATTTGGCACAACAATCTAAGTCGGTCGAGATCTGCCTACAGTCTACTCTAAAGCGCTTGGCTACCTGTGTCTATTTTATGTACTCATAGCAGGACAATCAGTCCTGATTATCCACACGTGGAGTTTATCAATAAAATCTACAGAAAACTCACATTTAAATCGTAATTTTGCCGTCGTGAATATAAAATATGATTAAAATAGGGATGTAATAAGGAGATAACCAATGATTTTGCTTGAACCAGTCCAAACTTATTCCACAACCCAATTACCCATTGAAATCCAGTTTTTAAAGCCACCTGAAAGCAATTTTCACTCGCACGAGCACTTCAAGGGTTAGCAGCGTTTCCACCATCACCAACATCCCTGTTTTCCCCTCCACATTACAGTTACAGCCACTATCAATGAGCGATGGTGTGACCCTTTTCCCAGAGCGGTTAATGGTTAATGCAGCTTTTGCGTTAGTATGTGAGTGTGTTTGCATATGTGTGTGTGTTTGTATGAGAAATATTTACAGCGCTATAGGAAGAGTGAAAGCTCTATTGATTACCGATTGGTTAGTGTTTGTGTTAGTAGTGTCAGTAGTAGTGTTGCTGATAAACACCAAATGTTCCATGCTACGATCATACATACGAAATGCTAGGTTCTAAAAGTAGAAATAAAAAAAAAACGGGGGAAATGGTGGGAAACACAAGATCGAGTAACGAAAAATAATCAGCGTGTGTGAGATGAGGGAGTGACCGACCAAGAAACGGGGAAGGAAAGAGAGAATGCGCGTACAACGAATCAATTAATTTAATCGACAAAAGGCTACGCCACCATGGCGTAGTGTTTTTGTGGGCTGAAGGGGACCTTCGTCCGTCAATCAAGCTGCGATGCTGCTTGTGAATAAATAATTGTCTCTTCCACGTTTCTTCCTTTCCCATTTCCCTGTTCTCAGCAAAACGGAACCCTCGATCGATCCACTTGAGGTTGGGCGAGATTGTATGACGCTACCGAAGTTAATTAGTGATGAGAGGGTGATGCGTAAAATGCGACAGTACTAACACACTACGGATGGGTGTTGTAAAATGGCGGAAGTGTCCAAAATGGGCAACAGTGTGTGGGAGTGTGCGTGTCCATATGTGTGGTCCGTGTGGTGACTGTGAGACTGTTCATTCACACCGGACCCGGACGACTCACCTGCAGGCTCGTGTAGCTGCTGTACTTCCGCTTCGGCCCGAAGGAAAATCCGCCGTGCGAGCTTTCGTTGACGTGGCGATGGCGCAGCAGCAGCGCTCGCATGATGACCGCCTTATCATCCTCGTGGATCAGCTCATCAACGACCATCTAAAAAACATGGGATTGGGAGCAAGAGACGGTTCTATTTTTGAGACCATCCAAAAAAACGGGACCACCTCGCGCGCCCATCCTTACCTGCTCCACCACGCGGTACGCCACCGAGGGCAGATCCTTCTCCTCCAGGTCCATCAGCACGACGCCCGTCTCGAGGCAGCGGCGCAGATTGAGCAGCGAGTGGAACGACAGGGAGGCGACGTGTGGCCGGCCCCACCGGTCCGCGCCCTCCTCCACGTCCTCCTCGTACTTGATCCAGCGGGCCGTCTCCTTCCACTCCCGGTCCTCCCCGCTGCCGGTCAGCTCGTCCAGCTGCACGAACACCTCGTGCGGGCTGTGGTCGTACATCTTCTTGTACTTGCTCGAGGGTAGCAGGTGCTGGAGCGGCGGCGCCGCCTCCTTCCGGTTGATGTTCACCAGCGACGTGCCCGACTGGGCGCTGACCTTGTGGCGGCGCAGGGCCCGCGGATCGTCCGACCGGTGCGACGTCAGCTCGTCGATGTCGGCCTCCTGCAGCGTCGCATCCTCCGGCTGGACCGAGATGCGGCGCCCGGTCGGGCCACCCTCGGTACCGCTCTGCCGTCGCCATTCGGGATGGTACTCTTGCAGCGAAAACTTCCGCGATTTGTGCGGATGATGCCGTCTATGAGCAGAGAAATAGTGTTAATGCCCTTGCTTGTTCGATCGCTTTTCGCTTCATCAACGCCTCAAACAAAGACAAATTGCTGCACCGAAAGAGGCCCGGGGCCCATTTCCGGGACACGGATATTGAACAACAACAATGGCAAACGGAAAAGGGAAAACGGTTTATCCTCATGCCAGACTGCCCCGGGATTCCAATGCAAGCTGGCATGAAATACAGTGCGTAACACAACTTTGCAACCCAACGTAGTTTTGGGGTAAAATAAACAAAAAGGTTGTGTTGCGCACTGTATTAAGGGTTTCTTACTTTAACAGAGACTATTGGCATACTTAATTCGGACGTGCCAGCTCTGTACAATATAGTAAGAAACCCTGTAAAAAAGCACTATAAAAATGTAAAAGAATTAGCATTTTATCAGCAAATCAGTATAACATTATAAGTTTAAATAAACACATTAAAGCCATGCAATTTGCACAAGTAGAGAAAGAAATGAACAAAAAAAAATATGCGCCCACTTCTCAGACCTGGGACCGCAGACCACCCCATCACACCCACTAACCTTTTGCTTCGGACGGGTTTGCTTTGCAGCAGTTTCCTTAAACGATTAAACGCAACGCGAAACGGGAGGAAAGGACAAAACTTGAGCGTGAGCGTGACAACTTTGTGGTTGACATGTTATTGTTTTGTATTGTTTTTTTTTTTTTAGTTTCTTCGATTAAGTTTACGTCCCTTGTTTATCCGTTCGGATTAAGGGGTGAAAAGTTTTAAGTGCATTGTGTGTTGGATTTCAATGGGAAATTTCACTAGAAACGAGAAAACACTAGAACAATGCAAGGGTTAAAAGAGGGGGGGGGGGTGGGGGCGGGGGCGACCACTCAAGAATGCTTTGAGTTGAGTGCCGCACGCCCTATTATGCCACACCCGCATCATTGGCACACTTGAGCCCGAGCGCACAGTGGAAGTAGGTTTTTTGCGCCCCTGGAAGTTATGCTACACCGCACCCGCAAAAGCCGGCCTACTGACTAGTGTTGGGTAAATCTGATTCAGATTCATGATTTTAAACAAATCTTTGAAATGATTCAATTAATTTTAATCTCGGATGGAAAGATTCAATTAATAACGAATCTCTTGAGATTCATAAATCTCCAAGGATTCATAGAGCTTGAGCTTCTTCTATTATTCAGTGCTGCAAAATGTCACTATCATTGTCATAAAAAAAATCTGACTGAAACAAAATACATATCAGTGTCACGTACTCAATTGTGATAATCAGATGGGATACTCAAAGCGGTTGGTATGATCAGTACATGCTTCATGACATTTTTGCAACTATCGCTTGACCAGTCCTTATGTCATGACTTTTTTTTTTGACTGTGATCAGTTCTGCAAAATGTCACTGACACATTCATGACAAAATCCAGCTGACACAAAATCATGTCAGCGTCACGAGCTCTACTGTGATGATCAGAGGCGAGACTCAAACAGAAGGTGCGACCATCACATGCTTGGTGACATTGTTTGCAACTAACTCTTGGTCAGTCACTTGGTTGCGACATTTTCAGTCGGTGATCATTGCGATAGTCATGGGATATATGCGGTGCGTGCGAGTGGTTCCAAGAAACAAAATGAGCATGTTTTCTCGCTCTGTTTGACCCGACAGATAATCAAAACAGACAGAATGAGAAAGAATACCCATTTTGTTGCTTAGGACCAGACGCCAAGTATATTCCAAGAATGTCGTGATTATCGCCGACAACAATGTCGTGACCAAGTGAGTGACCAAGAGTTGAGTGCTAATCAAAATGTCACCAAGCATGTGATTGATCCTCGTACTGTTTGAGTCCCGTCACTGATCATTTCAGTTGTGGACGTGAGCTTATTTGAGCTTCGTTTCAGTCATGAGTGTTGGTGACTGAAACAGTGACATTTGGCAGCTTGTCCTTCAGAGTATCGCGTTGCACACAAGAATTCGAATGTCGCGATGTCATGACGCACTTTTACTGAGTATCAGCAATGAGCATCAAGCTACCACGGCGATATGTTAATTGTTTTTGTTGGTGAACATCTCGTGACGCTGATGAAATTTTGTAGCACTGTTATTATTCTTCTTGGCGTAACAACCTACGTAGTCATGACAGCCTATACAGGCTTTCGTGACTTCTTGGCAAGTACCACGCAGCCGGATAGTTTGTTTTGCTACGAGGAGACAGTCTATGCGGGGTTTGAACCCACGACGGGCATATTATCAAGTCGTGCACTGTACCATGGGATCGTGCAAATTTAGTATTTTGAATTTGATACATCTCTAAAGATTCGAGAATCCCTGGAGTTTTATGAATTATAATTTGAAGAATCATCTTTGAGGATTCATGAATCCTTGTAGTTTCATCAGTCTTTAAAGATTTTTGAACCTTTGGAATTTCGATTGAAGATTCGAATCACTCATTGCTGAAGATTCATACGAATAAAACTCAACGAAAGATTCATGCAACCCAACGTTACTACTACTTACTCGGTACGTCGCCGGCGCTCCTCGTTAGTGTCCTCTAGCGGCAAACCCTCGATCGGCGCTCCCTTGTTGTCTTTGTCAAAGTGCACATTCCTTCTGGCGCTTGTGTCCTGGAGCGGAGAAAGCAAATGCTCATATTGATCACCAATCGTCCCCACACAGCGCTACACCCCCCCCCCCGCACTACTTACCCACTGTTCGCCCTGCACCGTGCCCTGATCGACCACCGGCTCGTCGTGCACGGTTTCGCTGAAATCGTTCGACGTGTTGTCCGCTAGCGTGGTGTTGTTCGCGGTGGACGAGAGTTTCGTGTCGGTCGGCTCGCTCTTGGACGAGAACGAGATCGGGCTGGTCGGGGTGGTGGTCGGCGGGGACGCCGCAACCGGCTTGCTGCGGCCCTGCTGCTCATTGCTGCTGGCGGAGGGCTTGTTGTTGCTGGTAGTAGTGCTGCTGCTGTTGTTGTTGTTGTTATTGTTGCTCGCACTGGACGTGGCGTCCGCGCTGTCCGGGACGCGGTGCGCTTCGTCGTACTTGAGCGGCGAGTTGTCCAGGATGACTTCGTCCTGCAGCCGGTTCAGTTCGAAACGTTCCTTCTCGGCGGTCGTACCGAACACGCGCTCGATTTCGTCGTCCAGGTGGACCTCGTTCGGGTCATCGTTGCTTGTCTGTGCGGGAGAACGGGAGTTGGGAATCAATTTGACGGTCGATTATCGAAACGGATAGAAAATTCCTTTTACATATTTAAACCTAAAATCACAACTTGTTGCAACCGGCTTTTATCACCGCTTTCATCGCGGAAAAAAATGAAATGCAGACGTAACAGGGTAGGAAAGGGAGAATCTGAAACAATCTAACGAAACGGTATAGGTAACACACACACGACAATCAGGCGCGCAGCAATCAACACGACCGTGTACCGTGCTAAGCACCGTAGTTGCTGCCAGTCACGCGATCTTAGCTTTATCGAACGTCACCGGTCAGTGATTATTTGGAATAACCCTGGAGCGAGGACCGGTCGCACCACCGCGTTCGGTACATTTTTCCTTTCGTGACAAAAGCGGCCCGGTACAGAGCGTGTCGGTAGTCGAATTGAAACGACTGGGGGGACTATAAATAAACCGAATCACAACGGCCCTAAAAATCGCTGCCAAAATGTCGACCGAGACCGTGACAGTGACATTCAACCGTTTATAAGTTGAAGGTGCGTTACCAAGCAACTGCCTCCTGCCCCGAATATAAGAGAGTGTTCTAGGTAGGTAAGTTTGTTTAAAGGAAATCGATTGGTAGGGATTTTTATAAAGGCTAGGAGGGTTTTTCCCCCTTTTGCGTTGTGTGGCAAACATTTTTATTAATTTTGAAAACTGCTCAATTGCTACAACGGTCAAGGGCGCACAGTAACTCACAGTAGCAATTGCTCGTACAAGTTGGCACCAATTCATGGGCAGCACTGAACCGGGAAACAGGTGCTTGCTTTGAGCGCTACGCCTTTAATGAACCGTTGTTGAGCCGCCCACAACCCTTCTTCTTCGATTTCGATGTTCGAGAAACAGTCCAACTGCTGCCAGCTAATAGTGCAGATCGGGGTAGGAATCAGTTTCGTATCGTTTAGCACACCGCTGAGCGCTACCAAATAACGCACGTCATCATCCCATCGCCACAGCTCTCGAGCTGGAAGTGTGGAAATTCAGTTTTAAGTGGTTTCATCGCCGGTGCGCTCTTATTACCAGGAACGCTATTTCCGATTCGTACGGCCGTATTTCCTCGTACCGGTAGTGAAATAAAATATGTTACACCCAGCAACTAGCTTAATGGGTTCGCTTTGCCAGTGGTGGCTCAAGCGTGGTACGGTACGGACGGTACTGGCCTGCCTCAGGCGATGCTACGAACGGCACAACAGTGTCCACCGTGAGCTCATCGCTGTACCGGTGCTTCGGTGAGGCCAGCTGTAAAATGTAACCAGCAACAGCAAAATAAACCCCAAAAACAAAACTAACGGTGCGTTTAGAGGAGGAAACGCGAAGCTTCTTTCGAGGAAGAAGCCCATGGAGACGCCCAGTAGTTTGTGAAGTGATGGGAAGGATTGATTCCAATTGGATTGGGTTTAGAAGAAAAGCCCAGTAATGCGGGGAGGAGTGTTAGTTTCGATGGAAATAGTTTCCTTCAATAAAGAGCCCGTATTGTGGAGCGAAAACTGCAAACCGTGTTTCCATTACTCACCACAACGATTCACCCAACGACTCTCTCGCTTGATGCGTGTGTTCGTGCAATACGCGCAGCTCAAGTGTGTGGTGTTTTGGTGGCTTTTCGCTACTGTTCAACTGTTAACACACACTCACCAGGGCAACACTTGCGCATACACAGAAGCACACTATTCTTCTCGAAATTATCAATACCGTACGCACTTCTAGAGGCCAACTACACTATCAGCAAGTCCCAATCGATTGATGTTGTGACGGGATGTGTGAAGTACGAGACATTAAACTGCCACCTGATTATTAGTTTGATAATTGTCGCTGCTTCGCGAGGCCGTTCGTTGAAGTGTACCGTCGGCAAATCACTGCAATCGCAAAAGGGCCACTTAAACCGGGAGGTTTGGATTTAGTCAAACAATTATCACTACACCACAAGAGCCGCTCACTGCTGCTGCTGATGCTGCCACGCTGCATTGCTTTTTTTCCTGCGACGCATTTTTCTTTTTCTTATCGCCCGGCGCGCACTTTGCACAAGGATCCAAGAAGGCTAGTGGGTTGTCTGGGAGAAATTGAAAACAGCACAACAATTAAACACACACTCCAACGGTTACTTATCGCCGGGGCGTGGAAAGCGCGTTGCTGCGTGCCGGTGGATTGGCGCGCATCGCTTGACAACACACGCGCCCGCGCTCTACCTATTAGCATATTTATTTTATTATAATACACAGCCTGTGTCCCCTTATGCTGCTGCCGTTTCGTGCGCGCTTGCCGAACCATTAAAACTTCCATTGGCGTGCGGCGGCTGATGCAATAAGCAATGACGGTGAGCATGGTTTTGCTACTATTTGCCGTTTGAACAATGGTCCGACACACCGAGACAAACGATGTCAACAAGATAAAGTGCTTGCGTGTTGGGGTTGAAGGGAAGAAAGAAAGTAGGGAGGGAGACACACGCGAAACGTTTAGAAACGAAGACAATAAATGATATCTCGACACGATGGCGCGACACAGAGAGAGAGAGAGAGAGAGAGAGAGAGAGCGCAAAGGAAAAAATCGACCAACCCTGTTCAAAGGTGCATCGGGTCTGATGGGGTTTGTGTGACTAAAGGGATAGTTTTTCTTTTGCAAGAGTGTAACTTTAATCTTACACCCAACCAATGCAAATTTAATTTCAACTTTTCAAACTTTAAAACAAATCCAATTTGGCCGCACAACAAAAGGTAAAGTCCGTTGCTGGCCAAAAACAAAATCTCACAACCCCCATAGGCCCTTCCCCCCCCCCCCCCAAAGACGCAAGACAGGCAAGGCAGAGGCAGTCTGGCAAGTTTGTGCGAGTTCGTGTTCGGGGTCAACATAACATAATTTGCATAAACACGCGCATAAATTTGCCAGTTTTATTAATCCCTCGCGTGGCCTTTGCCAAACGCCGCTTTCTCCTTATCGTTGCCGGGGTGTTGTGACCCTTTGTGCGGTGACCCCCCTGTCTACGAGAAGTTTTTGAGCTGCTTTTGTAATCGAATTTGCACGATTCGGTGGATCGGTAGAGTGGGTCGATTCATTGGGCAAAGCATGAGCTAATACTAATAATTTTGTTTTGTTTTAATTTTGCGTTCAAATGCAATTGTTAACCGTTGCGGGATTTTGACCCTTTTTCTGAGCTATGCTCGAATAAAATAAAACGCTACAGCACTGGCCACAGCTCCTGCCCGCCTGTTTAGACGCAATCGAAAATAGAACTGTTTGCGAATGTTTTGTTTATTACGAATCACGCCTCCATTTTGCCTTCCCTTCGCTCACGGACGCTTTGCAGTTTTTGGATTCATTTTGTTTGGTGCAATATAGTTTGCCCCTTCCAGTGCAAAAGAAAGCAAAAAGAGGTGCAAAGACACACACATACATCAACGTCATGCCGTACACCGGGCGGATGGACAAAAAATAGATACTGAGAAGCGAGTTAGAATTTTGACTTTAAAGCTCTCCGTTGGGGAAGGTGAATGAGGTGAGCGGAATTGATTTTTGTGCTGTGAGTGTGGTCAGGTTCAGGAACACACAGGCCACTTTTAAGCTAGAAAAAGACGAGGTTTTGGGGTGTTGTGTTGATGCAGTTTTCCCCAAATGAGCCAGATAGAGGAGTGCAACTTCACAAAATCACAAGCAATTTGGAATGGTTTCCTCTCCCTTTAAACGTACACACACACATTCACACACACGCACACTATATCTCCCGGGGATCACCTGGTAATCACAATCACACTTTGCACCAAACCGTTTTCACTGCCGCTGGGACAGCCCAGAAGCTAGCTGGGAACGGTAAGAAGCAGGTGTAGCAGGCCCCACCCCGCACTGGGTTGGCGCAACGAATGCCCGATGCTTTCCCGTCAAGGTTCCAGCCACATCTGAGCTAGCGCGGTCACGGCGGCGCTCGACCCACATCTTGCTTTGCGAGGTCGGGATTTTTGTTTCTGTACGGGAGGAAAATCGTGCCAAGGGATGAGGAAAAACTCTCCAGCTTTGCTCGAGTGCTGCTGCTATCTCACCACTCTCTTGCGAGTTTTTTGGCTGGGCGCGGGGAGAGAGTGGGCGCTACTGTTTTGTCAACTTTACCCCCACCATCGTCGCCATTGCCGGTGGAACGGTGTGGCGTTGGATGCGCAAAGGGGACGAAGGAGGGATGGGCTGGGAAATGGAACAGCGTGATGGACCACGAGGATATTGCTTCTCTATGACGGAGAGTAAAAACGATGAGCAGAAGAGCGAGTGGCACGCGAACAAGGGTTCGTTTCAAGAGGTTGTTTTTTCCTGTTTCGATAATTAACAGTGAGTGATAATGGTGTAGGTTTCAATTAAATTATTTATATTTTATTGGACTTTTTAATTCAAAGAACTTTAAGAGTATACGAAAATAGGTCATTTGTTAAAACCAATTTATTAAAATAATTATACTAAACATTTGCATACAACTGTACTTCAAATGCCCTCTGTAGATGAATCTCATCACCTGAAGGGCTCGTCCTCGTAACGCCTCTGTAACGGTGAGAATGAGATGTCAAGCAGGCGATGAGCGAAGCAGTGTGAGAACCTCATCACACGTGCCTGAGAGAGAGAGAGCAAAAAAGGGAGCAGCTAAAAGGGAAAACGCTTACTCTCACTCACCCACTGGCGCGCTGCCCATTCCCTGCTCGTGCTCCCGTCAACAGTTAATTTTTCACGGGCACTCGCACACCCATCATCCCCTTCCCGGGACTAGCAAAACGCTCCCTAACTGGGGCAATAGTGCGGCCCGTACCGCTGGTCAGGGAAATCCCACCGCGTGGAAAAGGGAAAGTGAGTCAGAGTGAGAGAGCGAGAGCGAGAGACCTTGCTCACTGTGACTGTGGAGAGAAATGAGCCACGATGGCGATGATGGTTCGCCGAGCTCAAGAAAGGGAAGGAAAAGCTCCACCACCGCCATCCGGCACGCGGGCGCACAGCTGATACGGGAGGACTGGACCTTTTTGTTTTTATTTGCACGGAAATGGAAAAGTGCGCGGGGTTTGGCTGCAGGTTCATACATGCTGGTTGCATCCTTCATTCATTCCCCCCCCTTTCCGTGATAACATGTGGGTCCCGCTCTCCCGCTATGGCACACTGTGAAGTGTGCGCTTTTTATTGACTGTTTGCTGATTTCATTATCAGTTTTGTTGTGCTCCAGTTGCTGGACGGTGTGTGTGTGTCTGACCCTATTTTTGGGTACATCTCTGTCTTGTGGAATGTGGACGTTTGAAGTATTTTTGGATCGATGACGTAGGAATGGATGCAATGTTGGGGTATTTTAGAGATAAAATACAATCAATTAATCGTTTGCGCCTAAAGCTAGGCAATCTGAACGGATATTTAAGTGGCTTACTATAGAGACATTTAAATGGGACATTTTGCGACCTTGTTCTTCAAACAAGTGTTGATCTTGATGTTTAGACTATTAATTTAAGGCGTCGCGAGCAAGATGTTATTGCACATCACTCTCATATTTCATTTACATCATAATAATGTTTAATTTCTTCAGCATGATTTTCAACTTTTTCACTGGAGTTTTGAAGCCGCATCTCATCAAGGTTTGAACAACATTTTTAAAATTAATATTACTTGATTTTTTTGCGTTACCACAACCAGTTGATTCAATTATAAATTATGTTTAACAAAATATTAGGAATTTTCAAACCATGCGCTCACACATTGTATGTGAAATTTCCATGCTTTACGCAATGAATAATCAGATTGTCACTTTATACAACTCATCAAACTAAAGCTAATCCATTATCATTTTCACCTTTATCAAATTGGAACGCATTTGCAATAAAAATGCATTAAAATGCATTTAAAATTAATTTTGAAAATGTTGTACAATTCTTGATGAGATGCGGCTTCCATCCCCCGGTGAAAAAACGGCTTGAAACCCCCTTTAACACGTTTAATAAAAGCAAATGAAATGCAATATTTTCAGTCACACAAAATACTGAAATAAAAATCTAATACAAACACGCTCAACCTATAAGCTTTCGTGCCAATCCTAGATAGAAGATCTTTAATATTCGCCACTCGTTCACCTCATTGTCTCGGTTTGTTTGCTTGCAGGCTTGTTCCATTACCGTCCACAAAGACAGCATTACATAGACAACATAGCGCACACTTTGGGGTCTTGCTGAGTGAAGCTCCATCCATCCATCAATCATAGCCACCCAGTGACACTCTAGAATAGTGCCCCGTCCCCCCTTCAAACCCAAGAGCACGGACAAACAAGGGCTTTGTTGTGTGCACTTAGCCCGTTCTCGAAGAGGATGGGATGGGCTAGATTTCATTACAGCACGGCACGACACGACACGGCAGAGGAGGAGCAGTCCATAAAAAAGCCTCAATCACCCCCATCGCTCGCCACTGTGTCACCGTCATTCGGCACTCCGTGTGCTCCATTTTCGCCGCAGCATCTACTGCAGAGGTCTAGGTCAATGTTTGCCACCACAATAGCCACTGGACTGGCGATGAAAAGGAGGACACACTCAAACACTGACACACGATAAAGCCACCGTTGTTAACGACACCAGCACAGGACTGCTTCACGAGATGAGTCCATTCAACGATGACATAAATTAGCTACACGATAGGACAAATGATGAATATGGCGTCAAAATCAACCTGGACGCTGCCAGCTAAATGCAGCCGACTGATTCGCACGTTGACTGCTTTAACAACTTACAATGATACAGTATTGGTCCCGCAGCCGCCACCCGGTAGGGCTGCCGAACGGTGTCGGCGAGCTGTCGACGGCAGCAATCGCTAGCAAACGGTTCATCCTTCACTCACGCTGCAGCCCGCACATTCACTTTTAAAGATCAGCAACAATTTTCGATCACTCGCACTTTTCACAGGAACAGGTCCTGCCTCAACCGGCAACGAAACCGAAATGAATGATCGAACTGCCCCGACCGGTAAAGCCTTATTTCTCTTAGGTAGGTGATCGAGCGCCGATCGGTGTTGTGCCCAAATACACACGTGACCGGCCGGATGGATTGGTGGATGCATCACGAAATGTTAATTTCGCTAATTGAGCGACGTTTTCGTCGCCTGCTTCGACGAGAAAACCCCGCATGCACGACCATCCGGGGTGGGGGTATGGTGATCGAGCGAGAGGGAAGATTCAAACCAATCATCAAAACAAAGCAACCCATTTGTTTCGTTTAGCACGCGTATGACGTAGCGTATTTGTCACCGCTGGCAGCGATGAAAGCGATTCCCGATCCGGCTCGATAAGAACGGCACACAACGGGCAAGACTCTATTTTCGGGCTATCAATTATTAACCGGGCTGGGAGTTTCCTGTGAAAAATAGCGTTTCTATTTTAAGCCTTCACAGCCAATTGGAAAGGCAAATATTGGAAGTTTTTTAAACTTGAAGTTCCGTCATTGGTGGAAAAATTGTGCGTTGGCAGGAGCTATCTCGATCGTGAATCGATTGGTTCATGTCGCGGCCACATGAAAGGGTAAACACAGAGCCGCGTTGTGTTGCGGGGGTGGTGCAGAACAATTTTGTGCTTTCTATGACTGTGTGTCGTTTGCTGAAGCACATCCCGGTTAAATACACAGACAGACACAACAGAGGAGAACTTTTGTGTTGTTCTTGTTTGACGCGCTGTTTGACTTTTTAACGGAAATAAACTCAATAGGCAGCACCACGGGGGGAATGCATTTTTGATGCTCCGTAACGACTTGTGAGTACACACATTCACACGTCGAGCGGGTCATTTGTCAGTCGGCCGGAAGATTCGAAGGGTGTGTGGGTGTGAGGCACGATGGATCGATAGCGTTATGGTCAAGGTCAAGAGCACTAATCACTTCTTACGTAGCTTTGGTTCATGGAAAATACCAAAAATGTTGTACTTTTACGATATTGTTTTTTTAAACTGAAGTAAGTAAGAACGTTTTCGCTTTATATTGAACGTTTAAGGGGTGGTAAATGCAAACATTAAAAGAACAACAGTCACTTTTACAACCTGCCACGTGACCTAATGGAGACGCCTAATGTTTTATATAATTATTAATATTTTTCTAATATTCCCCAACAAAATGTGTGCATCTGAATTGCCCTAAAAAGCTACAAAAACAACCACTGACAACAGTTACCTACCAAAAATCCTTTGGCTTTGAATTTTAAAATCGGAATTATTTTGCTCATTTTAAAGCTGCCCGGTGACCGGTTTCAAGCTTTCCACAACGACAACCAGCACACTGCTCTTTACCGGCTGGCGGGACACTGTACACTTGTCACTCGTCCCGTTGCATGTTTCCCCAGTGGGAAGGGAACTGGCACGGCACGAACCAAACGGACAGCACGCGTATCCAATTACACTTATCGGGTTCGGACACACACGGACGTCGCGTTACCGTCCGGAGCCGCACGACGAACACTGACTGGGCCGGGAGACCACGGCAAGAAGCCCACTGGTCCGACCCAACGAGCCTCCCGAACCTGGGTGACGCCAGCGACAGCACGTGGGAGCGTCCGTTGTCTGGTTGTTGCGTGTAGGTGTGTGTGGTGTATAACGCAACAACCTTAAAGGAATATTCCTGTAACTTCATGCTGTAACTGGTTGACTCACTTGGAAGTACAGTACAGGACGGCGACACACCATTTGGGGGTGCCTACACTATGGTTTATAATAATTGAATCTGTATTTAAATGCACATTTTGAAAGTGTACATTTGATGCAAAACCCATAAAATTGTTCCATATTTTTGCTGGTTATCTTCCAACTGGAACGAACAACCCTGTACATTCTGCTAGAATAAAGCATGTACTCCATTACACCGTTACACACGCCGCGTGAGTCATGAAAGGTGAACTTCCTCCCTTTAAAAACGGAGGCCGCATCGGTGTGCATCGGGTTTCCGCGTCGCGGCACCTGATGCGTGGACGTGAAGCGCAAAAGTAGAGCGCAAAAGTAAAAATCAATCAATATAATGTGCATTCCGATGCGACGTGGCTCGAACGCACCAACCGCCGACCGTCTGAAGGGAGGAGAGAGAGAGAGGGGGGTAGTGTCAGGGATGGTGTGAAATACCAGTTTTTCACTACCAACAAGCACCTGACCTGGCTGATGATCTCGTGCACCTTGTCTGCGTATGGGAAGGTGTGAGCTGGTTTGACCATATTCAATTGATGCTGATAACGTTATGATGCTTGTTTGGTGGTTGCATCAAAGTGTATTTAACAGGGACGGGATGCATTGCTTCCTTAAACAAGCTCTCAATGGGTTGATTGTTGGGTGCAACACAAAACGGAAATAAATTGAAGTAGTTCTCCTAGGCACACCTGCTCTTCATTCGAGCGTTGAACTTGGGTGACAATAATAAAATGGTTTTATTTAACGTTTGCATTTAAAAAAATTGACAAAAATTGTCGATTTAATGGGTTTATCTACACCCGCACTATCAAAACGTTAATTACACTTTCAGTAATAGTATCCCCTGAGTCTGTAGACAAAATTTGACACCTCTATCAGTTGAATTCTAACCGTGATGGGCAAAACAGTGATGCAACTATGTTTAGAAGCGTGCACGATCAAAGAACAGCACCTCGTAGCGTCTAAAACGGACTCCGTGCGGCAGTTTGTGGACGTCCTATAAGGTTGTTCTGACATTTACAACATTTTGGCACTATTAGACAACAATTAGAGCATCGAAAGAAATCCCAGTTCCGAGACTTGAGCTTCCAAAGGAAGTAGAAAATGAAGACTGAGGGACAAGAAGCTACATCACTGCGTTAGCTTGGCATCGGGAGGTCGATGCAACCGGCCAAACAGTGAAAGTGAATTGCTTGAACTTACACGTCTGGAAGCAGAAATCGCAGAATCACACTGGCTTCGCAGCGGCAAGCAATGGCGCCAACACTCTATGCAATCATTTTAGACGAATTTTTGATGGAATCTCGATATGACACCTTCCTAGTCGTTGACAACATTCTCCAGTTGTGCTTCATCGAATTTTTTTGGACAAATATGAGGCAAAAACTCTACTTCAACAATTTTATGGCGAAAACTAAGGAGCTATTATTAAACATCGAAGATCCTAGATCTTAAGACTTGCCTACATGCATGTCTTCGTCCGCGATGGTAAAATTTCCGCATAATTGACAAAAAATGGTCGCAAGGTCGTAGATTTATTTTTGCAATTGAGATTCAATCATTACCTTTCAAAGGATGTTCATGCAAAGAAGATGCTTCGATGTGCTACTGCTTCGATGGCGCTTTTTGTTCAACAGCTGATATATGAGGAACCCGTTTGACCCTGATTAACGACCTTAGCCTAACTTATTGCTAATTGGCCCTAAAATCGCTAATATAGTTGTCTCATATTGAGTGTGTTTTCGTCCTTCTCTATTCGATCATGGCGCCATCTGAAGTGTTAACGTCTATCTCGTTCGAGATGTTTTCGTGAAAGCTCATAAACATCTGCCTGTCAAATCCCGAACTAGGTAGATATCGGGCCAACACTTATTAAGAGCCAATTTTTGAGCTTTTTCGAATCTTTAAGTCACAATATCAGGTTGCATCAGGTTGCTTTATACCTGTCATGGAGCTCACCGTTTAAGAGCATTTTTGTATTTGCACCGGTGTGTGCAGAAACTATAGACATAAATAAAAATGAACCTAATCCATGAAATTGAAGAGTCTTGCAGCCAACCGGTTGCAAACGTTGATGAACGTAACTGAACTATAACTCCTCTGACACGTGTAGCAATCAACCGAGAGCAATAAACTTTGTCAAAAATGCGTTAATTGTACCTCGGGAACCAGTCTGCAAGCGCAACCATTATATTTATGTTTGCTCAGTTTCGTATACCTTCTGTCTGGAGTTAATATTAGCACCAGCTACTAAATCTTCCTGCAGACTTTACAAAAAATACAACCAAAAGAAAAGATAAAGACTTGCATAAATTAAGCATGATGCTTCCTACCTGACAGACGGTGGCAGTGCTTGCCAGTGTTCACCGTACAATCGGATGCCGGGACCTATCAAAGCGCCGCAACTCAATCAAGCAGGCTCAAACTGGCTGGCTCTATCAGCATTACGATGCGTGGTTGTGGGTTTTATTGCACAAACGCCCATAAAGCAGCATGACAGTTGCAACATAGCAGAGCAGTGGGCAGATAAACCGAACGTGAACCAAATTAAAAAGATGAAAGATAACGCACAATGTGATACGGGCGGGCCTCTAGACGCACGCTTTTCAGTTCGGAATTCAGTGGAGGTTAAGTAGCGTTGTATACCCTTGGTCTAAACGACTCCAGTCGCACAGTGCCTTATAAGCGTTCGTTCAGAAACAAAGCTTTCAGGTTTATTAAAGTCCTAAAAATAACCTTTTTTATAACCCTCCTTCAATGGTGTGCAATTTTGGTGTTGTAAATCTTCCCATTTGTCGATGGAATCTGAATCATTCTGCATGACATTATAATGCCGCTTATCGAAAGGTAGCTCCCGTTTCTGTGGGAAAGGCATTCCGCAAATCCTTTTATCACCACGGCTGACACGATAAGGTTGCAGTGCTTCTTTTTTTGGCAACCCTTTCCCCCAGGTCAGCTGAGCCTTTCCTATCGAACAGAGGTACAGCAAAAGTCCGAAATGGCTAAGGGTCCGCGTGTGAAAGTTACATCAGCACATAGCAACAAACCTTGGTATGGTTGTTATAAAAATTGATAAATTTAATACTAATTTGGACAGGTGACACCACTTACCTCCTTCGTGTGGAAGCCCAGAAAGGACAGTTTCCTCACATTATTGTCCCGGCGGCTCATCGTGTTGCTCTGGCGCAGCAGCTACACTAGGGGCACTACACTGCACGTGCTGTAGAACCACAGTTGGTAGAAGAGGATTTACCGTTCACTTCACTGCACTGTGTCACCCAAAGTCTCTGCCGTTTTGTTTTCACTACGACTTACGAAACACTTTATCGGTTAAATGCTGTTAAAGAACAAGTTGTTCAACAAAATTATTAATAATTTAAGCACTATCGCAGGAGCACACTTTTAATCGACTCGTAAAATGCACACACGACATACACACTGGAAAGAGGCACTCGCGCGCGCGCGGCATACACCAACAAGAAAGCAGTACGATCGCGAGCCAGCACGTCCCAGCTGCTACTGACCGCACGCTCTGTTCGAAGGGCAACTTTTGCACAACCGGCAACAACTCTCCACCGTGTGCGCTGTGTTCTCGTGTCGCGCGTCTTGCCGAAACTGATCTTCGCCCGCTGATATGGGGCATGGGCCACACGCTTCTTACGCGTTACGCAAAAGATACCGCACGATCACCACCACCACCACCACCACCACCCTTAGTGTAATCAATTTTGTATGGCAACCAAAAAAAAGCAGCTCCAAAAGCACAAGCACCAGCAGGTTCGATTATCTTCCCAAAACAAGAGGATAGAGAGAGAGAGAGAGAGAGAAAGAGAGGGATAGAGTAGGTGGTATCTTTATTTCTGAGCTGATAATGTAGCTGAACTTCTGGGACCCCAAACCCCCTT
This sequence comes from Anopheles arabiensis, assembly GCF_016920715.1. NCBI lineage: Eukaryota > Metazoa > Arthropoda > Insecta > Diptera > Culicidae > Anopheles > Anopheles arabiensis. Next base: position 98,791,547 of record NC_053517.1, read on the forward strand.
TTCGGAATAGATTGGGAAGTAACTGGGAGGGATCTTGTTTTATGACACCATAATTAAAGGCACTCTTATAGCACTGTGTGTGTTTGTGTGGGTATTTACAGAAGCTGATTCGAATTAAAAATACTTCATTTTGCTTTACTAATCATCATCGTTGTGCCTGATTCCACCAACAACCCGGAAAAGGGATGGATCTCCCATTCGGCAGGTTGGCTTACACAGTGTCACTATCTAGTGGAGGTTTAAGCTGAGTCCAAGATAAGACCTCCACAAATCACCTTTCAAAGGCTCAGCAACACCTCGTCACTATCACACTATCGGTTCACTCCATACATCGACTTTAAGGGGACTCGATGAGACGTGGAAGTATCAGGTTCTACCCCATCTAATCCCTGTGTAAGGATTAAAAGGTTTTCTGAGTGATTTATTTTCTGTCGCAAAAAAAACGCCTCTCAGCGTGTCCTTGAGTGACACACATCTTGCCATGCTTGTTTGCGCTACAGCGTCTACCAAAAGCTGAGCCGCAAAGTCCCGAGATCGAATCTTCCCTTCGCGCTGTGTGCAACAATCGTATCAAACAAATTGGAAAACTGCTGCTCCCCTGTTCCCGGAGCGCCGGTATGATTGATTTCATTTATCGTCACTGTCATTGTGCACCCATTCTTTGCAACCGCGGTCTGTGTGTTTGTGTTGTCATTGTTGCGGTGTGTCGTCTGTGCTCAACCACTACTGCCCTGTTTTTCCCCCGAAAAACGGAACAATTGAAAGCATGATTATGCTTCCAAGGGCCCGTTCTCCTCCACCGCCAATCGTGCGGCCTGAAAACGTGCTGCCAGAGTATTTACCCCCCCACGTCGGCGGCAGTGTGCAGTGTGTTTAAAGTATGTCCTGTGGGGCGAGGCGAGGCAGCAGTTGTTTGTCGAGTACGGAAGCTTTACTTGCTTGACTAGGTGGAATGTTGTTTACCGCACAATTTCGCCGCAACGAACAAATCAAGTGCCACGTTGGCCCCGTTGGGAGCGTAATCAATTTGTTTGATATTTACCTACACCTTCAACCACTGGGGTGGGGTATGAGGTTGGAGCAGAGTATTACGAAATGAAATTCAATTAACGAATCTTTTTGGTGCGGGAAATGGCGGCGAGGCGTGGAATGGCATTCCTTTCCCGCTCTTAAACTAATCCGCCTTTTAATCTGACCGGTGTGCATTTTATCGCACTTTAATCAGGGTGGAAGAGATTCGCAACTTGGTTTGCGAAGCTTGATGTCTCGCTTTTGAGGAAGAAAGTATGTGGGAAAATCAAATTGGAACCACATTGGATACGGCAGACAGTGTGGATAGAATTATGTTCAACAAGAAGCACAACCTACGCCCAACGACGTCTTCAATCTTGGATGGCACGTGACTCGCATATCGAACTACTAAAATCTACGAGCACAATGCCCTTTTAGCAGCACCTTCTCCCACCCCCCACCAGGAACATCACCTTCAAGACATCGGAAGGCACCGAGCGATAAAGGCCCACACACTGGTGGACGTTCTCCGCTACTGTCCGAACCGGTTATCGGTCGATATCGGTATCAATTCCAAATGACAGTGCTGACAGTTAGGCAGCAGCAGGAGCAGCAGCTCGGGAGGGTGCGCGAGAAAAGCAAGGTTTGCTAACCGATAAGGCAGTCTGAGGGTGGGCAGGGGGAGGAAGTGATTGATCGATTCTAGATCTTGAAGATACTAGCTGTACACCTCGTGGGGTGCTACCTGTTACCCGTGTGTGTGGCGCAGGTGACAGTGGGGCTGCTGCTGGTTATTTGGAGTTGGCGAGATTTATTTCGTATACTGCACACAACTTCAACTTGTTTACAAACTTGTTGGTCATCCCGGAAGAGTGTCATAAAAACAACTAGCGCCCACAAACAAACAATGGATCAAACGGAATGATAGTGGTCACCATAAACTGATATCAAGATAGTAGGAAGCATAGTTTTAAGGAACTCGAAAGCTAAAGATACGTCCTGGAAGCGGCTAATAGGGACTTTTACGATTCCAATAACAGGAAGTCTCCGACATACGCGGTTTTTTAGATGTGACAGTATGTACTTGGAGCAACTTGTACTGACCTGACATAAAAAAAAAACATTTAAAATCATTAAAAATGTTTAAAATTATATTATTTAGTCAGAATGATATGAAATAATTAACTTAGTGGTTAAAACTACTCCCCAACATGAATAATGAAATGAAAATTAGATATATTATGGCTGAAACCAAGTTACGCGGAAATTCGAGATACGCTGTTTCTTCTCGGTCCGCATTAGTAGCGCATCTCGGGGACAACCTGTAATATTTTTACATGGAATTTGACATTTGGAAGGTAACTACTATTTTATCATACCAAAACAGATGCCAACCTAGGGTTTCTGAGCTCTCAACGTATTTGCTAAGGTATATATAGTTCAGTGGACGGTCCCGTGGTACAGTCCTCAACTTGTACGACTTAAAAACATGACCGTTATGGATTCAAGCCTCATATCCTCCCGTTGCAAGGATTATCCGGCTGCGTCATACTGAATAAGTCTTGAAAGCCTATTTAGCAATGGACCAGGTGATCGATCTCGTGCCATACAATTGGACGGCTAATTTCAAAACATAAAATTTTGACAAAAATTACAGTTGTTTGCTTATTGAATGGGAGAAAAAACCCCCCAAACAAGAGTAAATTCCTGGAATGTTTACAATCTTGGAATTCTTTTTCGTTGTCGTGAAGCCCACTAGTTCAATAACGAAATTCCTCTTTGCAAAATGCACTGCTTCGTTAAACAAAAACAACTTTTCCAAATATTTAAGCTGCAAACTGCAAACGGGGATAATGAAATCTCGTAATTAAGAAAACAACACCCTCACCTCCCCCGTTCTATCCAACCCAATCTACAAAACAAACACACCGCACACCGGGTGCACCGGGTCCTCCCTTCAAACAGGCAAACCGCACTAATTTGCTCAATGACCCTTAAGCGATCGGCGTCGTCACCCTATCTCGCTTATGTCAACAGCAGCGGCGGTAGCAAAAAAGAAAAAAAGCTCCAACTCAGACATTAATTGAGGCAAATTAATGCATTACGTCATCCATAGGGGGATGAGGAGGGTGGAAAGGAATTTTGCAGGCGCTAGACGCCAGCGATCGGACCACTTCTTTCGGCGCTGGCGATAGTGATCGCTGCTGCTGCTGCTGCTGCTGCGGCTGCTAATTCCAGGGAGCTCAAACAGGTTGGAGCCGGTTTTGGACAGACTGTGGTGAGGTACTCCCTTTGATTGGAAGATCGTTCGCATTTACTATTTGTTCTGGGCGGGCCTTTTAGCCGGGCAGGGAAAATTGCGTCTCACAGCACACCATATCCTTGGGCGGGTTGGCCAGTACCTTGAACTACAAACCGCTCGCTGGTGGTTTGTTTGCTTATTTTTTAAGCCCATCAGAGCGCGGTGGCCCCACGATCAAGCAGCATAATAAATTATAAATTGCCACCCTGTTTTTGCGTGTTTTTTTGCTCTACTCGCATGAACGAGTCACTCGTTTCACTTGATGATCGTGATGATCGTAGTGTTTTATTACTCACTTAAGGAGGGAACCGCAATAAGTCATCGTTTTGTAGTGTAGGGAGGGTGTGTGATCGAGACTGTGTGGGAGAGGACTGTGAAGTAAATTGATTGATAGAACTTTGCGGTTTATCGCGTGTCGCAGTCTGACTAATGACTGAAGATGGCCTTTTCAGAATCGGCACAAACAAACGAATAAGGAGGAAGGTTAGATGGCGTATCTTACCTTCTATATACCGTGTTTTTGTGTGTGTTTTACTATTTGAGCTATTCAACATAAAACTATGTCGACACTTTTGCACCCCAATAATGACTTCTATGTAAAGCACATTTACGTCGCCTCACAGTTAAAAGTTCATTATAAAACGATTAGCAACCGACTCCCGAAAACTCCGCGCCGTGTCACCGCAAATTACAGGGAGAAACTTCCACCGCACACCACCGCAAATGAAGCGTGTAATCAAATTCATGACCCCGCCGGTAACGAACGTGCTGACGCACCATGCCACAGCCTCCCGAGCTAAACCACTTTGCGTTCCCCCGCCAATGCGAGCAATGCGCACTAAGTGGAAATGTCACATACCGCATAAATTAAGCATCAAAAACAACGGGCGCCATCCCACCATTCAAACTGTGGAGAGCGTGGAAAGGGTGGAAGGGAGGAAAACGGTACCATTTCAGCCACCACCTTTGGCTATTCGGACGGTCCCTTCGGACGGTACTATACCTCGCAGCACTACTTTAGCGAATCGAATACTCGAAACGATACGATACGGTTGTGCAAGTGCAGTTTATCGCTTGCACGCACATCAATGCCACTGTGCACCGCCATACAGTGGGCACAGTTGATAAGAGGACGGTTCGAATGTTGATATGGAGGGAAGAAGGCAAAAGGATAGGGTTTAGGGGAGCTGGCGTTGGCTGGAATTTGGCTGACGGGCGGACGAGCACACAACAATAGTAACGCACGCGTGATAACTCATAATGGGCGACACAGGCATGATTGGTCACAACGTCGTTGGACGTTGCAGCAATCATCAGTGTGGATGGATTGAAAAGTGTGTTGAATGTTTGAATTTGTCCCATAATTCAATAAGCCAGAAAAATTATTAAAAAATTATTAGGAAAACTGTCAAAAATGCTCAAGCAACCCTGTAGGGTGACCAGAATTAGGTGATACTGTCAGACATTAAACTCTAGCGCCATCTGTGGTGAAATGGTAAAAGTTTTTTTGCATTGTAAGTAAGTAATTGAATAAACGTTGTATAGTCTAAAGTCACATTTTTAGTTCATTAATGTAATATCTTCATTTCCGGCTCTAATGGCACTGGTTACATGCATTCTGTCACTTATCAATCCTCGCCCACTGCTCGCTTTGCTCATCAACATCACCCGACAGTTTTGAACCGTCATACCCGTTTCAGTGGTTGAATGACAGCGTATTATCGTCCATCGGCCACCAAAACTGTCGCCCATGACCGTCAAATCATCCACGGTACACGGGGCGAGGTCTCGGCCGTGTATCCATCGTCAACCGATTCGATGCGCTCTTACCACGCTTAACGTACTGCAAGCGGGGGGCGCGTGTTGAGATCGCTGTATGTTTGTGAGATAATGGGCATTTTTATCACAATCTTTCTTTTTTTTATAATTTCGATAACACTTCCTCCCCAACAACCAAAAACACACATGGAACTTCCAAAGCTCTGCCGATGACGAAGCCCCACCGGGTGGCCACGCGGAAGTAAACATTGGGCCGCTCCCTGCTTCAACTTCAACCCGCGGGAGAAGGAGCGGGGAAGGCTTTGAATGGTTTTTAACGATCGGTGCCTGTGTTTGTTTTGTTAGTGAATTTGAACGTGAAATCATCAACATTACAAAGCATGATATAGCGAGAGAGAGGGAGAGAGAGTGACGGCACAGTGCGAGGTGGGAGAGAAGATACCGCGCGGTACCAAAAGCAAACACGTGCGACGATGAGTGAATATTTTAACCTGGTGAGTGATTGCAGATGTCAAAACATTGGCATTGTGTCCACAGGAGGCCCGCATAAAGATGAATTTCAACTGATTTCAGCAGCAGCAACAGCGGGCCTGTGCGAACAATATGGTACAGACAGATTTGAAGCACCCCCAGGCACGTGTGCTGCATTGCGATTGGACACACAATTGAGAGTTGATTTTGGGCTTGTGACATAAGCGGAGCTTCCGGTGCGTCGTCTCAATGATAGGAGCTTATTCTGGGTTTATTGTTAATTTAAACTCAATTTAAAGCAAATCGATCGTTGCGTTGCTGTTTAACATTTGCAAGATCTTTAGGTGTCTCCATGACCCTAACAAGTCATAATGAATGACAAGGTCATACAAAGATGTTGGGTTTCATCAACAATTAAGTACCAAAGTACTTCATAAGTGCCAAGACACTTAGGACTATCGAAGATTCATCCGAAGACTTCTTAATAATTCAAGCTATTGAGCGTAGCTCATATGCTCCAAACATGAGTACATAGACGATCATAACATTTCTATCAATTTCTAACATTTCAATATCAAAGGTTCTCCGATGCCTTAAATAATAACTTCATGCGTCATAGACATCCCCATCCAATGCACTCCAATAGTTCCCCAAGGTTCTCACCATCATTGTTATTGCCTATTTTATGTTGTTTATCACATAAATCGAACTAATTTTTTTGGTAAGGTCAGTTTTTTATTGACAAAAAACAACAACAAACTTTAAAGACCAACTCCCCCTTTATACCACAACCCACCCCTCGGTAACATTATTGCGCAAGGTCGCCAAAGCGGTCCGTTACGCGAAAGATCACACATTCTTGCTGGACGAAGACGACGACGCCATTGCCGCGGCCGCCGCCGCCATCGGCCATTGGTGTTGTGTTGTGATCGCTTCGCCACGTTTCCAATAACGGAACAAATTGTCTAATCGGCACGTTAGTGGCACGTCTTGAAGCAGCGCGTCAACAGCTCCCCCCCCATTCCTTCCCTTTTGCGCGGCCAATTGGTCACGCGCGCGATCGTCGATCAATTGATCTGTTAGTGACGACCAATTGACCGTAGATTCTGCATTTAACACAGCCAGCGAGGGGAAGGGCAAGTCAGTGCGATGTCTAGTCGGGCCGCTTTGCTTCCATGATGCGCCACCAAGCTGCCCCGACGGACAAAACGGAAGAAATGAGTCGCCGCGGCTCTCGCGGCATTGCGCGGCATCGATTAAAATCAATGAAACAGCAATAAAGCTCAATCTATCCCCATCACGTTGCTTGTTGGGCCCGCAGGGGGGTGGAAAATGTTAAACCATGATGCCCATGGGAGGAAGGGGATGACAACTTCTCCAAATAGTACTGTTGCGCTCTAAATTGTTGCTTGACGCGCTGTCGGGTGCGATCGATACGCCCTGGGGGGACGGCGCACGGTCACGTGAGCGAATTGCGACCAATAACAAATTGACTCATCAATTTGTGCGCATACATCAGTTACTCACACACACACACACACACACACACACACACACACACACACACACACACACACACACACACACACACACATAAAGTGGGGATCGATGGCACGATGGCAATTAAGCGTTCAGGCCACGTGGCACACAAGAGCAATTGTTCGTACATTTAAAAAGAAATCAATTCAAAGAAACGTTAAATGGTCGTACTTGATCGTACGTAATTGGTTGAACTGTCATCGCGCCAAAACTGATTCAGCACCGTACGATCAAGAGTATCTCACCTTCGATTGGTTCGCTACAGGCCAGCGGTTAGAACGGACGCCTCCATACGCATGCTGCAGAGCGCAGAGAATAATTCATTTTAAAAATGCCGCAACTTAATGCCGTCGCGCGATTGCGTCAACTTGCGCACCATCGCAGCAAGGCTGCTAAAGCAAATCACGTGTTTGGCCAACATTCGGGCGAGGCGCCTTCACACGATTCTTGGTATTGGTTTGTGCACAGCCTACTGCAAAATGAAACCTTTTTCTTTGTCGGTTGGTTCGTTGGTTTGCAGTTCGCCCAAGTTTGGTAAGTGATCGCTGCGTTGTGTTTGGCACACTGTCGTGTAGTCCCGCGCAAACCGATTTTGCTCCAATTTGTCGTCGTGTTGGCATAGAACTGTCTTCAATGTTTAAAAATGCATTTTAAAGAAGCTTATAGAGGTGTTAGATGTATCCCTCAGTTTCTTCCTCTAATCTGGGTTCCCGGGAGAGAAATTACACACAAATCCCTAATGTGCGGGGATCCAAAATACAGCGCTGGCACACACGACAAGGTACCAAACTTGAACCAGTGCCAAATCACAGCCAATGCGCACTGGAAACACATGCTACCATCAATTAAATCAGCTGCCATACGGGGCGTGCGTCATACTCCGGGTGGTTCTCCGGGCGGTTGTGCCTGAGTGTGTCGATATCTTTGCATTTCCTGGACCAAAAAACCAACCCACCATGTTGGTGAAATTATTGCAGATATCCGGCTTAATCGCTTTGGACAGCAGTTTGTATATGTGTGTGTTTATTCTTTCCCCCCCCCCTTTGCGCACAGCAGATTAGGCATATATTTCACGATCGAATGCAAATGTTGGCTCCGGTTAGCGTTGCTGTGCTGTGGGTTTTTTTGTTTTGTTTTGGACGCATAAATTCTACGAATCTCGTCTTGCCGCTATCGTCAATATATTTTTCCACTTTAAACAATTCCACTTTAAACACCACACAAACAAGCGGTAAAAGAACACAAACACTGCTATTTTGCATTCCTGTTCGTTTCGCGTGCAAATGCGAGACAAACTTCACCCCCTTCCCCCCAAAAAAGCCATCCCTCATGTGCGCAAGATAACCTTGTTACGCAAGTTTCATGCTTGATGTGCATCTTTTTTTTTTGCGCGCGCGCCCGTTCCGGTTCACTAAAAAACACCCCAATAACAAATAATGCTGCCCAGTTCTGATTGTGGAGTTGTCGGTGGCCGGATGAGCGGTGCTGAAGCCGGTCAAGTAAGTAACGTGTACCACCACCTTGCACCTTTCCCCCACCGAGGTGCCGATTTTGGGGTCAGGCGGTGATTTAATTTATGGCCACCACGAAAACCAAACAACCAGACGGCGACAACGGCGACCCGAACCCGAAGTGCTGTGCTTTGCCTCCAGCCTGCACGAGGGTGAATATTAGATTCTGAAACTGAGCCATGTATGTGTGGCTGTGTGGCTGTGTGTGTGTGGTATCACGCTGTACGATCGCGCACTGGATCGCGCAAGGTATGGAGAACGCGCCAAATGCAGCAAAGCCTTTCCGGCACTGCGCAGCACGTGATCGTGATAAGAAAGTGCGATTGCGAGAGGTTGTGAATGTGGAGAGTAATAAGAAAAAAAAAGAGTGCTGTTGGCATTGAACTTGTGTATAGAAAACAAATCGATATTAAATGAAATTATACAACATTGCGCAAAACAGACAGCTTGGAAGGAGGCGAACAAATGGCGGATGTTTAACGTGGACAGCCATCTAGTTAACATTGGCAAACCAAAAGCCGCAAGCAAAGTGAGTCGATACATCAGGTGGACTTATCCAGTGCAATTTGACGTCTAAAAAAAAGGAAGAAACCCCGGTTTGACAGTTAGATCCATAACAATTTCCAACTTTTTCCCTATTTTCTGCAGTTTTTGAGAATAATTCGTGATAAGATGAACGGAACTTGATAATGTGTAAACAGGAACTCTGATCAGCTATTGGTTCGAACTCTCCGCAAGCTTTCTACCGTTTTTTGTTCGATTGGTACTCTATTCCTTGCTTCCAGGTTAAAAGCATTCAAAAATCCGTAGCGAGTTTATAGATCAGGTGGGCTTATGGTGTTCTTCCTCACTAATACATCGAAACACGATTTGACAATTCGTTCCGTAACAATATCTAGTATGCCTTGAAGATGATACGGTATCTCACAGAAATGATAGGTGGTGTTACTCTGGAGTAGTTAAAAGAAAGAAGCCAAAAACAAACGTGATGGTCAGTTTTTGGATTGATATCAAGATATGAAGGTATGAAGATCAGATGAGACCTGATACTAACAAAACTGTTGCTTCGCAATATGTGTGTCATATATAGGAAGTGATTTTTGAATGCTTTTAACCAAGAATGCTTTTGGGGCGGTCCCGTGGTACAGACGTCAACTCGAACGAGTAAATAACATGCCCGTCATAGGTTCAAGCCTAGAGTGGGACCATCCCCCCGTAGCAAGGATTTGACTATCCGGCTGCGTGGTAATGAATTAAGTCTCGAAAGCCTGTATAGGCCGGGCATGTTCGCGTAGGACGTTATGCCAAATAGAAGAAGAAGAACTAGGAAGCAAGGAATAGTCTTCCCACCTGACATATCAACTCACCTTGCTAAGGATTTTGTATGAGTTGCTAAGCAACTTTGGACTCCCTAGCCTCCTAGCCACTCTCCCAAATGAAAATTTGTCAAAGTACCTTGCCTTGACCTTGCGAATATCAAGAAAAATAGAATTATAGTGCAATTATCGATTATAACAAGATCAGTGCCCAAAATTAGGAGGAAATCTTGTGTCTTGTTACACTAGGTTTTGTGCAGCAAATGCACAATTGGGCTCAAAAAGTGTTTGGTTGTGTGGAATCATTTGTGAACACTTTCTCATCTAATTGTCAAAAACAAGCTTTGAAAATGGTGGACCAAAATCGAGCCATGCATCGACCTCTGTATTATATAGACTTTGATCGCCACTGCAGCGCTGTCAGCCCTAATACAGGCTCTCTTGTTCAGCCTTTAGCAGGCCCTGAAACGTTTTACAGGCCAAAATCGCATAAACGAGCAGTAATCACGCGATTACTCCACACCAACACAACACAAAGAAATCCGAAAAACTTCAAACTTGCGGAAACGAATAAAACACAGAACCGTTTTGCATTGGTAACACAAAAAAAAACGACCCGACACATCAGGGGAGTGTGTATATCCTATGCAAAAGCCGCGCGGCTCTATCATCCCTCATCCCCGCAGCTCAACACGTGACGATGCAAAACCGGATTAACCGGCGTTGCAAAGACACACACACACACACACACGCCCGAAGAAGCTTGCCGCGAAGAAGAAAAAGGGGTGAAAATGAAACCAGAACACCCAGAACAAGGGTCCAGTCGGTGGAAGGTTTGAGCGGCGGTGTGTGTTCGGCGTTAGCCGGTTTACTCAGCGGTGCCGGTGGCCGAGAAGCCGGCACAAAGAATACGTGCCCGGGTCGGCGAGGTGTTGGGACGGACTTGCTGCGGCCGTTACTTATCCGTTTGTTTACATCCAAAACGCCCGGCCTGGACCGTGCTGTTGCGTTCAGGTAGCTTTCGGTTAGCTAATCTTGTTCTTTGATTTGTTTGTTGTTTTTTCTTCCATTAGCCAGTCGGAACATGGAGCACACACACACAAACAGAGACATTTTTGAAGTGCAAGTGTGCAACAACGGAAAGGCAAGGAAGAAGTCGTAGGCAAGCCTGAAGCGTTTGAAGATAGTTTGCAGTGCGAAAAAGAGAGAAAGACACAAGAAAAAAGGGATGAAATGCGTAGCGCAGCATAAGCAAAGGCAGCACACCTGATGGCGAACGGTTGCTCGAAGAGGTCAATGAAAGGTAGCGTAAGTAAGAAGCACGTGGAGCGAACAGCAAAAAACCCTAACCCAATGTACCGAATGTCCGAAAAACTCCGGCTGAAAGTGGGCGAAAGTTTTCACAATGCAATCTCGCTTGCTGGAGAAATGTCTAAAAAGAGAGAGAGAGAGAGAGGGGGAGTTGGTGGTGGTGGTAAACAAAACACTTCAATTTAAACTTCGCCCAACGGCCGAGGGGGGGGGGGCAAAATAGAAAACATGTTTATGCGCACGTTGTTTTCACTTGCCCGAGCGGCTTAACACCTCTCACTGTGCGCGTTTGTATGGGTGTGTTGGCTGTTGCACGCAAAACTCCTCTATCGCCCATCGTCTATCAGTGTAAAGTGAGGGTTTTAGTGTGTGTTGCCATTGCCATTTGGGGCTATTTTAACGCCCACCGGATGCTCCCTAAATGGGTGGGTGGGAATTTGGCGAAAGGGAGACGAAAAGCCCCAACACTATCGAACGATCGAAATGTCACGAACAACCGAGCGGAGGAAGCACCCAGGTACGCGCTCTGGGCAGACACTTGGATTTGCCCTTCGATTGCCGTTCGATGTCCTCCCGCCCGTGCGCCTGCTTCGATTGTCAACGCCAATCATGTGTTGCCACTACGCACACGCAACTCACACACAGCGCGTCACGGCGCAGCGGCAATTCTGCTTTGCGTTGTGAGTTTATTTTCGATGCGTTCATCTCGCGGCGTACGCTCACGCGGTGGGTGGTGTGTGCGCACGTGCACCGGATCGGATTTCGGTGTCAAATTGCACTGCACTCGCGCGGCTGTGTAGTACGGAACGCCACACAAAGGTGTCACACACACACGGCGCGGGTTTGTCAGAATCGATCTGGCACCTGAGGCTCGTAATTTGTGTTTTTTTTTTTTTAATTTCCAATCGCTTGCCATTTTGTCTCTTCCATTCTCCGGTATGCACATACACAGACACGCGCGCATCATTGAACTACACAGTGCACACCGGAAAAACCAACAAAAAAATCGGCTGTCCAAGAGGGAGTCACATTACACAGACACACAAACACGGTGGTGCGATCATGTCGCACCCAGCTGGTGGAACCGCGAAAAACTCGGGGAAACTGATCCGCCACCCTATTGGCGGGTGGCAAGCGCGAACGTTAGCGGAGAGAAGTGTGACCAGAAGTGTGGCATAAAAAAACTTGACTTCTTTTTTTTTTTGTTTTGCGCAAACTCGTTCTCAATCACACGCACCGCACGTTTTTTGTTCTGGATCGTCACACGTTGCGGATTTAAATTGCTTCTTTTTATGTTGTTTTTGGGACGAACTGGAAAAATGTGCTTACGCGGTGTGTGTGTGTACTACGGCTTGTTACGGCGAATGGGGTAGAACTCGAACCAGCGAAACGCGAACCAGCACCGAACCGAGAACCGCAACATACGTACGCGCGCGCGGCCAGCTAGCTTGGTACTTAAGCTCACGCGACTTACACCGCAGGCTCAATGCACTGCCGCAATCATGGCAGCATGGTATGCGGTTGGGTGCAACCGAAAGTGTCGGCAGTCTTTTTGTGTGATAAGGGTTTTTTTTATTTTATTTTTTGTTTTTACTTTATTAGTGTGTGATTAGAGGGAATGTTATATTTTGCTTTATTCAGGCATTTTCGTATTTAATTTTTTATTTTACTTTTTTTAAGCCAATAGCTATAAGAGCTGTCGAGTGCAATTGATAAAACATCTAACAAAATTGGTTTGATTGATGAGTGTTTCTTAATTTAGCTTTTTGTTTATAAATTCTAATTCTAATAATCTTTTTTTTTTTCGTTTATAAATTCCAATTACATGTTTTACATTTTCTTAGTCTTTTGATTAAAACCTTTTTATTTTAATCAACTAAATATTCAATCTAAACTCAAACACATAAAGTCTCAAGTATAAAAGTCTTACAAATCATTTTTTACTGCACAATTATCTCATAAGCGATCTATAACTACAAATTGCATAATTCTAGGCGTATAATTGATTAAAAGCTAAACTTTTGTAACATCATTTTTCCCTTTCACTGCCGATACTTTTGGGCCAACCCTTGCAGCATCATTTCTTTGAACGCTGTTTGATTTGTGTTTACCAACACACTTACACACGAGCACACTCACATCCAAACGCCACGGTGCTGCTGCTGCTGATGATGATGATGATGATGATGACTCCAGAAGAAGATGTTCTTTGCTTTCTTTTCCATTCTTTTTCTCTCCCTTTCCATCCCGTGCTGTGCCCGCGGTGTTTACATCTCTCTCCCCCTTTGCCTCTCTTTCTTTAAAACCATCCTTTTCTTTTTTCCCTTCTTTGTGAAGCTTTTCTTCCGCGCCAGTACTTTTCCTATGCTCTCTCTTTGCGATGCGTGCACGCGCGGCCCTACTATGCTTGCCATCCATCTTTCGTTATTGCTGTTTTGACTTCTTTTTTTTTGCTTTGCAAAGTTGCTTCTTTTTTTCGCTTTGTCTTTGTTGCTTTTTTCTTCTTCTCTGTGTGTCTACCTCTTTTTTGCTAAGCTAGAAAGAGAGCCACCATTTAAGCCGGCCACCGCTTTGCGATGACGATACGATGATTTATGACGTTTTCTCATCTTCATTCAGTGCCTGCTTAGCTGGGGCTGAGGCGTTTGGTGTGCTTCTAGCATGGACGGGTTTTTTTTCTTTATTTATTGTGTGCCGTCGTTTATGTTTTACGAGCTTTGTCTCCGGTTTTTGTGGACCGGTTCCGGCACGGCTCGGATAGCCTTAAAAGCCTGTGTTGTGTGTGGACAATTTAGGAAATGTTAAGTGTTTTTTGTACATTTTTTTCTGTGCATTTTACAACCTGTTTGGAGGAGGCTACATTTAGGCGAATGTGGGCAGGAACGTTGCCATGGCAACAGCGTGTGCGCACGAGCACGTGGTTCGGCTCGATGCACGTCACCTGAAGCGATACAGCGATTGAATCGTCTTTTGTACGTTTAGCGCGCGATCGCGTTATCTAAATTGTTGATTGAGTCTTTCTACTTTTTTCTTTCTTCTTCGAGAAAACGTGACAGTTTGTCGATCTTCATGCTGCTTAGATGTGATTGATGGGAGAGTACAGATTGCCGAACAATCGCTCCTGATCACCGTAACTTGCTTAACTGACCTTGAAGCTATCATCATCATCTGCTCGTCTTTTTTATCTTTTCTCTTGCCTTATTTTGTGTGATGTAAATAGACTTGCAATGGCCTGGCTCCTGTACGAAACTGTGTGTTCTATTTTGTGCGAAACGTGCTCAGACACAACTAATTTTTCAAAATACCTTGGTGTATGCGAGAGTCCAACGCGCGGGCTGTAGCGAATTTTAATTTCGAATCTCAGTCACACTCGTTCAATACGCCATTCTGCATTCATTAAATATACTAGCCGTAGCACGTGTGTGTGTGTGTGTTCGTGTTGGTTAGAACCGACGTGATGCAGATCGCAAAATTATCATACAATGGAGTCCGAAAAAAGCATAAATTAGAAAGACCAAAAATCAATCAATCAAATCAATACGCTAATTATGACGAAACCGCCCAAATCCACAACAACGTGTTAATTGGTAACGTAGCGTCACTAAAAACCAATTCACCACGAAATGCAACAAATTATCATGTCTTTTTTGTCAATTTGTCGCCTTCCTTCGTGCACGCGTCGAAGCGTGCCTGTTTGATGTTCCGTGTTGTGCAGATTGCAGCCATTCGGGCGTAAAAACTGCATCCTCAAGGTTCCGTTCAGGCGATGGATCGTGTTTATTCAATTCGAGGTTGGCAAAAATGCAAAAAACGAGGTAAAATCATCAATGAAGTACAAGCACGATACAGCCAACCAACGGTTTATGCTAGCCAAGCCCAGAATTGAACATTTTATTAGCACTTTGGGAGCGAATTTGCACGGCTTTTCTTATTGGAAATCGCTGCTTCGTCCTACTATTCCAATTCGATTGTTTGATTAGCAGCGATGGGCCCATCGGATTCGACCGGTTTGAGGAGGTTTGCGGTGTAAATTGAGACTGCGTGTGGCCACCAAACGCCAATCCCAGAGTTCCCGCTAAAGCGAGTTCGCTAAAAAAAACCATTGCTGATAGGAAATCGGTCACCATTGGTCTTTCTTTCTTGGAGAAGATAAAAAGTGTGTAGCACGACAAACGCACTTTATAGATGAAATTTTAGTTGTATTTATTTTTCTGTTTTGCCCTCCTCAATATTACATTGCCATATCAGAGTTGTTGTTTTTTTTTTCTTTCTTTTCTTTTGCTTTCTGCACCGTTTGCCAATACTCAGTTTCATACATCCTTTTCCGCATCTAAAGTAATCTCATATCAGAATATCCGCAACGAATCAACGCACGCGCGTGTGTGTGTGTCGGGTGTGGCAGGGTGGATAAGAAGAAGTTAATTAGTTAGTGTCGTTACATGCAGTAGCGTTTTGATTTAATGTGTGTGTGTTTGTATGTGCTTTTCTTTACACTTCCAATAATCATAATAATAATACCGTTTTAAAGCCAAAAATACACATTTTGATTCTTGCCGCTTCCCGCTTCTCTTCCGTTTTTCACTGGCCCTTCTTCTTTTGTGAGACGCAACACATACAAGCGTACTTTGGAGGGGGTACACTGTACTGTCGTGCCATTTAAGCCATTCTCTGCTTATTCAATCTCAAGCGTCTTCTTGTCTCTACCCCCTCTCCACTCTCAAGCCTCGCAGATTCATCACTTTCGATTTCGGTCCGATCGCGGCTCTCCCTACAGGCTAATGATTAGTACAAGTTTTTCTCACGTTGTTTAGCAAACGAACGCTAACTCTGCTCTGCGTGAATGTTTACCGCAAACAACACGCGCACGCACTCCCAATTTTCTGACCCTCTATTCTTCCCTCCTCTTTCGGGAAGAGTACGAAGGAAGCGAACACGAGCCACAGATCGTCAGACGAGTTTGTAGCACGCGTGCTTCCATTGCTTCTGCTCCAATCAGTTTGCATCGCTCCACTTCTTGTAGTTGTGAAAACCGTTATGTGATGATTTTGATTAATGTTTGAAC
This sequence comes from Anopheles arabiensis, assembly GCF_016920715.1. Lineage (NCBI taxonomy): Eukaryota > Metazoa > Arthropoda > Insecta > Diptera > Culicidae > Anopheles > Anopheles arabiensis. The sequence continues at coordinate 98,807,849 of NC_053517.1, forward strand.
TACAATGACAATATCTTTTACAGCGTACGATGATAATGTGTTGTGCTCCCCCCTTCGCATGATGATTGTGGTGTTAGAGTGTTTGTGTTAGAGCGTTCGCGTAACAAAATAATATAATATCTAATAACGCATTGGAATATCATTCGTGTGTGTGTGTTTAAATTCAGCCTTTGAGATTAATAACGCACAGGGGTTTTGTTCTGTTTTTGCATTCGCTTTTGCTCTAGAACGTAGGTAGACTACTTTGGGTGATGAAATGAGACGAAAGGAAAGTGCATAATTAAAAATATTTTTTTCTTTGAAAAGGATGAAAAGATATAAACAACCAATTGTGCATGATTGATGATGGTACTAATACTTCTTCACAACAATACTCTTATTTTCTCGATGATGATTACTTGCAAAAATACTTCAGTACAATCAGTGTACGGAGACTACACCACAGCGTTTGTGTAGCGATACAAAAGGAGAGACATATTAAATATATAAAAAATACGAACCAATTAAGTAAATAGAAATATAAACAAAAGAAAAGAAAGAAGTAAGTTTACCATAAAACCACCCAAAGCAGCAATCTTTGCCAACAAGAAATGATACAACCTGATTGTGATGCTACGATGAAGCATGGAGAGTAATATCACCGTGGAGAAAGCGGGTTCGAATACGCAAGGAAACCTATTTTTTAAACGAACCGGGCAAGAAGCAAAACTATTCATCCTTCTTCCTCGTTATTTTCACCTTCCCTCTGTATCCTTTCTCTTGCTGAGCGCTATTTCTGCCATTTCATCCACTGCGGAGTTCGTGTCTTTTGCTTGTCCCTACAAAATTGCCCTACAATAACGTTAGATTCTTGCCATTTTTGTTTGTGTTCTCTTATAGCTTATACATAAATACAATACCAGCAAGCTGTACGTTCAGCTTTTCCCTCCACTCTGTTTCTGGGGAATGGGGAAGGAGGGGTGGGGGGGGGATCATAAATTTAACACACAACTTGGTGCGGTATGGTGTGCACTGAGACAAATGAGGGCAAAAGGGAGAAAGGAGATTAACGGCGATAAGGGTGTCCTAAGGGGGAGGAGGTTTGGGCTATTAAATTAGTCTTGGTTGTCACTTGGCTGCCTTGTCTTTTGCTTTTACTTGCACGGTACACTACCACAGTTGTTTTGCAGCACAGTTCCACCTAACTAGTTACTAATATAATACACAAAAAAAAACAATAAACGTACACTGGTGACTTTGCCGCGCGGGTGAAGCGATGATCCCCAATTCCAACGAGCGAATAACAAATAAACGAAAAATAGAATAAGAAGGAAAACAGAAACCGTTGCACTGATTTGCGTGCAAGTTTGCAGGGGTTTATGTGTGCATGGTGTAGCTGTGCAGTATACTGCACGAGCGTGAAATAGAAGTAAAGGTAGCAGCAGTTGCGCAAATCAAAAACAAACACGTTAAGCGTTAAACAAAACAAATTCTCTCTCTACAGATAACATAACAACAATCGGGGTGTCTGGGTGTGTGTGTGTGTCCGTGTCCGAGAGTTGGTGGGCTTGGGAGGGCGGCTCTGCGCGCTCACCAATTCAACCCCCACACCCGTCCCATTTCGTCGGTCACGGTTCATTGGCGATCTAGATCGGTGGCAGCGCCCACAGCGTGGCCGTCTTGTCCGCCGAGGTGGAGAGAAACGAGAAATCGACCGGATGCCAGCGGCCCGATATCACCTTGTCCGTGTGCTGGGCGACGACCACCGACGGTAATGGCATCGTCAGATCACCTTGCAGATCGGTCAGCACGAGCTTGTTGTCGTAACCGGCGGTCAGCAGGTAGTACGCGGAGGGTGAAAATCGGATTGATCTAAAACAAAGAAGGAGAAGAAGAAGAAGAAGAAGTAAAAGAAGAATATTAGTGTGAATGATCAGAGTGGTTGCTTTTTTATATAGTAGGGTTGATTGAAGGTCTGCGATCGTAGAAGGTCATGGAGAAGTGTACAAATGTAACGCTTTCGTAACGCTTCAGTAACGCGCGAGTGAAACGAAATCGCCCCAAGGTGCCATAAACTCATTTTAAACGCAATGATTTACTCAATTCAATGAGACAGATTACTTTTAGACTTGAAATTCATTATTCTTTGGTTCAAATGGTGAAATATTGCAATCAAGACACGTTAATTGTGTGCTAATTCGTTCCATCAACTTTAAACGCCTAAATGTATGCACTGTATGCGCAGTAAAGCTTGATACTCGCACAAACAGCGCTACGAATCTGTCTCTAATTCGACCGGTTTGATGCTTTATAGTTAATTTTGCGCGTTTGCCGCGCTCTTCCACCACCTACCTAACGTCTGAGGAATGCGGTTTGAAGCACTGGATCGGCCGGTTGCCCCGTATGTCGTACAGTACGCAGGAGCTATCCTCGTGGCCCGACACCAGCAGCCGCCCGGACGGGTCAACGCAAACCGCCGCCACCGGCGACCCTTGCCGGGAGCCCGGTGACGTGGCGGGGGTAACCATGTTGACGCAGCCGCGCGTACGCAGATCCCAAAATCGTACGGTTTTATCCTAAAATAAGAAAAAAAACAACCAAATTAAGTAAATAATCACTTGCTTTCCTCTTGGGTGCTTTTTCACCCATTCCTCACTCACCTGCGAACCGGACACAAACATAACACCGCCCCAGTTGTAAAGCGATAGCACATGCCCGCCATGGCCACTGAGCGCCTGGAACGGGGTGGACGTTTCGCAGTCCGTCACGTAGATCTTGCAGTCGCCCGCACCGCCACTGATCAGCAGGCTGGACTTGTTCGAGCTGTCCTCGAGGAAGCACAGGTCGCGCACCGTACCGTCGTGCATGGTCAGCTCCATCTCCTGGCCCTCGAGCTGCTTCTGGGACTCGTTGAAGCGCATCAGCTTGACGGTTTTGTCGTTCGAGCCGGTCGCAATGAGATCGCCGGCCGGCGACCACGCCATACAGTAAATCGAGCCTTTGTGGTGCTTGGTGCGCTTGAACAGCACCGTCGGCTGGTACGTGCTGTGGTCTTCCCTGAGGTGGAGACGAGATGCAAAACCGGAGTTTGTATTAGGTCAATGTTTCAGTAAAAGTGTAAAAGCGTTTATCTCGATCGCTTACGGAAAAGCGGGGGGAAAGTAAAAGTCTATCTACTTTGTATCGTACAAACCGAAGTCGTTTAACATTGAAACATTAACCATCCTTCAAGCATGCAATTTGAATGTCTACACTGTCCACCCATTAAAGCGGAGGCAATAAATGAGGAAAATCAATCATTCGAACGCAATCGATAAACGTCTAAATAATAACAAATCACTACAACCATTATCGATCGATCGAACACGATCGTCCCGATCGGTGCGAAACATTGTTGCTCCCCAACAGAAGTAATTCAGGCAAAAACCAGCTTTCAATGCGAAGAGGGAGGAGTGTTTATTCCTCGTTTTTCCTACCAAACCAGCGCAAAAAAAAACTTGCCACCTGTCTCTAGACCTGGACACCAAATCCACCGATCTAGCCACACCATCATCTATTCCATGCAACTAAACATAAAAAATCCATATTTTGTTTCACTGCTGCAAAAAAAGCGCGCTAAAGACTAAGAAAGCCACCTGTACGCGTCTGTATTTCAGTAAGTGTGTGTGTAGAGAGAAAGAAACTAAACGAAAAAAAAAATACTAGGAAAAAAGGGAAAACTCATCCATTTCCGCTCACCAGCTAGTTTCACATCTTTTGCTGCGTGTGCACAGGGGGAAAAACAGGCGAAAGAGAAGAGTATGGAGGGCGACCGCACGAAAACGGAGAGAGGGGGGGGGAAATAACTTGTTGATTATTGTTTCCATACGAATGTGAAGAGAGCGAGAGAGAGAGAGAGAGAGGGCGATAAGGTGGTTGGATGGGAGTGAAAAAACTGGTGCAAAAATGGAAGATGGAACCAGAATAGTACCGTGTTTACGTGAAAAGCGACGACGACGACGACTCGCGCAGTAGTCGCAGCGTTTTCCGTGCCCTTCATGCGCAATGGAATTTGTGCAATTGGGTAGCTTTCAGTGAGAGAGGTTCATGGGGATGCTGTTGTTTGGCGTTTTGGATGTGCGTGCGTGCGTGTTCGCGGCCTAAAAGATGCCAAATTCACATGCACATAAGGAGGATGAGGTACCACACACCACCACCTTCATGTGAGATGATCATTTTCACTCTACACTCTTCAGCGGGCCAGGCAGTATCATTCATTAATGGAGTTTGATAACGCTTTTCTTCCACCGAAACGCGTTCGTGGAGTGGTGCAATGATGCAATGTGCGCACACACGGACGGACGCACGTGACTGAAGGTGCATTAACATGCCGACATTTTGAGAGGAGAAAGAAGAAACGGAAATGGAAGATGGATTGATGGAAGTGCAGAGTTTTGGGACGAGCTTGTGTGTGTTGGATGTGATGTGATGTGATCCTACTGTTGCCCTAATGTCTCTAACATGGGTATGGGTGTGTTTAAGATGCTACAAAACAACATACATACAAAAATAGGACTGAAATGACAACAACGGGTCCATTCCGAGCAAATTCGTTTACCTAATCTCCGACAGGGACGGGTATTCGCAGATCCGGAACGTCTTCGAGTTGGAGCCGACCGCGTAGATGCGCCCGTTCGGATGGAACTCCGCACACCGTACCGCCTGTACATCTTCCAGCGTCGTCACCGCGACAAAGCGGGGTCGATTTTGGTCCGATTGCTGAAAGGGAAAAGAAAGAAAATGAGGAAAGGTTAACCAAAACGTGTGACACAACAAAGTGGTGATCCAGGGTCCGGTTCGATCAGGATAAGGTTTTGATGCATTTCACTGTAAACAAGCATGCATACACACGGTGGTAATCGATAAATGGTACATATGCAATGTTGACGGCTTCGAGATCATACGACGGAGGAACGAGTCTGGGAAAGGCCTGATATTTAACTCACTCGCCAGTGGTGATAGCTACCCCGGAGAGCGCGGCTGGTGAAAACGGACGACGTCTTAATGTTATCAGCGTGTAGACATGGTTCAGCAAATTGCACACAGGATCGTTAAATCCATAACGACCCGCACGTCCACCTCTTACGTCCAGCTTTTCTGCAGACATTACTGCTGCTGCAGCTTTCACGATGCGTGGTAAATGGGAGAGGATAAAAAAAAAAAACCGGACAATAATTACCCACCAATCGGGGAGGGGCAATGTTTTGCATCCGTGAGAAGGTCAAGCTACTGCCGGAACTCCAGGGGGCTGGACACGGCTGCCTGTGAGCGTGAGATCCGGGGTGTCTTGTGCCGAAACAACATAATTTTTGAACCGACACTTTGTCATCTCTCCGTGTGAGAGTCTCATGAAAACTCATAAAACCCCAAGAGCAGAGGGGAGTGATTTAAAGTACTTTCTTTTCAGAGGGAAGCAAAACTCGCCCAATTGCACCGGGTTGGTTTGCTTTGGTTTTTGACGATGTGTCCCACCATCACACCATCATCTCAAGTGAAAGTATTGTCACCAAGGTGACAGCACAGGTTCATGGGGATTGCACCCGCACCCTGAATGGTCGGTGCACGAAATCCCCCGTTGGGTGCCTTACAATCCATAGGTCCGGTATTGTGGCAGGTGACACAAACCTGGAGGACCTGGGGGTTGTTGGGTGCAAAAGAGTTTCACTTTAAATCGATTATTATTTAATGGTTTTGCGACGAAGGTGACCATACCGGTGCCGTAACGTTGTGCTGACCGGTGCACAATGGGCATTTGCCGGGATGAAATTCAAAAAATCAACTTTGTAATAGCGCAATTCCAAATAATAGGTTTTAATACTAAGGGTTAAACTAAGAAAAATACCAAATATGAGCTCTTTATCTTTTCTGGTTCTCTAGAAAAGACCTCTCAAAGTCGAGACTTGTTAAAAAAACGCAGAAAAATTTTCACTTTTTTGGAAAACTTTGAACCTTTGTAACTTTTTCAAATATGAACCGATTTTGATAAGTTTAGACATTTTAAAAAGGATATTTAGTCAGCTTTATAAATATATAAAAGATTTTGAGTTAAGTTAATTTTTTGCAAAAATATACGATAATAACTGAAAAAACTTCCCGAAAATTTTCATCATTTTAATTTTTGACTTGATGCCATTATGGAAGAGGCGTAGAGTGGCGTTGTCTCATATATGTCACATAATAGTGTAATATATATACTATCAATCTGTGAAGAAATATTCTGCGAAAGTTTGCGAACGCGAATTTTATTGAAGTTTTTTCACATCAACTTTTTCTAAAAACAGACACATGCGTAACTAGGCGGCTCCATAGGTGCCTAGTGTAGCGTATTTAGTGTATTCTACAAAAATATATTCTACGTGCTTTTGATCAACTTTCATTTCCATTACGAAGCTGTGTATCTTTATTTCAGCTCATGTACTTATCCCATGTGTAAATTTATATTCTAACCTAACTTTATTATTAAATATAATGAAGCAATTCAGAACTAAATACCTTTTGGTCCTACTCCAGATTATAGACGGATATAAGGAAAATAGTTCATTCACGCATAACAGGAAAACGTTATGAATGCACTAGCATCTATTGGCGTTTTGGGAGAAGAAACTCCCAAAAGTCATGACAAACTAAGTATAAGGATAGAGGGGAATATGCTACAAAGAACATTTTGCAAGAAAGAAAATGCATCCAGAAGGACATTTTGTATAATGAGCTGTATTACTCTGATTCGTTAACCAGTTCAATATCAGTAGCTACACACTAAAACAAAGACAGGGTTTAACTTAACAAATTAAGTAAATACTTTGTTTGTAGCTATAGTTGAATTCTGATTTTTCAGATAGTTGTAAAACCACGAACATCAGATTTTTATTTTTATTATCCCTTCTGAAGGCAGTTCAGGACTTGGACAAGTATTGGATGAATATTGTGTGATATCAATGCCCAGGAAAATGTGTAATTCCTATTTTTTTAAACAACAGATTTAAAATTTTAACCTTCAAAGACAAAAATATGTGCAGCTTTTCATTACGAATTTGAGAACTACTTTATTTCAATGTGCCTGCTCTATCTAATTATTTAAATGCCTTTATTCATGTCTTTAGAAATGTGAACTAGACGTTAGGAGCTTGTAATAGCATCCACCTAGGTTGTGTATGTACATTTTTAATATTTGTACTACCTGTGAGTAAAAGTGATGAGAATTAGCTACAATTGTCCTATACAAAGCAGAAAATATTATCTTATTCAAAATTATTATGCTTTGTTCATATATTATGGAACATCACAGTATATTTTAAAATAGTTTATACTATTAGAAACAACAAATACACGAAAAACACACAAAATTTAAAAAAAAAACAAAGCAAAGATCCCTCAAAACACTATTTTATGTAGCGCCACCTGGTGGTATGGATGCAAACTACATATAAAATGTTATTTACTATCATAACACTTTACTACAAACGATAAAAACTAACAATTTCTGCAAAAATAATTTTATCCCGAAATTTGTTCTAAACTGCCCATTGTGCGGTGGTCAGGTTCGCGGGAGCGTTCTTCCCTTGCAAGGAAAATCCACTTTCCCTTTGGAGCATCATTTCAGGCGCGTCTCGCGGGGAGAGAGACACACACACCCACTTGCCTCTGGGATCAATTTGGCCAGTTTAGTTCCTAATGAAGTGTCAAAATCCCTGCAGAAAAGTATTAAATAGCGAAGGAAAGCTTTGAACGATCGTAAAAGCGACGAACCCAAATAGGAGGAGGTCATTGAGTCCCGCTCCGGACACTCGCGCTCGCCAGACATCACACACTGATGGTCATCGACATCGTTTTTATCGGTGAAACCACAACACCAGTTGACGTGCGGTCAATTGATAATGAAGGAAAGAAAACTGTGCCCGCATTTTCATTGCCAAAAACCACACACACATAGTAATACAATTGTGTCTGTACAGTAATCATCGTAATTTGCCCGCAAAAATACGCTGGAGAAAGCGTGCTCCCTCTCCTCTTGGGGAGAGACCGTTTTTTTAACACGTTTCTGCTACTGCCACGGCTTTCTTCCGCACAGGCAAACGGGTGGAAAAACCACCCGCCACAAAATGAAAACCACCTCCACCAATGTCTTGAATGATTGGCAACCAATTCCGCGTCGGCAGCTGCCTGTGTGTCGTCTGTCAAACTTAGGTAGTGCTGCCCGGGAGGGCTTGCACCACGCTTCCAAGATGTGGTTTTCTTTCTACGCCACCTTTGCAGTTTTGCAATTAAAAGAGATAACTCGAGCTGCGCCGGGAGGGGTGGCAATTTTGCAAAGAAAGTGAAATGATTACACACAGCCGCACAACACCACCACCACCCACCACCACCAGTGCGACGAACTGATTCGCAAAGGGAAGCAGTGTAGCAAACAAGGCACACACACACACACCGTCCGCCCATTGAAGTTTAAAAGCTGAGCGCTTATTGAGTAATAAAAGTGCATTGGACTGCGCATGTGGTCAAACGATTTGTAAAAGAGCGTGTTTGCTCTTTGCTGTGTTGGAAAGTGTGATCAACTTGATCCGGGAGACCAGATCCCAGATCGTCTCGGGACATTTAATGTGCCGAGAGTTTGCGAGCGCGCACAAACCTCCATGGGGCCGGTTTCGAATCGGATCCGTGCTGGTCATTTACGTGTTCAACACGTTCAATTATCGTATTTTGCAGCGAAGTTTAATCAATCGTAGCGTACAAAAAGCTTTACAGAGCACCGTGATCGTGATGGCGGGCGATTGTAGCTATTATTTCACAGATCGGTGTTAAAGCTACAACGGAGTCCTCAGAAATGGAGGTTTTGGCTTCAGTTTTGCACTTGCACCGCTCTGCCCGTTATAACATAACGACAATCGGTACAATTGGTAGCTGTAATGTACAAGCGATACTAGTGATTAGTGGCAATAAAAGCGGCAAAAAGTAACTGCCACATTACATGAGCGGGATAAGATTTCGTAGAAGAAGAGGACTTTTGCAATGGAGCGTCGGGGGAAACTGGCAAAATTTCATTGCAAACTATCTACTAGAGGTTTTTTTTGGGGAGGTTTGATGCTTTCGTTCGCTTTATTCTTCAGAAGAGAGGTACAGCCTTCTTAGGTTCACGTACTTTGAGCCACCTGTTTAGGCCTTAGGCCACGATGAAGTGATTCCTTTGCTTCAAATATATACACCTTGGAAAGCCTGGACATGAAACAGAATGATGTACTGAAGTTCTGAATATGGTGATACCATTTATGATCTTAGTTTAACAAGAAATCAATCTAAATCAAAAACACATTAGGATATTAGAATGATACTGAAAGACCTTTAAAATAATTGAAGAATTTCAGAGGATCTAAACAATTACATTCAAAGAATAGTTAAGCCAATATAGCAATCCTTCTACAAAAATCGAAATCTCCAACTCTCCCAAGAGTTCAGAATGATCCTCAAACATTCCCTAATCACTAGAATAAGGACTGAAGATTACAGAAATTTCCAACATTCTATAGACTCTGCATCCACACTGGCGGCACATTCCATATCCCTAACCAGCTTCACCGACCGAAACGCCAATTAACGTCCAATTTGCACTCCCTAATTTCCTTTAACCTTTTACACCCTAATATCTTTAACCCATCACGCTCGCACTCTATTCCGCACGAGCACCTGGCATCACATCACAGCCCCGCACGAAAATCGCACCTAATCTTCGACACCTTCTGCCGTATAATCATTGCGCGCCATTAAACGGCACGATCGCCCGATCGTAGAAGCTGCCAAATTCCAACCAAGAACTTCACTTCCGGGGTTCATCAATGTTGCAGAAAACGCCCAACAACACCCCCCCTTCCCAGTGCGCAAATGCTAAATGGTTGAACGTTTAATGTCCGTATGCTGAGGAAGCACCACCTTCACGTGAATGTTGCATAATTTATCATGCTGAAACGGCTGAACAACAACCAGGCGTGTGGGCGCCACGATAAAGACTTTTAAGCTCGATGGTTATGATAAGACGAGGCGCCTCCGGAGACCATCCAATTGTGCTTCACAATCATTCTTTTGGACCTCCCATCCGGAGCAGTAGTGTTGGCAAATGAGGTGGAGGTGGAGGTTGAACGATAATTGCGCCAAATCGTGAACCCGCACCCTGCGTACGGGTGGAACTGATTCCGTTGCAATTGAAACGTTTCGTAACCATTTCAACCCGTACCACGCTGAGAGTTTATCGTTCGAATGGGCCAATTTGGTTGCTGTTGTTGTTGTTGTTGTGCGTTGGTTGGATTTCTATCCGGAAGTCCGGAAGTCTTACACAGTTTTGTGTTTTGTTTTCCACTTTGGCAGTAGCTTTTGATTGCAATAAAGAGAGCGCACACGCACCCACCCATGGACAATTAAAAGTGAGCAAATTTTTGCTTTACTCCACAACTGAACTCCGTTTCTCAAATTTCGTTCGCCATCTTTTGCACTCAATCGTGAATAGGCACCATTGATTGTGGCACCGATCGGTTACATTTTGCCCAGACGCACCATTTTGCTTTGCAGCAATGAAATGAGGGTGTAGTGGAAGCGCCTGATTGCTCTCAAACTGATCTCCATACGTGAAAAGGATGATTCGATTGCACAGACAGAGTGTGTGTAAAGCGACTTCCTCCCCTTTGGACACATATTACCGCGAGACGGACAACAGCATCGCCCATTGCATAATTATCCTTAAACACAAACAAACTCCCCACAAACAAGCTCACGGTTTGATGTTCGCCTGTTTTTTTTTCTCCATTTCATTACTTACTAAACGATACAAACGAGAGAAGTCCAAAAAACAGGTGTGAAAATGGACGCCTTTTTCCAGGCCCATTTTCACAGGTGACTTCCACGCGGAAAGAGCAGGTGGTGGTAGTAGTAAATCAAATTGTGCCAGCGCTTGAAGGCGCTGTGTGAATCGAAATTGAATACCATTAGGCAGCAAAACCTAAATGGCTCACAGAGAAGTGGGTCACCGACCAACCGGGTCATGTCTCGGCGCTCCCCTTGCGCAATGCGGGAAACCTAAACGCACCCCATCCGATGGGCGTTGGGCAACACACGGCCCGGAGGGGGGCGGGGGGAGGTTGTACTGGGCATTCCGGAGAATACCAATAAGAGTGGAGAAGTTGAGGTCCGGGTTGTTATTATGATCCGTAACCACCGGTTACCGCTTCACCCTCGATCGATGGTCTTCGCCATTATGCTTTGTCTCCCCTTCCTCTTGGCCGGGGCTGCAAGGGCCTTGGGTGAATACACCGCTGCGGTGCTACTGCTGATCACGTACGGGACTGGATACACAGTTACGTTGCAGCAGACAGCAATTTCGTTGCAGCAAAGCGCAGAGTGCAAGGGTCAGTGGATCAATGGAAGAACGCGCGCGCTGCTTCGTAATGATGCTGTGATGCGGTTAAGATCAACGTGTTGCTTCCCATTCCCGATTAGAAGGCGCGCGAAACGGGGAAAAACGGGACAGCCCGCCATGTGTTTGAGCTGTTGCTAATCAACCCGTTGTGATGATGATGATGATGCAACCTAGTTCGATTCTCCCGAACCTGGCTGGACCGCCTGGAGCGTTTGGTGAGAGTAATTCTGACCCTTCCACAATCAGGCACACACACCACGGAAGATGCCCTCGCGGATTGGAACGTTGCAAATGATAAAAATAAAATTAAAAAACACATTCATCACTTCTCTCTCACTCAGTCGGTGGGATTTCAGGTGAGGCACTATCATTAACGCAAACTGTACGTTTGTGCGCGGTGTAGTTAAAGGGAGTGAGATGTGTTCGCGGCACGGTGAGAAAGATAAGCAGAAAGATCCCCACCATGCGTAGCGATTGTGGCCGTGTGATTGTGCAGTGCCCTGTGCAGTGGGGTGATGGTAACCACATTGCTGTAGCAGAAGATTGAAAACAAGAGGAGCCAATCCGTCGCGCACGGTTTAAAACCAGCGAACCAGGAGCGTGTTGTTTAGAGGCCGGTGGCCGGTCGGTGAGAAAAGCAGGTCACAGGTACACGACACGCGTACACTGTGAAGGGGAAAAGTTGGTCATATTTGGTTGAATTGATCAAATTAAGTTTAAGGTTGTTAAAAACAAAGAGCTAAAGACGGAGAAAGAGAGGGAAACGGGGAAAACACAATAGTTTTATGTTTATTTAACCTTCCCCGAAACGGTTGATTTAAAGGGAGGGGGAGAAAGGAGCTCTAATTGAAAGGAAAATAAGGAAAACGAGTAGGGCGATTTAACCCACTCAGTAAAACAAATAGTTAAAGCCTCTCAAGTCTATCTTTTTTATAATACAAGCATAAGTTTATCCAATATTGAACAAGAAATAAAGAAAATTTGCAATTTTTAGTTTTTTCTTAATTAAATCCTTAACTAATGTTCTATTTCACTATTTCGAACATGAAAGATAGAGTCATCGACAATATAAATAACATTATTGCAAAAAAGGATCTTCTGTTATCCCTTTAGTACGCTTGTTTGACTGTCACACAGAGAGTTGCTCGCTAGCCTACTGTGTCAACCAATGGATCTTATGCAAAGCAAGTTGTTAGTTCAAATCTAGCTTGATCACGCATTTCGACATCTTTTTCCACAAGCTCTCTGTGACCGTTTGCTGCACCAGCTCTTTGCATCGAATAATTGAATTTAATTTACGGTTCGTCGCGCCCCTCTTCTACACAACAACCCTGCCTCAGGTGTTTGAAACTCCAAAATGCAAATTTTTCATATTTAACGGCCAATAGCGCCTCTCTCACTCTCTCCCTCCTTCGCTGCAGCAAATCAACACGCTTCATTAATAATGAATCACAATGAAAAGGGAGAAAAAAGGCGCTAATGTTCAGTAGTAGCAACTTGGTGTGTAAATGATGTTTGCTCATAACTTCATTAGCGCCCGATTAAGACCGTATCGATCACAAACGCTGCGCCACACACCGATCGATGACTTTTTGGGTAAGAGCCATCATCTTCTGCCTGTCCCTGAACTGGGCACACCATCAAACGCTACAACAACATTCTCTTGTTTTGAATGTGAAAAAGTGAAACTTTACACCCTTTATTCGCCCTTCTATGAGCTCCACTGCCCGGCATGCACCAATTCGCCCCCACTGCGCGTGAGTGACCGAAAATTAACATACGATCTAGGCGCGAAGAAGACGCGACAAAGCATCCACCCAAGCCTCATATGCTTTGAAGCTCCTCCTGCACGCTACATTAAATTGCAAACCGATGTAAACCCTCCGATAATGGCACCGCACAAACCACACACACACAGAAGAGAGTGGAAAACCCTCATCCTCATCATAAAGACATTTCCATAATTCTAATGGCCGAGGGGCTGCGAGGTGAGGGTTAATTTAACTGACCGGATGTTGTTTAACTGGCCGCCAGCGCACCACCACCACCATGTGCCACATTTGAATGTGCTGCCAGCGGCGTACAACGGCTCTCCCCTGTTTGGATGAATTTGCAACTTGCAGCAACTATATGTAAAGCGAAAGCAGTAGCAGCCAAACGGTTCGGGTTACGATCAAATTTTATGTGTGGTGAGTTTCACTTTTTTATTTCACTACATTTACCGCCCCTTAGGGGGGTGGCCGATGGGAAGCTAATGAGTATCTCCGGAAGAGGTCCGGAAGGTCTAGATCGGATTAGGATGTGGAGGATTTTGTTTTTTTTCTTCTCCACATTCGCTTTAAATTAATCACACACACACACACATACATGCACACACATAAGGCGGGATGAACGGAAAACAGTGACCCGATGCGTGAACCTTTTTCACACATTGATGAGGTGGTAATATACCGTCGTCTTGACCTCGATTAACCTTTCTTCGGTGTTCGGAGCTGGTCGATGGTACCTTCTGCTGTGCAAAAATGATGGAAAGCTCTATTTTTAACCTCAATTTTATCTCGATTCGATTTTTACCTTACTCCCCTGGTCCCTGGTAATAAATGCCATTAATTCGACCTCTCCCCTTTTAAGAGGAGATAGGATGATGAAGTAGTGAAATTGTACTTCCCTTTAAACGCTTGCAAAACATGGTAAAAAGGTTACGTGTACGTTATCAAGTGCAAAACATTAATTAGTGGTACATTTCCCTCTAATAAAGGACTTTGCAAAAAGGTTTCTTTTTCCGATTGGAAAAAAAAGCATATGGCTCTTCCTATTGGGCTACGATAATCAAGCTGAAAGTGTATCTTTATTGCACTAATTTTCCAAAAAAGCGCTTAGCATGATCACTTCCCTATTAAGCCTAACCTAAGAGGACTTGTACATGTTTCATCCGTTTTTCCGTAACACATCTCTCGCATGACGCACGATAAAAACGAACGAACGAACGTTTTCACTGGAAACGATTTGCAATTTGTCAAATTAATCTAACGGACAGATAAATTATCTCCCGACGCATCGTAAATACAAACAGCCCGACACATCAATTCCGACTGTCTGTCTGCCATAAAGTCACATCATTTCCCAACTGGTCACATGGTCTTCTCATGAAGAAAACTCATCAAAGCTCACGAGCTTTAAAAACCGTGCCCTGTTTCCTGTTTCGTGAGTGGCACATATTTATTTGCTTTTGATGCCAACTTGGACATGGGCAGAGGAGCAGAGAGGAAAAGCAGAAGATCTTTTGACGGGGTTTTTATGTGTGTGTGTGTGGGAATAATGTGAATGCGTGCATCCACAGGGCAACGATGAAATGGGCAAAAGCGATAAAACTATAAAGCCCAATCTGTAACGAAAACAAAATAAACCGGAAAGATCCAGCTACAATTCAAGTGGTGCTAGTGGAGCCACTTTTTTAGGGGCTTACAAGTGGCGTTTCTAATACGCGACCGAGTGGGATGACCACAGTTCCTAGAGTTGTTGGCATTAACCGAATCACCGAGAAATTTTCCTGCTCAAACACCTGGATTTTACCCCTGTGTGCACACGTGTGAGTGTGTGGTAGAAACGGGAACACCTTTGCCTCGTTCCTGTTCCACCTGTCCAATAAAGTCCAATAATGAATTTCTAGTTTTTTTACGGGACATTTTGTGTGTTGTAGGACGATCGGAACACAAGGAAGGAGAACGAACAGAACGGGGGCAGCGCCATTTTCATTCCACCCATCCCACCACATTGGAATGTCTTCGGTCCTGGCTTTTCCATCCAGCTCGTAACCTCACCACACAAAAACAACACCATGCGTTAATTCGAATTTCTTCCGGTTCTATTTTCCACCGGGCAAGAAACACCGCCGCCAACGAACACGAACAGCAGCAGGAGAGCAAAGTGTAGGAAAAATTAGTACCCCATTTTTTCCCCATCCGCTCACACCCGCTCCTCCATCATCCCGTTGTTGGAACGGAAATTGGGCCTAAAGAACCCGCGCAAAAGACGCACTTTTTTGGAGTGAACGGTGTTTTGTTACAAACCAAAAAACGGCAAAAATTCCTTAACGCCACGTGAAGGTGTGGTGTGGTGATGGAAAAATAGCAGCAGTTCTTTGGTGTGCAGGGATGACGACGGGCAAAGACGTTGACGTTATTGGGAAGGAGAGATTTTACCGGTTTGTGGTATACTGTCTGTGTGTGTGTGTGTGTGTTAGAAACCAATCGAATCAATCAAACTGCTCCTCCCTCGAAGCGATTTTAATTAACTTAGCGGATTGTGTGTGTTTGCTTCTTCTTCTTCACCACATCGCGAATTATGTCTGTGGTTCCAATTTCCAAGAAGACTAATAAATCACACAAACACACACGTGCAGCATTTCGTTTCTCATTTTCCCTCACACCCACCGCCCCCCTTCATGGCAATAATACACAGCTACGAGACAGTTTGTGCACCGAGCCGGAAAGACGGCGTGGCGCATCGACACTATTTCGCCTTTCCGTTACTTCCGTTAAGAAATCAAAAAAACACAACAAAAAGGAATTTGTCACACGTGGTAAGAAGCAGAAGAGGTTTGAGTTTCTGCGGCAGTAGGCTACCTGGTAGTACTGGCTGTAGTTGATGTCGACGTTGTCGAGCAGATTGTCCACCGAGCGGTGGTTTTTCAGCGAGAGCAGCTTCTTCCCGTGCGTTAGATGTTGGTGATGCTGCTGCTGGTGTTGCTGGTTGCTGTTGTCATAGCTATGGCCACCGTTGAGATTGTTGCCGAAGTTGTTGTGATGGCGCAGGGTACGCTTGCCACCATTCGCATGCGGTGCGGAGGAGGTTGATTGGTTAGGGCTGACAACGCGACTTCCACCGCCACCGCTGCCGCCACCACCACCACCGCCGGCCAGCGAAAGGTTGTTACTATTTACACTGCTGTTGTTAAGCTGCTGGTGCTGGTGCTGTTGCGAGGACTTTAGATGGCCGTGCGGCGAGCCGGCTGTTGTGGTGGTAGTGGTGGAGGCTGTCAGCACGTTCTTCGTACGATACTTGTAGCTGTTCTCGATGATGAACCCGCTCGAGCCGAAATCTTCCATCGACTTCGAGCGGGATCGGGTCGAGGCGCTTACGTTGAAAAACTGCTGCTGTTGCTGTGGTTGGTGTTGATGCGGATGGTGATGCTGCTGCTGGTGATGATGCTGCTGCTGCTGATGATGCTGGTAGAGTTGCTGCTGCTGTTGCTTTTGCAACCGCTGCTGCAGATAATTGTTCTGTTGCGTGGTCGAATGCCGCCTGGAGACAACGCGACAAATGAAAAGGTGAAGAAAAGACAACGACGTCGTGTTTTTAAGTGGATTGAGCAACCCAAATCGTTAAGACGATCACGCAATGCTATTGGTAGGGTAGCAGAAAATTCGCGAGCCATTATGTATGGAGAGTAGAAGAACGGAAAATTGGCCCTGGGGAACACACAAACACACATCAAAGCCCAAGCGTGAAGGGAAACCCAATTTCAGCACGCAACCGTTTAAATAATTACAATTTACCACAGTGGCTTATTTTTTTCCTTCTTTTCAAACACCAGTGACACCTAACACTGCGCTTAGCGTCAGCTAAAGATTGGGAAAGTGTCTGCCTGCTGTGGCTTCAAATTTCCAGCACAAATTACAAGACGACACCCTCTCTCAGAAGATGTTGAATTTCTACGTGTCTCAACTGTTCGTCGGGATGGCTAAGGGGACAATTCCACCGTAAACAAGCCACAGTCGGTGCAAACCTGTGAGACAATACAAGGGAAAAGAAAAGTGTTTCACTGCAGATTTTCCCACAGCCGAAACGCACACAGAGCACTAATTAATCAATCTCTTCGCCAAGAAGAAGAGCGACATTTCTTCATGATAGCCAAGTGCGCGGTGTGATGGCATCAGCCAGCGACACGCTTTAAATCGGCTAATGAATTATTAAATATTTCCTATCAACAGATTCACTTCCACGTTGCCTAACGACAACGGCTCTAATTGACATTTTAATTGGACTAAATCTTGCACATCGAGCAGCCTTCTCGTTTTCCCTTTTCTGGAGCAGAGCTGGATTTCTGGAAGCTTCTGCTTTGGGACTTACAACAGGACAGCACAATTCCTGCTCGCTCCATAACGGCTCTGGAGGACAACTCGACGGTGGCAGTGGTCTTGGGGTGCACGCACACGCTACTTTCCTTTTGCCCTACCCTAGTTATACTTGCAGCGGCTGGTTTTCCGCCCCATCCCCAGCTTGTGTGGTGCATTAGAGAATGGCATTCTACGGCCGAGCTAAGCGAACCGGTTTTCACCATTCGCTTTTCAAACCTCGGAACCTTCGCCTAGGCACGTTTTGAAGGTTTTTTGAAGAGCAAAAGCGAGCTCAGCGCTCGAGGGATAAACTTAACCTTGATGCGCGGTGGGCGAGCGTGTTTCGTTTGCATGCAACGGATGCAGCAAAACCCGTTCACTATTGACAGTTGGTGATAAAGTGTGCCAAAAACGGAACGAAACTAAACCAAACTGCCGCCCAGATGCTCTGCACCGGGCGGCAGTTACTAAACGTAACTAACTCGGACTCTACTGACACACATATCTCGAGGTAGTACCCGAATTGCTAACGGAATACAACCATTACTGCAACGGACACACGAACACAAAAAAACACAGCATCAGAATAATCACCAAGTCTGACCTGCATTCCGCTGACTAAACGGATTTCGTACCGGTTCGGAATGTGTTTAATTGCCATTGCAAAGACATCGATGACGACACGCCACCGGGAAGGCAGCAGAGCAAGAAAAAAACTGCTCCTCCGAAGATAAATGAATTAAGTTGTCCTTCCTGCCCGTGGGCCACTCTGGGTGTCTTGGACTGTTTTGCATGACCGTACGATCATCGGCTGCTAACCGGTCATTAGACCGATGGAGGTAGTTAATTCGTTCCTCTAATGGCATCTGCTTTGATGAAACACTACGCACCCGATCCCGTTGTGTTTGCTTGAGGACTAGAAGCAAGCAAAAACCGGGCTTTGCAATGATTGTAATTATTTGCACCATTTGCACATGATCATGAGCTCAACAGCATGGCACGATCGCTTGCAGTCTTCGTAGTCAGAGCTGTTTTCTATTTGTTTTTTTGCCTAGCTCTGCTGCTGTTACTGCAAGTCCATCATCGCCGCAACCACAACCGATCACCCTAAAACCACCTGTCACACCTTTCATAAATCAATACTCTAAACCCGTGCTGCCCCGTCCACGATCCACATACTTCTTGACGATGCGGAACGGGGTGAAAGTAAGGTAAATTTTTGAGCTCGGTGCAACGAATTGAAAATCAACGACGGGGACGGGTTTTATATATTGAAGAGCGCGCGCGCACAGTAACCCTGTGTCCGGGAGTTGATGTTTCATGCATGTTTGGAAAAGCAGAGCACCCAATCGCCACGTATGGGTGGACGTCGAAATTCGTGTGCCCGGAATTTTGGTAGAGTTTTTTTCCTTCGTTTCGTTTTGAATTTCGCTAAATAAGCGATTAAAATAATCGCACCATTCGTGATCGTGATCGTGAAAGTGACTTCATTGCTGCACCAATCAGCCACCCTGTCAGACGGCTGTCAAACTTGGTACATCAACAAGAATGGTTTTCGGCCGTGATGGATTGCTTCACGCTCGATGGAAACGTACTGCGAAGAGTACCACCAGGGCAGCATATTTTAAATAGTTTACGCTTTTTTTCCAAAAGGTTGAAATTTGATATTTTTCAACATATTTTTTGTTGCAAAAAGGAAGCTCTGAAGTGCATGAATCGCATCCGTTTTCTACACTTTCTTTAATTTCAAACGTTTCGTATTGATTTAAATCGACATGTTTCATCTTTTTCTCCTAAAATTTAAATGTTGCACTGCAATTGCAAGCTATATTGATATCGAAAGTGTGGAATATATACCTATTTGAACATCCCATCCAAAGCACACTCTCAAGGCGAAGTTGACAACTTGCAGCTTACTGTAACACTCTCATCGTGAGTTCAAAACTGGATAGGGAAGATGTCGATAACCATCTGAAATACTACACAGGCGCTTTTTGGTTATCCAAATGCTTGTGTAATAAGAATCGTGAAGTCTTGGAAACCAAAGAAGGTCCCAAACCACACCAACAAACAAAAAATAACAAAAAAATAAGTAAGAAGAAGAATGTCGTTTTGATTGAAGCCCTATTTGATTTGTGGTTGACATATCAAGCCAAGCCAAGTGTGTCTGGTTAATAGAGAGCAAAAAACAATACTTTCCTGTACTACTTTATGTTGTACACGGTCTCTACAACATTCCCCTACCTAGCTGCTGAATCGCATAGAATTGGCAGCAAAGACATGCCAACAAACAAAACGACCAAAGAAAGAATAATGAAAAAAGATCATTACCAATGTGTTCGACACTAATCGTTCAATCGAAACAACAACAAACCGCACAATCAGTCTTGTATCTGGTTCGCCGCACCCTCCTCCTTCCAGGCCTTCCTCAAACGGAAACGCAAAATGGCTGCGCTAACAAGCGAACTAAATAACAAAAAAAAAACAAGGGATAAAAAATGGTTTCCGTTGTGATTAAGCCATGTATTGATCACTCCCGCAGGCAGTACTCCACGTTTCTACTATCCCAGAGGACATTTCACCCCCCGTTCCAAACACTTCCTTCCTTCCTGTTCTTCCTTCCATACATAATGGGCTTTCGATTCGCGACGATTTCTGCACACCACATTTCCTCTGCCAGCCCCCTCTCTGTCTGTACCTCATCCGTCGTACAACTTCCATGTTGCTATCACTGTCGACGATCGCCGTCATGCCGGCGATGTTTTTCACCTTCCGCGCGGCTATATTGTTCACCACGTAGTTGCCAGTGCTGCCGTTGCTGTGGTTGTTGCTGCTGGCGTTGTTGTTGTAGTCGTAGACCGACCCGGCCAGCGATGCGGCCGACTTGACGTTCAGGAAGAAGTCACTGTTCTGGCGCTTGAGGGCCCCGCCGGGAGGAGCGTACAGGTAGCGGGGCTGCGGTACACCACCCCCCACACTGCCCCCGTAGATGCTGCCGGCGGAACTGCCCCGCAACCCGCCCAGGCTCGCACCAATGTCGGACAGCCCGGCGGACATCCAGCGAGACTTTCCGCCACCGCCACCGCCGCCGCCACCGCCCGTTGTCATGGCCAGCATGGCAGATCCGCTGGCACTACCGGCACTGCCACCGCCTGGGCCACCACCACCTCCGCCCGGTATGCCGTAGTTGTAGGTCGGTGGCCAGGGCCGCAGCCGCCGGTCGGAGTACCGCTTCTCGGTCATCGAGTTCACCGGAAGGGCCCGATCGTACCGCGTCATCGGGGCGGGCACGATCGCTGACGCCGACGATGTGGTGGTCGCCGCTGTCAGCACCATTGTCAGCACCGGGGCAGGAAATCACGGGTCAACACAGACACACACGCCAGTTCTTCTCTCTCTCTATCTCTAACCGTACAAGCGAAAGATGGTTTCCCTTTCGCCCGGTGAGCAGTAGTAACACAGGTTGCGTAGATTTAAACTTTGCAAATACTATTCTCCAATATTGAACAAAAAAAAAGACACACACACACACACACGAAACCGTAGACACTTTTGCTCAAAATATCACCGAAAGCTGTGCTGCCATTGCTTGCTGTGCGCGCCGCAATTGATGTTCACTCAATTTTGCTCCAATTTTATAATCACACTTTCAACACAATCAATCACTGTGCAAGTGGAGGATGGACAGAGTAAAAAAATAAATTAAATTAAATCATCACACTCAGAAACACACGCACACACAAGGACCCACTATTCCCATGGCGCGGGAAGAGTGATTTCACTCGCCGGCCCCGTACGCATACCGATGCTCCAGTTTAGTTTTCCTGCGGTGTTGTAAAAAGCTTCTTGTCGCCGTTTTCGAACAGACTTCATGCCAACAAAATTGAAGGATCATAAAATTCCACACACAGACACACACACACACACACCAATACTGACCTACTAACTAACAGGGAGAAAAGGGGTGTTTTTTCGCAACAACCACACTGTACACTGGCGCCACACAAAGAGATCCGCTGGGCATAAACAGTAACATTACCATCGATTTCTTTGCCCAACCTTCACACCCATCGCTCGGCGATCGACGGGGATCGCTTCTTATCGCTTCCAACGTCCACGATTTTTCCAACTTAAGCACGCATTTTCCAACCCCGGGTCTCTATTCGGGTGACTTGTTCGAACACTCGTGTCCGCGATTTCGAGCGTGATTTACGATGACGCGCGCCCGCCGCTTGTGGTTGAATTGAATAGGAAAGATCAGGGCACAGTAACACCCCAACAAGCAGGCGCACGGCTCACGGCTAAGAAAAAAAAAACGAGGCCGACACTTCACACACATACACGTACTCGCACGATGTTGTAACGAATGCAGAAATTTCGAATTTCCTTCCAAAAAGAAAACAACACACCTCATACCTCAATGCACAAAGCACGGAGGGCGTATAAAAATATATTAATAAAACGCACACTCCCAGGAGAAGTCCTCCAAAAATCAAGGCAAGCCATCGGGGGGGTGAGCGTTCGAGGCTTGACACAACATTGTGGTGCTGTGCTTTGTGGGCTTCACTCTCCTTTCTTTCGCTGCGTCCCACAATGTGTGTCAGTGTGTGCACTTGTTAGACAAGAAGAAACTAGGGTTGGGCAATTCGATTCATTACCATGAACGTGAATTTACCGGTTCTTTCATTAACATGAACTGAGCGTGAATCGCGATTCAATCGTTCACGTCAACTAACCACAGTATGGTAAATCGATCTTATTTCGCGATAGTTTCATATTATGGGTGTTTGTTAACAGTTTCATATAATAAGCATAACAGTTCTTAGTCACTGAACTAAAAAACTCATGTATTCCTAATTATGTTATTAAGTGATGCATCTATTATGATTAAGGCAACCAACACATTTTAACACCATTTTGAATTCATTTTTTATATTACAAAAATAACACTTACTTCTAGATAATTCAAGTCTTACTTAATTACAAAAAGTGCATTACAAAACAATTATTTCATATACTCCATGTTACAAATTTTGCAACGACGTTTTAATTATGCATTTTGTTGAATAAACAATATTTCCTGCAATTTTTTTGGCGCTAGTCGAGATCTTTTTTCAGAGTATATCTGTCCCGCTTTAGAAAAAAGCCTTTCACATGGAACGGACGTTCCGGGAATGCATAAAGTGCTCATGGCAAGAGTATACAATGATGGATAAAGAACTTGATGTTCTTTCCACCAAAGAAGCGGATCATTTTCTAAATCAATATTTTCAACGCTTAAATATTGATGTAGTTCATTCTCAGCTATTTGTCTAGGTGTTTTGTAGTTTTGAGCTCCCTTGTTTTTTAATAAATCGCCGAAAAGCATGTCCACATCCTTGCTAACTTTTTTTACTACTTTTTCGACTTCTACTGCGGGCTTTTGCAACGGAAGCAGCTCAGATGTAATTGATTCACATATGTTTTTGAATTTTTCCACATCGTCTTGAAAGCCAAGTTGTTTAATCCTAGGATCTAATATCATAGATTTAAGTATCTGCTCATTGGAACGATAAATTTTTAGCTTGTTTTGTAGACCTTCAATGAGCAAAGCTACTAAATTTTGAATGTTTTCTGATATATCCTCATCATTTCTAAATTGTGATGTTTTGGTTAACAGCACATTGCATAGTAATCCCACGTGTGAAATGGTTATGTATTTTTGGGCGGATACAATATTTGTAGCAGAATAGAAATATTTTAGAACCCTCACAATTTGTTCAATTGCTTCCCAATCATGAGATTCTAAAGATATTTTCATTTTCAAACTATCTGCACAGGAGAGTAATGCAATTTTGTTCTTATAAAATCGATTAAGCATATCATACCCCGAATTCCATCGCGTTGACACTTCTTGTATCATTTTCAATTGATCTAAATTGAGCTTTTTTTGTGTATCAGCTAGCATTTGTGAGGCTTTTGGACTTTTCTTAAATAACATTACTACTCTTTTTACCTCTTCTACAACTGGTAGCACACTTTTTTTTATAGCATCTCGAACAATCAAATTTAACGTATGTGCAAAACATGGTATGTGACAAAAATTCAACTCAGTTGATGCCGCTTTCATATTGGAAGCATTGTCAGTAACCATTGCAACAATCTTATCCTCTATGTCAAATTTGTTCAAGGTACCTTGAATCCAATTAGCTATATTCCTACCACTATGAGGATTTTCAAATTCCGAGCATTCTATCAAAATAGAACTAAGTTTGCAATTTTCGTCGATATAATGACCTGTTAAGGCAAAAAAACTTATTTGGTTCAGGTTTGTCCATCCATCCGACGTAATAGCTATAGCTTTGGCGGTCGATAATTTCTCTTTAGCCTTTTCAAATTCTTGATTATATACGCTTGGTAGTAGGGCTTTTCTTTTTCGTGTAGGCATAATATAGTTCGGATTTAATGTATAAACGAATTTTTTGAAAATTTCACTTTCTACTAAATTAAATGGCAAACATTCTTTGCAAATTAGATCAGCAACATTCTATCTAAAACCAGCGGTCTCTTCAGGTTTCATTTCTTGTTTGGATTGTTTTGGTGCTTTTATGAAGTTTGTGAAGGTCCCGCTTCATCGGTTTGGTTTTTAGATTCAGGTTCGATGGTTCATGGTTTCTGGACTAAATGATCGGACAGGGCGTTTGTGTTTGTGAATATCCATTAGATCGTTTTGGATCATGGTCTGATTAGATTTTCGGTGGTTTCAAGTCAAAAGTCATGGGATCAGTTATCAATCAGTGCGTTTATTGTCTATTCTCTCAAACAGACGATGGGTTCATTCGATGATGGGGTTTTCGTTATGGGTTTAGAATTCATAAGGGCGCATTGATCTATCAAAATCAGTAAGAAAAGTACCAGGGTTGTGTTGGTGGAATCCAGTCGGATTTTTGTTATATCGATTTTGATTCAGTTCATCATGTGGGATCAGGATGATTTCGTTGAAGGGATATGGTTGGACGATGGAACGTTGGGACGTTCGGGTGGACGGAATTCGTTCTTTTGGGAGTTCGACGGTGGAACGTCCTGATTATGGGATTCGTTCATGGGGGGAATGAACGACCTGGCGTACTAGGACGTTCTTCATTTCGACGGGTTCCTACCCGGGTTATTTTCATGAACAACTCAATACATTATAATTTATAAAGAATCGATGATTGGATGAACGTAGGTCGTTCGTTCTTTAGGATGAATTGAATGAATCGTACAGTTCTGGTTCTTGAGGCACAACTCTAGAAGAAACCCCGGACCGAGAAGAAGCTGTCTTTGAAAGGGTGGAGGAGGAGAGAGGTTGATTTTTCCTTCCTGTTTTTCCTCTCACTAGGTTGGTTGGTATGTGGGCAAAGCAGCAGCAACAGCCACCAGCCCAACCGGAACCTGGGAAGTGTTGCGGGATCAAGAAAGCTCGTGATCTTTTTGATCCCCTCTGCGAGTGGCGGGGTGCGGGAATTCAACCCCTGGGCGGGTTGCCCGCGGAAAGCAGAACGAGCAGGAAAGGTAAAGACAACACACAGGCACATACACACACAAAGACGAGAAGAAAGAAGGGAGCGAGAGAAAAAAAAACGGTGAAAAAACGGAACGGAGCCCGATGTAACTGTAACGTCACGGGCATGGCTCTGGTGTGCTACTTCTGCCTGCGCAGCTTGTTTGCCTTGGCGGAATGAGCTGATGGGACCGCCTCATTCTTGCCTCATTTACAACCAACCTCCACACTCCACGATCGAGGAGAAAGGAGAAAAAGGGAAGTGTTGAAGAATTAATCCAAACAAAACTTCTGGTGCGCTCTTGTGTTGATGCGATCAAAAGATCCAGTCTGAAGGTGGATGAAGATGTTTCGATGGCCTTTTTTTTGGAGAGACACTATCCTCCCAGCTTTATGACCATATCGCCCGTCCAATAAGATAATCAATAGGAGGGGGGGGGGGGAAAGAGAGTTTGGTGGGAACAGTTAGGCGGGAACGTCACGCGCCTTCGCCATCCGGCGCGTGGTACAACACCTCAACGACTTTGGAAATGACTTTGGAGTTCCCGTTGGAGAGAAGCTCCACCGAAGATTGGCACAGATTTAATGGTGTGCTGTGTGCTGTGTGCAGGTATGAGAGGTGTTATAGAACACGCTCCTACGCGATCATATACTGCTCGTTATGATCTGATACACAAAATCGTACATCCGTTTGCGCCTGTGTGTTGCATGTTCTACTCGCAGATCTGATCGCGGAAACAGTTCAGGAAGTTCTTCGTTATTTCTTGTTGCTGGTGTTTTTGCTACTTCTTCCGAGCATTCTACTATGTGCTGTCTGTTCTTATGTATTTCTACCACCTTTCACCGCATTTTTTCCACCCCGTATTGTAGTGCGCGGAAGGGTGGAGAGGGAAGACGGCTTTTTGCTTCCCCGCTTCACACACTGGAACACTGGAAACTGTATCGGATATCGGAATTCTAGATCAACCTGTTGCGCTTGATCGTTTTCCTTTCTTTTTTTATGATACACTTTAAGCCGCACTTAGCCTACAAGAGAGATCATTGCATGAAGATTACAACACAAGCATTCACACTGTTGGAGTTGATACAGATCACACGACTGAAACGCTCCCAAGCACAACATTGGAATATGGTTTTTAAGAAGCATCGGCGGAACAGTACACCATAAAAAAATACAAAATCACCACACTGAAATACACACATATGTTAGGCAAGACAGCGATATCCTGCCAGCGAAGTGCACAACTACCAAAAGGAAAACTCGAACGCAACTCCAGTGCGCAACTCGACTCGCGTACTGCAACGCTTCACAAGCGCGCGCGCCAACCCCACGAAAAGCCGTCCGGTACGCGTGAGAGCTAGCTGGAAACTGAGCAACCTGAGGCCCAGAGGGTCTGGCTGCGAACGCGAACCACTCTTCTCCGCGCGCCGTTTGAGAGCTGGTTGAGATTGGACTTGACTTTTCCACGACGTACACCCCCTCTCTCTCTCTCTCTTGTTCGGTTCAAAAACGAAATCAAACAAACCACCAACAGCAGCAGCAGACTGCTGGAAGCGCGAGGCCACCGCTCGCGGCAAGAGCGAGTTTTTCTATTTTTTTACCTATCGCCATACACAGGCTGGCATAGCATATAGTGAGACTCCACAATTATGGTATCATCATCACCTGGGACCAGAACAGGTTGCTGCTGGCACAAACTGGATCTCTTTCTCTGGCAATGGTTCCAACTCTCACAACAAAAGCACACTGGAAAAGCGGAAATGCTGCTCTGAGTTCTGTTCTCGATCGGGCACTCTACTTTGACGATCGTGATCTATGTAGATCAGACAACCGCTTGGCGGGGTTTTAGAACTCGTTTCCCGGTTTGTTTGCCACCGGTTACTGCGTACCAAACGAGAGAGCATGGGCCCATCATGACCAGCGTTTAGCTTTTATTTCAATCAATTAAGCTGCGATTTTACTTTTCATTCTACTTTCACGAGGGATGCATTTTCCGGTCAGTTGTAGAAAGGGGAAAAAATAGAAAGTTCTATATTTAATGCGCTGCAAGTAGCGTAGCTCTTATTGGATGTTTTAACTACCACTTCAAAAGATGATCTAATAGAGCAACAGATAAAGGCTAGGCTATAACTTACAGCTAATGAGATCGAACCTAAACTGGACCTAAACTTTACAAGTACTCGGAACATTTGCTAATGATTATTAGAATAACATTTCTCAGATTTCTCGCTTTTATCCGGACAGGAACCTCTTGGAAAGAACAAAAATATCTCTGCAACTTTTGAGCGTCGTTCGAGTTATTTGTTTAAATCTAAAGCAGAGAGCTACAAACAGGGTAAGTTGCCTCACGCTACATTATCTCTTCCCAGTTAACGAAAAGATTCTTGTCCGTGTAAAGATGCTTTTTCATTTCCCTCCAGCCATCTGGCTAACCACTTTACGCACACGAGAAACCGCGTAATCCAAACTACCTCTTCCCCCCCAATCTTCTTGCTTTAGCGAAAGTACTTGAGGCTCGCAATCTGATTACGGCTGCCTTTAAAATCTGTATCACTTTCTAAAAAGTACCGCGTCTTGCGTTCAACACCGCTGCAGAAACGAAATCAACATAATGCTCCGAATTTTCCTCAATGAGCGAACAACTCGCTCGCTGCCCAAATCACGCATAATTACTTACACACCCCCGACAAACGCACCTTCACGCACACGCACACACACAATCAAAGTAGAGATTCTACGTGTAGTGATGCTTTTGTGGGCGAAATTTGCTTCCAAAAATTAAAAGATACGGAGCAAAGATTGAGCGAAAGAGAGGACACGCACACACATTATGGCGAGGAATACGAGATGTACTGAACACAATAGATTAGAGAGATGTGTGTGCAATGTTCAAAACTAATTAATTAGTTTCAAACAATACTACGGGCGTACAGGCACCAGCACCAAAAAAAAAAGGCCTGACTAGGGAAACGGTCAAATCGAACAGCAAAAGTATTTAAAAATCCACCGGTGAAATTAGGCGATTCGTGGGGATAGAAATTTGTTGTCCTGCTTGACTGAGCCTCCGAGGGCCGGGGACACAAAAGCGCATGGCGTACCTCCCCTTCCTTCCTTGCTTTTCTCGTCAAGCGACTCTCCGTTGCTCGTAAAGCGATCGCGCGCTACAAACCGATAAAATATGCAAATTATGTTTCCCGCGATACTGCTGGGAAGCTGTACCACCTCTCTTTCTCTCCCTATCACACACTACCGACGTCGACGTCATTACCGGAAGAAACCGTTACACCGGCACCGGTTGAATCATCAGCCATTACACCTGTTTTTTTTTTTTTGTTATTATTGCTCCCTTGCCTTCATTTGCCTTCACAAATTGTCGATGTAATACTCAAAAATTTCGGTTTCGTTCACTTTCGAACCCAACAAACAACAGCAAAAAACTGCAAATCGAAACCGAACCACTTTGTTTGGTGCCCGCACTTCATCGGCAGCCCACCCTTCACAGGTTTGCGCAGGCACATAAGTTCCTTTTTTTTGCTGCTGCTGCTGCTGTTGCTGCTTTCGGATGCTTGTTTCCTTGTCTCTGAGTGCGCTGCAGTAGCCGCAGACTGATGCGTTTTGAGCTCATCCAACAAACAGCACACAAACACACAACAAGCGCAGCTTTCTTGTGCCGCCAGGCAGCTTACACAAGGAGGAGATGCTTCGCTTCTGGAGAGCAAAGAAAAAGCACCACTCTTGGTTGCAGTTTGTTTCCCTTTTTGTCTGAAGTGTGGTGATCGTTATAAGAAGCTGGGTTTTAAAAGCATGAAAAACAATCGCTCAAAAACCGGCATCTATGGGATGGGATCAGGTTGAAGGAAAAATGGAAAATACTAATAATAAAATCACACTCTCATCGATGGGCAAAGGAAGGCTCGGATCGATTTATGGAAGGGTGGTAGGTGCGCATTATGCAATCAATATATGCTGCACCGTGTTGTGCTGCTGCGTGATGTGAAGGTAAAACCCATCCGCTATTGGCCGGCAGTGAAATTCAATCATTTAATCAAGAGCCACACAACATACCCAGCCCTATTGCTGGTAAACGGGTGGTTGGAAAACTGTACGTGAGCGATGCGTTTTGCGCACCAAAAACGGTAGTTTTGTTCGATCGGAGATCGAGATAACGATCGAACGATTGTGTGATTAAGCGCTGCTAAGAGGTTCTAAGCGTTAGGCCTAAGGGCGCTCACCATCTTCGATTAGGTGGAATAAAATCTTCCCATGTGGGATTGAGGTCAGCAATATGGTTATAGACAAACAGAAACAATACAAAACACTGGAAAGATAATTCTTTAACAAAGACTCTCTCACACACACACACACACACACATTAAAACAAATAGCTGCCCTTTACGCTTGAAGGGATAATTTGTGTTCGCCTGTGGCTTTCCAAGGTATATTATGGATTCGATCTACAAATTCCCGCTTGATTTTGCTCTCAAGCTCTAAAGACTTAAAGGCAACACATTTCCGCCCCTACTGGAGCATGCGGTAAGGAATGTTCACCGTAAAGCAAACGTGTATTTTTTCACTTCATTTTGAATCCGTCGCAACCAGTGAAGCAAGAAGATTTACCAAATAAAAACCTCCCTTTTACCCCTCTCAAATTGAAGGTGAAGCGATGAAGGTAACACAAGTACAAAAATACTCTGCCACTGAACACACCCACACCATCATCTCTACCTCCCACCCAACCAGCGCACAATTTTTCACGTCATTTTCCGAAGGAAAAGTCAATTAAAAAGATGAATAATCTCTTCCCTTTCGAAATTCGAGAGACAATGCCACCTTCCCCCCTCTCCCTTACACTCGCAGGGAGATGGGATGCGGGGAAAACAGCTTAGCCGAGAGGGGTTAAAGAGACAACAAAACACTCTTCCTCTGTGAGGGCTGTGTGGGTGGAATGAAGTGAAGCAGAAAAAAAATAAACCACAACAACAGCAACGCCACCAAATTAGATCGGTTTAGGTCGTGTCAAGTGTGGGAGGGAAAAGAGAGAGAGAGAGAAAAAAGGTATTTTCCTCCCATTACACCACCCTGGGACAGTATTTGGAAAATTTTCGCTTTCACTTCGGGAAACGCATTGGGAAGGGGAATGTTGTTCCCCACAAGCCACTCCCCCCGGCTGGCAAACGTGACAACAAACACGCCAAAACAAAAGACTTGCGTGCCAAAGGGGCAAAGCGACGAACCCGCCACTTGCTGGGGTGAAATTATGAAGCTTGTAAGGTCATTTATTTCGCGCGGGATTATCTTCGCCCGTCGCATCGGTCTGTAAGTTGTTCCGATACCAGCCATGCTTTACTGTATTACTCGTGTGGATAATATCTTGCCGCGGCTGGTCAACTAACTGTACCGGGAGCGATGGAGGAGAGGGGTTCAAAGCGAGAAGAGTTTATTAAAATTCTGAATCTGATGCGTTTTCCCACCCGCGGGAATGTGCGATTCGCTTCAGTTTGGAAGCACAACAGACACTTTCTCTCTACCAAATGATGGTGTGTTGGTAGTGGAGCGTGGAGGTGTGTCACAGCTGACACAATGATCACGAGAGCACGATCTTTTGACAGGGGAAGTTTGCGAGGGTTTAAAAACAGGGGTAGCAGGTTGTGGAACGCTAATGTGTTTAGCTCCCTCGGGCAGCGGCGCAACACCACACTGCTATAATAGTAGCAATCGATCGGACACACGCATTTTGCAAACCAAACGTTTCACACCACTCTCTTTTTTCGTACCCCCGAGCACTTTGGTGCATTTCACTACCTGCGGTGCCTCTGTGGACCGAGCCAACGACAAAATAGATCATCCTACAAAAACAAGGAAAACGACCCGGTGCTGCATCATGTTTTGATCATGCGCATAAAACTCTGGCTCCAGCGTGTCCGTTCGCTTGGAGCGATCGGGCCGGGTAAAGTGATTAAGATATTTCCCTCCCAATCACCACCGGGGTACGGGTGCTGGGTTCGTTTGATCGGATTCATTTCCGTACGCACACAGGTTTGCTCGTGGCGGGGCCCATGATTGATTGATCTATCCGACCATTTTTGTTGCTGTTGTTACTCCTTTTTGTTATATATCGCTCAATCTATGCGTGAAAGTTTGCAACTGGCGCTACACGATCAAACACACACACACACACACGGCATAATGACATTTTCCGCGAAACGATCGAGTAGTCAATCGAGCCGAAAGCTTGAAGGCTAAATTAACATTCAAATTGAAGGTTAATTGAAGCCGCCGCTGCTGCTGCTGCTGCTGGCACTAATCGTGAAATCGTTCATTCTTTTCCGTTTTTCTCAATACAATGTACTCGATTATAAAGGTATAATATATGTTTCAAAATGTGGCAAATAATACGCTGCTGCTCAATTGCCCGTTACGATTTGGCTTAGTTTCTTTGACCATTATCCCGTCAACAGTTTGTTACCATTTTGTTTGACAACAAAATTGGTCGAGCAAGAGTCCTTGCTCCGCTGGACTGGTTTGTTTTTCAATGCTTTAAACACATCTTTCCTTATAGAACCAAACGGAAACATTTTCTAAACCAACCGCCCTGGCCTCAATGTCATAGACACACACACACACATACGTGTCAAGATGGTGTGCGCTGAGTGCAATTTGTGTAATTGCTTCTCGGTGGCACGAGAGGTACAGTAAAACATTCTCATCCTCAGCGCGAAACAATTGGGCAGGTTCGTCGTCTACCTCGCTAACAAGTCTTCGCTCGATTTTGGAGCCATAGCTGAGTTTTTTTTTCTTTTCCCCTTCCAACAACCAACCCATTATTGGCTTAAATGGGTGAAAGAGGAAAATTCGCACACCGTTCCCTACTCTCTCCTCTCTTCGTCGCTACAAAACCCGATTGCCATAAATCATGTTTCCCGCGCCGGGTGACATCGTGCCATTGATTGCATCATCATCACGCGATCGGGAGCATTTTCTTCGACGACAGAGAGAGAAAGAGAGAGAGGTTTTTCCAACCGAAAGCCAAATCGACAACCCTCGATAGTGGAGCCGATGGTGGGAAACTGGGAAGCAGAAAAACAATTGCCATTTCCTTCCCAACAGGCACAAGCTGACACATTTTTCCCATAGTAAAACTCGAACCCGTGCAAAAGATAAAGAGTTTGGAAGAGTTTGGCAGATTAGTTACTGCCGTCGACCTGCACCGCTTGCCTCCGTTACCGACAAACCGTTCAAGGTTGTTAGAGAGTGAAGTTTGGAGTGTTGATAAAAAATTGCCACAATTATCTCGTTTCACTTTCGCTTTTTTTTTGGTTTTGTTGTAACATTTCTGTTGTTCTCCTCCCGTGTGACCTTGTATGCTTGGGCAATAGTCATCAGCACGCTTTGGAGAAGTTCACTTTGCACTGCTTTGCTCGTTAGGTTTCATTCGAGCACGAGTTGTTTATTACCCATAAATCACATTCACACATTGAGAGAGCCTTTAATAATGGCAGCAGAAGAATCCTGCCTTTGATAAGTTCGGCTTTTTTGGTTGCAAAATAGCTGCGGAGAAAAAAAAAAAGCCAAAAAGTTCAAATTATCGATATCGACCGGGGCGCTTATGTCATCCCGTCCTTCGCGGCGTCTTGGTGTTTTTTTTTTGGGCGGATGTTAAGCAAAGCTCGCTCGTCCGCAAACAACGTTGCCGAAAACGTGCGCTTGATTGATGCAGTTTAATGTCACTACCTAGCCTTCATCTTCTCCGCCCCTCCACTTATTTGGGTTGATTTGACAATTTTTCACTTTCCCAAAAATGTTGCGACCACCACACTATGTAGCAGACGGTGGCGGTGGAGGAAGGTTCCATAAAAATAATTCCCACTCACCTCTGCCGCATGAGAACAGACGACCTCGGCAAGGTAGGGAGGCAAATTCCGGCCCAGATTTTGTCATCTTCGGTTTTGGTTGTGTTTATTCACATTTAATTTAGTGTGAGACACATTAGATATGGATCGGATCTGCTTCTTATCGAGCGGTTCATCATGCCCTGTCATAAAATCGTCATAATTTGCGGCAAGTAATTAGAGGGTTTCTGATAAAGGTGGCTAAGTTTTACTTCTTACCCACTGTGCTTTTCCTGACGGCGACTGATCAACGACGGAGATGTGGCGGAGATGAGGTGGAAGAGATTCCGCTCTGTCATTATGTTTTGGCGCGAGCAGGCGCACAAAGGAAAACAGGCACGCCGGCATATCGGCAAAGCAAATCCGAAACGGCAACAAACCCGCACCTTGCTTGCCTGGACGGAAAGTAAGAGCCAAGAGCTTTCACCCCACACACCGGAGGGGTTCTTTTCTCACCTGGTAGTAGGATCTCATCAGCCCGACCCGGTTGCCCCCAAGCGAGAGGAGGAAAAAGCTATGGCGCCCCTAAAATTATTAAATTTAAATTAGATTACACCAGCGATCGGTTCGTTCGCTTGGTGCCGGACGCCAGCCAGCTCATCATCAACGATACAGAGTTCAACGCGTGAGATTCAACAAAGTCAATAGAAAATGCTCGCGCGATCAAATAGAAACCAATACGGCGAAAACGCGCCAGCCACACAAGCGAAGGTTTTCTTTATCATGGCTCCGGACGCCACATTAAAGTCTCACCAAAAAAAGACCGCCGACTGCTGTACACCACATGGCCACCCCGTTCTCTCGGTACGCACAATTCTTCTCCCGTCTGCTGCTGCTCCTCCCCCCCACCCGCACACCAGTGATACAAATATGATTACCGATTTAGTTTCTCCGTTTCACCCCTTTACCTCGGCCTCATAATCTCACGTGGATTAATGATGCAATTATTCTGATCTCCCAAGCTACAACCACCAACGGACAAGGAACGGAAACCCTCAAACACGTTGGGTAATTTTACAAATCGAGTAGCTTTGGTAGGTGTTTGGTGGTTGTGTGATGGGCAGTAATGCACTAACTAAGTAGCTTCGGACGTACTTTTTTTCTACCCTTTTCTACTCCCTCCGTTTGATCTAACACATCCAACGCCGGCGAGAACAGACGGTTAAAGCGTAGCATTCTTGTACACGAGGTGGTGGGGGAGGCCGCCGATTGCCGTTAAAAGAATTCACCCAAGCAGGCGAGGGTGTCTGTTGTGTATAATAATGATCACTTTTGGGTTGCACGTGTTTCACCCTTTTTTGCGAGCGCGCGAGAAGGATAAACCGCACGAGCCATAGTTGAATTCTTTTTCGGAGTTGGGTTTTTGCTTTGTTTTTGCCTGGTTAAATTCAGCTAGCCAGCTGCTGGTGTAGGTGGTATGCATCATACCTTTTTCCTGTACCAATCGCTCGACTTTCCATGAACCTTAGGCAACTATAGGTATATGCACACTAAACCAGCGTGGACGGGTTCGTCGTCTACTCTTTGCTTACCTGCAAATAAAAATAAAGAGAAGAAAAAAACAATGTTAATCGAGACGTGCCTCTTTAAGGGTAACGAAACCGAAATTAATGCATTAAGTAGTAGATCACACACACACTCACACCCGTACGCCCACGAATTAACTGGACCGAATGCGATGACCTCAAAAACATACATTAGGTAATAAAAAGGCCGCGGGTTGGCACACTTCTTCACCTTTACCTTTTGCACATTCGATAAACACAACGTGGCTACACAATCCCCCAAAAAAAAAACAAAAACAAAATAAAGCCAGTAACTCGCCTCCCAAATGAACGAACGCATCACGCTCGCTTGGATAACTAGGTGTCAAAAAGTGTGATTGTCAAATTATTTGCCAACCCTCCAGGCCTTCAATCGTACCGGCGGTGCCCTCCCCCCCGACTGTTGCTGAGTGAAAGAAACCGCCATCGATCGTTAACACAAACGCCCGCTCGCTCAACGAAAAAAAAAACCGCTGCCTCATTCCATGATGATGGACAACGCGCGATGGATGCGATGATGATGATCCGAGCAATTGAGGAACGACACGTGTGAAGGTGTGATGAACGGTCGCGGCAATCGGCGACCGCCGAGACTTTTCCATCTGTTTCTGTCTTTTTTTTTGCCATTTAAACGCTACCTAACCACAGCAAAACGCCCTCCCTTTTCCTTTTCCTTCTTGTTATGTCACCTTTTCTTTAGATGGAAAGGGATTTGTTGTTGTTTTTCACCAATCTTTTATTTTTCCTCTCGCGATGTAAGGCTTTTCGATAAGGGTTTTGGGGCAATTGTTATGAAACCACCCAACAAATGTGGAGAGGCTGGGGAAGGGCGGATCCCTACTTGTAACATACGTGGGCAAGCTTTATTAGTTCAACCGTCGTGCCCATCGAGGGTTTATTACGTCCGGTGTCAATGGTTGACTGTTTCCTGTTAAACTGCCGTGACAACCACTGTTTCTATCCACTGTTGCAGCAGCAGCAAATTCAGCCAAATTGCCCTTCCCTTTGGGGGGGCGTGGTGCACAGCGGAGACTCCAAACTCTTCGGTAGGCAAATTAGAGGTTCGCCGTCTCGGGCAGGCGAAGTTAAAACAATCAGCCCTCCCGAAAATGGCTACCCATAGCGAGCGAACCGTACTCTAGTGGCGGCGCATTCGTTTAGGAGGAATTTAGCGAGCCATTGCTAATTAGCTCTCGTTAACGTATTATCTGTTCCGGTTCGGTAGGGCTGGGGATGAGATGGATGATGGGCACACACACACGCACACCCCCAGACCACGGACGGATCGGATTCAATCACACCGAAATAATACACAACCAGCTAGTTAGCGGCCATGGTGAAACATGTGTTAGATAAATGCTTAAAAACCCAATGGCTCGAAAGTGGAGCAGATACATAATTTTGCTGCTGTTGATCTACTACTGGCGATGAGTTTTGGATGAAATCATTTTCTTTTTTAAACCATTCACTCACCGGCACGAGCAGCTTTTTATCAGCCTGGTATCAAAATTAAAAGGACAGTCCCTCATTCCGCCCCCAAAAAATGTGAGGAAAATAGTTACGCAAGTGATGGAAATAGATATGCCCGCGAGCGACTTCAAAACTTGAAAACACCAACCAAAAGCTACAACCCTGTGTGAAAATGCACGATTGCATGCAGCTTGCATGCCTCACAGCTTCACTAACTTGCGTGCAAACTGCTTGCACAGCTGTACGTTGCATGCAATAACGCAAAATGCTCTCGTGAGATCCTATAGCACGCAGTCACTCACAACAAGCAGCACCCACGTAGAGTCAAAATGTAATTGTGGCACTTTAAATTGTAATATTTCAGCAAAATAAATTTAGCATAAAAATTCTTCTTATAAAATGAATTAAATAAAAAGTGTCCCAAATAACGACTTTCAAAAGATTAATTTACAATTTCCAACGCAAACACTCCGTCCCAAGCACATGATCTCTTCCCTCTACCAAAACCAACCACTGGATTGAAACATGAGCTTCGCTTGTTAAAGCAAAGATCCAAAGCGCAACAGCGCTCGTCGTCGTATTGCGTTTCGAATTGCCATTTATTTTCACACTAATTAATTTTACATGAGTTCTACAAAGCTGCAGGGGCGTTGTCAACCCGCAACAGTAATGGCACCCTTCCATATGTAACAAACAAGCGAATCGCTCTCCGCTTTGAAAACTACCCCACCGCAAACATGGGGGATGGATTCAATCTTCTGCAGTGTGCAGCAGCGGCAGCAGCAGTAATGGGTTATGATCGTGGGAGGACGATTATTCAAAAACAACAACAAAAATCAACCTTTTACATTCAAACACCCTTACACGATGGCCCCTCTCCCGTACACATTGTCCGAGGTAGGATGATGGGAGCGCAGCCTATTAGAGCTTTTTGTTTTGCCCTCTTGCCCCTCTCCCCTGCGTTCGGCCAACCCACCCCCTTGTAAAGGCGACAACAAAGCAAGTAACATTCCGGGCTCGATCACCCCCCCCCCCAGCCGGTACCCAACTGATTTTTTAATGAATTCCACCACCATGAGACGGGAATGGGAGAAAGAGTGCGCTGGTGCGCTTGTTCTTTTGCGGGGAGCGGTTGACACAAAGATGATGATCCAGTGGTTCCTGACCAACAGATATGGAGCCGCCCGATGAGCGTAAAGAGATTGATGGCGAATTGATGTCACAGCGAGACGGGCGGCGGCACCCTGGACACGATGTACGTCAATCGGTGTCACCTTTTGGGGCGCGGTGTGACGACGTTATTCCTGTGCTCGGGGTCGGACATCAAGTCGATGACATGTATATCCCTCCAGCTGGTGTGTCCGCGGTCACGTATATGGAGAGGGTTGAGCAATAGGGTAATAAATTGTTGCCAGAGAATGAACGTTAAACAATTTATCAACCAACATCCGGACATCGGTTTTATCTCTAACGGCTTTGCGTGTTAACAAGATGCCGAAAAAACGGATTCGATTAAGTCGATAGAGGAACATCCCATCCATCGTGATGTCCAGCTAGAGACACCATTCCAATGGTTGATTTACATAGTATAGTCAGATAAATTGTCTTTTTTATTGCCATATTGGAAATGACCCTAAATCGCTGGCTCTAACACCCATCGCCATTGATCGCCATCGAAACCGATCTGGCATCAACACAGGCAGCAGAATAAGCTTTCACAAATAATTGAACCATTAAACAACAAACAGAATAACGTCACCGAAGCCATATGCAACCAGCATGAGCAGTAAAATGGTAAGGAGCGGTTCCCAAAACAGGCGTCATATGTTAAATTTCGCACCTGCGACTGTGAAGCTCTCGTCCCTCTTCCATCTTCTTCTCGCAATGTAAATATTGATCCACCATTGCCCCACAAACTACTGATTGCCACCGAGAAGAAGCGCTATTTTTTTACTAGCACGACTCTCGTAACGTCATAAAAAGAACCCAGAAGGTATTTAAGATCTAACGAGACTGTATTTTGCTCTCCTCTCTGTTTGCTATTGAGTGTCTAAACTATTGAAACTCTGATTTTAATAGAGCTGGCACCCCGTGTGGAGCCAGGCCGCGATAAAACACTTCTCAGCAGTACGACAATTCGGTCGTGAATTGTTTTACGACAAGACGCCACCGAAAATCACACACATGGCGCTCACGGGAAGCTTGATTATTTTTTTTTTGTTGTCTATCTCTTTCTACAGGTTATTTCTAATGAGCGGCAAGGTTGTCCAAGCGGCAGCGTGTCCACCACAACATCCGCGTGAAACCATTTACCATACAAGGCAGCAGAACTAGAATACACATTCTGGGATTAACGGCGACCACCACCGACCAACGTCCAAGTAGCTGGTTTCGACTTACTATGAACCGGTTCCTTCCAAAAAAAAACGTTACAGCAGTTTACATCTTGGGACAGACGGAGAGAAGGCACAACAGCAGCAGCAACGTCACGCACTCATAAAATCACAATATTTTGCCACACCATTTTCGGCGCGACCGACCGAAAAAGCGTCTTACTCTCCTTTCTAAGCACTCTAGCACAGTTGCCGCCGTCGACAGCAGACCGGGAGGTGTTTGTGGCGGCTGGTGGCATTAATAGGTCAACAAAGAATGGGGATCTTCTCATACAACAACAACAACAACAACAACAACAACAACAAAAGCGAAAAAGAAATCCGTCCCAGACATATCACACACGTTCGCAGGACCAACCAGGTACGGGATCGAACCGCGACAAGATTTAGCTTTTTACCCCTTCCTTCAAAAGAGATGTCCTCACCAGACCTCAACTCCCGACGCAGGCGACACTTTCCTATCCGTCATCATCGGGCGTGTGTTTGCTCTCGCTCGAGAGCTGAACTCTCCAATATGAAGCCCGCTGCCCGTGTAAGGGAACGACAATGACGAGCAGTCGAACCTCTGGACGCTTGGGCACCGACAGTCGTCGTCAAAAAGAGCTGTCCAGTTTGGCGCGTGTGGGTGACTTGAAGCGATGCCTTCCGCGCGAGAAGCAGGCAGAAGGAGTGCCTTGGGTAAATAAATTTCAAAACAAACGCATGTTCAATGAACTCGCGCACCGCAACGAAGGTTTGCCAAAAACAGGCATGTTTCATAACGCCGCGCAGGCCTGGGGGGGGCAAACCTGCCTGCCTGCTGGATGATTCATGCTGCAAATAGCGGGAGTGGGGAGAGGTTGAAATACTTAGAATTAGTAACTCCAGACTTGTGGAAAATAACTATATCCGAGATTACAGAGGGGAGGAGCACGAGTAAAGTGATGCCCAACGACAACAACGTGAACATGAGATGTTTAGTTAGAGCATCACTAAATACAATGATCAGATGATCCCGACGACGACGACGACGACAACAACTGGTAAGATGAGATATCTTCCCCATTTTCCCTATAGGGCACATGACACACCGGCTTACGTTTGCAATCGCATATTCTCCCTCCAAGGGTGCACCATAAACAATTATCGCAGGAAGTGTTACATTACACAAGCTGTTCCGCTGGTAACAGTGCAAGTATCGAGTGTTGAGGTGTTGTGTGGTGTTTGCGGAGGACGAGCTACACAACACAGGACCGGTACACACAGAAGCAATTTGCATTCTTATCTTCGTTCGTCATCGTGGTTCGTCCAAACACAGGCAACAAGCGAACCATCGTTTCAACCAAGCCAAACTCGCTTTGTCGGGTGTCCCGCTTTAATCATAGTGCTTTGGTAAACGACATTTACCCGCGTTCATAACCAGCAATCAACAGAGAGGTCTTGCACGGGTCCGTCGTGTATCGGAAATCAGCTAAAACGATCGCGTACACCACCTACTCCTACTACTACTACTACTGCTCAACCAGATTTTGATTGCTGCTCAGATTTCTGTGTCCATGGAGCGCAATTTGTGTTCCCAGCTCTCGTGGGGTCGTGGGATTTTGCAGTTCCAATCGGTAGCGTGTTGGAGTGACAAGCTGTTGTAGTGTTCGATCTGTTGCTGCTGTACAAGTAGGTAACCAAGCTCTAGCAGTAACACATCATATCTTGTTGAACAAACTGCATGACTCGACGTAAATTGTCTACAACGAGGTTCTTACCTTCTCAGAACCTACTCCGAAATATCTTCTGTCCCGAATAAGATGTCTCGTATTATAAGCAAGCTGTTTACCAAAACAATTTACATACACACAGAGACACCTCCCCCAACAAGCAAGGCAAACAGGAACCCCGAAACGCTAAAATTGCACGATCTTGCGCGTCCTCCCGTCGCTTGCTTCTCGGCAGCAATAATAAAAACCCATAAAATTATCCCACGCATCTTGGCGCCACCACATCACCATCTCACGCCACACACCAGTGGAACCAATCAATCTGCTGCACTGAAAACCCTTCCCCGCAACTCTCTGGTGATCTACGCCAAATCGGCGGACGAATGACCCCCAGGCGAGCGTTACGTACGAAAGAGCTCTCACTCGGCTCGGCTCAAGGAGCATTACCATTTCTATCGACTCTGCACTAACCTTCCGCAGCGTATTGTACACACATTGCGCGATGCGTTCATGCGTTCAACGCGAGTCTCAACCGTAATAAACGATCAGACATTGAAGCTGTACGTACACACGCACGCAGCAGCAGCGGAACTCGGAAACACCAATGTCCCCCATGCCATTTTGTCACTGATTTTGCCTCTCGTTGAGGAGGTTAATTACGCCGAGGCTTTCACCGGTTCATTACCGAATCGTAAGATCTTGTGTGCGTGGCCTTCACGGTCGGGAAGGACGGTTCCGCCGTCGCGCCACTCAATGGGCCTCTTCTTCTCCAAGCCGTACCACACCAAGTCTGACACAGATATCGATCATGGCGCACACAGCTCATCACGGCGAGATCAAACTGGCGCCATCTCCAAACCTGAACCATCTCTTTTCTATTCTCTTCACTCCTACTGTGAGCTTAAATTATGCGAACCAAAGATCATCGGAGACACTACTGGATCAAGAGCAGTGCCTGGTGAAAGGAACGCTTTATGATTCTGTGGCACGCTTCTCCTCCTGCAAAAAGCATGTTGGAGAGGCACTCCCAGCATGAGTTCCCATCTTAGGAGTTGGCTCCAGGAACTGGGAAAACCTCTAATCTGGATACACGAAGCTGACTAAGGGGCCTTTACTGTACAACACCGTGCAAAAATGGTCATTTACTCAGCCCCATCCCTTCGCGATTCGCGAACACACATTGACAGATCGTCGTCTCTTTGTGCTTTGCGGCACAAAAGTTTCCGTGGGATCCGTCATCTCGATTGCATTATTTTAATAGTAATTGCAAGGCAGATCCCAAGCGACCGCGTCCACCTGGGCAGCCCACTTATGGCATTATTCTAATGAATTACCTCATGGTCGCCACCAATCGAGGCATCGTCGAAGCTGCTCGCGAAGCTGCTGTTCAGCACCTTGATGCGATCGATATCGTTCGTGCCGCCCCCGCTGCCACTGCTCGCGTCCTCGTCGCCCCCGAACAGGGACGATGCGTCCGACAGGCGCCGCGAGTAGCGCCGGCTCGCGTCCAGCGAGTCGATCGAGATGCGGCGCGAATACGAGCTGTAGCTGGAATCGTTCGAGTTGCGCCGATTGTGCTGCGCCCCATTGTGGGGCATCAGTCCGGCCAGTCCCGGTGGCTTCGCGATGCCCGAATCGAACGACAGGCGTTTGGTCATGTCGCACAGCTCGTGCTCGCCGCTGTCCTCGCTGTCCTTCGATGGGGACGATGCCTTCTTCAGGATCGAGTGGAGCTTCATCGTCGACAGGCTGTCGTCCAGATGGAGACTGCTGCGCTTGCTGTTTATACTGGAGCGTCGGGTAACTCCAACACCTCCACCACCGATTGAGGGCTTGCGGCGAAGGTCCACCGTCGATACGGAGGTGGCGCGCAACATGGACGGGAAATCGGCCGGATGTTCCAGCGGTCTATTCAAAAGGGGTTTTATCGTGTTCAGCACCGGCATACTGTCGCGACGCCGCGGATCCGCAAACCCGGACAAACTCTTGCGCCCGGTTGGGCTCGGTGCAATCACGTAGTGGGAATGCAGATCACTAATGTTGGCGATCGAGTTACGATTGCCCAGTCGGCTGCGTCGCCGTGCGGCCATTTCCGCCTCCCGGCCGACGTTGTAGATGGAACCGTAGGACGGTCGCTGCTGCGGAAGCTGCTTGCCCGCCCCGCCAACCGTCGATAGGTCGCCGACCGAGCTGGCGATCGAGTCACGGCGCCGCACCGAACACACCGAACCACGCCGATGAGTGCCGTGCACGCTGCATTTGCGGCTGGTGTGCGATTCAATGATTTTCACTTCATTTTCCTTCTGGTTCTGGTTGAATATTTCCTCGATTTTCTTCAGCTGCCGATCGACACCGCAGAACGGACGGTGCCGATGGTTCGCATGCTGGTGGTGATGGTGATGATGCACGTTCGCCATCGTCGACGGAAAAGGTTGATCACCAGACACTTTTTGGACAGCTTTTAACACCCCGCAGCTTTGCGCAAAAACACGCACGCACACACCGGACAAAATAAAATGTATAAATCCTCCTGATCCGTCAATCGACAACTCAACTTCACTTCAACGACAAATCGTGACTCACACACTACACGCGCCTGGCTGGCACCAGCACGTTTACCAAATAAAGCGCCCCGTGAATGCAAACGGA
This sequence comes from Anopheles arabiensis, assembly GCF_016920715.1. Taxonomy (NCBI): domain Eukaryota; kingdom Metazoa; phylum Arthropoda; class Insecta; order Diptera; family Culicidae; genus Anopheles; species Anopheles arabiensis. Next base: position 98,850,543 of record NC_053517.1, read on the forward strand.
ACACATCGGGACACTACCCAGGTGACCAAAGATACACAAAAACAAAGTTCCAAGAACGATTCTACTAAAATTTGTGCTCCCAAGTAACATTCACTTAAAGCACACCACTTGAGCACTTCAAACACTTCGCTCTTTACTGCTGTAAAACCCCACCGGGCATGCTCGTGTACGCAACAAACCACGGAACGCGTCAAGCTTCTCGACGATGAACTCGATCGAACGTCTCAAACAGAACTGATCCGCGGCTCAAACGTTCTGTGTCGCGACGGTGACGATGCCGACGACAAACGACGACCGCCGGTCTCGCGTGAGTCTCGTTATTATTACTGCCCTCTCAAGCTCGCGCTGCTCCAAGACGAAACGACACTCCAGCACGGCACTGAATACGCCTCGTCGTACCGGGGCACAACACACAGGCAAAGTAGAAATACAGAGAGAGAGAGAGAGAAAAGTAGCGCTCAGCAACTTCACACAAAAAAATGATAAATAAATCCCATCATTCCAGAGCGGCGATTCGCTTCCGCCTCACCGAAGAGGGAGAGAAGCATTTATATGGCAAAAAGGGCGAAACAGACGAACCATCGCGATGGCAATTTTATACGAAACATCTTCTCGAACCACGTGATTGCAATCCACATCGGGCGTGCGTTGGGAAGAAGCACATTTAAATTAATCACAAATTGCATTCCACCAGCGGGTGGATTTGCGTGCGCAGCGCGCAACTTTACATCGTAAATTGATAGCCATCGACGACGAGAAAGTCCTTTTTTGGTGCTCGATTCCCTGCATTCCTGCTGGGTCGATGCTTGACTTATCATGTCCTTCTTTGCCTTCCCCATACAACGTGTTTCAAGGCAAAAAAAACTCGCTGCTCCATCCCACGCGGTATCACACCTCCCAGTTGTTGCCACACGCCGCCGTGCTTAGATGTTTTCAATAGTTCACTTGCAGTGTGCGCGCATCGCGTGCACATGCAGCTGATCTGATAGGTTGACGGTAGATGCTGCCCTTAGCCTGACGCTGGCTAGCCCACATAAGGCAAGGCAGAGCGTGCAAATTCAGAGCGCGGTCGATTGGGTTGGTGTTGGTGGGCGACATTCAAGGTTCGTGCAACGTGTTCTCCACGCCGTGCCACACTTTTGCAGTGGGCACTCTCGACCTCATCTTACGGTCATAGCGTTCCCAGGAGCATGCGGCTTGGTGGAGGGGGGGGGAGCATTGTACACCGAAGTGCATCTTCTTCGGCACCGAGTATCGAACCAAACGGAAGTAAGCTGTGCACATTCTTTGACGAGAAAGAACGCGATGATGAACGTTCACGCAGCGTTCATTGCTGCGTGATTTCTCTTTTCATCTTCACATACCACTCGAGAACGCTTGTCTCGTACTCTCGGCACTGCTGGCAATTGAGACTTCTAGTCCGCGATCGACCCCATTAATCATGATTAATGTAACGAGGCCAAACCGTACAGCTGCGATGCATGCGAAAGTGTCGAGTGGTTACATTGGCGGCGATTGCGCGAAGAATGCTTTTCATCCTACCATCGTAAGACGATTTAAACCTCCAGCATCATTAATACTCAAAAAAAAACGCGAGTCTCTTGGAAGAATTACCCCCAATAAATCGCTCTATTACAAGTAATGCCTTCCATTGGCCCATCATTACACACATGTGTTCCGCAAATAAAAACAAACGACGCGTTATGGTTCCCGCTTTACCGCTGAATTGTGCGCGCACGGTTAACGACGTCGTCGTGTCGTCGCCGTCACTTGCGTCACATATGCAAGCAAAGTCGGTCGATAGTTTAAAAATGACAACTGACTAATATGTCCCTTCATGTCACCCCCGCAACCATAGATGACACCAGAGTTGAGCAAATATTGGCCAATGCTTCAAACTCCAATTGACGGTACGGCACGACACCAAGAGTTATTGCTCACACAAACACAGTAAGCAACGGAATGCAATGCGCACTTCCTTCACTTCCGCCACGATGAGGTTAGTTGAGTGAGAGGAGTATTTGTGTACGCCAAAAAAAATGTCTCAACTAATGGTGCTCACAATGAGTACAGCCAGCCCATGCCACGGCTCATCAATAATCAATTGCTCTCCAACGATTTCGGCACCGAGAGGATCGCACCGTCAATAAGTGTGTCACTTTAATGGGTTCCGTTTTATCTTAACGCCATCGACCAATTAGTGTGAAGTCAACCAACCAACCACCCACACCAGTGGATCGGATTGTTTTGTGTTTTATGTTCTAACCCACAGCAAGTGGAAACGATCAATCGGTGCAGTATGGGAAGCTGTCGATGGATTTCGTAAGCCGCAGAAAACAGTTTCGGCCCCCTCACTCATTAAAAGCTCCTTCATTCAAATTAACCACAACGGCGCCAGCCCTCGAGGGCTCTCTATGGGTGAGCTATTTCCAAATACACTGTCGTCAGCTCGTAAAATGAATTCCCCTAACGAACGGCCGTAAAACTGGGGGAGACTGGTAAACGATCGCATCAATCTCGACGACGACAAGGCGATCGGACGCGCGCGCCATCAAACGTCCAAACAGTCAGCGGGATGCCTAACCGGAAGCATGCTGAACCGAATGATATTCATCTCGTTGACACTAACAGCGGCTTATGCCATACACACTCACACGTGTCCCCATCGATACGATGGTGCCATTGACGAACGATCGGAGTTGATCATGAACTTGCCGTAAAAGGGATGCATCGGCATAGCTCCACCGGATGATGGCATTGTAAAGGTATCGACTTTGTAAAGACCTTCACTAGCGTTCATGAATTCCACCAGTGTGACGTCGTCCCTAGCCCTTTAGGCGGCGGCGAAGGTGGAGCGCCAAAGCTGCCAGCTTCGGTTTAAGCCTGAACGTGCGCGCGCGGGTGTAAGATGCCGAGAACTCGCGCCCCAACTCGCGTCAAGATGTGCTGCTAAAGCCCGTGACCTACAAAACCCAACAGCTTGTACCGTTGTGTGCAAGCCCCACAACATTGCACGCAGCTTTGTATGCAAACGCTCTTGTGATCAGTCGACAAGAAAAAAGCCAGTATGCCAGCAAATGTGGCCAACGACAGGGTTTGCGCGGTTTGTGCTAACGTGTCATTGAATTAACACCACGCCACTCTAATCCGGCTCCACCTCCGATAGCGTGCCAAGACCGACGACAGCGTGTAGCCGTAGCAGCAGCCCGAGCGAAGATAGTGGAAAATGGTAAAAACGGGTAGTGGGACATCCCACGCGCCCGATCGACACACAATCCGGGCCCGGGCGAGCAAGGTGAGACACAATTAGAAACAAATCAAACAAATATCGAACGCGCGAACCAGTTTGTCAGTGTCCACCCTTGTCGCGCCGAGGTGGGATATATTTTGTAGTGCTCTACTTTATCAGCAAAACTACGCCAACAGTCCCTCGAACGGGCGAGCAGCTTTACAGTTATATTACTTCCGTGCTCGGGGATTGGGCACTTGCGCGGTGGTGCCCGCCTGATGATATTCAAATCGAATCGGATGCGTTAATTTGTCTCAACAAATACGCAAACTTAAGTGGGCTGCGGTTGTGATGATGGCGAGCTAGATTTTTTTACAAGTTGTTTAAGAACAACCGCTTTTTGTCATAAGGAAAACTATCCAGCCATCAACCACTGTCAAAACGGCCTCGCTCTTAACGATCGTACGTGTTCATTTGGCGCAGTTTTTTTTTTGTCCAACCCATTTGACTTTGGCCACTCATAACTGTGCAGACGGCCTACGCACCGCCCCGTCTCGATCGGTTGTGATGCAGCAAGACTGGACGGATTTGTGTTAAGCTGTAATCCCCCTTCTTTTAAGATGCATTCGAGCACCAACAATCAAGCTCGCTTAATTTAAGCCGTAAACTTATCCCCCCTTCTAACGGCAAGAAGGTATTTCTGGTGATGTTGCAGCCGCAGCACAAACTTTATCACTTGCAAGCACATTTAATTGGACAGTGCGGAACCGTTTTCAGCCTAAAATGGTCTCCTCGGTGTGGTCGTCCAAATTCCAAAGCTTACCTCATAATCCTTGCTCCCGCCTATCACGTCTTCCGAGGGATGGGCACCCATCACGGCCGGTGCCCCATTGCCATTGGTTTGGCCGGCTGACGGTGGAGGAGGCACCGGGGATGATCCCGCGTTGCTCATGTGCGCCGGTGGCACAATCGTCGGATTGCCGTTCATGATGTAATCGCTCTCTTTGTTCTGCTTCTGCTGCTTGAACTTTTCGTACAGCTCGCCACCACCACTGTTGCCGTTGCCGTTGATTGTACCGTAGCCGTTGTTGCCGTTGGCCGCGGGAAGATTGTGAACAGGTTTCAGCCTAAAAGCAGAAGGGGTAAAAGCTTAATTAATAACGGGGCTGTAGGGAGGACACGCCATGCTATGGTCACTTACGTTGGCTTGGGCTGATCGTATATGACCCCCGCCACGTTGGGTGGGGGCGGCTGCGGAACACCTGCCGGCAGTAGTGGCACCGGACTGTTGGCACTGTGGGGACCGCCGGCCGTACTGCCCGGCGTTGAGATCGCTGACGAGGGCGGTACCGACGACGAGTGCGGCGGCTGACTGTGGTGCGGTAGCCCGGTCGGTATCGGTTGCTGCTGCGCCGTCGGTATCTTCTCGGACAGTGAGTCCCGCCGGGAGCTCTTGGCAGTCGAGTTGGTCGTGTTGGGACTGTCCCGCTCGGCACTGTGCTGATGAATGTCGCACGCTTTGACGACCGCGCCGGCCACTGCCTGCAGGTCGGGCGATTTCGACTGCGCGGAACCGATCTCGTCAATCGAGGGGAGTCCCTGCTGGACAGATAGAAAGCACACACAAAGGGGTAAGTATTGGGGTGGTTGGTTGGCGTAGGGCAACAACAGGTAGGGTGTAGAGGCGGAAATCGATAACGCGGGGGTTGGGACAAAAACGGGACCGCAATTTGCCTATTTGCATTTGCAACCCGGGAGACCTTGAGTGCAGCGTTGATGCAGTGCCTACGTCAATTGTATGTGGAGCTCCCACGTGGAGGACAGAAATGTAGATGTTACCAACTGCGGGCCACGGTGGGATGCTAGTAGCAGTGGACAAAGAGGTAATTACGATAGATTTGTATAACAAAGATTATTCGATAAAAATCGATAATCGTTCTATAATCGTAAACGCATTTCAATAAGGTATCTAAGCAAATAAATCCATGAAACACGTTAAATTTTAAGTATCCACAAGAGAACTATGTAAATGACATATTTGCTTTGATAATTAATCGTCACAATTATTTTAAATGCTTTCTATAGCAAGGCCTAGTGTGTGTTCAGTTGTCTGCTGAAAACGTCTTATTAACTACTAACCTTCACAAAAATGATGTAAGCTACTTTTCGCAAATTATGCACTGTATTATCTTTAAAAATAATGTATTACAGTCCTGAATTGTGAAGCTAAGCACTTTTGAGTGCCTAATGCCATAAAACCACCAACCTGACTCTAATAATAAAATTCAGAACTCCTATCACCAAAAACGAAGTTACGCTTTACCCACTGCCCTACTTATTCTTATTAGAAATAAGCTCCCAAATCAGCTCTCACAAATGTCGCACCAGAAAACACGCACAGTAATCCTAAAGATATGACTAAAACGTGATCCCTACTCAACAGTGCCGCTTCCGGTTCGTGCCGAGGAATCGCGATAACTTCACCCGCGGTCCCTTTTTCCGCTCCCGCTCTGTGCTCGGCCCGCTCTGTGGGGTCATTTCCGTTGGTTCTACTATTCATGAAATGGGAATCAATTCGGGAAAGCAAATATTTACGCACCATACAAAGTATCTAGGCCCCCGTCCACAGCGGTACATCGGGTCAAAGAAAACTCAGCAAAGTCATTTGAACTATGTGTGTATGTGTGTGTGTGTGTGTGTGTGTCGCTTGTGCCCAGTGTAAACATTACAAGTTTTACAGCGATGTGCCGTTCTTATGCACCGACCTTTCCACGTACCGCAACCAACGGGCGATGTCATTCATCATACGAAAGGAGAGCGATAAATATTTCTTTTTCTTCTGGTTTGTTTACACACTTTCTAACAAATGATGCACCTCCCCGTTTCATTTTTTTCGCCCTCCTTTTCCCGTAGTTACTGCATTCCCTACGACACGTGACACACTCGCATACCGTGGTAGTGACATGCAGTGGCGAGATAAGTGGTGATACTCCTCTCTTAGGACAGCATTCCTTTTCATTCGTCGGTAAGAATTAGCCGGCTACCACACGCACACGGGCGCATAGTTAGCATACCACATTTACTGGTGCGCGGTCGGCACAACGCAAGTCCAGTGACCCGCAGCAGTGGGTCTCGATATGCCCCATGACAGGCCCACGCCACAAGTAGCCGTTGCCTATCCTGACGTCTCTATCCCAGGTCCCTGTGATTATTGATTTACCCTACATTTCGCCCAAAGGGGCGTTCCCTATCGTTCATCGCAGCTACAACTACAGGTTCCAAGAATCCCTGTGCCAACACTTTCCTATTACGCGATTCAATCTTGCCCAACTAGAGCAGCTCCTGCTGCCTGCTGATTATCCGTTCTGTAATCTATCACCTACTTTTTTTTTCTTTTCTTCCCCTCTTTAGTAACGACGCTAAAGGCAAACCAGTCCCTTAGAGCAACGTCAAACAAGGTGTGCTGCTGCTGCTGCAATAGGTACTTTAAGCGGTTGCATAATTAGAACGTATGAAACGACGATGGTGCCGGGTTTAAGGAAAAGGCACCCTGTAACGCGACAACTCCCCAACACGTTAACGACGAGCGGCTCCCTCCTGCATTCCTCGTCCCTTTTGGACATCCAGACCTGCTCTGCAAACGAACCTGATACTCCGCAAAGTTACTGCTGCGGTACGTTTCGCCCCCGTCGCCGTTCTCGAATAACCGGTCCACGCTGGAGGTCATCAGTTTGCCGCTGCTCGGCTTAATGCCTGTCAGATGAAAGCTGGCGAAGCTGGAACGGGACATCGGAAACGATTCGTTCGGCGCTTTCGGATCTAGAAAAAAAACGGTATCGAAAAAAAACGTAACACGTCGTTCATCATACATTGGTTGATATTAGGCCTGGTCTGTCTTCTCGCATTCATTGCAAAACGGCAACTTACTCAAGCAGCTCGACACGGCGTCCAGCGAAGGCAACAGCGAGCGGGTCATGATGTCGGCGGCACTTCGCGGCCGGGTAAATGGCATCACAGAGTGGGGGAACGTTTTCGGCTTGATCGGCGTGATGAGCATGTGCTCGGTCCAGGAGGTTTCGAGCGACGGTTTCTCGAGCCGCTCCACATCCACGTTCAGCGTTTTCTGCTCGAACGGCACCGAGAACGTGTCGGCCGGTATGCTCTGCAGCCAGCTCAGCAGGGAAAGGTCCGAGTCCGTAAATCCTGTGTGGAAGAACCGATTGCTTTAGTCCAATGATTGGCATGGTAAACGACCACTTTGAGACTTCCTGCTCCAAAAATAACAAAGGAGTTTTGCTCCTAGAAAGAACGTTCAGCATTCCCAACCACACATCGCTAATGCTTTCCGGTAATTTACTGAGAAATATTCAGGAAGTTCCCGCGCTCATAAATTCTTGCCCGAAAGTAGCACAATCCCCCCCACCCCCGCACCCAACTCACCTATCGAACCGTCCAGTACACGCGAGAAGTTGATTTTCTGACTCGCCGAATCGGCCGCACCGGTCGCCTTCACCTGACAGTAGTTCACGCACGACTCGTACAGCACACCCTTGATCAGCAGCTGCACCAGCCGATCGTTCTTCGCGCTCAGCATACCCCCCGCCGACCCGAGCTTCTTATCGCCGGGCAGAAACTTCTCCACCAGGGGGAAAATTTCCCGAAAGCACTGTACGCGCGCCTTGCTCGGATTCCAATCCCTGTACTGCATGTGATCGCCCAGCTTCGGCAGCGTCAGCAGCAGGCACAGCCCCGAGTACTCCTCCTTCGACGGGCAGAGCTTCTCCAGCTCGCCCAACACCTGCACCACCTCCTCTACCGCACCCTCCACATTGTTGATCAGCGGTGGGCCGGCGGCCAGCCCGCCCGCCTCCGACTTGATGCACAGCAGCTCGATGTACTTGTGGCGCAGGATGCTGTACTTGAACTGCTTCATGTCGAAGTTTTGCAGCGCCTCGAGCGGCTGGATGAACTCCACCACATCGTCCCACTGGCCGTCCAGGATGAGCTGCCGGAGGAAGAGCACATCGTCCGAGTACTGGCCGTTGATGACGCCCGTTTCCCGCTCGAGCGACAGCTGGGAGATGTGCAGCTCGCGATTGTTCAGAAACTCCAGCGCCAACCGCACGATGTCCTCCTCGCGGAGTGATAGTCTCGCCGGCGACATGATGGCTGCACTCACATTAATAACGGGGAGTGTGTGTTGGGTTTTGTTCGGTCAGTTGTTGCGGGGCGATGAAGCTTTTGCTGGATGGACGTCCACCCCGTTCCTTTGCCAAAGGGTCGTCCTGCGTGCTTAGTTCCAACTCACGCCCGGTGTGGAATTCTGCGGAAAGAAGCGGAGGAATAGATTAAAATTCAAAATTAATATCAAATTCCAGTCGGTGCAAAAGTTAGAACCTAAAAGGGAATCCACAAATCTACATAAAATCAAGTGACAAACCCACCACAGACATCTCACCAAAGATAAAATTCCATCCCAGCTACAAACTACCCATTTCTTGAAGGGGGTGAGTTTTTGGTGTCTTGGGTGGATTAGAGGACATAAACCCCTTGAAACCCTCCACAAAGAAAGAACGCAAGCAAATACCACACCCCATTTGAGAACGACCATTCCAACCAAGATAAAGTTAAGGGAGGCAATTGGAATTCCCCCGCTCTCCGAAGATAGCATCACTCCCCAGGTCGTTCATCTCTGTCGGGTTTCATTCGATTTCAACTGTCGCATTAAGGGTGCAAATTGAAAATGACTTGTAACTGATGACCTTGCACGTGTGTTCTGGCCGTAAGCGGCTTCTTCGAAAGCGATTACGTGTGTAATAGTACCAAATGGCAAGGGAACGAACAGCATACATAAAACATTACACCTTAAGTGATATTGGATAGATAACGGAAAAAACCAAAGTTATGGATGCAAACCCTTTCCTTTCACAGGGTTTCTCTAGCCACTTCAACACCTTTTCTTTCTATTTCCCTAAGCTGTTAATTTCGTTTCACCCCCCTCAATTAAAGACGGCACAGTTTCCAAGACAGCGTGGTAAACCAATGCTTTAATCCGTAGCCGGAAGCCGAAACATTAAATTGACAACCAATAAAACAAAACTAGAGCACTGCCCATTGACCCTCCGTGCTCAGTGCTGCCGGTGCTGCACAGGTCAATTCAGGGCACCGGGACAAGTGCGGCCAATGCACCACCCACGAGAACACAAACCAACACATACACCAGCTGCAGCAGCAGCAGCAGCATGGAAAGCTAATCAAGGGTGTAGGTTGTACTTCAAAAACAACGCATAAAAAACGCCCCACTCTGTGCAATCAATGGGGCGGGTGGAATGGGGAATAACTTTCGCTTGAAAGTGGATGAACGCATGTGTGTGTGTGTGTGTGGGCTGATCAAGCGATTTGTATCCTCCCTTTTCCATCAAGCGCCGTAACATTAATGGTGCATCATTTACGATAGCGGAGTGAAAAGCGGTCCCCCGTCAATCATCGAATCATCCAGTGGTTGATTGAGGGGAGGGAGATTGCCCGGGATCGCCGATCTCCGTTTACCATATCCCCGCACACAGCCAGTTGCTAATTTATGCTTTATGAGGGTCAATAAATCTGCAAACACATACCCGTCGACCCTCTCGTCCCGCTTCACACAAACCACTAGCTTTATGAGGTTCGGAAAAATCCAGATCACACATGTTACTACTATTACATTTCTCCACCTCTTGTTTCACATTTACGCCCTTCCCCATGGCGTCTATCCTTAATGGTATTCTAGTAAGAGGGGATTTAACAGGGGGAAGAACTTCATTTTTAATGCATGAACTTCGGCACGCCGGAGGACGATGCTTTGCACGTTCTTACGAAAAATTGGGTAATTATTTTACCATTTCCTCAGTAGGGCAAACTTTTGCTGTAATTTATTATCTCTTCTTGCACAGGTGCGCGAAGGCAGACACCACGGTACAAGAGCCTCTGAAGTACTTTCTTTACGTACGAACTGACCCATTAATTGATTAATCGCGAAGACCACAGTTAGATCGCATGTTCATCAAACGTTTAATCCCTAACCTTTAATCTTAAGCACTTTTGGAAGCAACAACGAAAGCAAATTGAAATCAACCAGCAGCGGATGGAACAGTTAACTGGACAAGAACTCGTTCGGAATGCATAAAATCCCATCATCGACGAGAAACGCGCCAACCGGGGAAAAAGCCTAGAAGCTCCACTTGCGACCAAATTCGGCAAGGGAAGTACTCTCTTCCGGCGACGTACCCCCGAAACTGATTTCAATTGCAAGAGACGAATGAAATCACCCACAAAAAGGGCGGACGTTGATCGTGAAGAATCCGATTCAAACCGTCGGAGGCAAGAGCGTCGCTTTTAACGAACCGTGAAATTAAAGTTGATCGCTTCTGCTCCCGCGTAGGTACTACACCCCAGGGGTTGTCTTGTGATTTTGATCTTTTATTTTTTTTCGGAGCGCATAAACGGTCCCAAAATCGTCGTGCCGTATCGGATTTCCCCTCCCTTGAGAGTATGTATCAGACGGTGGATTTTGATCAACCGAATAATTTGATTAGCATAAGATCAATCCGCTAGCAGGCGGGATCGATCAGAGACACTTTTCGACTACACTTTGGAGCGCAATCGATTTCCGCTGCCAGCTTGGAATGTGATGAGCTTGTTGTTGAGCTGCTCATCAAACAGTGATTGATTTATCAGGATTATAAAAAAATAATGTACCCCAATCTCAGCCCTCACAAACAAAATGCCATTCAGCAAACAATTTTAATCACATTTTTATCGCCCTAATCGTGCTAATTATTCATAGCACAATACCTGCGTGGACCCGCCCATCATTTTTAGATTAATAATGGTGCTTATCTAATCGGATCTTTTTTTTTTGTTATTTACTTCGGGTTAAAGAGGAATAGCAAAATTGGATGAGTTACACCTCGCCGTCGTGGGGGTATAAACTCACCACATTACACAGCTTTAATCTCAACAGGAAGCAGCCCCGGCTACTGCTTCTCTTCATACGCACACCTAGACACTGCTTTGAAGGTTGTCCACCGTTGGGTGCAAGACAAGAAAAAACAAACACTCTAATTTATCTGCGGTATTAAAAATGCATGAGCAAAGCGCAGAAAAGGGGATAGTATAAATGCTGAATAAACTTAAACCACGAATAAAGGTGGAAGAGATTGACAGCAGCAACCGAACAAAGAGAATGCTTTGCAATGTTAAATAAGGACTGAATAATGCTTACTTTTAGCAAGAAAAACTGACCCAAAAATGCCATTATTTCCCCTCTAGTATTACATCATCAGCAAGGAAAATTGTCTCCAAAATTCCGCTCCAGACCGCACCTGAGTCATAAAGTGCAGCACATTAGGTGGGGCTGGATTTTTCAATTATCACTGCACTGTCATCGCAATTACTATCATCGACCCATCCGCACACACGTTCACACGTTCTTATCTATCGTCCCAAACGGGGAGCATCATTTCCTGTCTCGAAACGACACGGCCACGTTGAAGAGGATCTGCTCTCATCCATCCTTCCCCCCCGATAAGCTGTATCGTGCAAAATGAAAAAAGAAACCCCTTTTAAAGTGCATTTCCCCAGACAGTACCAGACGGGAATATCGATTCGTGACGACGGCTGCCCTTCCCTCCAACAGAGCTCGACGGGCACGATATGGCGTGTGTGGCAGAGCAGCTGAACTGGGTGTGGAAAAACGCAACCACCCACAGCCACATTCGTTGGAGGCGGGAAAAGAAAAGCGCAAAATAAAGAAAGAAAATCAAACTACCCCCAAACGGATGTCCAAAATGTTGCAGAGAGTAACCGTTGTTGTTTTTTCCAGCCCCAAAAAAGGCTTTAACTGGTTCACTTCCGCGTTTCCGGTTCCTTTTTGGTCCGAGGGTTCGTTGTCCAATGGCGTGTGTCTTTTCCGAGTGTGCGTGTGTGTGTGTTGCTGCGACTTTTCTTCATTTCCATTTTGAGTGCCACCAAGTGGCGATGTGAATGCTGCCACCCTTAAAGTGTGCTCAAGTACTGCCACCTTCACTTTTCCCCTTTCATATATGCCTTTACAGTAACACGCTCATTTGTTGTCTCTCTCTTTCTGTCTCTTGCACCAAATAGGGAGAGAGAGAACGCGATATCGAGTTATGCTGTCAACGCGTTTGTTTCGTTTCATTACTACAGGTACGTCTCGTTGTCGTCGCCCAATCAACAATCAGCGAGCGCAGCTGTGCCTGGTTCAACTTGACGATTTTGTTTACACGGCAAGCAATTTGTTTTCTTTTATGTTTTTTTTTTGCAGCGAGGAAAAACGCTTTTCCATGGCACCAACATTCGCATCTAGTTAGCCCTGTTTTCGTCACGTTCGATTGACTACTTCCCTTCCCAGAGTATATTTGTGCAGTCGCAATATCGTTCATTCACGCCAAACTGTCCATCGAATCGAATCGAGTCTATCTCCTTCCTTTTGCTGTCTCTCACTCCATTTAATCGTCCCCGATCGATCAGCACGTTATTTGTTCCACCGACCAGTGGTGATGGAAAATCCACACGCGGCAGTTCGTGATGTTCGTGGCGTTCGAAATGAAAAAAACTAAAACAGAAGATATCAAAGCCACACCGACCCGGCGCAAGAGAAGGTTTTGCTTGGAATGACTGCCACAGCCAGGAACCCCAGGAGCGACTCTCTTGACTTCTACTAGAACTCGTATTCTTCTCTTTTGAGACAGCCGGCAAACTGAAATCTAACCCCAATCGACGGTGGCGGAAGTTAGGCCCCCCCCCCCCCCCCCCCCCCCCCGAGCGACGGGGCCACATTATTGTATCATGTTTCATTCGATTTTTGCCCGCAGCGGTGTGTGTGTTGTTGTTTTGTGCTAGCGGTTCCTCCTCCCCACCACATCACATCTAAATCACAGCGAGGAAACGAAACGATTAATAAAAAAAAGCGATATCGAACACACTCGTCGTTACAAGTTTATTGCCATGTTCTATGAGTGTTTCTGTTTTCTTCGATCTGAGCGTGCATTCAAGGTGAAAAACTATCTTTCCCCCCTGGAGGTCCTACCGCGCGACCATCACCACCCGTCCAGTGGGTCGTAGAGCTTTTAATGGTTTTCCTTACCGTACGAACTGTGTTAAATAATACATTCATGTCGTGGTGTGTGCTGTGTTTACGGTAGTTTGAAATTAAATGGAGAAATTGTTTTTCGTTTTTTTTTGCTTCGTTTGCCTACGTTTAGTATAAATAATGCCGATTAAAGTTTTATGTAGATCATTTGTACGATCATTTGGAGGAAGGTTGGTGGTGCATTAATAGGAATGTTTCAAGCATAATCGTTCCTATTAAAAGTAACAAAGATAGGAAAATGTAAAACCAAGAAATCAGTTTCAAAACGATAAAGGTTAAGTTTAACGAGCATAACTATCATAACCAAACACATAACACGACCACTTCCACGAGTAATATGGTACAGCCACACGGTATGCAAATCTAAACAATACATAATTATGCAGCATGAAATTGTATCTTCGGCCTATGATTTCTTTCCGAATGAGCAAAAACCGCACTCACCCGCTCCGGCCAGTCCTAATTCGCAGACAGTTTATACTATTTAAAACACACACACACACACTCTAACACACGAACGTCGTAGCCCAGTTTCGCTTTGGTGATTTACTTCGTTACGTTGAACTTGAATGTCTAGGTCTGGGGCATTGGCTGAGCAAGAGAAATGATCATACCCTATGCTAACCCCTGTGCCCAGCTGCTACACACTAATGGGCACCTTCGCGACCAATCGCGAAAACAATCCACCGTTCGATCAGCCTGAGCGGTCGAAGAAACGGTCAATTACACGCTTTTGCAGTGCTTCTCTTTTTCTCTCCAAGTCTCTCTCTCTCTATCTCTTTTTCTATTTCTCTGCATTGGCCGCTCCAAAGCGTTATTAATTATGCGTTAGTAAACAATGAACTTCACCCCCCTTAAAAGAGTGCGTGTAACGGAAGCAAAACAAAAGCTCACTTTACCGCATTTGCCTACAACTCTTTCAGCAATTTGAGTGGGGAAGGTACAAAAACGAAACCCTTTCTTTTGGACTTTTGATTTTTTTCTTTTCTATTCGGTTGGAATTTTGCATACGCCACCACCACCACCACCCAGCCGGGCACAACATTGTTCCGATCGTTCCGTATCGATCATGGTCCGATGGGATCCAACTTTCCTTCGATTGGATACGAACAGTTTGCATACTATTATTATTATTATTATTATAAGGGGTTTCTACTGGCTAGGTGGAGGAGAAGGGAAGAGAGAGGATGAACTAGTTCCCAACCTGATTTGTAACGCATGTTCGCTTCGGTTATTAATGTTTTCACTTTAAAGCTTCTCAGCTTCTGCTTCGGTTTTGTTGGTGCACTTTATGACATCCCAAGTTCAGGAGTCTTACACAAGCTTCGTTCATTTTTGAAGATCTTGAGTGTGAACTCTTCTGTAAGAACTCAACGAGTTCTCAATCAGATATCTATGAGAAGTTCGTGATCCCCTGCTATTGCAGTTCAACATTCATTCTTTATCACCAAAATGTCCTCCAAAGAGTATGTCTTCTTGATTGCTTCATGTAAGATACTCAAGAACTCATGATCTCCAAAATGACCTACGCAAATAGTTAATAAAAAAGTCTGATTTACCGCTGCCCACCTACATCTCATCTCATTAAACATACAAACAGAGAACAATACAAATTAATTCCTCCACACAAACTCTCGAGAGAGTCACCTTCATTTGAACCCCTCTTCCATAAAAATAGATCAGACAACGTCAGATTGTGTGCCAAATTCTGGTCCCTGGCTAACCATTAACCCAACAATCCACCCACCACACCAAAAAGCCACCTTTCAATCGATCGTACATTCGGGCCATGCTTACGAAAGGGTGTTTCCTACTCCTCCAGAAAGTCGAACGTTTCCTCGACTTTAGCATAAAACCCGATTGCGACGCACCGAACGAACCGAACCCATCCAGCACCTCCATCTATGGTGCGACAATCTGGGGGCCCCGGGGGTACACTGGGTCGTCCAAAGCCCACGCACCCTCACAGACACCCCAGATGCTGCGCGGACAACGCAACAGAGTTGACGCAAGCTGGAATCTGACGAGTGTGTTTCCTAAGAAACTCAAAGACCCGAAGTAGAGATGCCGATTCTGCAAAATGTGCCGTAAGGATGGACGTGGTCATTTGAAGACAAGATCCCAAGAATGTACTCTTACCCATACTACTCTTCGTTTGCCCTCCCCACTCGCACACCAGACATTGTAGTTAATGTTTCAAACATTCTGTCAATTTTGCTAGCTCCGTCAGCAGATCGATCATTAGGGGAAGAGAAACACGGCAGTTCGGTATTGCACACAATCCGATTTTTGCCGATCTTCCGCATCTTTACCCTCCCCGCCCATTTGGTCGTCTCACCTCGCTAGAGATGGTAATTAAGCCCACAGACCTCACCGCAACCAGCCACTGAGGGACGAACAGACCGGGGAAGAAAACAACATGTAAAGTAATTAACTTAGAACCACAACACACGCTACCTCTCTTGGTCCGCTTTGCTTGCGGCGCCCGTGCAAATATGTATCAACGCTCTTTAGGCGGTGCCGTACTGGAATCTAGTTCTTCTTTTTGTTTCGCCCTCTTCTCCCAGCGTGATCATCATCAAACGAAATCACTTAAAATGCAGAAAAGGGGCCGCGAGCCCGCGTGTGCAAAGGCCGCCAACAGACAGCCGGATAGAGAGGCGGTGGCAGATTGCATGTGTAAAATCACCTAACTTTGAAACGTTAATGAATGAATAAATCCAAGAATGAGTAAAGCGTGAAGCGTGGCTTGCGCAAAAAAATCCGAAAAGAAGCTGCCCACTCAAACAGGAACGCAAAAGAAGGGAGTAAGTATAGTGAGCAACACACACACACAAAACGATCGTTCAACGATCGCCAGTAATAATCTCAGGTTGTTTTCTTATGATGCCTCTACCGCTTACCCATCTCTATTGCATATGGCTCGCCCTCTGGTTGCATTCTGCTGCTCATAATTTCAGCTCCATTGGCCCACGGAATGGAACAAAACTCATCGGCAACGAGGAGAGCATCCCCCATTCGCGGTGCGGTAGGTTATTGTTTTACTGCATGCAATCATCGGTTGGAGATGCAGTTCTTCGCCATGCAATCGTCTGTGGCCAACGACCAGCACCACTTGCTGCTGCTGCTGCACTGCCAATTATCGGACATCGGTTCACTGGACGGACGCAATCATCAAGCAGCGTGTCGAGAGATCAGGAACTTGGGAGGGCAGATAAGTAAGTTTACCGGCCGTCCGAGTACGGCTGAGTAACGGAGGTAGATTGAGTGGTTTTTTGGTATGTGGCGTATTGCAAATGATAATTTCATCGGAAGCGTTATACATTTCTTTGCTTATATTAGCTTATAATGATTCTTGCAGGTTCAAATCTGAGTATCGTCCACTAAATGACCACGAAGTACGAATGCTAAGAATGATTCCAGGTTGGCCTTCTACTAAGATCTTGTAAATTCCCCAAAAAGCTATAAGATCCTGGTGAAATTAAATAGTTACACAGTTTATCATCATTCTATGCATGTTGAACATATCTCTCTCGTAGGAAGATCATAGGAACAAGATCCTATATATGGTGGAATTGAGTTGAAATAGCGAGGAATTGAATAATTCTAGCCAAGTTAATCCAATTCCTTATATAAACATATAGATCTTTTAGTTTAATTCCAGGGAAGTAGTAGTATAAGAGGAGCACTTCTTGATGATACAACACTTAGTGCTGATAGTTGTTGAACCAAAATCTGAAGTAATCCTATCTAGCCCAAACCAAATGCTAATAAAATAACAAAGAATCTTTGAGTATGAGTCCATATTAAGAAGATCGACAAACAAGAAGAGTATCTCCAAAAAGGAAGGGAGTTGTGTCTCATAATTTAAATGCTTTAAGCCATATGCCAGTAGCCACATTGGAACCAACGACAAAAGCTCTGTTTCTAGCATTTTTAATGAAATCTCCCTGAAGAATAGCCGACATCTAGAGGGAATTCACGATGTTTTTCTCCCAAGCAACAGAAAAGACATAAAAGTTAGGTTTAATTAGGAATTGTATCAGATATACAGTCCAATGTCTCACAGAAATCTTATAGCATTTGTAAGTCTGATCAAATCAATACATCGGTCACCTTATCAAATGATTTTTATCCATCTAACCTAAAAATGGATATTTCACCCACGAATGACAACCCAAAGACCCACTATTTAAGCTTAACATTTGAAATTCCGATACGTCTGATAAATAATTCGATAAACCTCTGAAACATCTTTGCACCTTCCTTACAGATATATCCATGTTATCTCCCTCAATCACTCCATGGAAACAGCTCAGCAACACACACCCCTTGCAGATGATACCCCAAAATTCACACTCGACAGATTCGCGTCCCCTACCACCACCTTCACCGGTGGGGGGCAAAAGGCAAGAAAGCGCAGCTCAGCGATCAATTTTGCACGGCCCGTACACCCACCGGCCCCAATCGCAAATTGCATCCCATTTCACGTCACTTTGCTGGTTAAGCGCATCCGGTGGAAAACTATCTCCAGTGCTCGTTTTTTTCCTTCTCCCGATCGTTCGAACGTAACATTGTACGTATACAATTGCGATATGACAACAACCAAAACAGCAAGGCGAGCCAAATATATTATCTTTTTTTCTCTCTCTCTCTCTCTATTACATTGTCTTACATTAGGGAGGAAAAAAGCATCTAACATGACGCTGGGTGGTTTCCTGCACGGTAGCAATTCCAGTGCGCAAACACACACACACACTCCTCCGTGGACAATCGCATCAGGACGCATATCTAATCATCGTCACCCAGCGGGCGACACCAATGTGTGCGCAACTGTAAAATAAGCGACTTACCCACTAATGTGGCTAGGCGAGCCTATTAAAGGCTCTTTCAGCGTGGCACACAACACAGAAAACAGCGAATCAACAAAAAAAACCCCGACTAAGCGGTATCAGTGTTTCTATAAAGCCGCTGAGCCGCTCATCCACCAAGTGAAATTGCACCAATTTGCCAATTTCTTTATGGCGGGCTGGTTCCGGCATCGTTCCGCACTCGCGTACTTCACACACACTTTTTTCTGTTCGCTCTCTCATTGCGCTATACGATTCCACCTAATAACCTTTCGCTAATACTTGTGAGCGGCCCGCGGAGAGCACTATAATCAAACACATTCGCGGTGATTGATGTTGTAAAGGAGCAGCGGCGTGGTTTTGGAAATGGAATAACGTTTGAGAGGAAGAGGACAACAAAATCAAACGTTCAACTGATGGGCACATCTTAAATTAGCCATGGGAAATAAAACAATTCGCGGGAAACAACATTCCCGGGAGACTGTTTTAAAACAACGGACAAATGATCTACACCTCTTCACGTTTGCCACTTTTCACACACAGATCGGCGAAAGATATATTGCAATGATGGAATTCATTCCTAGACTACCTGGTAAAGCATAAACATATTCATCGAAATGTCTGCGAAGCATTGCTTTTAAGCTTTTAAACAAATACTTTTGAGTCAAAACAAACACCAAAGGGTGTTCTTTCACGCACCTGTCCCGTAAATCCAACCGGCCGGCGAATGACGAGGCAAATCCTCCCCGATCAAGCTGGCCTTCTCGCCTCCTTCCGAAGCGATCAATCCACCTCTTTACACAACTCAACCTATCCCCGGACGATGATCATACCACCACCACCATCAGCTAATTTCCTTTGATCCGCTTTCTTCGATAAGCGATCCCTCCTGTCCATCGTGCTGCTCATCAACTCTGACTAATGAGCAATGAGTGGAAGTGTAGCTCGGGGCTCTGTTGCTTCCACCGTTCCTACGAGTGTTGCTGTAATCATTCCCATTAGCTGGAAGCCAGTTTTCACCCGCTGATGATGCATGAAATTGACATGCGGGGAAACGCCCGAAGGAGCGTACAAAAACACCACACACTCAAGGACTCCTAATTCCAAAGGATCCAGTCGTGTTGAGCGTACATTCGCCGAGTTCCGGTGTTACTGGTGAGATTTATGCAGACATTCCATGGGGTGGGACACGTGCTTGCTCCGGTGGAAAGTGCACCGGTTTTACATCGCTTTTTATTGCCCTCAACGAGAGGGAGAGCTGGGAAGACTGAGACCCTTACAATACAGTGTCCGGCTGCAGGTGTTGGACGCTATTGTAGTTGCGTCCAGTGAAGCGTTAATAGCCGTTCTCTCGAAATGGACAGTCTGATTAGGTTGTTTTCCTATTTTGGGAAACACAACTCGTCGAAGGAGAAGCAGAAGGGGGTTCTGGCGTTAAATACCTTCCTAACTGTAACTGTACTGCGTACAGAGATGCATTACGCAGCAAAGAAAGGAATGTGTTGCTTCGCGATTGTGACGATACAATAGATCAAGACAATTAATAACACGGTACATATATATGGAAGACTTGGAAGATACTAGGCAGTTCTCAATAAGGAGTTGAGGAATCATTAGGCACTCATCAGTATTAGACATGACTTAAATTCATGAGAGTGACTGGACTGGACATACAAAATCTACAATACCTTCTTAGCTAAACTCTCATCCAAGTCAAACCAACTCCAAATTAGTGCCAAAGTCACACTCGATAACTTCAACAAAATACACTTCAACGCGATATTTACGACCAGATCGAGAAGATGGATAAAGTCAGTGGAGGTTTATAACCCTTCTCCGCCGATCTTTAGCGCTATCGTCTGACTCTTAAACGTTGCCTTTTAAAATGCATCATTATACCAACTTCCTGTACCTGTTCTCCTCCGGTGCAACACCTTCCTTATCATCCCTGTGCAATCTAGCGTTAAAGTTTAGAAGAAATATTACTGCAAAATAGACTCCACACCGTCCAGCCCGTACGTTCCATTTACGTTTCCCGCGCGTGTTATTCTGCCTTCTTCGTGCACCACACACATTACGCGATAGGGTGCACCAGAAACCAACAAAAACAACACCTTAACACAAACAAACATACTCGCCACTAAAAGCAATAGCTGTAACAGAGGCATGAAAATTCATTCGTTCTTACAGGCCCGTATTGCAACCATAGCCATATTGCTGCATAAACAATGTCGTTTCTTTTCTTCACCTCCTAATCCCGGAGCGTCTCCGGTTCCTCCGGCAAGGGAAGCCGAGCACACAATAGCGGTAAATGCATAATTTGTCCATCATTTATGAAATCATCTCGCTCTCGCACGGCAAACTCTTTCCACCCCTTCAAAACCCAAGTTCGTCTGCGTTACATCGCTGCCAGCTGTGGAAAGAATCAAAACTCAGCATCTTTCCCTGGTGCCGGCATTAAAGTGGCATTTCATGGTACCGAGCGGGTCCCCATTCCAGACCTGTCACCATTCCTCATCTTCTCCGCAAACACACACACACACGGCAACCACACGCTCCCACCGTTGGCCTTGAGATGCAGTGGGCCCAAAGCGGGAAGTGTGTGTTTTGCTGGTGTGTCGCTTGTCGGCCAACCCTCCAAACATCCAAACGGCTATGGCCAGCCGCGGTAGCAGAACTGGGACACGGGACCGACCCACCCGTACGTAAAGAACCAGTTCAGTAAAGTGCTCACCAAACAGTGCCAAACATATGTGCGCAACATACACACAGCACAGGCGGCACAAATGTGCATCGGGAATTAAATGCACTCAATCAACGTTCCGGTTGGGCTCAAAGAAATTGTGTAGGAACGTCTTTTTTGTGGAACGTCTGTGTGGTTCAACTGGTTTTTCTTTTAGACTTCTTCAACTTCTAATGCGTCCTCCCATTTCGTAAGACCTTGTTCGAAGCCGCTCCGTTTCGAGCGATTTTAACGTGCGCGCGTGATCTTCACTCTGCCGACATTTCCCAGATCGGCTTTCACGGTTATGGATTATTACTGCCATATCGTTACGAAAAGAGGCAAACGGCTAAACGAAACGAGCCTTTTGGAATCGTTTTTCCATCATTTTGAGAGTTGTACAATAAAGATCGTTTGTAATAATGATCATGGTGATGATGCAAGTTCACGAACCAATCACATCAATTGGAATAGCCGTTTTAAGAACATTCGAATGGACATGATTACAAGCTACGGATTTTGTATCCTTCTCTTTTGGGGCGGAATTTAAATGCGTTGCTCCTAAGCGGAGTTCCATTCCCATGCCGGAGGATCTGAATCAGCTTCGACATAAATAATTTCCAATCAACAGAAGCCCACTTCTTCTAGAGCTTCTCCAAGCTTTCTGAACTAAATTGAATAACATCTCAATCTCGGCACGTATTACCCTGCAGCGGATTATTACTGCATCACAATCATGCTCTAATTGGTTTCTCGGTTGGGCTGTCGAATAAAGTCACACCAAAAACGTTATCCAAGATGTTAATCCAGAAGAATTGTGATGCAATACGCCCTCTCCTTCCCATTCCGATACGATCCAGACAAGCGTTCTGTTTGTCAGGATTTTGTCTTAGCCCTCTGGCCTTAACTATTGCCATCGCGTCATTGCCAGAATGTTGATGTGCTGACCTAAAAATACAAACGTACACAAATCCATTAATTCCCGCGTGGTCCTGCTTCACTCCAGGCGTATACGCAACAGCAGCTTACGCCCTGTTGCTGTCATTTACGCTTATTACAAGTATTACCGGCTGAGTGCGCACAAACACACACTCGTAAGGAGAGGCACCTCGAAGGTCAAGGCAAATTTTTGTGCAAAAAGATAAAATCGCTTCGAGTTCCTTACTATTTCCCTGTCCCTGTACGAGTTCCAACTGCGAGAAAGAACGGCATTTCGGCACGTGGAATGGGAATGGGCGCAAAAAAAAAGCATCAGCGCGTCCGCGAGAGGGTAACTCCCGCTGGAAGCCAGTCCCGTGCGATGTAAAACTGGTTCCGGACCAAACCGGAACCGGTTTTTTTGGTTCGGCTTTTTTTTTGAGGTTAAGGCTCCCGGCCGCTTTGGTTGGCGTTTCGATTGACTGCGTTTTGCTGCGGACATCAAAATTGATAGAGGCGGACACCACCACCAGGCCCTAACCTGAATAAACATCACAGACACATGTCGGTTGGTTTGGCGAAAAAGAGAAAGGCCCCCGGGCCGACCCGTAATCGGAGTCCGACTCAATCGTTTTTTTTCACTTTGAAAATAGTTCTTGATCGATTGCGCTAAAACGATTTAACGGAGAGATGGAAAGAGAAAGAACAAACACAACACACACACAGCACAGTTACAAAACGGTCGATTCGTTGTTGTTGCCTTCTCTTTATGTGGGCGAAGGGGCGATCGTAACGAGTAAAACGGTGCAACGTGCCAAAAGTCATTTCCTTCTTTTCCCTTTTCCTTTTTTTCGGTGCAAAAGAAAATTGATCATTGATCACCAACCCTTGTGTACTTACACACACGCGCGCTCTTCTTCCAACTTCGATGGGGTTGTTTGTGGCGGCCGCCTCCGTCTGTTCCTCTCGATTGTTTCCTTCAATCTCGGTTTGAGTGTAGATATGAGTGGCGGCAGTTAGAGCGATGTTGGGATGTTTTGCGATCGATCAAAGCTTTTCACTAAACTGCTTCCGGACACACACGCACACACATACACACTCTCTCGCGGGTATGAACAGAAAACACTCAATACACGGTTAAAATCTGCAAGCCCATTTTTCGAAATGGACGCGGACAAGCTCAGCCGGCCTACTCTTCAAAATTGCATTTCGTTTTTTTTTTCGATGAACAACACACACACACTCACTCACACACACAGTGCAAGAAAATTCACTTTTCAGCCTGTTGCTTAGTAGGCCCTGGGACGGCGTGTCGAAAAAAAATAGAAAAAAGGAAATTGGGAATTAAAGGGAAGAAAAAAAGGGAACAACAAGAAATGCAAAAAGGGAAACAGGGGGTCGGGGTAATGAATTTCTCAATGGTTGGGGCGGTGGGTGGAAAACCTTCACCGAATCTGTTTTCCAATCGATTATTTTTGCAACCACCCTCCATCCCTCCCCCGGCCGGGTAAAAGTGGGAGAAACTTGGTGCGATTTTGTTGCACGGCTACCACCGTTTAGTGAAAGGGAGCAGCAACCGGAAGAAAAGTTGGAAAAATGGAAAAAAGAAAAATGTCTTGAAAACTTCCCCTTGTGCTGGGGGGGGCTTACTTTGAACGGCTCTGTTCCGTCCCAGCGATCGAAATATGCAACCAATTTGCATACGATTTATGAAATTGGTCTTTCAAAAGATTGGGGTGGAAGGTGGACGGTGTGATGTTTGCAAGACTTTTCCTTTTATTCTCTTTTTTGTGAGCATCTTCGTCTTAAAACGCATTGTTTCATTCACTGCTCGATTGCAAATGAACTGCCCGGTGTGCACGTGTGAGTGTACGCGCTTCAAACACCGCCGCCCAATACAATCGTCGCCGCCCCGCTTGCGTAAAGCGCGTGTGTCTTGACACTGGCGCTTTTTCACCAACCTCCCACCCACCCACAACACCCATGACCCTGAGAACGCACCGCCGAATGAATTTTCCCGAACCGCACCACCGTGTCGGAAAATGACATCACTCCGCTGTGTGCCGCTGAAATCTTGCTTCTTGCTTGCACTATGGTAACGGGTGGTGCGCACTACCACCACTACCACAACCACCTCTCAATCACGTTGACCCACTGCTCGATTGCAACAGCTGCAATCGGGCAGCAGGGTGCCTGTCCGGTCAAGGAGAGTCGGGAGAAGGCGGTGGTCTTATCGAATATCTATGAATCATCAAAGAGGGCTGGAGAAGGAACTTCCTTGCAAGAGGGTGGCCATTTTTCCAGGAGGAATTTTTTCCCCCTTTTTCCGACGCAAGCCCGTGTGCGTCACATCGGGAGCAGCATTCTTGCTTTTATTTTTACTCTTTCTCTCTCTATCGTTGGGATTTCTTTTCACTTTAGTCACAACAAAGGGTGATTGCACATATTTCATTGCACCAAACGCAGAGACAGGGCACAAACACACACACGCGCGCAGGGCTTTTCGTTTTCCACGACTCCAAACACCAACCAAACACACAAACTGGGGGAGGTTCGTTCCTACGCATTTTCATTCTTTTCCACTCTCACTCGGTTCCTCCTGCCGAGGGTGACGCACATACACACACAGAGCCTACTACTTGTGCATTGAGGAAAACTGTGCCCACATACGACGACGACGACGACGCTCGCACACACAATCACAATCAGTCCGTTGGCAAAGGGTGTCGCCTCCCCTGCCGAGCCAGCCCGAGATGTGACAAACAAGCCGGTTACGTTTCCCCGTTTTGCTGGAATAGAAGGACCTGGCTGCTTTGTATCGAACGTACATTCCTGCACCGACGTCATCCACGAAGAAGACA
This sequence comes from Anopheles arabiensis, assembly GCF_016920715.1. Lineage (NCBI taxonomy): Eukaryota > Metazoa > Arthropoda > Insecta > Diptera > Culicidae > Anopheles > Anopheles arabiensis. The sequence goes on from NC_053517.1 coordinate 98,875,276, forward strand.
TTCTTTTCACCTTCAACACATGTTGTTTTTATGTATCTACTGCTGCTGCCCTTTCTTCACAAGCAAGTTCTATTGCGCGTCTGCCGGGAGTTGCCGTCCGGGAGGACAGGGCAAAAACCATTTGTCTCCAGAAAAACCTTTTTCCTCTTCCTCAACACCAGCGCACTTTTCTTGCCACACCTGTCCACCGCGCCGCCTCGCACCAGCTCGCTCTACACCACGGACGCATTAGTTATCAAAACCAAAATAAACGCGAAAAAGGGCTCACATTCACCAAAACAACAAGATACCAGCACAAAACAGTTGCTTCGGACTCTTTTCGGAGAGTTTTTTTCAGCTACAATCACACGCACAGACACACACATACACACAGAGACAGCCCAGACGATGGTCGGGCGCACGTCCACCCTCGATGCGTGCTGGAACAATAATAGAGAGAGAAAAAAGCATACACAAGCGCCGTACCTAGCTGACAGCTTCCACTTGACAGCTCCGATCCCGTCGCTTCCCTTCCACTCCAAAGGTTTTCTCGGCCGCCCTTCACGCCCTTTCACGCAACAACACACCACCAAAAGCCCCAAAACAACTTGTAACGCACCCGTAGCGGGAAAGAGATGGCTTCGGATCGATAACGCTTTCTTTCTTTCTTTCCCCTCTATTGGTTTTTCCCATGTAGCATTTTCCTATTGGAATTCACGCCACTGCGAATGTTCGGTGAAAGTACGAAGAGAATTACAAAAAGGAGAAGTGAAATAAAAATATTTAAAATAAATCATCCATTTATTAACAAATTTCACTGCAAACACACACACACACTTCTTGCAGCATTTCGTAGCGTTACCTACGCTGTACCACCCGTTACGCACCTATTCAACCATCCAGCACTGTCCGTTAGCCAGCTGTCAAACTCGAAGTAAACAAACCCGCTGTCAAACGAAAAGCCCGAAAGCTCGCAGCGCGCTGCAAATTGCACCCAAAACGTAAACAGATAAATTTCTTGTCCGGAAAAATGTTTCCCACCCTGCTGTATGGCCGCTGTGTGCGCTTGAATTGGAAATCGGTTGTGTTTTTAATGATGTCGCTAATCCTGTCACACATTCGCATCACCCAGTCGTGTGAGTAGTATTGCCCAGTAAACCATTTGCCGCTCAGCTGCTGAACTGTTGTTCTCATTTCTCGTTTCCTTTTACCCCACGAAGCAGCCGTTAATTCCAACAATCCTGAGGTTACTGTAAGTATAGAATATTCCTATTAACTAAACACCCCCAACTAATGCTTCTTTGTGCCCTTTTAGCCCACCAAGCTCGAAAAAATCAGCTCCGACACGGACCGATCGGCTGTAACCATCAACTCGAGTGTATGTACATGCAACAAAATCTCTTCTTACTTACTCTGTTACTTTTTCAACAACAAACGCATCCGCTAAACCTTCTCCAACCACCCCCATCTTGCAGTCTAAATCATCCTCCGACACTAGCCACTGCCCAAACGATACGCTCTGCACCGATCTGCCCAACTCCTGCCTGCAGTGCACGTACAACCCGCAGTGTGTGTACGGGGCGGAGATTAACGTGACCTGCGTGCCGAAAACGAACGTGCTGTGTCACGCGGACCGGCTGAAGACGGCGGCCCAGAACGAGATCAGGCGCACGATGGTGTGCCGGTACTGCTACCAGACGGAGCGCTGGGAGCACGGCTGCGAGCAGAAGGGTGGCTGCAACTCGATCGACTCGCAGTACAAAACCAACTGCACCGTGCACCCGGAGCTGCTGTGCATGGGCCATCGCACCTTCATGAAGAAGATCCCGTGCAACTGGACGCAGGGCTACCGGTGGTCGACCACACTCATCCTGAGCATCACGATCGGCGGGTTCGGGGCGGACCGGTTCTTCCTCGGCCACTGGCAGGAGGGCATCGGGAAGCTGTTCAGCTTCGGCGGGTTGGGCGTGTGGACGCTGATCGATGTGCTGCTCATCTCGCTGCACTATCTCGGCCCGGCCGATGGTTCACTGTACATCTGAGCGAATAGTAGTAGCAGCAGCACCAGAAGCAACCAGTAGAAGCAATAATTGTGATATATCAGTGGCGTTAGTATTAAACACATAACCACGCGAAGGAAGGATTAAAATTTTACGATTTTTTTATTGATTTTTTCTGGGTTTTACAAGTTTCGACATTGTTTCCGTGTCTTCTGCTCCAAAACACGCTCCCTCTCTCTCGCTTCGCTTCTTCGCAGCTTTACACGTTCCAGACCGAGTGAGTGCCGCGGCCACGGCTTCGAACAATCCGCACAGAGGCGTGTGTGTGTGTGTGTGTGTGTGGTACACACGGTGGCATCACTTCCCGCCAAGGAAACCAGTTGTTCCCAGTGGGGGGACTAGAGGATACACACCAGCCAGTACGCACACACACACCACGTTGCACACGGTCTGCTCCAGGCCGCGAGTCCGCACGCACGCACCTGGTCCAATGAAACGTAATCGTCATCTTGCGCGATGTTTAATGCATTTTAGAAGATGTTGTTAAATGACGTTCAAAAGAAAATGTTGATGTGTTGTTTAAACACAATCGCCTCTCGGGTTCTTTTTTCTGTTGTTCCTTTCTCTCTCCTAGCTAGCTTTCGGGGTCTCATTTGATGTTAAATCTGTCTCTCTTTCTCTACTGAATCTTAGTCCCTCCGTGGGTTGTGTTCCTCCACTACCGCGTGCCGTATATGTGGTATGTTGTGTCGCTGTTGTTCTCTCTTTAGAGTTATGTTGTATCAATCGTTCACACTACTGTTTTCATTGCTTAAACATTAATAATGCGCTTCTTGCGTTTCATTTCATATTTTTAAGAGGATGCGTTGCGTCCATATAGCTTGTATGTGTAATTGTTGTTTTGCTTCATCGATTTGGTAGCGCGCTCGTATTTGTTTCTTTGCATACCGATTTTTTAACTCCACCACCTGCGCGCGTCTCGTTCTAAAACAACAACCGGGTGGATTTTGTTAGCTGTGTTCTTCTACAGTTCGCGTTCAACATACTACATTGCATATTGTTTTATATGTTTTACATGCTGTTTTTTTTATGAATATTCCATAGTACCTTGCTGTTCTCATGTTATCATTAAATGTAGCTGTTCGTCACTAGATCTTTCTCTTCTTATCTTTCTTGTTGTTGCGGGTACTTGTCGCACACAGGCAAACTGGCCCCTTTCCTTACTTTCTTTGCTTGGCATATTAAAGTCCAATCCTTGTCCTTTACTACCTTGTTTCATGTTCCTTCTTTCTTAAATCTTCTTTTTTCCACTCGCTCCTTTTATTACACCTCTAGTACAGGTATTGTTCTTCTATGTATGTGTGTTTCGTTTGCTTGGGGTTTCCTTATTTATTGTTGGATTTTGCATTCTTATTTGTTTCTTCATTATTTTTTGAAATATAGTAGTTGTTTTGTTTTGCATTTTGTTGTATGCAGATTTTCTTGCTTTCCTCTCTTCCTTGTCTTCTCTCTCCGTGTTGCTTCGTTTCTTATTTGCTTATGTTGTTTAACTCTTGTTATCGGTTGACTAAATATATGTGTATGTTGTATGTTGCTTTTTTCTTAGTTTCATTTCTGTTTCAAATCGATAGTTTAATATAAAGAAGAGGGGGAAAATGCACACACACACACACACACTCGCACACTTTCTAGTGGCAAACCGATGTCTTGTGTTTAACGCTACACACAGAATGCTGCTCGCTGTGTGCCTGTGTGAGAATCTATTGTAATGCAATCGTTTAAATGTGTGTTACTGTTTTTTTTTCTGTTATTTCAAATTCAAATAATACCACACGCTTCTTTTTCGGCTTTTCACACTCCTTTTGCTTTCTAAGAGTGGCAGTAGCTCAAGCAGTGGGCTTTTCTTTTTAATAGGGTTGTTATACACTGCTTTCAATTTCACTCCTCTTTTCCTCTAATACCAGCGCTCGCTTACAGACAATAAATGTGTATTTTGGTTGTATGAATAACTTGCAATCCTTGTTACTTGTGTGTTTTTTTCTTACTAAATTTCTTATGTATGCCCATATTTCTCGGTCTTGCACTTTCACACATGCACATAATTCATCAAAATCGAGGAAATGGTAAAACACAGGAAAAACACAAACCTTATCTAGTTTCTAATAAAATTTGCCTCACGCGCTTGAGTTCCCAGTGTACCTGAGGAGAACGAAGAAAGGGCTCCCCGACTGTTCGACTTGCTGTTCCATGCGCCAACGGAACTACTCACGTGTATGCCGGACGGTCGGTTTGCGGCTCGGTTTGGGGCTCAAAAATCCCCAAAACCAGGAGCGCACACAGGTACCGCCACCAAACAACACGCGATACGATCGAAAGACCCCGATCGAATGCTAAAAATATCCTCTCGCCGTTCCACGACGCACGGCCACACACGCAAGTTGCGGGGTTCGAGCAATGGCTGTCTATTTTCGAACCGCGAACGAACGCGCGCGCGCTCGCTCTCATGCTCACGCCGCCTACTGTTCCTTCGGATAGAAATGCCTGATTAGCCACGTTTATTAAGAGTCTCAATACCAGCCGGGAGACAGCAGGAGCAGCAGCCCTATCATCATCATCATCATCATTCCTCCCGATACACCTTCGAATATGATAGATACAGCGCGTGAGACAGCATACAGAGGGCTATGTGTTTATATGTGTATGCAGTGCGCTATTATAATAAAACAAACAAACACTACAAACTGATTTTAAAAGCAATAGAATCCAATTAAACACCTTTTTCTTTGTACGATCTTAAGCTTAAGGTAAGGATGTAGCGCTATCTAAAAATGGTTTCAATGCCGGGCCCGGATTTGTGCGGGGGGGGGGGGGGGGATGGAGGCATAGGGTAAATGATAAAAAAGCCGGTCACAACACAATCGGGAGGAAAATCAAAACATCGCACAAACTGGGTGTGGTGGGTTGAGCGGAAGGCAAGACAAGCGGCAAAATGGACAAAATGCAAATCCGCAAACGCCAATGAAAACAATTCCCGGCGCGCTTATCACGCACTGGCCCGGAAGAGAAAATGGCGACAGCCACTACACAACACGTGATCGCACCTCTGCGCGTGTGCGCCGCTTGCTTGGATCTTTTTTTCATCACCTTCTTGTCCATTCACCACCGATGCGCTTCCGGCTACTCTCCCACATCGCCTACTAACCTGTCCATTTGCGGATTTTTGCCATCTCTGAGGTTCTCTAGATTGTAACGTTCTACCCCTCAGCCCAATAACTTCTGTTGTGTTGTGTTCCTTACTTCAACTAACGCAATTTCTACACAACCCAAAGCCAAAAAGCCTCAAACCGAGTGAGTGGTGCAATTGTTTCCAGCACAACTTCAGAGTTTTCTCTTCATCGCTAATGGTGGTGTGTAATAATTGCTAACCTAACCTTCACACGCCACACGCACGAGGCTGAAACGACGGTTGGATGTACACCTAGAATGGGGTTTCTTCCTTCGCCAAGCGGTTCGTTTTCGGTTCCCTTCTCGAGCACATTTTTAGTTGCAATTTTCCATTCCGACCTCGTCACGCTTGATGGGGTGTGTGTGTGTGTGTGTGTGGTGGTTGGTTGCTGCTAGTTGCCACTCGGCACTGCTGCTCTCTCCTCTACCTTTTCCACGTGCACACAACACTTTTCCTTGCACATACTAGAGAGGGTGTTAGGTTATTTTAACTTCAAACCAAACCAACTAACAATAAAAATGGATCAATTGTTATTTGCAACACTCAAACGCACTCGCATCTTTTTTTCATCTGGTTAATATAGCTCTCTTTTTGCGATTTTGCGTTATTATTTGACGGACGCGAACCAACACGGACACAACACACGTGGTGATGGTAGGTGCTGTCCATGCTTACTAGATTATAATTCATGCTTAAATCGTTTTTATGTATGTTCTTCCAATCCCTTCTTGCTGCTCTTTGCAATTGTAGAGCCTTCTGCTTTACCGGCCGGTTTAAATTCCAGGAAGGAACGTATTTCCAAATGGGTTAAAAAACATTGTATCCCTAAAAAAGCAATCCTAAATTTGTTTAAAAACTCATTTTCAAGCGGCTGAACTAACTGAACCGATTTATGTATGGTTATATGTGTGGTTTTCTTTTTAGTATCGAAACAGTTCCCAGTAGCAAGCTGTTGTCATGTGTGCATAATGCATAATGCAAGAGATATTTGCCGTGTTTATAATATTAAGGAATTAACAACACAAGATTGTTCTCCTTCCACAGTCACACATCACAACAACACCTGAACCGAGTTCCATTTTCTGCACTGGTTTTGCGCTGCTTCTAACCCTAACTCTGCCATTTTTAACCCGGCACTACTCTTATGCCTTTATTTTAATCTTCTTTTAATATGCCGCATATCATCGATCGATCATTCCTCGTACGAAGCCGCTGACTTGATCGGATGGTTTGATATCTTCGTACACAGGGCGAATGTTTTTTATGCTCCATCGGTACCTCACACCTGTGCGCTACCACTTTTTGCTTTGCTGGGGAAGGGAGATGCTGTTTGCTGACAGGCAGTGTGTTCCGCCATCAGCCAAACACCTAAAAACACACACGCGCGCAAAGGGATGTACCGATCGTCCCCCTTCTAGCAAGGATCTTTCGCTATGGAAGGAGACGACGCACGTGTGTGGACCCCCCGAAAAAAAAACCCGTGGCGACAGCAGCAGCCACTCGATATCTGCGATATTCTTATAGGTTTTTAAGCAGGCAGCTGATGATGATGGTAATTTCATCCCAGGGATCTTACGAAAGGGTAATTGTTACGCTGTTGTACAAAGGAATAGCGAAGATAGACTCTGGATCCCGAGAAATAGATGCACAGGGACATTTTTAGTTAAATCTTACTATCCTTGCTCCTAACTCTGTACCTCCGTGCCATGTTTTTAAACCAATTAAACTCTATTTATTACTCATAAGTGTTCCGTACTTCCAATTTAGGGTCAAGGGCTCCCCCGGCGGGTGTGAAAGCCCCCTTCCCATAGTTTAGCCTGTTTACGTTTGGTTGTTTTCAAACGATTATGTGCAATGGTGTGTGTATGGGGTGTGTTTGTATGGTTAAAATTATTAAATCTTCTTCTTTTTTATTATTTTATATCTCCTTTCGTCTGGTTTTTATCCATTTCTCCGCGTCTTTTGCTTCCTTACTCTTCTGCTTCTGCTTCTGCTTCTACTGTGTCCTACCATTTAGTCCTATCGAACATTCTATTATTCATCATGCACCGAGAGAGCCGAGGGACCGCCGAAGGGAGTGGGCGCGCGATTAGATAGTGATGGTCGCTCGCGCACACGCACGCAATGTCTTAGCTAGCTTGCGCGATGATCGAATCGGAGGAGGCGGCGATTGTGCGGCGGCCGGTCGTATCTTCGAGACCGCCTGCTTCTGTTCTGCTTGCTTCTTTGCTTAACGTATTTATGCTCGCTTTGCTCTAACGACGTTCGCTAGTATGCTTCTTCTTCATATGCCTACTAACACACACAAACACACAAAACAATACGCGCGGTAGTGGAACAAGTTCTTAGTTGGAACGCACGGGTTTGTTGGTTCTTATACTGGAGGGGGTGGTGTACTTACGCAATTCTTTTCCATGCTGGGGTGTCGGTGCTGTTTCCTTCAACACCCAAAAATCCTTCCCGTTGACGGGGGATGATTCACGGAGACGGAGAGAGATAGATGTTCCTCGGTGCATGTTGGTTGGGCCGCCCGCACGATGTTTGCGCCGGAATGGTGTACGCGGTGTGCGCGGCGCGCCTCCGCTCGAGAGCGGCTCTACGCATACAGGATGCGCGCAGGTCTTGGTGATGATTAAGTGATGGGGGGGGGGGGGAGGTGGGGGAGGTAAGATGGCCGCCACCTTACGCCGAGCTCTCGGTGGTCGTGTTCTGCACGGCACTGTTGTTGCCACCGGCATCGTTGCGCGGGCGCTGCGGGTTGCGGCCACGGCGCGGGAACCGCCCGCGTCCACCGGAGCCGCGGCCCTGCATGCCACCGCCCCGGCGCGGTGCCATCTGCTCCTGGCCGCCGCCGTTCTGCTGGTAGTCGGCCTGGTAGTCCGGTCGGTAGCCACCACGGCGCGGTCCGGGCGGTCCGCCCATGCCGCCGCCGCGTCCACCGCTGCGATAGTTGCGGCGGAAGAAGCGACGCGGGCCGCCACCGCCGCGACCACCCTGACCGCGCATGCCCCCGTTGTCGTCCATCATGTTCTGGTCCATCTGGCCGTTGTCGCCCATCACCATGTCGCGGCGGGGACCGCGCGGTGCCGGGCGCGAATAGTACGACTGGGCGTATCCGCCACGTCCACGGGGACGGTAGCGGCGCGGTTGCTGCTGCTGCTGTTGCTGCTGCTTCACGGACTGCTGCTGCTGCTGGGGCTGATGCTGCTGCTGCTGTTGCTGCTGGTGTTGCTGCTGCGGCTGCTGCTGCATCTGGCCGTCACCGTTCTGCTGCTGCCCGTCGCCCTGACCGCCCTCGAGCTGGCCGTCCTTGCTGCGGGTTTGGCCCGGCCGGCGCTGGCCCCGCTTCTGCCACCAGTGGCGGAAGCCGCGCCGCTTCTCCGCCGCGTACTGACTGCCCTTCACTGGCTCGCCCTGCGGCCCGGTCACGTTGGCCGCCTCGTTGCCCTTCTCGCCGATCACCACGTCGAACTCGACCTGCTCGCCATCGCCGACCGACCGGACCGCCTTCTTTGGGTTGTTGCGCGCGATCGCCGACTGGTGCACGAACACGTCCTCCTGCGTGTCGCCCCGGTTGATGAAACCGTAACCGCTCTTCACGTTGAACCATTTCACCACGCCGGTCACCTTCGTCGCAATCACCTCCTTCTGCGGCTGGGCGGGTGCGGCGGCGGCGGCAGCGGTAGGGGAGCCGGCAGCGGCGCCCGGCTTCTGGCCGGCATCCTGTTCCGGCGGGGAGGCGGGCTGTGACTGTGCCGGCTGGTCACCGGCAACCGTTTGTTGCGGCTGTTGCTGCTGTGCGGCCGGTTGCTGCTGAGGTGCTGGCGCTTGCTGCTGCTGCTGCTGCTGCTGCGGCTGCTCAACGCTGGTCTGCTGCTGCTGGTCAGCCATGTTGCGAAGGAAACGTTCTAGAGCTTACCCCCTTTGCTGCACTGCTGCGTTAATGGCGGCGCGACAATCGACACGAGGGCGACGGATCGGGTGGAAAGATGGCCACGCGGAAACTGAGAACCGAAACTTTTCCTGCGAGCTGCCGCAAGGGTGTTACACGCGACGATGGCGGAGATGGAGGTGGCGATGGTGGTGGTGGTGGTGGTGATGTTCTATAACCTGCACGCACACCGCTGCTCGGGGAAGAATTTTCGCTGGAGACACGGTAATGCTCGGATCTTATGAGCGTGATTCCACTGGGCCTGTGATTTTAACCTGCTGCTGCTGCTACGATGTAGAGTTGAACGCGGTAGTCATACTACGTGGGAGCGAGCGTTTTTTTTGGATGGTGAAAATTCCAACGTTTTTCAGTTCGCCATCAAGAAGAGAAGCACATCACATTTCTTTTTTCGGCTGAAACAAGGTTGCTAGATCACGGGATGCGCCCGGCCGTCGGGGGAAAATGCAGCCAAACGTCAGTGCGGCGCATCTGACAGCTGGACAGTGGGACGGTGCCGCAACCGGCAACCACGTGTTTTTATTTGCTTGGAAAAACATTCCAATTGCGTTTCTTTTGCGACCGCCATTCTGTTTCGAGCATTTTTTGTAAAAATATCTAATTAGACGCAAATAATAGATATTCTGTTAAATCAGAAGAGATGTTAACTGCATGAGGAATTACCAAAATGAAGGAATTCTTCACGAATGATCTGGCTGAGTCAGGAACTCGATTGTTTCTACAAGCATCGAAATAAATTCACAAAAATTACAAACACCACGTTTTGGTCATGGTATTCGAAAGCTAATCTGCAGTTTGAGAATAAAAGTTCAGAAGAATTCAATACATGGTCATGATATTATGCCGGAATTCTTAACGAGACCATCACCTCTGCACTCCTGTCAACTTGGTATCTATACATCTTGAAGTTTCGTAGGAAAAGATATCACAATTCTGTGAAGTCGGCTTTCAAAAGTCCCGGTTTCCGTTTAATCTCCTTCATCGGCTTTTGCTTTATCCCTTTTTAGTCGGTCAGAGCTATCTACAACGGTAGCATATTGACATGGAGTAGATGCAGTCATGATCCAGATAGAAGTCGACCCACATCCGGTCGTGAGAGCCCAATTTTAAACAGAATCAGTTTATCCTAGCCCCGAATTCTAGCCCCGTAACAACGACACAACGACGAAATTCAACCATTTTTTCGGATGCATTAAATCCACTTTCCGCTCGGCAGTTCCTTTCATTTCTGGAATCAGTTTTTGTATGATTTTATTTATCTCTCTGATCTGATCGGTTGCGTGTAGTATTAGCGCATGTTTCTTATTCATTTGCCTTTCCCTTTTCTCCACCGTTCTGTATATCCCTTATCTCTGCATTGCTCGCGGATTGAATTAAGCTATCCCAATGTTTACTCTAATTCCGGCGAACGGTGAAGAGTTTTCGCACTTCCGCCTCGTACTCGTACTCGTTCGCTCGTGACACCGGGTGAGGAGGGTGGTACTACACTTTTCTCTTTTGATTTCAACGCAATGTACAACACACCTTACATGTACAGTAATGCTTCTTCTCTCACTTTTGATCAGCTTTATGCTTCCAGTTACTGCTGCTTGATTTTGTGTATATTTTTCTTTTTATTTTTATTACTCTCTCTCTCTCTCTTTCTTTCTTGCATTTCATCCTTCTTAAGGGGGTTCGCACGTTTTTATTATGTTCTCACACTTTTTTCTGTACTATTTTACATAGATCCGTTTTGTTCGCGCAACTCGCTTGCGCTTTTCCTACCATACGCAACACCGCGCACACGGTTCGATACCGGGGCGTTGCATACTTTGATTAGTAGTCAACAGAGAACCCAGGGAAAGTAGGTAGAGAGAGAGAGATAGAGAGTACATGCTAGGTAGGTTTAGGTAGGTAGGTAGGAGGCTTTCTCGACCTCACGCGGGCGCCCGCAATTTGTTGTCGCCACTAAAGGGGATAGAGGGATTATTGTTATAAATTAAACATTACAACATATTACTATTATATATTATCACACAAATGTTTTTTTCTTCTTCTTCCTTCTCCTTTTGTCCAGTAACTCCGATTTGCTCTGATCTCGCCGCTAATATGTTTTGTTTTGTGCGGCACACGCTCGCTTCTCTCTGCTTTTGCCCCCGGGCGGCGGCTGCCTGCTGTTTCGATTACTTTACTTATTTTAATCTTTTGCACACTTCTGCGAGCACTTTCAATCAGAGTGCTGTGTGTGTTTATGTGTATTAGAGCTGCACTTTAGCTGCAATTGTTTGTGGGAAACGCTCACACATTAGACACTTTTTCTCATTTCGTTGCGGGTGGGTGGTGGTGGTACTGAAGAAAGCAAATTTCACGCATGAAACATACACAAAAAGCCGTTTCGTACATGAAAGCCAAATCATGAAAAGATAGAAAAGCTATATTGCTCCCTTCCGTCTCGCTTTGCTTGCCAAAGTATGTAAAACTAACCGAAATGAATAACAGTTTCCATGTTGTTAATTTTCTTCATCACAGGGGTCTCTCATCCAACTAAATACCATAATGCAATAAAATTTTGAAATGGCTCGTTTTTTTTGTTCGTTTCTGTTTTCTCCAAATGTACAACTGAACACGAAGCAGTACAAATGCTAGGCAAAACAATTTAGGGGGAAAAGAATAATAGTACGTTATAACGTTTTAGTACCTAAAAATAGACCCTTTTTCTGATACCTGTTCATGTTTTAATACAAATAAAAACAACAGCTCGTTTAAAAGAAGACGCAAAAACTGAAAGCTTAAATAAAGTATACACCTCTCTACTGAGACGCGTCTAAAACTATTACATATTGATAAAAGCATTTGAAGTAATAAAGCTTGTAGTACACTTGTAGGATGTTTTCGTTTTTTTTTTTTTACATAAATTATACATTAACACCCCTAAAGGGAAAGCAGGCGTTTTTTCCATTCTTTCCTCTCCTGCCTGTTGAAACAAAACAAGGAAACATGTTAATAGTAACACAAATCGAATCGAATAGTGGTGCAATTAGCTACCCCTTTTTTGCAGCATTATTCTCAGTCTGTTTCGCCTCGCAACTCGATCAGTTTTGTTCGACGAGCGCATGGGGCTGCCCTCCCCCCTGTGTGTAAGAAAATCTCCAATCAAGAAACGCACAAAGAGGGGGGAAAATGGAAATCGTACAGAGTTACTTATTCACCATGCCAGAGAAACAATGGCCCCTCCCCATTGGCCAATGGGCCGAAGGATAATATCAAAATCCAACTTTGTTTCCCTCTACTTTCTTGCCGGTTTTCCATGCGTGGGGAAACGTGACACGTGTGAACAGCCACCCTCCTTTTTTTAGCCATCTCTACAATGTGCGCATCAAAAAATCGCCTTGCGAAACCTGCGAAACCCTTTTTTTGCCTTTCTTGGGCTGTAATGGCAAACGTGTACCAGTATCGATTGTTTTTTCTTTTCCATTTGCCCTTACACAATCTCTTCTTCTTAGATATTTCTTTCTACCAACACTACCTTGTGATGTGGGGGTGACCTTTTGTTATCTTCGTCAAATTACTAAAAGGGAGCACAAAAAACGACAAAATATCAAAAATATGTTTTGCTGTGCTGCAAAATCTGGTTTTGTTTTTTTCTTCTCCTCATTCTTCTGGATTCTTCCCTCTCTTTCATTTGTTTTCATTCTTTTTATCTATGTTTTTCCTTCTCCTTTGTTTTTCTTCGCCGTCTTTTTCGGTGATGTTCAATTGCTTTCCCACCCCTCCCACTTCTGTCTGCTCGGGGGAATTTCTATTCATATGTTTCCCAGAGTCTGTTTGCGTCTGGATTTGCAACCTTGTGTGTACATTGCTTGCTGCCTATCCCTAATGTAGGATATTCCTTTAATAATCATATTCATAAAATATATACTTTGCTTTGTTTGCTTTGTTTGTTTTTGTATCTTTTCTTGTGTTTGTGTGTATGTAATCGATATTCTTCTATTCTAATATTACTGTTGTTACTTATTTTTCTTCTTCCTTTATACTGCTGCTGTTGCAATTGCTCTCGTGTCGATTTGCTTTTGCGAGTTCTTTTCCCTCTATTTTCCTTTATCGCTTCGATGCTCTCTCTCTCTCTCTCTCGCTTGGAGCATTTCCCATTGTGTAACCACTTTGCGACTAAGATATATTAAGCCATTGGTTTTGCGGTTATCGCCCCAGTGCGAATTTCTATCATTAATCGCATCATTTACTGATTTTAGCGAGTAAAGTTTGGTATTGTATTATTTTATCTGCTTTTGTATTTTTAAAACGGATGTAGCGCGCCCTTTTGTTACCGTTCTTCCTTTGTTCCAGTTTTGTTCGTGTATAAGCTTTCAGGCTTATTGAGTGGATGTGTGTGGATGTGTTTCGGCGGATGGTGGCAAGCGCGAAAGATGAACGTCCACACGTGGTTTTACAGAGTAATTTGCTTTAATGTTTTTTTTATTTGCTGCCTTCGCACACTCTTTGTTCACTTCTTGATACTTTGTTCTGCCATAGTTCCGTAGCTGCTTTAGAATGCTATTAACCGTAATAGTTCTGATGGGTTTCCTTTTCTGCTTATTGTATATATCTTAACTTGTGTGATGTTGCACATTTTCCTCATTTTTAGGCAAATTCAATTTGCTGCATGCAATTAGCTGCTACCGTTGCCGTACGGCGCCCGGCGTATGTGTCTGTATGATGCTTGACTTTGTCTATATAAATAAATGAATTGAAAGCTTTCTTGTTCGGGGGGAAAATAGACGGACCACACTACAAAAAATCTCGTATAAAATAAATAATACTCGTAATGATCCCAAATGGGGGCTTTTCGGGTGCTCACTACTTGCTTGTTCGTGGCTGAATAAAACAGAAAACCGTTGTACCTGGTACAACGCGTACCGTACCGTACCAGAAATTGGGGGAAATTCGCAGAACCAACGCTAACAGGCCTTTTATATTGCCAACTGTCAAACACACAGGTGCAACAAACAAAAATGCCGACGAAACCTCGAACGCCGACGAAAAATCGACTCGAATGGCGAAAACGATACCAAATTTTCTCCCGCTCGAGTGCTTCCGACGGAATCTCGATCGAATGTCATGCGAGCAAAATAATAGGCCTGTAATAACACACCCACCGGTCACACCGGCAGTAGATGGAATTTGGAAGCGGAAGAGCGGCCATCCCGGCCGCTTAGGAATCCTTCGTCAGCTCCTTTTGGTAAGCGATCGGGCTGACGAGCGCTTTGAGGAAATCGTTCTGCGTTTTCAGTATCTCGTGTATCGTGTTGAGCCACTCGCTGTGCAGCTCCGGTGTCGGTGCCGTGCAGATATAGCTAAGACTGGAACGTTGCGGGTCGATTGAGCAAAGCGAGAACCGATTGCCATTCGTCTGGTCGGAAAGATCCTGTAGCGTCATTTTGTTCACCTGTGGAGAGGCGGGAAGGCGCACAGGAAGAGACGCAGGTTAATGAGTTGCGTAAAGGAAAAGGCGCAGGGTTTTAAACCCCCATATAGCCTTACCTGAATATGCGCCTTGTAGATGTAGTTTGGACTGGTGAACTGCGTTTTCTTTCCGACGATCTCGGCAAAGATGATGTTCTGCTCGAACAGAAACACGTGCAGCTCCTTCGGTTTCTGGGAGTTGTACGAATTCTTATCACTACTCGAGGCACCCTCGACACAGTACAGCGGGCCGTGCAGCAGCAGTTTGCCCTGTGTCGTTATTTTACCCTGCAAAAAGAAAGCGGAAAGAAAATGGTACAATTCGGTTGCTTGCAGGGTTTTCCAGAGGTTCTTATAGGGTTATGGGACACTTCCTTTACTCTTTCTAATGGCAAATGAACTTCATATAATGTTAATTAGACTCTATGGCCTTTTAGACAGGCTCGTTGGAAATTCCTATTGGATTTGTCCAATAAGGATCCAATTCCCATTACATTAAGTTAATTTCATGTCGGAAAGAGTCAATAAAGTGTCCCACAGCTAATAAGAACTCCTGGCAAACCGTTTATATAAAAATAGAGAAAGAGTGTATTGAATACATACCTCAAACTTTTGTAACCGACCAACGTCCATCATATCGTTGGCAGCCTTAGGAACTACTTGCATTATATGCATCGCTTCCTTCAATCCTGGTACTTCCTCGGTGAGACCGGCCCGCAGAGTATGCTTCAGGATATCTTTCAACAGTAACTCGTACTTCATTATTCTTTGGACTGGTTTGATGAGCATATCTCCTAACTGAAAAAGCAGGCAAAGGTCACGGTCAGGCATCTTGAAGCACCATATCGCATAAGCCATATACTTACACATAGTTTATACTTTAATTTTAAGCGTAATTCATCGAAGTAACTCATATGCTCCTGCACGATGTGCTCCGAGACCGGTTTGTTCTGACAGTAGACGACGTACATGTGCAGCTTCCGTTCGCTCCGCTTGATCAGCGGCCCAAGCTCGTACGGGTTCTGTAGACACTTTTGCAACGCTTTGAGAAAATGACTGCAAAAAGGTGGGACAAACGGGAAATGGAGCGTGAGCAACCGGTGTGTGTGTGTGTGTGTGTGTTTGCTGACCGCTAAAATTCCGCCCTTGCCAACTTACTCTCTGTGCCACTCGTATATTGCTTCAATGTTGCCAAATACCATCCGCTCCTTGCCACCCTTCAGATCGTCCGGGATCAGTACCGTGCTGGCCGGGTTACGTATCTCCGCTATGTATCTGTGTAAGAGAAGCAAATGGAATTACAAAACCCCAAAACCACACCTCACCACACACACCCACCCACCCACTTACCCATTCACGATCTGCGACAGATCATTCACGTACGCTTCCTCGGTGGTGAGCAGCTCGCGCAGCGCATAGTTTCGCTTCCGCAGTATGTCCTCGATGCACTGCTCCTCGGTCAGCGTATCGTCGGCCGCCTCGTTCTCCGAGAACTGGGGCGAGATGGCCGGTTTGGCGATCGTGTGCCCACCGTTCAGTGCGATCGTGCCAGAGCTACCGCTCCCGTCACCGACCATCAGTCCCATCGCGAGCGCGGCCGCGGCACTGCTGCTGCTGCTGCTGCCAACGCCACCGTCATTGTCGAGATACTTTAAGCTTTCCACCTTCGCCTTCACGAACTGCTCGATCTCGGCCAGATCGGCGGGCGGCTGCGCACCGACCGGCTCTTCCAGCGACTTCAGCGACATGGCCTTGGTGATTTTGTTCGCCGAGCCGGCGGCAGCATCCTCGGCGGAGGACGGCACCACGGAGGCGCCGCTCAGGGCGGATGCCGTGTCCTGTATCGGTTTCATCGGCGGCGGCAGCTCGATCGCTGTCGCTTCCTCATCCTCCGGCTCTAGCTGGGCGGCGGAGGCGGCCGCCGACGATTCCTGCTCTTCCGGCGGTTTTTCCTGCTGGTTGGGCTGCAAGGAGTGGAGGGAAAAGAGTTTATTAGAGAAGATGCTTCTTTGGGCGAGTTGAAACTCGAATAAACTTACCTTAACCTTCTTATCGGAGCCCTTCTTGCTGATGAGCGTCTTCTCCACCGGTGGTAGCTTATCCGATTTGCCGTGCGACAGCTTCCGGAACTGTGTCGGGAGCCATTTTTTCCTGGAAATATGTTAAAGAAAAAAAACAAACAAACAATCACTATCAATTCGATGCGTCACCCCGACCGTTTGAGAGTCATCGAAGCAAGTTTCACAACGTTTCATCCAATTTACAATAGCGGATCGGTTATTTGCAGCAATGATAACAACACAGTCCCCTCAGTCGAAGGGGCGATGATAACATTTAAGTATCGAGAGCGTATTTTGTTTGCCTTATTCCCTCCCCTCCCCCCTCCTCCTCTCCACAATATCAACCTGATCAAGAGACTGTGCAGCGTTGTCCAGCTGAGAAACGACGAGCTGCGGCGCGATACAGTGCCACTGCCGAGCTGGTGTTGCTGCTGCTGCTGTACCGTCGAGCGTTTCTTTTTGTTTCTGCCCATCGAAAATGGCTCGGAACTCGACCCCCTAAACCACACCGTTCACCTTGGAGGGTTACCTTATACTGGGGATTGCTATTGGTTCCGGTCAAGATTTGACCAAAAAAGAGACCTTATCGAGACCGTTTAACGAATATATGTTGCAGAACCCGTTTGCAATCGCTTATCAGGGCAGGGTTTATCCGTCGTGTGCACTGATACACACGGTAGCACTGAAGGGGAATAGAGGGGTATAGAGTATCACTAGAAACACACCTCGCCGAACAGACTTTATTTACTTTAAACGCATCGGCTCTTTCTCCAAAAAATAAACGCCCTTAGAAGCGGACGCTTGTGAATGAAAAAATGCGGGATTTTTTTTTTCGGCCAAATCAAACAAACACACACCGTCACACTGCACCTCCTTCTTCTCCGCCATTCCTTTTGTACCTGGTCATCCCCGTCGACGGTGGATGTAGCACCAGCGCACCATTCTCGTTCTCCTGGTACCGATCTTCCTCGTTTGCACCATCGTACCCAGTAGTGGCCTGGTGGTGCTGTTGCCGTCGCCACTGACCGCCACCGGAGCTATCAGGCGTACAGCAATCGGGCTGCTGGCAGCACGCAAGCTGGAACCAATTTTGCAAGCACAGTGCACACGACATGGCACGCGACAGGGTGGAGGGGCGGCGCTGGTTGGAAGATATAAACCCTCCCCAGCCACCCAAACTCGATCTTCGCGCGTTCGGCTCTTGGGCTCTTTGCGGGCTGGATTAATCCCTGATTACTCATTCAAAGGTCACCACCACATCACACACACCACTCCACACACAGATCGGGAACCTTCCAATCGCACCCCCAAAAAAAAGTGGCCCCCAACGTGCGGTTTCTTCTATTTTCTTTTTTTTTAAATGTCGCACCGTCTCGCGCGCGCATTCGTCCACCTTCGGGGAAGGAGCTTTAATTACTGGGAGGTAGCATATAACAACAACAAAATAGAACAACAACAAAAAACCCACCAAACTGTCACCGATTCACACCAGACTGATAAAAAAAACGAACCGAGATCTCTACATAGAGCTAGGAGGCAGTTGGCAGTGTGTGTGCACGTTCCATCCATCCATCATCGCCATCATTGCCGGCTTAACCCCTCTAGGGCAGGCCGTCTCTCTTTTCCCCGTTCAACCAGCGGGAAGCAGTCATCGATAGTGTGGTGTGTTAGGCTTCTAACACACGCTCTCTCTCTCCCTAACACACAAACACACACGCCCAAAGTGGGGTGGCGCGACCACGAAACAAATGGGACAATGGGGCAAAAAAGGGGTAAAATACATAACCACCCCCTTCAGACCTCAGCACACCGGAACACACACACACACGCAGACAGGGCTAGTGTTGCTGAAGAGGCCAAGGGGATGTTATCAGTAAGCATTCCCCACCCCCCTCTTTCCCTATATGGTCGTCGTAGGCTACACCGCGCCCAACCCAGTTCCTGCCGGTGCTTTATCTGTTGCACGATTCGTCACACACCTGTCACCCGCACACCCCACAGGGTGTCTCTATGTGTGTGTGTGTGTGTGTGTCACGACAAATGTGTCGCGTTTTTGGCGTGTTTCCGCGCGAACCCGTTTCAGTGCCCCAGTTGTGCCATTTTTTGGAGGGCAGAGTTTGGGGAAGGACTTTGCCTTACAGTTTGCCGAATGGAATCAAGCCGTTTGCCATCAAGGACCATCTCTCTTTGTCACCTGCCCTCTGTCTCTCTCTGTGGACACATGAAACACACGCCGAGAGGCTTCATTGATTTGGCCAATGTTTAACCCGGGCGTGTGTGTGTGTGTGTGTGCGCGCGCTAGACCAAAAACTCTTCACACCTATTTGCACACTTCCCGCTCCTTCAGTGTCTTACACGAACTGTGTTCAAATGTTCTTTTCCCACACCCCGTTTTGAACGTTGCTCTGTCCTTCCGCCTTTCCCCTGGCCCCATGGGTACGGGGAGTTGTGTAAATATTTACAAAATCAAAATATTTACCACACACACGCACGCACACGGTACGCTCCTCTTCCTCCTATTGCTCCACCATGACCATAGAGTACATCCTTCCAAGTGCCAAGCAACCAGAGCCAGAGTGTGCTGAACCGCAAAGGCCGGCCGACCGCCCGCCACTTTTATGCAAGAGAGCCCTGGCCAACGCACAAACACACACACACACACACACACACACACACACACACACACACACACACACACACACGCGCACTTGGGAGTGCAACCGTGGTTGGCCGGTGGTTTGCCGTAGGGCAATGTCGGATCGCGTCGGGTTTGATTTCGATTTGATGTTGACGCGGGTGCGCGCGCTCTCGCTTCAAACCGGTACACAACACTTTATCGGTTCCGGCGCCGATGGGGACCGTGGTAGGTGGTTCTGTGTTTACAACAAGGCACTTTATCATAAAGTGTTGACATGTGTGTGTGTGTGTCGGTGTCTGTGTACGTCTAACTTCTCGTCTGTCTGGCGGGTTTCGATGGAGCAGCGTGCGCGCGCTTCGCATCCTCTTTGGCGGTACTTTCCTTTCGAAATGGGGATTCTACCTTCTACCACCCCCCTTAATCACACACACACGCGAGTAGTGCAGCTGAAAGAACAAGCGCCGGGGAGATGTCTCCACGATAAGAGTGACCCCTTCCTTCGCACACACGTTTGTTGATTTTCTTCGCCAGTGTGCTGCGTATGTGTTTGCTTAAGCAATTGAAAGTTCAATTTATTGCCGCCTTGCAGGGAGGTTGAAGCCACTTTTTCGCGGTCCAGGAAGTGCAGCAATCAAGCGACTTCTTTGCACGTGTTTGGAGAAATACAAAGAGAGAGAGAGAGCGTGCGAATGTGTATACAATCGCGCTGTCAATTTTAAGTGATGGCTTTATTAGCTGTCAAAAATACTTCGCCACTTACATGTGCAAGTAGTGCAATAAATCTCGTGCAAAGAGGAAAATGAACCCAAAAGGGGTTAAGCAAACCCCTCCATGCTTGAATCATTTCAATCTCCAACCCTCGCCCCACAAGGGTTGAGCACTAAACGCTTTCCCGCACGCCAATTAAGAAGCGTAACCCGTCCCCTACGCCAATTGAAGGGAGAGGGAAGAGTGCATATGAATGAACCGCGCGGTTTTCCCCCAATACTAAACACGACCCAACGGTGGTGCTATAGCAACCGGGATCAACGCTCGGTTTAAAACGGCAATTCATTAATCTCACACACACGCGCGGAGGGAAAACTCACTTATAAACGCGCTGTAAAGAAAATTAATATTCTAAAACCGTGTTGCGTTCCTGCTTGCTGCTGGTTGTGCAATATGCGAACGTCTGGGCTCTCTCTCTCCCTCTCTCTCTCTCTGTTTCTGCTTACTACATAATACGCCATCGTCTACCCAGATATCGAGGCCAAGGATCACCTCCGACGGGAGAGAGAGAGATCAGCGTCTTTTGCTGACGGTCATGCTTGGAAACTATTTCTAAATTATGATATATTTTGCTCCACTCACCACCCAAATCACCCCTGGGGAGTCAACCCCCACCTATGTTAAATGGTTTTTTTAGGAGGGGGGGGGGGGTGGTTGGGAGCCAATATTGCGATGACATTTTTCAACCAAACACCCAACACGGTCGATTGCAACTGTACAGACACCCACCTCCTCAACCGTTCCCATTTGTTTGGCCTTCCAACCCCATACTGGGTGAGATCTTCTGGTCTTCTTCTCTCAACACCCCACCGATGGCAGGCGAGCTGTCAAGACAAAGATTGGCATTTCAGCGCTCTTTTGCATGAAAAATCACTCAACAAGTGTAATCAACTCGACACCGGCATTAGTTTCTAATTGGGTCGGCATTCCAAAATGCTCGTCTGGGGGGGAGCAAATATGTTCAATTATGTCGCCCCCAAATTTGGCTCCAAAACCCGGAAAGCCACACACGTGCTTCTTGCCCCGCGCCCACAAACACCCTCTTTGGAAGGAAGTGGCCATTAACTGAAACACGTTTGGAAAGGGGCCAGAAAAGTCGTTAAAAATGGAAAAAGCAACTTCCACGACTTGGAGCGGTGTAAAAAAAAAGAGCTGATGGCCATTGGCACGATCAGTCGACCATTTTCCTCTCGCCAAAGCCAGAGACATCCATCTCTTAATTAACTCACAACGCGCCGCAACACAACAAGGCTGTCGATTGTCGGACAACCGATTCGAACGTTGTTAAGGATGTTGGTGAAAAGGTGTACTAGAAATCATTTTACAGTAATTGGAGGAAAATAAACTTAAAAACTTTCATATAAATCACTAACCAGCAATCAGTAAGTTGCCACTTATTTTGGCATTTACTTTTGCCTTTTTACTCTTTAGCAAATGCTTCCCAGTTACTATCAGCTGACTTTTAACCTGTTACACGTTATATTCACTAGTTACTAGTTACTATTCCTTAGTTAGTTACTCGTATTCTTGTTACAATCACCCTTTTATTTAACTCAAATGTGTATACCAGTTACTTGTAGCAGTTTGTGACTAGCAACTTATTATTTCCAATAATCATCTCTTACCACGGAGCGGCCCCGTGGTTCGGTCGTCAACTCGAACGACTCAATAACTAGCCCGTCATGGGTTCAAGCCTAGATTGGTACTACTGTCTTTCTCTGACTCTGAAACTAGTTGCCTGAATCTAGTTACTTAGTAATAACAAATGTAAGCCAGAGATCTAAAAACAAGCGAAATCAAGCGTAAGACTCACTTCAGTTTGCTTCTATTGGCGCAATAAGTTTCGTCTGGATATAGTAAAAATACTAGTTCAAAATACCCAGAACGTATTTCTGTTCACTCTACACAGCATTTGACTCGTGGAGAGAAGTAGTTTGCCCGAGACTCCATGCCTTCAACTTTTCACCATTCCATCTTAATCCAAATGCATTCCCGTTACTGGTCATTGGTTGTTCATAGAAAAGTAGCTGTAGTTACCATTCGGTACATTCTAATTCTACAAATTCCCATCTATATTCTGTACTTGAAGTACACAGCGGCAAGATGCCAGAACACCCCCGTGACCGCTAAATAGATATCTCTGCTCCGAATAATTAGTACCAGCCGGTACTTTTCGTTACATAAGTGTGACGCCCTCTGTGATGGTGTTGTTGTGTGCTGCCGTGGGCAGTGCAAAAATCACACTACATTGTCAATTATTTATACACCGAGCTACCAGTGCGAGGATGATGCTGCATGTGCATAACGAACTTGTTTATCTTGAACAGTACTACCCAGAACTCACTAAACAGCTTCCAAATTCAAATCAACTCAATTGGTTTAGTCTGTGTGTTTTCCCCGATCACTGGGGGCTGCTGTAGTGCCGTCCCGAGGGCTATAATCTAGCGAAACTAGGGGGAATTTCAATTATCACACGGCAGAGAATCATTTAACCTGTTTTATATACTCTCCCGCCGATGGGAAGTACCCACACTACCAAGCAGCGGCAGTAACTCTCCTGCATCGAGAACCCCTTTTATTCCCACCGCACGATAATGTGCCACCAACGTGTTCATGCCAATGTATCGTATCTTCGGAAGGCAAAAAACCACCGTCACAAAACTGCAAAACTGAAAATGCAACGCTGGCCTCCTGGCCGCTTACCTGAAGCACACGTTCCCTCCACCGGCACATATTTTATCTTTGTACTGATAAAGCAGCGTCATTTTCACTGCTGCACCACCCCACATGATGAGGGAGAGGGGCCGTCGTTTTGTGTATCGATATCACTACGTCACCGGCAGCAGCAGCAGCAGCAGCAGCCACAAACAAGCAAAAACGAATCAACTAGATACACTCTAACCACAACGCAATTCCGGTTAGACACAATAATTCCGGTTAGAAAACGCAATCACCGAGTTGGTTTATTTCTTGTTGGTCTCTGGTGGTCACTGGACAAGAATGTGTTGCGACGCTCTGTCGTCTGTTCGGTAGGGTATATACGACGGACAACTCCCCCAGCTCCAGATTTCACAATATTCGGCGTAGTTTTTCCAAGGACATCATCACAAAAAGTAAACAAGTAAACATTCACTGCGTGTGTGTCACCTTTTTTGGCGCTGCTAGTGACGATCGAGAAAGGTGGAAAGAAGATGCTTCTTTGCTCGCCCTTCGAGGCAGACACAATCACAAATCTCTGTTGCCGTGTGTGATGGTGATGATAACCCTCACCTCGTTATCGCTCGCTTTGTGCACTTTGCCGAGAAGGGTTTTAGTTTATTTACCGGTGAAAACACACACTTGGCCAATACTAATTAGTTGTGCACACAATGGCAACTATAGGACATTCGCAGGCTTTAAAAGATCCTTTTAAAAACTCTATCGAAATTCCTGAAGAACTTTGAGGACACATTGAGACTCACTGAAAACCCTCTCTAAATCCACTTCCACTCGATTACTCGCTTGTTCTAACTGCCTCTAGAGACTACCGCACACAACAACCCGTGCATCTGTTCGCATCCATTGCCAAACCGTGACTGTGCCAGCCAGCAGCCGGCCAGTCCAGAGACAGTCTAACGCCCCCCGAGACAATCTTCAAACACGATCGGTTCACACGATCGCCACTCTAACATACGGCGGCGGAGGACTGGTGTAGAACATCCACACTCATTCCCGCTCGGTGTCTTGTTTCCTAAGTGCAACAACGGAGAGAGCCGAAGCGCCGTGTGGGTGATCGTGTGTGCGGCGAGATCGCATTAACAGCGCGCAACAACAACAAAAATAAATAGTCACAGCGAGGGGGCAGAGTGCTTCCTTGAACATGAATCTGAATGCCAGCAGACGGTGGGAAGAGGGAAAAACGTTCTCTCTCTTCGTTGTTGCCGCTGAATATTCGCTACAGAAATAAGCAATCCTACTACAGATCCTGTTTGTTCTGGTGCACTCGCACTGGTGTGCGTCATTGGGCCGAGACACAAGGTGATAAAGTGGGGGGGGGGGGGGGGAGGGGAGCTGGCAAAACTGTCTTTATAATAATTTGCTATGCATTGCAAACCAAAGCTGGCCCTTATTATTCAGCTCTTGATACGATCAATTAGTCTCTGGTGTGAAAAGGAAAACAGAAAAAAACGCCCAAAATAAAAACATTGAATATTAACTTCTAATAACATCCTCCTCCTTCTCTCATCTGGCGTCATTACCATCATCATCGAGCGCAGTTAATCTCAGTGTGTCACACCCCGCACTGTTTGCACGGTACATTTACAATGCAAATTAGAGCAGCGCGCTGCTCGGTAAATATCGCTAGCGCCAAAGAGCCGAAGAGGAAAGAGCCTTCTCTATCTCCGTCTCTCCTCCTCTCTGCCTTTTTATAGAAATATCACCTCCGAGCAAAGTAAAATGAGAGGAAAATTAATGTGCGATTTTTCACACCGTACACCTTTCTCTTTCCCGCTCTGCCAACGGAACCCTTGTCACTTGTAGGTGTTTTTTTACTACCTCTTGTTGTTCGATTAGCATTTCCTTATCTGGTTCGGTACCCGGGGGTCGATCGGAAACATTGGCCGGGCGGGCACAAATCACACTGCTGGGATCGGGTAATTACCCACAAGTCGGTGACGCCGTTGCTGGCTTGGTGGTGGTTTCGTCCCTTCTTCAAGGTGGTTTTGACAAATGGAGGCGCCCAGCCCAAGGATCGGGACGGAATACAACCAATCATTGTACCGGGTGTTGTTTCCTAGGGCCACAGCAACAAAGCACAGCTAATCGGGAAGCGGATATAAACAACGGAGGAACTGGGTAGAAGATAATTTAGCCCGGAAAGTGCGATGTTCGGTTCGCTTTCTCCGAAGCTTCGATTTCGCATCGAACCTCAGGGCTGGGTGGGTGGCGTGTTTTGACAAATGGTTCTCAAGAAACACTATCTTTCGTTCTCCAAACGAACGATAGCATCGCATCAGGGTTCGGAAATGACTTTTGCACGCTTCTTGCGACTGAGTTTTCAGTGAGAAAACGTGGCAGCACCGAAGATGCCTCCGGAAAAACCGGAAAATTGAATGATAATAATTAGTTGGCAGGGAAAATAGCCCGGCCCATTGTGCTAAATTTATAAGGCCTGCAGCAAGATAATTGTACCGGAATTTGCATGCAAACAAAATACAGTGCGTATCCTAAATTTATGATCGGTTTTTTTGTAACTTACTTAAAATGATTAAAATGCAAATTTCTTTGTAATTTACTTCTACTTACTAAAGTGAAAGATGAAATGTACAGGAGTTCCAGGTCAATTTCCAATGACAACAACATTTTCATTGCTTGCGAGATGTTTCTCAACAATTGTCATATGTAACATGACATTAATAGTTCTTCCACATGATTTTCAACACGTCCCAAGTTGAATTAAGTGTTCTACCTGAGATCAGTTCTTGTTGATGTGTAGAAAATCATATATAAAAACTGAAATTTTATTATGTTGCCAATACAATATGTGACAGATGTAGGAAAACATCTTGCAGGTGGTGAAAATCAATGGGTACATTCGAAAGTGACCTGTAAAACCCCGTATTTTCAACAACTAGTTTTTGCTCTGTCGAATCGAACATTTTCTGCCCATTTCCAGAGTTTTACAAGACACTTTCGAATGTGAACATTACTATTCGCCGCCTTCAATATGTTTTTCAACAAAATTTTCAATTCTTGCACATAATTTTCAACACATCACAAAGAACTGTCAAACTCAACCAAGCTTGAGACGTGTTGAGAATCATGTCGAATCAAGAACGAAAACACAATTGTGATGCAAATACAACATTTGACAGCTGTTGAAAATCATCTCGCATGCAATGAAACATGTTGTGACATTAGAACTTAACTCGGAAAACCCTGTATTTCAGCTTCAGTTTCTTCGTTTGCTAACCCCTATCCCGTACACGATGAGCACATCCTGCGCCCTCTATTCGCTTCTCAGACTCTCACAGGTCCCCGTTCCCTTGTTGTGCCCGTGTACCATCCTCATTGTTGGCGTGCATCATCACACATGCACAACCTGAGGGCGTGCGTCACCACTTGTGTGCGTTCTAACGGCAATGACGAAGAAAAGTATTACAACCTCATCCCCCAGCGTATTTGCATCTTTGAAGCGATTGTTCGTGTATGTACACGCGGAAAAAATAAGACCGATTTGGTGCATCGATTCTCCCACTCCCGCTGGTTGGGGTTAACCTCTTTCTCACCCTGCTGCGAGTTGAATGAAGCTATAATTAGGTGCACCCTTGATACGTCAAGGCGTGGATACGAGATGAGATGGAGCAATGATACCAACAACCCACAACGATTTCACGTGAATTTCGTCTACGAGCGTGGCGCTTCACCGCTAGAATAATATTACTCACAACGATGCCCCGCACGCATACGGTTCATCTTCTTGCGGGGTCGGCTTTTCCAGGTAACCTATACCATTGGTTTAGGGGTACCAAGATAGAAGAGATGGCGGAAAGAGAGAGAGCAAGCAAAGGAAAGTATCATCACCGCGAACCGTGTTGCCGAGATACGCCATACTGCAGCAACATACTGCACTCTTACTGGGTGGGATATAAAGGACACAACATCCTACCCTACATGCCCCAACTGAACAATTGCAAAACGATGTGAGTTGTGTCTTCGCAAGCAAATGCTGCGTACACATTACACACCGTCGTATGACTGGCGGCAATGGAAAAATAGCATTACTCATGAGGCACGGCAACGCCCGCCTTTGCAGTATAAAGAGCAGAGTGCACACCTAGAAACAAAAACAAAAAAGATTACTCGTGAATTCCTGGCCCATGTCCGACAAGCGAGAGAGTCCAACGCTTGTGTGACAGAGAGCAGGGTAATCGGACCGGGCCAGGGCCAAAACCCACCCAAAGGGATGGATGATGAAGTGAAAAATTGCTGATTTATTACACACCACTACACCACCCACTGGTGATGGAGATGGTGGTGGGCAGGTTGTCCCCAAAAGGAGCGGGGATTAACACGTCGGTCCCACGGCGATGGAGTTCTTAGTTATTTTTACCTATCCTACCATCTTGTTTTGGGTTTTTTTCTGTTCTCCCTGATGTCTTCCAACTGATGCGCACTGTCCAAGAGCTTATCTTATGAATTTTGTAAACCCAAAGGTGGGTGGGAAGAAGCGAGGACCCACTCTTTCACCCACTCCCCGGCTAAGGATATTGCAACCGAAATGGCTTCATTCAACAGCACAACACAAAACTACCAGCAATCACAGCAACTTTACACAGGCAAAAGGTCACGGGTTATACATACAGACACACACGTACGTTCTACACAAAAAAAGGTACACAAGGCCCGACCACTCGTAATGAATGAAAAACACCGAGTGCAAATGAGAATCGCATTTGGGGTTTGTTTAGATTTAGAACAGCCTACAGGCCTGGGGAACTCTGCTTGTGCACAAAACTTACCCTCTGCTCGTGCTCTTAACTTTCACCTTTTAGCTTTTAGGAGTGAAGGGGGGGGGGGGGAGGTGGCAAGGGGAGTACGCGTAGGCCGGTCGTCAATGGCATTTATAAATTTTAATTATCATTCTGCCGTTGGAACGCTCCGTCCCACTGGGCTGCTATACCCAAACAGGCACACAAAACTGTTTGAAAAGGCGAAAAGGGAAGTGTGCTTTGAGGAGGGATGAATAAAACACAACCGAGAGAAGAGAGCAAATTATAACCTTCAATGTTGTAATACGGTCAAACGCAGGTTCTACAAAAAAAGGGATCTTTCATTCCGAAACCATACACTGCTGGTAGTAGTAGTAGTTCCACCCAAACTCCCCAACGAAAGGTTAACCATTTCTACCTAACCGAATTGCTCTCGAGAGTGTGTACGCCCCGAAAGTTGATGGTCGCCATTCTGTCCTGTCCGCACTGGTTTGGGATTTGGGCGGAGGTGGAGATGGTTTTATTAAATTTTAACCTTACCCGAAAGCTCCCCCATGCATTCTTCATCTCTTTGTAACATTTCAAAGTAACCATTTCGGTTTTATTTCTACTGCAAACAACCATACACAAAAAAAAACGGTCTTCAACCTGCACAACACTTTGTTGTACCAACTCTTTCGAGGATAATCTTCCTCCATCAGCATCATCATCATCACCATCAACAGAAATGTCTGCATCACACCAAACCGTTTGCTCATTGCTCATTTGTGCACTTAACCGGTGGTGCTCGGAGCAATATAAACCAAGACTCAAGCACACACCAGCAGCAGCAATAAGCCTGATTTCCTCACCACCCATTTGGAGTAACAGTAACAGCAACAACACACACACACACACACCAGAGCACCGATATGATTTCCGATTGCTGTATCCAGATGCTGGGGAGCCGGAGCAATTGTTGGGATATTTCACTCCTCCCCCTAGGGGCAATAGCTAACAGCGCTGCACGAGCACGGCTTCTCCTAGAACAAGCATCTAGTGGCAAGTTATTAAGGCTCAGATTTGCCTCAAACTGTGCTGGCGGTGGTGATTTACAAGGGAAGGGCGCGGCAAAGCCTACGGGATGATCCACATACGCTGCCCAGTAAAGCTGGACCGCTTTAAGGACACGCCACTGTAATCCCATCGGACCAGTACCGGGAATGTAGGTACGTCGCCTGCCAGACAACGTGTGTGAGAAGGTGGCGTCACTCCTTACTCATCCTTTTCGACTTTGGTCACATTTTTATGACACTCTTAACGTTTAGCTCGAATCAACAGTCCTTTGGCACGGGGAATTATGTGACTTTCTTCCCCCCGGTTATGATGTGAAGACGGCGCAATATGGTAGCTGTTTACACACATACGCACACTTTCACGCCATCATTACAACGAAACACTTCCCTTTCGTTTACGTTCCAGTACCTGCTTATGGTGTGATGTATGTGACCAACACCCCTCCAGGACAGATGCCCGCTGTCTCTGCCACTGCTCCGTGTTTGTTCGTAAGGATATAAAACACCCCATCCACCAGGCAAAACCTACACCTCCCTTCATTAAGCATTGGACCGACACACACACCCGGTCATGGTCGGTGCTAGGCAAACACGCGCGGGGACCCACCGGTAGAATGACGACGTTCTTGACCGTTTGTCATAAATAAGGACCATCGCAATGGTACTCCAGCCGCCTGTCTATGTGTCCGAGCGACCACCGAGCGATGCTCATTCATTTCCAAAAAGGACACTCTAGAGCCTCCTACTATTCCGATGATGTGTTTGTGTGTGTGTGTGTTTGTGTGTGGGAACACACCGCACTGATGCATCAATATTCTGGCAGCGTTTTATCGACCCGTTTCTCTTCGTTTGGCGCACCACACCTTCACGGCTGTGTGTGAAACAGATGAAGTATACATGAGACATCCCGGGACATCCCCAAGTGCAGGCGCGAGCCATTCCGTCGGCAACCATTAATTTTCATCACGCACCAACAGGCCCCCACCGGAGCAGGGTAGGGAGATATAGAGAATGGGCGGCATTTACGGTGAGACATCTCACACGGCTCTATTGTCACGCGTTTTAGGCTTGATTTTTACTCGGGAAGCACACAAAGAAATAAACGGATTGGGGAGCGATATGAATTTGTTCAGGATTACTACTGAACACAAACAAATGCCATTTGTCCTGGCGACTCCTGGTCCTGGAGAGAGCAGCAATTTATCACGGATCGGGGGTCGTAGTGTTTGACACATTGGAGGGTTTTTGCATTGAAGGGTGATGGAAATAAATCCTTCAACTAAAAATGCTTCGATGACCTGCTGATTTGTGTTTTTGTCGAGGAGGTGTCTTACCAGCAGTCAAAAATGTTTATATTAGGGTATGCTTTTAGCTCTTTTGTGGTCTTGGTTTCAAATAGTGATTCTATTTTGGCCACTGAAGGATTGCAGTAGTACCCGTAACCTAATGTTTGAGATGTATTGCTAGGACGTACCTGTCCATATCCAATTTAACGGTTTTACATTCATCACCTCACTTTGTGCCGAAAACGATTCTTCTTCCGAAAATGATGCTCAGACACATACGATTACAGCACACCCCTTTCACAGTCCACAGACATCATATTCAAGATATGTTTCACCACTTGACAAGATGCATCAGCCTCCCAAGTTCACGACCAATGCATGGACTGTACACCATACTCTTGTAAGTATTCTTCATCAATTCCACACAGGACCTTGAACTGGCCAAGAGTAGTAGGGTCTGGGATCTTCTCCAGACAAGGATACTCTAAAAGTACCAGACATTACTACCAGTTTAAACGACGAAATTCTTTACAATTTCGCCATTTGAAATGACCAAACCAAAGTAAGGGACATTTTGTTCCCTTCCCCAAAACTTATACTCCAATCTGACGCTCCTTTCCAAGCGATTGCTTTTCAGCATTCCAATTCCACTACCATCTATAGTGTGTTTGTGAGCAAAACCAACGCAAACAATCAATGAATTCTTATGGTGGCTCCGTCGACCACTGCAACCATAGCATAGCATGTTGCAAAAGGAGGTAAAAAGAACCTGCCTAGAAGCGATTGCGAGACGCAATTCGCTAAGGCTCGAGCACCAACACGGAAGGGGCGCTTCATACAGCACCATGCCCCAAAACATCTAACTTCCTTCAAACGTGGCGCGCGTGTTGTGTGACATCCGGTGTGTGTGTGGTCTGTACGCGAATTGCGCTTTGTGGCCAAAAGCTGATAACGGATGCAAAGTAAACACGTACACACACACATACACACAGTTCGGAGAGTCCGGTCGTCAAACACAACGTGTCCGCGCTGCCATCATCCTCAAGCTCGTGTAAACATCGCCATGTGTGACCAAAGGGAAGGGAGGTTCGAGCCATCAGCAGAGGACAATCGATTCAATTTTACTTCTCCCTACGAAACAGCACGCGCACGTCTGTGACTATAAACCGCGAGGTACCAGGGTAGACGCCGTATACGGTCACGGTTATGGGAAAGTAGTAAGTTCAGCCTCTTCTCCACACGACCTTAGAGGGGATGCGGAGTTGAAACACAAAAAAAAACAGGGACGACTCCATCTCCAACACAAAGAAGACTTTGATGAAAAGCAAACTAATACACACACACACATAGAAGGGGTGGTGGTGCATGTTTTCACTTACCCGCTGAAGCCTTTCCGTTTGTTGACGGGCGACGTATGCTGGTTCGGTAGTATGCAATCACTTTCCTGTGGGACTTCTGAAATGAGAAGAAATGGGGAAAAAACAACATAAGCGAGAGTGAGAGATCGGAAACGGTCCTCTGTCAGCTTCAGTTTATGTGTGTATGCATGATGATGTGTGGCGATTGAATAGATGTGAGTAGCGAGGGGAAAAGGGACACTAGGGGAAGGATAAATCGCTTCACAAAACTTATATAGTGGCAAAGTTTTCCAATCGTAATGCGTATGGGGATTTTTTGAAGATGCTTTCGAGTGTTTGCGATTTGAATGCAAGTCGGATTGCCGATATGAAAGCTACAAAATAACTGGGTCAATGAGCAACAGGGTTGGTTGTTGTAGGCTATGCACCACTAGAGCCATCAACAGGCAATAGCATCATCACTAGAGAGCAAGTAGTTTCAAATATGCAATGAAATGGCAGTTATTCTTCACTTGCAGACGCTTGCCAAAAGCATGCCAGAAAACATAATAAAACTACATCAATTTTCTTCTTATTTAGTTTTCTTTTCCACCGCCTTTTGCTGATTCATTTAGAGCCCATTGCCAATGAAGCCATTCGTAGAGTTTCCCTTGCGAGAGAAAACAGCACCAGCAGCACGACGAGCAGAAATGCATAAGCGCGCCGCTGCTGCCGGCTTTACTCCAATCCGATATTGTCCCGATTTGATGACGGCTCTATTTTTAAAAAAGTCATTAAAAATTATTGCCTTTCGCAACGCAGCCAAGAACCCAGCCTGGATTCATCTCTTCTCCCTTGTTCGCCTACTAAACGCTCCGAGAGAGACAGGCAAGAAGCCTTGATGGTCATCTGCCAATATAAACTCACGACTGGTGCTGTGCTGTGCTTGTGCAGTTGCATTTTGCATCACAGTTTTGCAGGGATGCCCTCAATTGAAACTTCCTCTCCACGACTCCCCTCCACCATTCGAAATTATTACAGAACGAAGTGGAAGAACTGGGGGAATACTACCAACCCCATCGGTCCCCGGTCGGTGTCGGTCTCGTTTGAAATCAAATGCAATTTATCATTTCCCATTTCCAGCGAAGAGGAAACGGCCGCGAACCTACCTCCCCACCCATTTTCTGTCCACTTCCATGCCTTCCCATTGGAAAGCGCATATGTCCCCTCCAGTCGCTCGCCCCAATTCTCCACAGCTTCTTCTGCTGGCAGAGTGACAAAGCAGTCGCGCGACAAACGACTACTGCCCTTCTATCCCCGCTTAAACCAAAGAGGAGTGGAGTTGGTGCCACCAGCTGGGATGGACGTACGAGAGAGGTTGAGAGGTTTGGGTTACACATCGGTGCATCATTTGCGTACTTCCAACAGATGGTGCGTTGTCCAGCGGGGATTAATGCTTCCACAGACCGACCAGATTGAAGCTCCTCGGCGCATGGTGACCTTGCTGTGATCAATTGCTGTGTATAATAGCTACTGACACCTATTCTAGTGGGAGAGCCATGCTAGAAAGCGTGTGTACAGACATGCACCACACCACACTCCCACGAATGCACCATATGGGTAATGCTGGCGGAGGAGGATGCTACTCGGTACGAAGAAATATATGCGGCGGTCAGTTCCATTTATGGAGCAGATTTAATTTAGAATGACTATTTTAGGATCTAAATATGCTCGGCTCGTGTACAATGGAACGAATATGCCAGGCAGCAATGGCACGGCATTGAGGCACCTTGAACCGGGGGGGGGCACACGCTTATGTATGCAGATACGCACACGTAACAAGTGCAGCACGAATACAAAATATAATTAAATTAAATGCATTCTAACAGACTGAAAGGATAATATTTGCAAGAAACGATATTTGCAGTAGAACAACTATGATAACAACATTGAAATATCGTAGTTAAACATGGTTTATAACAACGAGGTTATCCGTTGTGCCGTCGACCGTAATGCTATCACTAACCAATTTGCCGCTCTACCAAACAGGGAACCGTTTGAAGATTTACAGCCCAAAACGGAAAAGCCATGAAAGTCATGGATAGAAAAAACGTAACTCTCTGTTTCGTTTAAACAGAACAACCTCAAGGGCAGACAGCGAGTGGTTGTTGGGATAGGCACAGCAGGGTTGTGCTGAGGATCTATTCGACCGAAATAATTAGCATTAGCACAACTGACCTAGTTAACACGGCGGAGGGCAGAAAGATGCGCGCGCGCTTGCTCGCTCGTGTGCTTGAGTTTTATAAAGAACCAAAGGAAGCTAAGAGATGCTATCCCAGGCAGAGATATCGATATCGTACATCCCTCCTCCTCCCAGTGTCCAGCTACTACTACACACACACGCTGATGGCTCAGTGCTTCGTACATGCAGGATCAGTGAATTGTGGGCCCGTTTCTCAAACCCGATTAGGATCAGGTGCCTTGTCACACGATCGACTCGGATAAAGATGAGTGAGTTTGTGAAAAAGCCGGGCACATCAAAGGGAACCGACCGACGACCATATACAAACGCCTACAAAGGCCCTTAAAGCCGAGCATCAGGCATACTCCCAGGGCTCCGTTATCCGTGTGTCCTTCATCGGAGGGCGATGTTGTTTCTTTTTTGTCTTTTTGCACGCTACAAATGACGCCACAACGGCACACGTTCCCCCCGTGTCGTTGTTCTATAAATGACGCATCATAATGCGAGCATAGAGCATACACACATATACGCACGGACGCACGCAAAAATGGACAACTTATTTTTGGAGCACACTCAGCGAGATGTTGGACCGGCGGAGAGTTGAACGCGGTTTTGCACGCGACCCACCCAATTTGCTGTTTTTATTTAACCCCTTCCCAGCTAAGCCAATCTACTCGCGTGTGGGAGTGGAGTAGAAGGCGGGACGATGCCAAATCTCCGTGTTACATGGGTCCCAGTTCCGTCCCGGTTGGGTTGAATGTTTGTGTACGGTATTAGTTGATGACCGTGTCTTGGGACACGCATTGAAAAACAACTCCGTGCACAGAAGTCAAACTTTCGATGAGTTATTCCATATTTTTGTTGGACTCTCCACACTGGAGGGGTTGAGTTACCAGGGAAGAAACGGAATTCTTGACGTAGATACCAGTCTATTTTAACAAACCGCACAAACTTCAATTATATTAGCTCAATCTATGTAGGAACCAACCAATGACCTAAATCATTTGATCTTCTTTATCTATATCTCCAGGTTGATGAAGTCATTCTCGTTGTCACATAATAAAATTACAGGCTCATTACAGACGCTCCCCACTTAGATTAGATTTGAACCTAAGACAACCTAGGCTATAATAAGGCCGCGTATTCTTAGCACCTAAAAGGTCTCGCATAATAATAGACGCTCGTTGATGAATTACCCACCTCACAACGTGTCTCACCGCACATTTCCGTATGAATGCGTTGCATTGTAGCGTGGAGGCATCTCTCATCTAATCGAAATTACAGCAACGATCCCTCACATCGTTTTATCCCGCCATTTACGCGGCCACTTTGAAGCACCGGCCGAGTTCAAGGGTGTGCGACACGATTCATTGCTAGAAGAACATGGCGCCAAACGACGCAAAGTAATGGGGCGGCTTTCATAAAACCAACAAACCCCAATTAGAAGTGTTTCTGCGCATTTCCTCGCTCGAATAGCGCGATATACCGTGTGCAATCGTTTGCAGTCTCTCTAACATCCTAAACAGTTCAATCTATAAGACAAAAAAAAACAACTCGCCGACAGCTTACACCAACAACAACCTTTAGTTCAGATTGATCGTCTACTGTTCGGTCGAATACGGCATACGTAACCTCCGAGCAATTAAGCACCGGCCAGTGATGCCCGCAGGCGCATTGCCATTCCTGGTGACGTTTTCTGTGCAAAGCGCGGGGAGTTCCATTGCTTTGGTGCGTCGGTGTGTAGCGGCAGACAAAACAGACGCGAATGGTTGTACGCTGCTGCAGCAGCGCTCCAAAAGAAGCTCGCGCCACCCTGAGGGCAATTGCAAATTGGCATGTAATCTCGTTAAATGACTCGCAACACACTGCCGCGATGACGCGGCCTGATGGTCACTGGGTGAGGCGCCGGTCCAAATGCTCCTTCACTTCCGAGGACAAATCTAAAACGTTTGCAGTTGGGAAGAAGCAATCTATCAATCTTCCCCCCTGGGGAGAACGCTTAGGGTACACATTGCCGGTTGCATTTGAAGATGAATGCCAGGGGAAGGGGGGATTGGCCTTTGCTTTTGCAGTCAATTTAATTAATAAAACAACGACAACATTCAATCAAAGCAAGACTCAATAAAATAATTGCTCCAAAGACAGTTCGTCTCGCGACATTCCCCACGTGACGTCAGTATTCCATAAATACACACGTAAAAGATTGGGAAAAAACATAGAAAAGCATTATAAGCGCACCAAAGGGACAAAAATAATAAAAACCACACCCCGAATGCTGAGCGTCATTTGTATCCATTTCCCGTGCGGTTGCGGAAAATGGTTTATTTTGATAGCGCTTTATTGCCTCCAAAAAAAAAGAGTTTTCCCCCAAATCGACGCTCTCCCGTACAACATTTCGGGAGAGATACGTGTGTTAATTCAATTAACGGACCAAAGTGTCCGTTCGGACGATCCCCGGTAGCTAACCTTTAACCCCGGAACGATTCACACACGCCAATTGGTCGTTCCGCGCTCTGGCATCGTTAAATGAACACGCTCATAGGCCCCACCACGTTGGTATATTTATGGACTACTGTGCGGAAGAAAGTGAAAATTGTGGCTGAAGATCCGCCAAAACAGCGTGAAAAAGTGAAACCACCACCATCATCGACAGCAAAAGCGTCGGTCGGCGTCGTGGTCATCAATCTTAACGTGGGGTCTGTGGTGCAAGATGTTGATTCAACCGCAAGCGTCATTCATTGCACAGCAGCAGACCACCACAGCAGCTCCCACACACCAAACACTCGAGCTGTCCAGGAGCTGTATAAAAGGAGTCAATTTCCGGTCGATGTGGCGCTTCATCTCACGCACTATTGCTGCTGCTGCTGCTGCTGCCGTGTGTGTTTATCCTCCCGCGGGATAAAACCGGTGGGCGGCGGGAAGAAAGGACACCGAAGAGCACCAACACACCCACAGTGTGCCTTATGGCGACGAAACGACGAACGATTGGAGGAGGAGAAGGATTCGATTGCACCGGAATCGACCGTAATGAAATTGTGTGCGTGAGAGCGGTAAACGTGGCCGCAAAACCATTAAGCCATTACCGGCCAACCCCGTTCGGGTATCGTGACCAATTAATCGAAAGCTTCACTTCCGGAACCAGACCCACCCCCCGATGCTCATTCACACGATGGGCGGGAAAATGAGTACCGAGAGCGACCACAAAACGTGACCCGGAGAGAACGCAGAAGTCACACGATGGACGGGATTCTCCATCGTCAGGATCGGGAACTTCTCCGGTGCTAGTGACGCGGTGTCTGTGTGTGTGTGTGTTTGTGTCTGTGTGGAAATGATACCAAACTTACCTCCCAGGGTGTCCGTGTCGCGCTGTTTATTGTTCAATTTGCTGTGGGAGGAGGGCAGCGGCTTCAGGACGGTCACCGGTACCAGCCCTTCCTGGCTGTCGGACGCGTTGATCGACAGACGCACCAGGCAGTAGTCGGGCGCGCCCGAACAGTTCATGTCGACGATTTCGACCTGCTGACCTTTGCTGACGCTCAGCTCGGACGTGCCCGGGGCTGCCGTATGGTCCGCTATGACCCATGTCATCTCCGCTAATCCGCCCTGGAGAGAAAAAAAAAGAGGAAAAGAAATTGCGTTAGCAGTTATCCGAACATGGATTGCTGGAAAAGTGAGCTTGTGCTTGGGGTGGAGAATGTAATGACGATAAGAGTAGTGTGTACCAGCACTCGGCCGGTCGGTAATACGGTGGTTTCCCCTCTACTGCCGTGCAGGAGGAGGAGGGTGCCGATTGCGCCCGAGCTGGGAAAGACATTACAACGAAATAATCGATTGCCTTTGTTTGACCATTGCTATCGATTGTCGGGCAAGCGAGAAGGCGCGCGCTTGTAAATTATGCGAACATTCCCTTGGCCGGATATAGCGTTCAGGTACTGGTCGACAGGCAAAATGGGTAGCGTGATTTTGAAGTCTAGAACACAGAAATTGCCTGAAGCGATAGTTTTCATGGGGAAGGTAAACTGATTCAATTGTATTGAAGGATTTTAGAAAAGTTAGTCAGAAATTATTGACGTTAGGAGCTCCTGTATCCATGTTCCTTAATCTATTTGGATCCAATAAATGATCATTAGTTACCATTTAGAAGACAATTCCTAGTTATAGCCATAAACGTCTAGAATGTTTATAAAAGGATCATCTCAGAGGATCTGAAGGATCTTCATCCAAGTCTTTTAAGTCTTAAGATAACAGGGAGCAAAACAAAATCTAAAGATAACCCAAGATCTGATTGATGTGGAAGTTGTATATGATAAGGCAACGAAGATGTTCTTTGTTTAAACTGAAAACTGAAGAAGATTTGAATTATGTGTGGCTTGTAGTTACTTCGCCACATCGATAAATGATACTAACAAGTTAAGGTAAATATACTACCAGCAGTTCCTATATCCAGACCAGAACTACATTGAGGTAATCTAACTAACTTTCTGTGCAGTTTGGGATAGAATATGGATGGAATAGCGCACAACCACATAACATAAACTGTTTTGAGTCATAGATCCTGTTCATCTTGAACGCATGAAGATGGGTTTATTCGTAAATTGATAGGTCAAGTGCTATATACGTAAAAGTTCTAACATAAAATCTCTCACTAACTACTAATATCCGTACATTCAAAGCTTCTCCAATGCCCTCCCAATGGTGTCCAACGAACGAATAGCACTGTTCAACAAAGTTCAGAGAATATCGGTCGATTAAAATAGCATCGATTTTTCTCACTCCACACAGCGGAAGTACGCCAGGTAGGCACAACAACCTGATCCACATCCATGGTTATAATTATAATTGCTAGGAAACCCTCGAAACTCGCCTCCACTTAATTGTGCGTTAGTAGTAGTAGTAGTAATAGTAGTTCCCTCCTTCCTTAAAAAGCCTCCGGAAATAAATGTGATACCGCGACTCGTGCGACGCACGGTTGCTCCGGTTGCGCCGTACGCCAAAAGTAATTTATCATATTCATAGCTTTGTCAACATGGGAGCACAAGACGGCAGAGCGTACAGAGGGTGCCCTATACCCGCCCGCAAGCTGTCAAAATTCAAGACTGTCAAGATATTGGGAGTGGATAATAATCTATTGACATAGGTCATAGGACAAGCGGCACAGGCAAAGGGGGCACAGTCCCAGTATGCGCGAGGCAGAGAGCACACGAATAATGCTATTAATGGTTGCCCTTTTAAAACACACACACAAATAGACAAAAAAATCCTTTGGTGCGTGGGATGGCCACCATTCCCGCAACTCCGGAGCAGTCGATCGTTACAGTTGGTCGTACAACAGCGTAAATGATTCGCTTCCGTGCCTGATCGATACAAAAAAGCGAGTGCTATTCAGCGTTTATCAATGAAGTGATCCTTATTCAGGGAAGCACTAGCACACACAAACGTGGTAAAAATGAATGTTTATTTTAGGCTTCTCGTCTAATGCGATTAAACATCGATTGCCATTGCCGTTTGACGCAATTATAACTTCTCCTTATTATGACCGTCGCCAGGACACCGGGCACCTTCTCCCCATCGCACAAACAGTGTGTGGGAGAGTAAAGCTCATGTTTCCAGTGGTGTATTACCGCCAGTGGATCCTGGAACCATTAACAAACAAGTGTATTTTGCGGGAGGGAGGGGGAGGAGTGAGGGTCAACCGAACCGACGAACAAATAAACGAGAACCCATCACCATACGGTAGAACTACCACCAATCAACAAAAGGCTGATGATGTATGGTAAATAATGACAGCGTGGGCGATGTCACTCCTGCACAAATAAACACACATGGGAGGAGTGGATACGTGCCCCCAATTTAATTTCTTTAAAAGTGGTTTAATTCCACTCTTTTTCTTTTCACTGCAAACATTGACATTGGTACAACAGCAAACCCGGATGGCATTGCCAATTCCCACAAATAATGGTTTGCTGATATGCATTTCCAATAGGACCAGCAATCATTCATTCATGATGTTCGACGTCCCATGTGCGCAGTTTTTACTGCATCGATTGACGACAACTCAGTGCTGTTGTGGCATCGTTACCGACTCACAAGCATTCCCAAAGAGCCGCACAAACGATTTTGCTTCTAATCCAATCAAAATATTGCACAATGCAGAAGCAAATCGTCCATGAATTTCCAGTGCAATGAAGCGAAAATATTTAGCTTTATTAATTAAGCCAACACAGTGAGGCCACTCGCTCGTACAACAGCAAACGTGTGGGTACGTGTAAATGTAATCCTATTAGCTGGATGTAATTCCAGCATTAAACCATAATCGGCACTAAGTAGGACTAAAACCAGCGTTTGGAACGTTGCTAAATACGTAGCAAGCACTGTCAACGGACGCAGCACAGTTGTGCGAGAGGTACGTGAAGCGATTGCCAACAGTTCAGCGTACACTTAGCACTGTGTTCCCGTCCTTGCTTCCAACCAAACCATTTCTGCGTTCTTTCCAGCAGTTTCTAACGTTTTTCGAGAAAGAAAAAAAGACACACACACGCGCGCGCTCACACACACACACACACACACACACACACACACACACACACACACACACACACACACACACACACACACACACACAAAAATCCAATGCCTGCAGGTCCTAAACGTAAGCGATGTGTGTACGGCAGATATGTGGAACGTTCTCCGCACAGCTTAGTCGAGAAGAATGTTGTTGCTTCTTATCCCATAAGCACGAGAAAAAGTTGGCCAAGAAGATGATGGGAGCGCACATGGGAGCGAGACCA
The DNA here is from genome assembly GCF_016920715.1 of Anopheles arabiensis. Classification (NCBI taxonomy): domain Eukaryota; kingdom Metazoa; phylum Arthropoda; class Insecta; order Diptera; family Culicidae; genus Anopheles; species Anopheles arabiensis. Next base: position 98,915,515 of record NC_053517.1, read on the forward strand.
GAGACGGCAATGCACAATAATATCACACACATCATCCACACACACATATGTTTTGCACATACAACCGCCCACCCCCCCGTTGAGAGCGACCCCATTAGAACTCAACCCATCCTCGGGGAATACACACACATACACACGCAACCCACCTGTGCTTTTCCTTCCCCATCTCCAAACCGACCGGGGAGCGGAAGCGCACCAAATTGAAGCATAAGGCGACACACCCTGCCACACACACATACACACATCTGGTTGCATCCTCAAGGTAAGAGGCACACATGTATGCATAACGGCGGCGAAGCTCGTTTGATCAACTAACCAATCTCTTCGTCCTCGTGGCTGGAGGGCAACAACTACAAAAAAATGGATGGAAAGTATTACACAGCCGCATCGTCGCAACGGCATGCCCCACCACCGTGTCAAGATGGAAGAATCTGCGCGATTCTGTGGCAAAATGTGGCAAATCATGCACGTAAGCGGGTCAGGCAGCAACATTTGACGCAGATTAGTGAGGACCTTTGGAGATTGTATCTTGGGTTATACACACACACACACAGAGACTGAGCTAAAGAAATTGTACACAAACAGCCAAAAGACATTGTAAGATCCGTGTATCGTAATAGCTACACAGTAAAGTTCCTCTCCAGGACATTTGCAACTCAATCACGCTTTTTGACAGATGTCGCCGTGTGCGTGTGTATGTGTGTTGGACGCATTTCCTTTACATACGAGAGGTTGTGTTGTGCCTGTCAAGACGACCAAACGTTGTCCAAAGTACGGAGGGTACGGCAAATGGGTAGAGTTTGCAATCTTTCCTCAATTACCGATTCTTCGATTCTTCAGAAGTTACCCAATATGCTTCTCACGAAGTCGACGTCAAACTTTTTCTGCAAAACGACTCCGAGAGAGTGAAACGAATTTCTTCATCGAGTTCCTTCCTTAGCCTCCACACTCACCCCTGAGATTCCTGGGTATTTGATTGCTTTGCATATGGAAGGAAAGTTTTGCTTTTGGCAAACGAAAAAAATGCACCTTCTTCGTGCATTTATCGATTGCAAAACAAACAAACAAAAAAACTAGGCCAAAACACACCCAATAAACAACCCCATTGCAATTCTGTTGCTCAACAACGCTCAACATCTCAACAACAGCTAGCAGCAGCCAAGATGCGATAAACAATAAAGAATAACAAATCCCCATTTGCCGTGGCGTTATCGAGTTTTGCAAAAGAAAGTGCACCCCTCTCGAGCACGAGTTGAATGGGAAAAGCCCCGAACAAATTGTGTTGTGTAACTATCCTCCTCCTCCTCATCACTGCCCCCCTTTTCTCATGCGCCGCTACTAATCCTCACTATAATTGATAACGCTCTTCCGTAATCCCCCGGGCGATGCCGGATCGGTCGGTCGAAATCGTACCAGTGCCGTCCGTCCGTTCTAGTGTAGTGTATTGTTTTGTTCTTTCTTGTTATTTATACATGTTCGGCAGCCCTGAGGCAGGGCTGAGAGCATAATGCGCGAAATGCCGCGCACTTGGCTTGGATTTATATTTGCGCACTTCCCGTTCAGACGACGACACCAACACACACATCCTATCCTCTCTCCCAAAAATTCGCGCTTCGTTAGGGCGTTGTGGTAGTACCACCGCCGCCCCACCAAATAGGATTCAATTTGCATATGCACTGTACTGTATGAATGTGTATGTATATGTGTGTGGCAGTGTGTTTTGCAAGCGAGTGCAAAGTTTAATCAATTGTCAACACGTTGTGCTCACGCCAAGGGTTTACCCCCCGCCAGCCGGATGGTGGTATGATATGGCGCTTTTCCCACCTTTTGCCTTCACAACCACTTACCACACACATCCCACTCAACAGCATAATGCAATTATTAGATGCATGTTACACGCGAGGGCAAATGCACACGGATTGGGACTGTGGCGGGAGAAGCTATATGGTGTAGAAAATATAAGAGCGATACGCCAACCGGAAGGTTATAATTTGATTGTAATAATTATCAACCACATAATAGGCGTGACGGCGGCCCACCACATGAGGTGGTGGGTTTAGTGCCGCCCTCTCGTGATTATGGGGGCGCAGTGACAAAATACTTAGAAGTTAAAGAGCAAACAGACACACACGTCACCGCCACCTAATCAGGTATGATTTGTTGGTTTGGGAAAGTACTGGATAACGTATCCCACTCATGGTTGGTATTCCCCGTGTTTGTATGTTGTATCCAGAACCATAAACGGTGGTACTTAAAACACGATCAACGTGTGAAACTGCGCTAAACGAGCTAAACAAAATTGTTTATTAAACAACAAACAGACTGCACCTTCGCGACGACAAAACAACAAACAGCAACGGCCGCGAATCATCATCCGACATGTCAGTATGCAAATAATGAGCGTCAACAATGAGTTGCGTTCGCTAAAATTGGTTCTTCCCATGGGAGATATCTTTACCGGAAGAGTTGCGCAACATTCACACATCATTGTCACTCAGACACGACGATTTGTTGCATTCATCAGTGCTGATCGGTATCAGCTTCGGTTGTATAATAAAAGCAAGAAATAAACACAGCCTGAGGGACGTGAGCTCGTGGTGCAGGTAACAATGCGCGAGCCTGCTAAACAACATGTTGGACGTTCAAATCTCTCATCCGAACTCTAGCAAGAGACGAAAGGCAAACAAAAAAGTATGACATTTTTGGGCTATGTTAGAATATGGGCCACAAATCGTGTAAAAATTGACTTTGACCGATCGATAGTCCATTACCCCGAAAATTAATTTGTCCACATTTTACTGTTTCGCGTTTTTTGCCAAAACTACTGTGCATGGCAGTATGGGGCAAACGAGAAAGCTTAACTGACCATTCGCACGCAGAGCCATTCTGCTTGGCCACACACCATTCAGAAGTAATAGCATACAGTAGTGGTAACGTACTACAAACCCCCCCAAATCCCCCCCAATCCCTTTCTTACTTTTCGAAAGAATTGAAACGATCCGGGCGAATCGATCGTATGCTGCCGGGCGAGGGCGGCGTGCGACGGGACGCTGCTCTGCCGGAACCAGGGTAGCGAAATTTTTCGCCCACTCTTCTTCGTCGACCCTGTTGACGACAGTCCGCCGCCCTTGGCACTGCTGCGGTCAGCCCCATCAACGTCGCCGCCTCCGCCGCCCTTGTCCACATTGTTGGATGCTTTCGACATGCTGTAAATGCTTGCTGCTGCTGCTGCAGTTCACCACCAACACCGCACACTAAACACTGGCTGGGACTGTACGACACACCACAACAACACGCCACTATTCTTGTTCTATCTGCTGCTGCACCGCGATGCTGCTGCTGCTACTAGTGACGGTGGTGGCTGGGCTGGTAGCTGTACTATCGCTGAGCAAGATGATGTTGACGATAGCTTCTGCCCAACGGTACACACCGAGCGCATTATAGGTGGTGCTGGAGCTGCGTTTTATACTTCACAACCTTTCCGTGTAGCGTTTTCGTGTTTGGCGAGATGAAGAGAAGATGATAGACTGGCCCCACACTTCCGAATGCAATTCTGCCGGATTTACAACCACTCTCGTCGGACGCTTTTTTCTCTCTCTCTTTTCTTTACAAAACAACAAGCTCGTACACGGGAGCTGACAAACGTAACACGACGGTACAGTAGTAATAACATTCATTCATTGCTAGCTAAATTTTCGCTGTTTCGCAGCATAGAAAAAATACGCAATATATCTTCTTCCTTTTTGTTTGCTGATGTTGCTGCTGCTGTAATGCTTTTAGCTGATTGGACGTTTGGTTCAGAACCACTTTCATCAAATCACAAACACACACACACGAGAGCGTAGATATACATATGCACACTTGTAGTGAACTTTAACACTTATCACATAAATCAACAAATACTACGGTCGGAGCGCGCGTACGGGCATCCCGGCAAGGTTATTAAAAGTGTAACTAATCCTTTTATCTCGCTTCTGGGCTACATCCTTCACACTGCTGATAGACACACAGAGACACAAGGCAGAAACACACACACACACGCACCATGAAGTTTAATTAATTACTCTTAAAAGGAATGGGAGTGCGGAGCGCTTGCGACACCTACTGTAGTTTTGGAATGCTTTTCCACTCCATTTTCCCAGCCCAAACACCCTATACTTTAATTAATGATAACCTTGAAGAGTGTTATCACACTCGTAGACACTTTTGGTGGTAATAAAGTTATGAATAAAAACACCAAAATGAGCAAACAAAATCAAAATGATTCCTTTGAGCTTTTAAAAACGCTTTCCTCCCTTTGGCCATTAATAAGTTCAACGCTTACTATTTGTCCCATTAATTTCCCGCCGATGACCGTTTTTATTAATAATGTAAAGGAAAACAAACAGAACAAAATCAAAGAAAAAAAGCTAGCAAAAGGTAAGTACCGAAAGCTTCCAAAAACGAAGCGCCAGCTCCATCTCTCTGTCGTCGATTTATTATGGTGGATGGATATTTCTTTGTGACCAAAAATAAACACGATAAATGCTCACGGTTGGCTGACGACTGTACGTAAAGCCGCAAAGTGAAGAGCAGGGGCGAGTGAAAGAGAGTGTGGGCAGGCAGGCAGTCAGTGAAGGGTTCTCCGGGGTGGATATGGAGTCCGTTGATGGAGTCTCGGCATTCCGACGCCACTATACGGTTCTCGGCTGCTGCTGCTGCTGCTGTTTGGGTCAGCTCCGGAACCATTTTAAATAAAGAAGCAAAGGACACTCACACACACACGCACGTGTGCGTATAGGCAATTTTTTCGTCCCCTAGAATGTTTGTCTTCATTTGTGAGAAAGGAAGGACTAATGGTTGGTGGAAGGATTTCGGTGGCTGATTGAGAGAAAATTCCATTCCGCTCGTCCCGGCTTCATTTGGTTACCTTCCACTGTGTGACAACATTATCATACAAGCTTTTACATGTGTTTTTTCAGCTTGTTAACATGTTGCTAATCATCCAAAAGAAAAGCACAACACATTTTAGTATGACATTCAACATGAGTTTTCGTGTAACCCCCCCTGCTGAGAATTATTATCTCAAGAACTCACTCACTCACATTTAACAGGTGTCTTTTCTAGTTTCTTCACTAACGCTGACACTGTTTTATCATCAATTGTGGCCCACTTGCCCACATTTTGATGGGGGGAGGGAGTGGGGGAATGGAAAGGGGTGACACGGTTAGACAACAAAGGTAAAAAAAGAAAAACGCCAACTCTCTCACGGTCAAACTGCCAAACGAAAGGCGAACCAGAAGAGGGGCCTCGCCATCATCCGACTGTTATGTAACTCGGCTGCTAAAGAAAGAGTCAACCAAACGTTTGAGCATAACCAAGGGACAGCAGCATCCTACATACATCAAGACGAAACAAACTCACTCACACACACACAGCGACAGAGACACGTACACACGTAAACCTGGGACAGGGACGCAACAGTCAAGTGCCAATCATGGAACGAAGGGGTGCGGACAGGAAGGCGAGACGAGCAGCTCAGTGCTCGCAGTGGTGACGGATCACTTACAATCCTTCCTCAACTGGCTTCCACTTGTGCCACTCACCACAGACAGCACGCTCCTCCCTCATTTTACCACCGTGGGAAATTTTATTCGACAGCTCCCTGTCAACGACATTCACGTGCCATGGATGGTTGACAAGTATTCTTCTAAATCCTCCCGTACATTGTCCGTTTCCGCCCTTAGTCACCACCATCACCAGAACCAAGAAACCAGATGTGGGTCGACCATATTGGTTTACTGACCTAAACACTTCGCGTTTCCCCTCACACTCAACCCCAAGGCATTTCTTCCTTCACCGGCAATGGTTTCTACACACTCTGTGGCCGATTTCCCGGAGGATGTACTGGGGGACTACATAACACATCCCTCCAACCGGTAGGTAATAAAATTTGAAACCATTTTAGAATCAACAATAAGTAACAATTGCAACCGGCACACGGGCACATTGGTTTTGCTCCATGCCGCGGGACATTTCCCGAGCTTCCTTGCTTCCCTTTTCGCTTCCTCCTTCAGTTTTCGTTGTTTATTCGTGGTTTTATTCCTTCCTGAATAAAAAGAAACCCCTAAAAAAACACCCAAATTTTCCACCCAATTCCCCTTCCAGCCATGAACACACGGGGGTTGTGTTTCCAGGGGAAGGCGTCAGCATCTTGCACGTTTTTCTCCAAACGTATGTATCGCTGCGCACTCTCTCTTTCTCTCTCTATCGCTCAATTCATCCCTCTCTTTCTTGCTCTCGTTTTCTTCCCACCGCGGTAGTCCGTTATAATCACAACAATCTAATTTATGACCAACTCAACTCAAGGGTAATGATTTCACTTTCCAACGGGGTCCCGCCGCCGGCAGCTGAGCAGGGTGGAGTATATATGTGCGAATTTTATTTCTTTTTGCTTCCCTTTGGATTCTCCACCATGGTTTGTGTACCAACACCGAACCCGGAGATCAGCTTTTATGAGATTTTTAATTTTTATCTACCACCATCACACCACCAACACAGTACCGCGATCGGGATGGACGTTTGGGAGGTATTTTTTTTCTTCTTGAAAACCGTGTACCACACAACCACAGCATTTTTTTGCTTTTGCACAGTTTTCGCACATAAACAAGTAGCTGGAAGAATTTCGTTTTGTGAGCTACCTTTTTGGATCATCGTGAAAAACGGATTAAATTCGCTGCATGTGTGAAACATGTTGGATAACGGGAACGGTGGTTGTAAAAGAACGGTTCTGGCAGTTTGAACTAAAGCACCTTTTAACTTCATACATCGAGTGCAACCTGACGGTCTAATGATAAAACGCACAGTGTTCCGTTGCGAACTTATCGCCGGAGCGGTATCAAACCCCATATGGATCAGTGCCCTGCCATCGTATCTCACGTTATTATCAATGACTGATAACATTCAAAATGAACATTAATGAGAGACACACTTATGTGTCTGATGCAGGCGCGCAAGGACCGGACCCCAAGGACGGAGAAGGTCCTTTTACAAGGAAAAAAAAACCAATCAAATAAATCAACATTCTATGATGTGTATATGCAGCCCAAAACCCCATAACATTACCATATCATATGGTATTGGGGGACCGGTAAAAATCATTCATAATTCATTCGACACGCAATGTTGTGCTCTTTTCAATTACAGTAACCGCACACACACACACATTCGAACACAAAAAAGTGAACACACTTTCTATCGATCCTCGAATGCTGTTTGCCATTCATTAAAATGACATCCAGTCCTTTTTGGCCTGCTCTTCCGCTCTTGCTCTCTGCCTTGCTTTCAAGCTTACCCCTTTAATAACATTGCCTACATGTAGGATGTAAGCTACATCTACAGGCAGACATAAATTGTGCGACCAGCTAGCTCTCCTCCGTGCTCTAACGCAGTCAGTGGGCGATAACTTACGGTTCGGGGAGGACAAATAATAAACCTACAATGTTCGGTCAAAACTTTTCAATCAACAGCAAAAAGAGCCTCACCAGCAGGAAGAAGAAAAAAACACCTTTAACAAGGTGTACATATGTGTGTCTGGGGGTGTTTGTTGGGAAAGGTAGAAGGCGAATGGCAATTTTGTTGCGTGACAGCGTTTTGGCACACATTAGCGCAAAAAGGCGACTTGTTGACACTGTGCAACCTTCGGGTCAACGTGTAGTCCACCAGCCCACTCATTTTGATGGATCATAATTATTTCTCACCATGGCACCAGGATCAATGGCTAACAAACGCAAGCAGCAGTGGTGGTTGTGGTTGCATGTTTTTGTGTTTTTTAGCTTCATTTTAATCCACGTTTTGTCGCACGTCCCGATTTGGGCGACTACTGATGTTTTGGAAGGGATTAGACATGCACACACACACAGTGTACTTGGGGACACACTTTACAAGCCTTCTAAATATGGCCGCGACACTGGAAGTTGGCGAGCGATACCTCCCATTTAAACCTATCTTTTTCTTCTGCGCCGTATTTGGCGCTTGAAATTCGAACCTTTTTTGGGGCTCGCTCTCTCACCCGTCACCCCGTCGAGAGGGCCCCCGTCCGTCGGTATCAAACGGGACACCTATCTGACAACAAGTTGCCTCCGGTTGTACCACCACCACACAGTATGGACCTTCCGCAGTATCTCTTGCGTACCATCTGTGCAAACAAACAAGAAACTCCACTTGACGGTACGCTTTAGAGAGAGAGAAAGAGAGAGAGAAAGAGAGAAGGAGAGAAAATGCAGCAAAAGACACAAACATATTCAGGGTGGCAAAGGAGGAAAACGGTAACATTTGGTCGTCTGAACCACACATCGGGACATATTCGGGCGAACTCAACTCAGGAGGGGGAGTTGGTTTGGGTAGGTAGTGTGTGCGCTTGTTGCTGGTTTCGCTGTCAAAATTTTCGCGTAGGAGTGTGTGCCGAGTATTTTGCAGATATTTTTCCACAAAGTCCTCTACACGTGAGCCCCGACATACGAAGTTTGTGTGCGAAATGTGAATGTGAACGAGAGTGAATGTGTGACCTTTTCTGGCCACCCCAACCAAGAGGGGGGACACACCACACTGTTTGCCTACTGCTGGAGCCGAGACTGGGGTTTTGCTTTACATGTGAATTCTATCACCTTCCAAGCATCGCCCCTTTGGTCACACTCAGCGCACAAAAACGCATGTTTTGCCGCCTTGGAGTTGATTAATTTCGAAAAGAAAAAAACCCTGACTTGTCAAACAGGCGGCACAGTACTAAGATGGATCAAGACAGATTAGGGATAAAAGGCCAAAAAAAGAAAGAAAAAAGACACACGCACACAAATACAAAATTAACCCCTACCCGAACGAAGCAAAAAGCAACAACAAAATGCGGTGGTGATAAGAAATATTAAAAAAGTACAAAATTATAAGAAAAAGAGAGTGTTTGTAAGAGAGAGTGCGTACACACGGGAAAACAGCCCACGAGCGAGCAAAAAGCGAGGAGAAAGATGGCTCTCGCGGTGAGCAAGCGATCAAACCGGGGACAAACACGACGAACGATACGAACTCGCGCGCACGTGAAAATGAGAGTTAAATTACACCCTGCGTATGTGTGTGTGGAGGGGGGGGGTCGGTGGGTCGGTGGTAATGGTGAAAAGCCGGGAAAATCCTGGCTCGATGGGTTGGGACCCAGAGCATTCAACGCTCGACGCTGCACACACACTCAAGTAAATGAAAATCTCGGATTTAAGTGGCAGGAACAGGCATAACACTGCAGCTTCCACCGTGTGTTCCACGGTGCCGTATGTTACACACCCGGTCCGAGGAAAAAAAATTGGGTAGCCATGGGTAAGCGCACACCTATCACATGCCACTTGCTCTGAACAGCACAAAAAAAAAATCACATAATCACCCTGTCGCCCCCCTATGACACCCTTCCCTTTACACGTTTTGTGTTGTGCGGCGCGCGTTTGTTCGCGGTTTGCGATAAAGTGAAATTAAATGGACACAAATATTTGCTTGCTAAAGCGAGAGTGAGAGAGAGAGAGAGAGTGATAGAGAGAACGAGAGTGCGAAAGGGCAACCCCATTTCACTTGGCTAGCAGAGTTTGGTGCGCTTCTAGCAGTAGATACACACATTTATCTTATTTCAAACGTCTCATCGCCCCACCAATACACTCACACACAAACACACGACGATCTACACTGCCGTGGGTTCATTTTCGCAGTACCGAGCACCGTATCAAAGCAAAAACCCGCCTTACACAACCTACACACGCACACAGTTCGGGCTGTGGTTGTGTTTTTCTTTGCTTGTGTAATTTTCTCACCGCATACGGCACCACACCGGGAAGGACACCCCGGTTACGCGTCTTGCAAATCTTGAAACCGAATTCTTCCAAAAAAGCACCTCAAGATTTAAGGCTCGGCCTAAGAATTGTATCCACACGTTAGCTTTTTTCCTTTAGAAGGTTCTCTCCTTCAACGCGAATGTGTCTCACAGCCCAGCCGACCACATACGGTTGCTTTCTGGGGGGGTGACGGCGTGTCCAGCCGTGTCCTGTCCAGTGTAACCCATCTGCTGTGTGGTGCGCTCCAATGTAAAATTTACATTGTCCACATTTTTGTTCTCGCTCTCACTCACTCTCGCTCTTTGCCGTTATGTCTTCAAGCTTCAAACAACGCGACCGTGTACCACTACTAGAGCCATGACCTCCGAGAAAGACAAATTAACGCGAGAGCAGCAGCAAGCACAGCCTGCTTCTGAGCAACGCAACGCTAGTAGTAGACTAGAGCTCCAACTGCAGGATAGTAAGCAACCGTCACACACACGCACACGAGGGCGTCACAGCATCCGCGCCTAAATCCTACACACTGGGACGATGCGAAAATCTACTCAACACTTCACCACTCCCTGGTGCTGGCGGCCCAAAATTTACACCAAACGAAACCACCCCCTCCCCCCGGGTCCAGGTCGGAGCACTGCAGACAGAGCGCTGAGATTTATGTCCCCGCCGCCTTACACATCTCGACCTGCATCCCAATTGCGAAGACACTGCGACACGGCGGTGTCACGGAGCGCGTGTCACACTCACAGATTGGCGGTGTGTGTGTGTGTGTTTGTGTGTCTGTTCGAGCAACACACGACGGGCACGACATTCACCGACGGCAGGTCGCGCGCAAACTGTGCGAGCAGCGAAACCCTCGAGACCCTAAAACTACGCACGCGGTTAGTGTGGCGCTCTCAGGCGCAATACTCTCACCGTGGTCGTGGACGGCGTAACGGGTACGGGAACGCTCTGAGAGCTGAATCATCTCGTGCTGTTGGAGGAAATGTTGGGTGGGCGATTTTTACTACCAAGTGGCGGCGAGTGTGTTACAAAGAGATGATCCTTTTTTTTTTGGTGCGTTATGATATGCTCCAGCAGGATAACGCTGCTCCAACGCGTGGGAGCTTCATGTGGGTTCATGGCGAGTTGTCGTAACAGAGAGAAACAGTGCAAGAGAGATAGAGAGAGCTTGTCGGATGATCGCAGGATCTGCAGCATGGGCGTTATGGGGTGGCGACCCGCTTGTCGGAATGCTCAACCAAATCCCCTTCTTCCCCAGCCAGTGCGTCGTTTTGGTGCGGCGTGTTCACTGGCGTAAATGACAGGCGGTTGCTGCGTTACTGTTGCCCGTTCCCCTCTCTTCTCTAGCCAAATGCTAACGTTAACTCTCTTGCTCGATGGTTTTGTCGTGGATGAATGAGATAAAATTTTGGTATTTATAAATGAGAGCGAGAGTGAGAGACAGCTGAGAGTAGTCGGCGTGGGGAAGAAATCGCGACCAAAAGAGAGATTCGGTCGTGTCTCCGAGGTTCATTCCTAGCAAGAATTCATCGCACAGCAAAATCAGCAGGGGAATAACAGTTGAGATGAACACGTTATGCTACTTGTTTTAAGCATAAGAAGAAAGGTTCATTTTAGTATGAGATGATAGTAGTAGCATACACTACAATCAGTGACTACACTAGTAATGGGTAAATTCAACAAACCTCCCGAATCGCTTCCGAGTGACACCGTTAAAATTGAAAAAGGTTCCATAAGATAGATGCAAAACCACAAACTCAGAACCATCCGGAGCCGTCCGGAGCTGTCTGAAGTCGTTCAGAGCCGTCTGGAGCCGCTAGTCGGAGCCATTGGAGTCGTCCGGAGTGGTCTGGAGTCGTCTGGAGTCGTCCGGAGCCGTCGAAGTCGTCGGTTTGATATAGCCGGAATCGGAAGCGTAGTAGCAATGTTCAGACGCAGTTCGGAGCCGTGGATGTAATTCCCATCACTAGACTACATTTAGAGAGGCATGTACTAACATGACACGAATGCTTGTATAATGCTCTAATATCACACATTTCTTACAAAATTTTACATTCATACTTTAATTTCTGGCTTCTTTGTCTGAGGAGCTCTGAGTCTGAGTTCAAAATACCAACAAAGGATAACTATAAAGCTTATCATTGTGCTCGAACAGCTCTGCTCCAAAAGTACGCACTTTTCATTCATATGCTCTACCACGACAAAAAAAAAACATTAAAGTTTATTTTTATCTATGCTTAAGCCTTTCATTCCAAGGAACAGTACACTCGACTACCTTAGCCTGCTCCGGTATGACGCCCAGCACAGAGATTAGTTTGCTCTTCGCATCATGCTCCAACTCCGGTCATCATGGACAGCAGCGAGCACACAATGGTGGATCGGATGCTAAGAACCTAACCCCATCCGCAGTACCGCCGCTTCTTCTTGACAAAACTGATTTTGTTGAAAGATATCGTGAATTCCACATCATGCCGTGGCGCTGCTACCGAGAATATGGGCTACCACGGCAAGGCAAACAAACCTGCTGACAATGCGAGTACTACACCACTCCTTTTGTCCTGGCTTTGTGTGAATATGAACGGTTTCTTCAACGGTACCATGCAGTACCCCACACCTCCACACTCTTCAATGGCTTCGTGGGCTCAAGTGCGCAGCACATTAAAAACTTTAACCACAATCGCCAGCCCATTTGCCCATCCGATATGCGCCCCCGGGGGGAAGGAAGATGACAATGATGATGATGCAGATAACAGTACTAATACGGAAAGGTTGTTTGACGTGCTAGCTAATCTTATGTATTCGGCAAGCTGTTTGCTTCGTTTCTTGCTCATTCTAATACGGTTACATCTTGGGAAATGGAGATCTTATCAAATTCAAGCAAAGATTCGCGACGTAAAAGAAGGTGAAACTTAATTTAGATAAGCAATAGCAAGCAAAATTTGAAAACAGATCTAATCCACCACCAGAAAGCCATCGTGAAACGGCAAACATGGAAGTAATCTGCAAACAATTCATCTGACCACAGGCGCGCTCAGGCGATTGCATGCGTGAGAGGTCCAGGAAGTAGTGCGGCATTTGGACTTCCCGAAAAAGCAAACACAGCATCCTTTTCCCACATACAAATACCGTGTCTGTGTGAGATTGTTCTCCCGAGATTTAGAGAGCGAGCAAAGCTAACGTTACGTTCGTATCATCACCACAATCCGCCCCACGCTAGTGGTTCTGGTTTAGTGGAGCTAAAGGTGGGCGCATCACAACTGGAAACCCAAACAAACAAAGAGCGTAAGCGCGCGCGAGAGAGAGAAAGAATTTGTGGATCGGCGAAAGAGAAAGTAAGTGAAAGCTCGAAGCCGGCAGCCTCGGCACAGACGAAACAGAGAGAGAAAAAGGATTGTTGTGTGAGGCGCGCGATAGCGCGAATGCGTGACACAACAAGCAGCATACGGAACAACACACTGTGTCTCACGGGAAACACAGAGAGACGGATGAAACCGTGTCGGGAACGTAACTGCCTCTCCAGAGTAGAAGAACGAAGAAAAAAAAAAGGAATGTCCTTGGATCCAATCTGAGATGATAAAATTATTATGTAATCGGTAGCGAAGAGAGCAAAGGCGGCGGTGTACACACCGATGCTAGCGAGACACCTCCCACAGGTCGGCACGATTTGTTGCTTCAGATTAGAGGACAACAAGAAGGAAGAAACGGCTCACGGGAGTTAAGCGATCGCATTTTTCCAATGGAGACGCCTGGTGATTTGTACATTCTTATTTTGTTTGTTTGTTATACCAGCTACTTTTGCGTGTGTAACCAATTCCAACGGTCACGTTTCACGGTCAATACAAACAAAAACGCTAAAACGAATCCAGTGTTGCGTTGCTTCACAAGCTCACCGCATTAATTCCCAACACGCATCTCTCATCACGCGGAGCAATTAAGTAAAAATCACAAATCCGCCAAACAAAAACCGTGGGGGACGGGGGAATGCCGCTAAACTCATCCGGCATCACTCTGCAGAACCCCCCTTCCTCTCCATCACCATTCCACCCCGACCGGCATTCGTCCGTGTCTTTGCGTTGGACTTTTACTTTCGACGCATGCTCATCAAAACGGGCCACTGTGGCGGATGCTGTGCTGTAGTGCATATGCTTTTGCTCGCAGTTTGGGGGGAGGGAGGTTCCCCTCTTCCAGCTTCCTTTTTCCATATGCTCTCGGCTCTTTTTTCAACACACTGGCCCTCCACACACCATATCTCGGGGGAGGTAGCGGAGAGGTGTGGAACACGGGGCGTTTTGTTTTCTCAACTCATCAACGCAGCAACAAGAGCATGGCACCGTCTCTTTTGGGGTTGTGAGGTTTATCCCCGTCCCGGTTACAGACGGATGGATATTTCTGCGCTACCCCCTTTGTGCACGCTTTTTCAAATCGGTTGCAGTTGTATTTGACAAGGGTGGTTGGCTGCACAGTCCCCTTTTTTTGTTTTTAAAAAAGGCGGATGGATGATTCCCAAGCAAAACACTTGACTGAGTGTGCAGGATTCATTATAACACCCTTGAAACTCATTACGGAATCCGTGCCGTCGACAGTTGTGTATCACGCGCTTTGCGCTGCGCTCGAGAGGAGAAGATGTGGCTTTTTTCTCGTGTCTTTCAAAGCACACGTTGGTTGTTTCTCTGTTTCTTTTGCCTTTCGTCTGGTTTGCTACATTTCGGGTACATTGATGCCGTATTTATTGTACCGCAGTGTTTGCACATCGGTGTCGCCATTTGTGCTGCATCCCGCTGGTCAGACGGAAATGCAGGGATGCAAATTTTAACAACGGAGCAATGGAAACATTTTTGCGATGCTCGTCTCCGGCTTCCAACCAGCTTGGAAGTCAGCTTAGGCATCGGTACGAACATGGCAGCATCTGTTTAACAATGTGAAGCGCGCTACGGTAAACTAATGAGCTTGACGGAATAAATCATGCCGGGGGGCATTTGGCGCTCGCTGTTACTGTCACATTTGCGCAAGACATTTCCTTCGCTGATGGAAACTATTTATAGCTACAGTATCAAAACGATGAAGAAAACAAACAAGGTGGAAACAGCTTCCATAAACCGATACTTCCTTTGTGGTGTTTTCCACGAAAAGTTTGCAATTAAGCCACCATCATTATGCTTCTGTGCAAGAGCAGCAACTCGGGGCATCTAAACTGTCGCAACAATGCATATTAAGTATGCAGCACCGCTGATTTGAGGACGCTCTTCACTTACCTTCTCACTGTCGGTCGTGTTGCCGGACCCGAAGCTTGCCAGCGAGCTGCCGTCCTGATCGTTGTCGTTCAGCGTATCGTCGATGTCCTTCGAAAGCCGCTGGCCCAAGTTCTTGCCGCTGACCTTGGCCGGCGATTTGAGCAGCGAAAACGAAGTGCCGGAGAAGTACGTCTCCTGCATGACCTCGCGCATTCGCTTCACCCACAGCTGCTTCGTCTCGAGGCTGTTCGCCTTGAGCACGATGCGATAGTCGGACAGGATCGGGGCTCGTCCGGTCCAGATGGCAAACTTGCACTCGTCCCCTTCGATGTGTTCCGTTACGCCAAAGTCTAAAACGGGGAAACCAACAATAAATAAATAAAAAACAAGTCAGTAAAGCATCCAATCAATGCCTTCCTATCCGTCGACCTACCGGATGTGAGCAGCTTGTTTTTGTAGATGTACTTCACGGTACCGTTGGTGTCCTTCACCTCCTTCGAGAACAGTATGTACAGCTCGAACAGGAAGACGTGCCGCTCGCGGCCCTTCTTGATCAGTATCTGCTTGGTGTCCCACACGAGGAACGAGTCCTGCAGCACCACGTCGCCGAGGTTGTCGATCGGCATGTCGCACTGCTCCAGCAGCGACAGGTGCATCACGTCGTTCGCCTTCTTCGGCACGTTCAGCATCACCTCCAGCCCGTCCTTGATCTCGCCCCGGCCCTCGTCGCAGCACGACTGCAGATCCTTCAGCAGCAGCTGGTACTTGGTGATGCGCTGCACCGGCTTGATCAGGTACGCCGGCAGCGAATGCTCCAGCTTGTGCTTGCGCTGCACCTCGTCGAAGTAGGTGCCGCCGTGCTGCACCATGTAGTCCATCGACTGCGGCTTGTTCTGGCAGTAGTGCACGTACATGTCGAACTTGGTCGCCCACGTCACGAAGCAGTGACCGACGTCCTCCGGCATCGTTTCGTACTTTTCCAGCTCGCGCAGAAAGATCTTCTCGTGGAACTGGTAGATGTCCTCGATGTTCGCGAACAGGATGTGCTCGCGGCCGACCAGGTTCGGCGGCACCTGCTGGCCGCTCTTGAGCTCGCGCAGAAACACGCTGATGCACGTCTCGAGATCCTTCACGTACGTGCGCTCGGTCTGCAGCAGCTCCGCCATGATGAACTCCTTCTTGCGCGCCGATTTGCGCTTCTCCTCGTTGATTTCTTTCTGCACGGCGCCGACCGCGCCCGCCCCCGCCGCCGCCGCGTTCAGCTTTGTCTCGAGCGATGGGTCGGAATGGCGATACTCGAGCACCGAGCCACCCGCGGACCCTGCGGACGTGCCTGTTGAGCTGGTCGAGCAGGGACCGCTGCTACTGCTGCCATCCCCATTGCTGCCACCGGTCACACCGCCCGCCGGTACGGGCGATGCGCCGCCCACCGCAATCACGCTCGCGTACGATCCCGAGCCCGACGAGATGCCCGAGCTGGAGTTGGCCGAGGAAAGGGAGCGGCCCGCGTTAAGACTACTGTTACTACTATTGTTACTGCTATTGCTACTGCTAAGGTTATTGTCATCCTGTTGCTGTATGATACCAGGTAGGCCTAGAGATTTCTCCAGATTCGAGCGGTAGATCTCCATCCGCTGGCTGAAGTCCTTGTAGCGGTAGTCGACCGTCGCGACCCACTGCTTGATCGAGCTCGCGTGCGCATGGCCCTTCTCCACCAGCGTGTCCGCCAGCTGTATCAGCAGCTTCACCCGCTCGCGCGTCTCCTTCGCCGTGCTCTTGAACTCGTTGTGCTCGCGCAGCAGCAGCTCCGACTCCTCCCGGCTCGAGCACAGCTTGTTCTTGCGCGAGGACAGGTACGCCTCGCCCGTGTCGTGTATCCACTCGATCGCCTGCTTGGCCGACCGCTCGAACAGCACAAACTGCTGGCACTGGTCCAGCCGCTTCTTGCGCTGCGTCCAGTACTCGAGCACCTGCGTTTCCTGCGCGAGCAGCTTCTCGAGGATCGATTTCACCCGCGACTCGCTGTTCACCGTCGTCGGCTTGACGTGATAGAACTGCAGCGAACGGTTCGCGTACTTCAGGAACGTTTCCGCCGTGCGGCGCGCCAGCGTGCACGCCTTCAGGAACGCTTCCTTCTGCTCCTGGTGCTTCGAGATCAGCTGCACTATCTGCTGGCCCTTGTCGGTGGAGCCGCCGCCACCGCACCAGTCCTCCTCCCGCCGGTACTCCTTCTCCAGGCTGTCGAGCACGCTGCACACCTGCTCGGCCGTCTTGAAAAAGTTCTGCGACGCCGTCACCAGCTTGTGGCGCTCCTCCGCGCACGTCACCAGCTTCTGCCACTTCTTCGTCACGTCCTCCGCAATGTCCTTGATGCTCTGCGGATCGTAGTGGTTCGCGTTCATCAGCGCATCGGCCCGGTACTTCACCTGCACCGCGGACGTGTGCGTGCGCTCGATCGCCACCTGGAACTGCTCGTGCTCCTTGCGCAGCTGCTCCGCCTCCTGGAAGTTGTTCGGGATGGAAAAGTTGGCCATCAGCATCGCCTCCCCGTTCCGGATCCACGAGATCACTTGGTTCGCGTCGTTCTGGAAGTGGCACAGCTGCATCGACTGCTCGAGCTTGATGCGCTTCGCCTCCGCCATATCCTCCAGGTCGAGCTCGCGGTCGTGCAGAAACTCTAGCAGGCACTGGACCCGCGTCTGGGCGGTGTGGTTCGCGTCCGCCATGATCAGCAGCCCGGACGATTCGAACAGCTGCATCAGCTCGTGCCCCTGGTTCATCACCTGGTACGTCGTCGTCTGCATCTGGTTGACCGACTCGTTGTGCAGACGCAGGAACTGCTCCGTCTTCTGGAAGTCGCGCGACACCTCCGTGTGCTGCAGCTCCTCCGACCACATCTCCAGCTGGGACGACACCTCGAGCGCATCGCGCTCGAAGATGCGCAGCCGCAGGTACAGATCGATCTTCATGCGGCGCGTCTGCCACAGCCCCTCCAGGTCGAGCCGGTTCTTCTGTATGCGATCGAGCGCGTTCTGCACCGCCGTCAGCGACCCGGAGCTGTCCTCCTCCTCGATCGCGCGCAGCTCCTGCAGCAGCGCTTCGCCCTGCGCGATCGCCTGCATGCACGTTTTGAGCGTGTTTTCCTCCTGCTCCTTGCACTGCTCCAGCATACGCTCCGTGCCCTCGAGATGCTCGTTCGCCAGCTCGAGCGACTCCTCGTTCGTCACCTCCGCGTGCAGCTGCTCCTGCCAGGCCGAGATTTCCTTCTCGTTCGAGTAGAACACCACGGCGAGATCGAGCCGCCGGCGCCGCTTCTCGACCCGCTCCGCAAACGACGCCACGTTCGTTTCCAGCTCCTGCGCGACGGAGAAAATCTCCTGCGGTGACACCTCGCCCGACCGGGCCAGCTCTTCCGCCGCCGCCAGCAGCTTCTCCGCGTTGCGGTACGTGTTTTGCGCGACATTCTCGAAGTGCTCGTGGCTCGTCTGGTAGATGCGGGCCTTCTGCAGGCTCTTGCCGATGCCCCTGTTCTTTCGCAGAAACACGTCACCGTGGTTCTGCAGCCAGTCCAGCACCTGCTTCACGTCCTCCTGGAAGAGGCGGAGCGCGAGCTTCTGGTGTAGCCGCAGCTTGCCCGCGTGCCACTTGCTCTCCAGCGCCCGGTGGTGGCCGAGTATTTGATGTATCACTGCCAGCACGTGCGAGGCGCCCTCGCTGTAGTCGGCCGCCGGATTGCCACCGTTGAAATGCGAGTTGTCCTAAAATAAAATAAAAATAGCATCATTGAAGTGCTCCTAAGGCGTGGCTAACCAATCCGAAGACTTGGACTTACATTTTTCCGTGTGTTCACAATCGGTGGCTGATTGCAAACCTGCACCAGATGGTCGAGCTGGTAGAGCAGCTTTTTGCTAGTCGAGTGCACCTCCGTGTACGCCTGGCACATCGCCTCGTACAGCGACTGGTGCGTCCCGATGGCCGTCTCCAGGCTTTCCACATTCGTCGGCGTCGGTATGGTGGCCTCGCAGGCCGCCGCCCAGCTACTGACGCTCTCGGTGTACTGCTCCGCCTTGTGGTGGAACACGACCGACAGCGTCAGCACGGCCGTCCGCTCGTCCAGCGTGGTGACGAAGTCTTTCCACGTTTTGTCCAACCGGGCCGCGAGCGTGCGGATGTGGGCCGCCGCGTAGTGGTTGCCCTCGTACAGCCGGGCCGCCACCGCCAGTATTCGGTTGATGTTGACGCACACGTTGCGCGACGTTATGGCAAAGCGCTGGTGCTCCTCCTGCAGGTTCTTCGCGATCGCGTAGTTATGCCCGATCTCGACGTACGTCTCCTGAAACACGTCCCGGTTGTGCAGGATCCAGTCGAACATCTTCTCGCAGTCCTGCTCGAACAGGCGCAGCTGGAAGCACTGGTCGAGCTTCGTTTTGCGGTGCTGCCACAGATTCAGCAGCTGCTGCTGGGCGTTGCGCGTCGTTTCGAGCTGCTGCAGGACCTGTCGAGAGAGCCAAAGAGAGAGGGAGAAGCACAGTGTAATTAGAAAATATGTACATTAAGGAGAGTGTAATGCACGTTTGCGACAAATTGGATAGCATTAGGCGGATGGAGAGGTGTTGCACTTGTCGCTTTGACCCATATACAACGTCAATTTAAATACAATTAACCCACAGACAGCGAACCCGACCCTGGTTGTGGCGCAGTAGCAGGTAACTTCTACCTGAGTGCTACGCCGGAAGGGAGTGGGTAAACAATCCCTTACAGAACAGAGACGGAAATAATAGTTTTATGATCGTCTATAAATAGCTCTCGAGGGAAAAGAAGCAACCCGAAACCTGGAGTAAAAGTCTCAAAGACGACGGCACGACAAAAAACTTTGTCGCAATTCGATTGACCCAATCCAGGAACACCGTACCCCCAATCGTTGCTGTCGTCGTCTTCGTTGATGAGATTAGGAAGACAGGGAGAAGGTTAGCATTCTTCGTTAAAACTCAACCCATTCGCCGCTACACTACGCTCCAAGCGTGCAGTGTGATACGCTTTTGCTGCCGTAGCGTTTTGGGCTGCAGGGTTAGCCAACCTTACCAGTTTTAGCAAATTGGATTACACACGCAATAGTGGTTGTGTCGTCGGGCCTTGATGCGAACCTTTTATTGTTGAACCCTCTAGGTATATATAAATAAACCAGAACAACCTCGTCGCTGCCACTGGAAGCGATTTAACGATGTTTGGTATCAAAAAGGGGAAAAAAGAAAACAGCACAATGCTGACCTTCTTTATGTAGACAAAAAACGAACGGCTAAGTGCAAAACAATATCATTCATTCGCCTTGTTTTGCTGATTTTTTTGCATTTCGTTCCGCAAAATGGACATAACCCAAGAAAAGCCCGATTTGTCTTCCAACGTGCCATCAAAACACGAATTTCTCAGTTGTAATGTGATTGCAAAAACAAGCTCGCTGCAAAAATCTAGAACATCTCTCCAACCACACACACACACACCAAGATCTGCTCGCCGCCTATCGCCCAAGGGGGAGAGAACAGATATGCGAATTTCAAAACAATGCCTCTTCCCATTCTGAAAGCAAAACACACTTTCCGTTTGTGTTATTGAAAAATAACGCTCCCTGAACCTGAACAAGCGCCTCCCAACCTGTCCACAACAAGCACTGTGATAGATATTAAAAAAAAGAAAAGAAAACACCCTCAGCATCATACCCATCCATTAAATCCCGCTCTCTGTCTCTCCCATCCATCTCGGTTGTATTTCTTTGGATTGCTATCATCGGCACAATACTATAGTAGCCCGTACGGGATCGTGTTTCGTGAGCCGTCTTCCCCTCCGCTTTCGTCCGCTTACTCCGCCCTGTGCCATTCTTCGCTTGGTGATGATGATAGAATTTCAGATAAACATCGAGCGCGTACATGAGAAGAAACACAACGGGTGCGAGATAAAAATTAAGCGACGATTAAGAGGCCTCCACATACATTCCCGGTGGTCCTAGCACACTTCGCCCTTCCTAACCTTTCCCTGCAGACAGGAGATCGTCAGCAGGTTCGTCCGAGCAGACGATGGATTCCGATGGACGGAAGTAGTGATGGGAGCTCGGAATCGGACCTACCGGTTGATTCCGGGACCAACTCTGGAGTTGACTCCGGAACCGATTCCGGAGTTGACTCCGTTGCCGATTCTGGAATTGAGTTCGGAACCGATACCGGAGTTGACTCCGGAACCGATTCCGGAGTTGACTCCGGTGCCGATTCCGGAATTGACTCCAGCGCCGATTCCGGAGTTGGCTCCGGTGCCGATTCCGGAGTTGACTCTGGAATCGATTCCGGAGTTGACTCCGGAGTCGGTTTCGGAATCAGAATTGGATCCAGAAGCAGAATTGGCTCCGGAATCAGAATTAGCTCCGGAATCGGAATCAAACTAGGAATCGCAACTTGCCCCGGTAAAGGAATCTGGATTGACTCCAAAAAAGGTATTTAGATCCGGAATGATCCGGATCAGCTCTTTAATTGAAATAAGATGTTTCAGAAGCGAAATCATCTGAGAATCTCCAATAGAATGGATCGTTTGCAAATAAATTTTGATTCTTTGCGGCTATCAATACGTAACGTTATTGGACCCAAATGCCTATTCTTATGAAGATGCCGAAAGTGACTCCATTTCCAAACCCATTCTGATTTCGTATCCAAATCCAATTTCGATTCCGGAACCGATTCCGGAGCCGATTCCGGAGCCGATTCCGAATCCGAAGCCGATTCCGAATCCGAAGCCAATTCCGAATCTGAAGCCGATTCCGATTCCAGAACCGCTTCGAGTACTAATTCCGGAGCCGATTCCGATTACGGGTCTGATTCTGGAATCGATTCCAGAAACTTATTCCGGACCTACTATCCGGAATCAATTCCAGAAAATTTGGGATTCCAGAAAACGCCTACCGGAATCAATTCCGATTTCATTTTTCCCATCACTAGACGGAAGCAACTAAAAGGATGGAAAGGCACACGGAACCACCACCACCACCGACAAATCCAAAGACCCTTTTAATTGCAGTGCCAGCAAATTTTTAGCAGGCTAGCAAATACACCTTTCGGCACGTGATGGTGGTGGCCCCGGGAGCACGCGCGTAATAGTTTCTTTTCTTCGATTCGCGCGATTCCGCGGAAAGAAAAAGGGTGGAAATGCTCGTGAAAGCACCGTTCCTCACAGTCCACGGAATTGATTAGATAATTTCCACTATTTCTGTGTGTGTGTCTGTGTGTGAGAGAGTTTTCTTCACCCCCTTCATTATCCCATTCGGCACCCCCCCGCGAGCAGCATGGTTTGGTGGTTTGTGTTTTGTGCGTTCTTTTCTCTCTCTTTTCGGTGCCAAGCCACTAAACGCCAACACCGTACGCGTATTTCGTAAGTGCAAAGTGTGCGCACATAACAACACGTTACTGTCTCTGTTAACGGTGACTGCTTGAAGGTGCGGTGGAGATGTCGATATGGTTGAGAGCCTGCGCGGCCCAACACGCTGACTCTGGCTGAATGGCTGTGATTAAATCGGTGAATTAATTGCCATCATTTTTGATGAATAAACAAACGGAAAAAGTGAAACTCTCTCTTTCGCAGCAGCGAACCGAGCTCCCTAGTCGGTCGGGGCGCGGATGAAACAAGCGCGCACAGCAGCAGCATCAGGCTTAGCGCAAAACTTTTGATTCTTTCGCCCTGCGCTGATGGGCAACAGGGCAAACTAACGAGTGCCACCGCTTGCGGGGGGCCAAAATCGATCGAACGCCTTCTATCCCCAATTGGGTTGGCTAGCTTTTCCAACAACCATTTAGCGCCGACGAAGGCTGTCGACCGACCGGCAGAATAATTGCAGCGCGCTTCATCTTAATTGCAAAACACGGCGAAACAGCAGAGCCAGATGAGCAAAATCACAACCTTGGCAAGCGGAAAAGGTTGTTTTTTAATAAAGGGAAAATGACTTTTACTTTCATTCAACAATCACCGAGTGATGGTCAGCGAGTGATTGAGGAAAAGCATGCAACAAACTGACAACAAACTGACGGATTTATGCGTACCGAAAGTGAGATTACCGGAACGGGTGGGGGGGGTTTAGTCGTGCTTGTTTGAAACAGACTTTTTTCCTAACAATGGTGGCAGCATTTGGGTTTCATTTCTCAATCTGAAACAAACCGCTGTTTGTTCTTCTCTAAATAACAACCCCGACAGCTCATAACGCAACGATTATTGTTCTCTAATTCACGAAATGAAATGATTTAGCACCGTCTTTGCTTGGCTAAATGCCGTCATATTCCCTCCCTAGCTCAACCACAATCGGTTTAAATTCCCCCCTCAGCGCAACGATTTGGGTGCCTCATTGTTTACACTTTGGTTTTCGGCGAGCGAAACCCCCTTCGGGGCCGGGGTCGACCTCTCCGGTTGTAGCAAACAACGAAACGCCGCCGGTTTTCTCACCCGTGTGTCTACGCGCTCGAGAAACCATATGGAAAATGGACACAATAGCACGCCGCTGAACCGAACGCACATCATCAATAGACGTGTCGGCGCAATAGGAGAGATTGAGCAAAACAACAATAACAACAGAAAAAAACGCTCAAACCGGATGGTAATAACGTTTTATGACCGCAACGAACGGCCAGCCCTGTGTTAAGAAGCTTCCACAACAAGAGGTGGTTTAAGACTCTTCAAGAGAGAGAACAAAAGAAGAAATGCAGCAGACCCGCAGGCCGCACGTCTGGGCATTCTTGAAATCTAAATGAACCATCATCATCATCATCATCGTTCCCCTCGCGCCAAGCTAATTCCGGCCAGCTAACGCAACGCGGCCAGCCGCTATTGCCACAGCCGGCCAGGGCACGGCTGGCCCCGGGAGCAGAACTTCATTACGCAAATTCGATGCGCTTTGTTGAGCAATTCGACCGAACCAAACGCTTGTCGGCGGCAGTGTCCATGGGCGAGGGCGTACCGTGAACCAACAAAGTGCCTCCAAACCACCGCTAGTGAAAGTGAAATTATTACGTACAACTGTTTGGTTACAGACGACCCAAAGGGGTCGATCGCATTCACACCTATCCCTATGACTTTGCGCGGCCGCTTTTCGCGGCGTGGCGTTAACCCGGCGCGTACCCTTCCAAGCAGAACGCTTATGCGTTTGGGGGGTGCCAGAAAAGAGTTTGTGAATGAAAAACACACACACACGCGCGCTTGAAATGTAATCCGCTCATGTAGAGCATCATTACTTAGGCCGTGTCTCGGCGCCCTCCACTCCACACCCCGTCCCAGATGGAACGTGCACAGCGCGAAGGCAATAAAATAATTCACCCATAAATGTCTACCAAACCCCCCATTCGGGAGGGAACGATGGATGGATGTGGCGTTGGCAGAGATTAGCTTTTCCTCTTTTTTTGCGCTTATTTTCGGATCGATAGCTCAACAAAGCAACAAGATCCGATATACGTCCGGGTGCCACTGCCTAGTCTCAGCTCAACACAGTTGTTGCTCGTGGTTCCGTAACCTCACACGACCCAATTATAGCTACCCCACCACTACACCACACCACAGAGAGCTTTCGATTTTGTGGCCCACACCCGTAATCTGTTTGGTTTGCTGCTTCCGAAAGCAAAATCGGTACTAATTAGGGCGATAAATGAGTTTCAATCTCAACTAGATTTTCCCAAGAGGCACTCCCTCTTTTCGAAGAACGCAACTAATCTGAACCACCCGATCCCCCCCATATCCCCCGAAAGTCCCGACGACTCTTCTCGCACCTGATTCATTGCCGACGTGACGTCCGGATTGATGCAGTTGGTGGGCAGCGGGGCCGAATGGCACCCGTCATCGTTCCGGTTCGAGTAGGTCGTCAGCTTGCCGAGCAGCTTCTGCCCCTGCAGGTCCAGGTCCTCGATCGGCAGCTTCAGTATCTTGCGCTTCATCTCGTTGTGCGCATCGATGCTGTGCTTCGCCCCGTTCACGTCCTCCGGGCACTCCGAGTGCGTCAGGTCCTCCTGCAGATCGTCGATCCGGTCGAGGATGTCGCTCGCCTGCCACAGGAAGTCCTCGAACGCGACGCGCAGATCGATCCACACCGCGTGGTCGTAGTGCAGGAAGCCCTCGAAGTCGGACGTCAGCTGGGACGGCTCGACCAGCTTGCCGAGCGACTGGATCGATATCGTCGTCGTCTCGAACTTGTACTTGTTGCTGGCAATCGACGAGCGCTGCTTGTGCCAGAAGTTGTCCGGCTTGATGATGACCGCCTGGTGGATGACGTCCGTGCCGAAGTTCTCCTGCAGCACCTTCAGTATCATCTTGGCGCTTGCCGCCGTATTGCCGTTGCCCCGCATGTCCACGATGATGGTGAAGCCGTGGCTTTTGCTTTCATCGCTGCCGGCCGTGCAGGTGGAAGGGGAAAAAGAGGGGAAAAAAGAAAAGAGAAGAATTGTTTAAATAAGGAGATTTGCTAATTAGTATGCGCAAGAAGGCATTGCCTCTCGCGCGTGTGTGTTTGTGTGTGTGTGTGTGGGTAACAGTGTTGCCATTTTTGCACGCGCTCCATCCATCCACCGTTCGTTTAGTGGCCGCCAAATCGTAGCAAAACCGTTTGGAATCGAAGCAAACCAAAGGTGCGAAAAGGAAATCAATTTTATATCGTTACCGCTGGCAGGCAACGAACGCAACGAAGACGCACAGCCAAAGAAACGGAGGCGATTTAAATTCGCACGCAAAGATCCGTCCGCGGGGGAAGTGTTAAATTCAATCTGACGTTTCGTTCACTTTTTTAGTGTTCTTCTTTTCCACCAAGATTGTGGTTGTCGGTAAAGTAGTACACAGCACACACACACAGCGGCACAACGGTGTGCCCGTCCAAAAGTGGTGCGAATGGTTTTTTTTTGGTATTCTTTCTTGTGCGTTGGTGGGACTGCTTTGACGTGACGGGGACGACTAATTTACAAGTCCGGTCCAGTAGTTGTCGCCGTCGACCGAGCGGAAAACGGAAGATTGGCCGCCCAAACAAAAAAAAAATAACGAAACAAAACAAGAAGCCGGCACACTAAGGGCAGCACACACACACTCTCTGAAAGTCAATTGATTATTGGCCGGGTATGAGGAACGGGGAGAACTAGACCGGGTGCTGCTGACGAGATTGTGGTGCTGAAAGTCAAGACAGCAAGCAATGTGTGCTGCGATGCACGTTGGTTCAATATTGAATTTCTGCCTTCCGTGCCCCTTCAAGAGGGACTCAGAATGTTCTCTCTTTCTCTTTCTTTCTTTAGTTTAATCCCAAAAACGACGGCAAACCTTTCTTTTGCGCGGAACACAACAGTGATGTTGGGAAATATTTTGCAGTGTTTTTCTGTTTCGTTTCAATACACACCCAGACCATGCGGCGGAGAAAAGTTGGGAAAGAAAAATTACCTTCCCGCACGCATCCGTCCAGCGGAGCGGGTTTGGAAAGTGCTGTGTGCTGCTACGTGTAATTGAACGATTTATATTTCTTGTACCAACTGTATTGTTAGAAAATCAAAATTGAACAAATGAAATCAGGAATCGAATTTAAAATGATTTCTGTTACAGAGAAACCTGTATGAGAGAGACTAGCTCTTGACGGAAAGCATTAAACGAGTAAAATTGATACAATAGAAATATCAAGAAACTCCCAAACCTGTAACAAATGTTCAAAAGTCCTGGATTAGAAAGAATATTAAACCATAATCTAAATCAAATCTTTTTAGGTCATCTTAAGCGAAACCCCGATCTAAGCGCTTCATTACTGATATGTACAAAAATGCTGAAGCAGAGCATGTACTACAGCCAACCAAGCGATAAATGACCCCACCGTCTCTCATCAACCGTTGAGGTTGGGGCGGGCGCTCTCGATCTCGAAAATATTTAAAGTGGATCCCGATCATTAGAGAGTAACCCCAATCGATCCCGCCGGCACGGGAAGCAGCAACGCAATAAATGATCTTTCCGTCCAACAAAACATCATGAACGGTGAAGTGAAAGCCCTCCACCCAATTTCTCACTCCTCTTGTACCGGAATGTCTTAGAATGATTGAAATCACCCCCCCCTTCAAGGGGAGTCGTCGTTTGCATACACACGTCCTCATCTTCCTCTCGATTCGAGAAAACACAAAAAAAACCCAAAACAGCCGGGACGACGACCACGTTGCTGCCCGCTGCTGCTGATGATGATGATGATGGGGACGACCGTCGGCTTTTGTTTTGCGTTATTTTTGGACGCATTTGCGTTCATGTCAAGGCGCACTGGTCGAATTGCCCCCATCGTAGTCGGGAAGCGAAAACTCTCACGGGATTATTAGGCGAGACTTTAGGGTCTCGCCATAAAGCGCCTATAACCCACTAAAACCAACGAGAACCAAACAAACCAAATGGTGCCCTCCTCTGGCCGCGCTGATCTCAGAATTGTTGAAAATGTCTCAATTCGACCGGACATCATCAAGAGCTCGGGTAGAAGAAAAAAAGGTTGCTAATGCCCCACATCTCAATGCCTACTACTTCGTTGATGTGTCTTTGAGGCAGTAAGTAGCGTAGGAATTTCGGTGCGCCTTCCGAAGCCTTCTCTCTCTCTCTCTCTCTCTCTCTCTCTCTCTCTCTCTCTCTCTCTCTCTCTCTCTCTCTCTCTATCTGTAGCCTGATGTATCGTTTGCACGGTACAATAAATAATTCAAATTCGTTCAACTTCACCCACGAGGGGAAGGCTACGAGCGGATTGTACGGCCCCCAATGCCAAGAATGCCAAAAGGCGAAGTTAAGCATTTGTGGCTATGTGTGTCCGCCTCTATATACCGGAGCCGAAAAGTTTGAAGCCGGAAAAATGTAGAATCGTTACCGGAGTTCCTCGCAACCCCTTCCCCAAACAAGATACTACAAGTTGCTACTACATCAGCCAATCGAGAATGGAAGTGGCCCCTTCGACCCGAAAATAGATGACTCAATAAAGTGGAGACTCAATGTCAGACGCGTGGTTCGGGACAGTTACAGGGAGCTAACAATCAATGGAATGGAATTCCCCAGCAGGCCCTGGGCCCGGCCGTTGGGGTGTTTTGGGTCATGTGAACTTCCTCACTTTCCAGAAATAGAGGCACAGGAATGTAATTTCGACTGACCGTGTGCGGAAGAGCGGATAAATATCCAAAGTAAATAGAAGACTTGAGAAGCATGTCAATAATGTGATGTAAAGAAGTTGCAAAAAAGCCTAATAATGTATATTTAAAATGCAGACAAAGACTCCAACATTTTTTCAATTACTCCAATTATCGCAAATGCAACACAGAAAAATCGCATTCAAAAAGGGTACTGCACAACACTTTTATCGAACAAATTAATCTTCTGCTTCTGCTACCACCAATAATGCATTAGCGAGAGCGGCAAATTAATGAGAACGCGCACCGGTTGCCATAAATAATTCATCATACAATTTGTAAAATTCCCTCCCGCACTCTCCTCCCTCCTTCGTGTCCACAGCCCAACAGGCCATCGATTTTCGAATCGACAGTTTAAATTCTATACCCACACTGCCGCTGACACATAATGTGTGTTACACCGATTGGGAGCTAACTAGCTAACAAATGCGTGGTTGCGGCCACTGCCAACGGGTCAGTAAGCTGTAGCACCCAGGTTGGCAACACATGGAAGTCGGTGGGGTGACTGGGTGTGTGGACTAACTGCATAATTTACCACACACTTTATTGCACACTATCGATCGTTGGATTGGAGGGAGCAGAGCCGATTGGACTAGGACTGTGCTGTGTGTTTGGTGAAAGAGATTTGCTCGGTGAATAAAGTATTTAAAAGCCCTGCCCCCCACATCCAACCGCATCATTTCACCCGATTGGTGGGGCGTTGAGGTGGCGTATGATAATTAGAAGTAATCCACTCCACGCTACGCCATTACGCATTCGCATTTGGTTTAGTAAGTGCATATAATCTGCTTTTGTTTTGAAAGTCACGCCGGCGGTGGTGGTGGTAGAGTGCTAACAACAGTACGGCGGGCCTTTGTTGTGAAGCAGATTGATTTTAAGCGTGCGGTGTTGGAGATGCGCCCCATAGTGTGGTTGGCAGGGGCAGAAGAACACACAACGAAGAAGTACACAGTTCGAATCTAAACTGTGGTAGGTGCAGGTTTTTCACGGTGTTGATCGAGCGCAATTTTTGACATCATGGTAGGCCTTGTTGGTTAACAATTCGTTTATAATTGTGGTGTATTTCTTCACCTAAGAGCGATTTACTACATAACACTGGGTGAGAGAAGTGTGTGGTACTAATTAGCCTAGCCTTTAAAGAGACTAAAGACTGAATTTAAAGAGAACTTCATAGGAGACAAAGCCTCTAATTAGCCGCAGATATAGTAAAGACTCATACAAATGGTGTTTTTGAGCACAAATAGACAAAAAAAAGAAGTTTCAGTTGATGTTTTTAAAATATCTCTACTAAAAAGCAGTAACTCTCTTTCACTCTAGCTTTTTCGCAGCCCTATCATAATCATAAGCGGAACGTTTTATAGCACCACTTCGCCCCAAGTAGGATTATGATGTGATGCCTTTTAGATACGTGAAAATGCATCCAAGCTCTTGGGTCTGCAGCTTCAACTTCCCTAATGAACGATATATACTGTCTTTATTGTGTTCAGTTTTCCATCAAACCACCGCACCGACACACCGCGAGAGCTATTCCATCATCATTATGCCATCTTCCCTCTCTTACAACAACCAGAAATATGGTCGTAATTGTCGCGAAAAACCTCATCGTTAGATTTTCTCCTTCCCACAAAGAATGGGCCCCCACTCCAGAGTGCAAAAGTGCTCGGGGATGCACATTCCCCATTCCGTATCCCTGCACCCCACACACACCACCACTTCCTGGTAAGCTCCCTCGGGGTTTGGCGGTGTGCAATGATGATGATGACGATTCCGCCTTACTGCATCATGTTCCCCTCATTTCACCCTTTTTCCGAAACTGTCGCCCGCAAGTGCAATAAGTACCCCTTTTTCCCACTTCAATCCAATTAGATGGCATAGGAGAGAAGAGAAGAGAAAAAAAAATACCCCGAAACCTAACGACCGCCTAAGCCGCGGGTGGGTGGGTTTGTCGTGGCGCGAAATACAAAAGCACCACGAGGGAGTGAGTGCGGGTGGTCATGTTGTTTTGGTTTTTGCGTTCCAATGTGTTTGTTCGCGGAAAACTCATCCATCCACAGCCATCCCCCATCTATTGTCAAACGAAAGGCGCCCAGAGGGGGGGGGGGGGAGGTGTTCCAGTGCGCCACCACAGCGGCGGATGGGAAAGGATTTATGCGTGCACTGTCGCACACACGTTGAGTGTGCATAACCGGAAGTGCACTAGAAAAGGCAGCGAACTATGCCGCGCGTTTGTGTGTGTGTGTGTGTGTGTGTGAGTGCGGGGAGGGGAGTGGAGGGTTGGGGCGAAGGGGTCACTGCCGGTACCGGGTAAGGTGGTATTCATCATTATTGACGTGAGGCACCACACCGGTTGCTGGTATCTTCAGTTAGGGGAGGGGGGTTCGTCGTTACCCAACTAACTGCAACTGCGAGTAAAACATTTTAAAGCTCATTATTTGCACGGCTTACATTTAGTGGCATGTACTATACCAAATACCACTGCTTGATTTCTATTAACGAGCACCATTTCTACGCACAATACATGATAGGTTTTTGTTATCAATACTCCAATAACGTTAGGGCTTCTTAATCAATCTCCCATTCACTAGCTCTTATCATTTGGATGATTTATTATTCAAGAAATCGTTTGTGGCTTTCACGTCCAATGAAAGTAAATCTGATAATGGAGCCACTGCTTTACAATTAATACATTTGCATATGGGAAACATGGGAGGAATTAATGATTAGCATTTTTTGGAGCATTCAAGATTCCACCACAAGGCGTAAATTTGAATCCAGCAAGTCATAATGTGAAGTTACACTATCAGAAGGACACATAAGGGCCTATTATCTGACTAGAGCCTTCAACAAAATGTGTCGAAAATGTAAATGTTATGCTATTATTATGCGTGTTAGACCGACTCGATTTGTCGCTCGTTTCGATCATCTCTGAACTGAGCGAACGTTTTTAATGGAGCCTCGTATTTGGCGCTTTCCGTCGGAAACGGTGAAAAAAAAACTATGTGTTTTTGATATGTATGCATTAGTTACACGTTCTATGCTGTCTGGAGTCTGGAGTTCTAAGGCCCTGTAATCCACATAATTGTCATAAATACTCACACCTTTTCTGACCATATCGATAACGTCGTTAGCAGAGACAGCCAAATTCTCGGCCTAATAATTCGCTCAACAGTTGACTTCAATGATCCTCGCTGTTTTAAAACTCCAGGGATGTTGCCTTGGTTCGACCTCTATTAGAACATGCCAGCATTATAAGGAGTCCTACGAGTATTAGAACCATTAATCGACTTGAAAGAGTACAGAAACTCTTCATTAGATTCGCTATTCGGCGCATAGTGCCTCATCTTCTTTTTTTCAGTCTTGCTTCACTGCTGGTTTGATCCTCAGCACTATCGATGTTCCTGATCTCCTCTCTACCATTCATACCTATTTCTACGTTCCTTCTAGATCCATCCATCTTCGTCCTCTATTAGCCATCCCCACTGGTCGAAGTTTGTACTGTCATAATGGTCCCTTGCGAAACAGTTTAATACTCAGACAGTTTAATACTGATTCCGACCATTTTGACTTTACCTCCAAGGCTCTCCTTCTTCCACATTAACCACTTCCTAGAAAGGGCAATTTTGGTTAGGAATTACTACTAATTAGAGCTAAGCAGCATTATTTTTAATATCTGAAGGCCCTTCAAATTAGCGTTCAAATTAATTGAATAAGTAATGGCCAACATTAAAAGGATCAGTTGTGTCTAATATGTCTTTCATTAGATCAGTCATTATCCAACATGTATAACTCGACATTGATTAAAGAACATCTAAAGTCTAATTTCAATCCATTCATTGTTCAGGGTTATATTGAAAAAATGTCAAAAATATATAATATTCATTTTAACAAGAAGAAAAATAGCAAAAACAGCAATTTGAAGAAATTGAGATAATTTCAATGTCAAGGAACAGAAGATGTCCCATCTTGAATTAATGATTAAATCTTAATAAAAAATGCAACCCTTTTATAATGTGAATTGCACAAAACGAAGCTTCCAGAAGGAAACAGAGTTCACCACCTAGTTTTACTCGTTCATCATACACCGTTCCTGCACCAAACTCCCGTGGTGATAATAAAAGTTCCTTAGCCCACCGGTGCCGTTGCAACGCGTGCCGTCTAGGCGGATCTTTATTAACCTGCAGCACGTTGCAACGCCTTGTCTGCTGCAGCAAGAAAGCCTCACCCCAAGGTAGAGGAAGTCTTCGTAGACGTAGACGGGGGAAAATTATTGTATCGATGGTTCCTTGGGCCACACCGCAGCACCGCGTACAGGGGAGCATAACGACACCGACGACCACGAGTTCCCCATGCCCAAAGTACTATCGCTCCCGTTGTTCAAGCACTCAGGGTCAGTTGCTTGTACACAACGTACACAACCCCGCCGGTCAGTCCGAAAGCAGCACCAAAAATAACAAACATTTAATTTAATGCAAACGGTGAAACAGTGCTAACGGGGTTCGCACATGAGTTGCCCCAAACTGTGAGGCTTTAAATGGACCTCACCAAAATATTTTGGTTCCTTCCCCTCCTCTGTGCTCTAAGCCGGTTCCTTCTTCCAAATGTGTGACCTAAAAATTGCAGCCGAAGTAAAACCGTCTCTATCGCAAAAATTTGTAAATACAGACACACACACATAAGGTCCATCAGTTCGCCTTACCTAGGTATGTTGATGAAGTAGCTGACGACCCGCTTGATGTCTTCCGGCTTGATCCGCTCGCGCTTGGTCGTGGCCGGGAAGCAGATGATCGGACCGCCGCGATTGTCCCGCCCGCCGGACAGCAGGGCGAACCGTTCGTTCAGCAGCGGCAAGATGTCCAGCGCCCTCACCCCATCCATGGTTGCTGAATTGTGGTTGTGGAGTTGCGCTCTGACCTGGCCTTATCTCTTCCAGAGGCTTTTAATTAATGAGCTCCTTGGCCCACTGCGGCTCCGTCTCCCGTTCTCTCGATGAGTCACCCTCGGTCGCGGAAAAATGCAAATAAATGTGTATAGAACGGGGTGTTTCTCTGTTGGTGTTTTTCGTTGATCGCTGCTTGTGTTATCACTTTGTGGTGGGGGTTTTGGTCGTGTGTCGTGCCACTGCTACGACAGATTCAAAGCGAGGTGCCCGGACCTCGGTATGATTTAACTTCACTGTACACAATATTTATTTACGTTCACTGTACACACGCACACACTCACTCACATTCACACGATGTATATAAGAGTAACTTCTTCCGGTACTCGTTAATAATGCTCTCGCGGCACGTGTTTTCACTAATGCGGTTCTATCTGCTCCACTGAACCTTTTGCTTATTTTTGTTTTACTTATTTTTTTCTTCTTTTTTCGTTCAAAAAGATTGACCGCTAGATGCACAACAATTCACTATCACTTTCCCGGTCTGCCCGGTCCGCAAACGCTGATGATAACGATGGTCAACAAGCGAAGCTGCGCACGCCGATGGCGTACGATCGATTTCTCTGCTGTTTAGACGCGTTTTGATTACCGTTTCGATCGGATTCTCCACCCCTTGCCTTGTCGATCCGGTGCGCTAGCGACCGGTGAAAGAGAGGAACGGGGGCTGGCGGTCGGTACGATCCATACCATCCTCGTCACCGCGGCCACCAACGATCGATGACGGCCGGGCGGCGGCGGCGGCGGCGGCGGCGGCGGCGGCGGCGGCGTCGTCGTCACAGGTGTCAACCACCATCCGCGGCGACGGTCTACTCGCGCCAAACCACAGACGACACGCCAATGACGTTGATGCGGCGACGGCTACGGGAACGATGATCTTGCTGCTGTTGCTGCTACGATCGGGCGCGCGGGACGATCGCTGCATCTCTCGTATTTGACGCGACGCTCGATCGGTTTCCGGTTACTCCGGGTAGCGGGAGATGAAGCGGGCGCGCTCGCACACACACGGGATATCAACGCGGGTTGCGCAACGGCCTCCTCCTACTCCTCGAACTCTTGTGGAGGAAGTAGTGTGTGTTGCACAGCGGGTTCTTCCTGTGCTGGCCCTTTTTCAAACGTACGTTTGCGCTTGTTTATTTCTATATTTGAACCACCCTTTGCTTTTCAACACGATCACGCACTAGCAGAATATTGGCTTCATTGGCACGGCACAGACACCAACACCTGGCGTGCGTGGGGAGGACTTGCCACCCATTTTTTTTTTGCTTTTTTTTACTGCCCACTTTTATGTACAAACGGACCACATACACGTTTAACAGACACACACACACACAAATGCTAAGGTATTCGAAACGATGTTAGGCGCGTGTTGCGTGCACCAAAAAACGGGATTCTAAGAAGCGAAGAAACACACACACGATGGTATTCACAATGGCGCAAGGGTCTCTCTCTCTTTCTAAACACTGTTACTGGTTATGAGTTTCATGTATAATAGAGGGGGTTATTAACACGCCGTAGGAATGGATAAAATAGTGATTGGGATGACTTTCCTAAAATCGATAAGAAAAAAAAGAATTTAAATTAATTTATAAAACAAAACCCGTCACATTAAAGGGGTTTGTTTTTAAATTACACAACCCGTTTTGCTTCTCTGCTTACTCCAGCAGCTTATTTATGGAGCATAATAAGCTGTTTCGTCACTACTTCACTGGCAGCTAATCCCGGGCGTAATCTCGCGCAAATGGATTGATAATCCGCAATGCAATTTGCACTTAAAACATACTCCCCCCCCCACACACACACACACACACACACCCAAAACGGCACATTACGTGCGATTATATTCCCCGCAGTATGTTATCTCCGTGGCGGAGTGATACTGCCAACAACAAGAGTGAACTGATAAATTGAAAATCATAAATCCAAAAGCACAGCATGTACGCGTGCTTTATCTCGCTTTTCCACCGGCATTTTCATACACAGTTTATGGTGCGGGTCGGGCTGTTGCGTCCACAACAAAAAAGCATCGTGTGTGGGGGTTGGGGGATGTGTTAAATCGATGGTAATTTTTCGAAATCTTTCACACCCGGCCATTCATTTCTGCGATCTATTTTCCTCCCCGCGCACGAACGTGCACACGATCGGTTTTCCGCTGCCGCTCGCGGACAAAGAGAGATCATCTCGAACAAATCGAATTGTCAAAAACAAAGTAACCGTTGGCAGGACACAGCGGGACAGCTCCTCTTCTTCATCAAATGAACCGCTCTAAAATAAGGGAAAACAAATTATTCGCCATTGGACAGCCGGAAGAAATGA
Organism: Anopheles arabiensis; assembly: GCF_016920715.1. Classification (NCBI taxonomy): domain Eukaryota; kingdom Metazoa; phylum Arthropoda; class Insecta; order Diptera; family Culicidae; genus Anopheles; species Anopheles arabiensis. The sequence goes on from NC_053517.1 coordinate 98,951,015, forward strand.
AAGCAAAAAAAATCCAATTAGAAAGAACCTTCAAATGTCAACTCTACCGTCATTTGGCCTTCAGGTTCAAATGCTCCGTGTAGTGTATATGTTGGTGAGCACACCACCTTTGAAGCTTTTACCACATCACACAGCTGTTCTTATCGTCGATACACTTCCCAGCCTGCACAGACTGCTGACTGCACGAACCGTGGAAAAAAAGGGTAAATTTTCCTCGGGAAATTCGGGGGGAGCGTTTCGCAACCCCGTCCCCCAAACACCAGGGCGTGCTCGCTCGCATGAATTTAGTGCAGATGATGATGAGGTAGCAACCAACATAACTCTCGCAGCAGACGCACGCTTCGCTGATTAGCGACCACCACCAGCGAGTCGGGACGGAAAACGGACGGACGGTGCATTACTATTGCTACGGGCCTGCGAGAACAACACTCAGCCAGCTCATCATCCCAGGAAGCAAGTAGGCTGTAACGTCCTCCTCTCCCCCCAGTGCTCATTACTTCATAAAAGCGGCTGCAAGCGGAAATGTGCATAGGAAGCCCCTCGTTGCTACGTTTTTTAGCCTCTCTTTTTGCAAAATTTTGTGTTCTTCGTTCTTCGTCGTCGCTCTCTTCGTAGCAAAGGGGCAGCAGAGGCAAGCCAACCGCACTACACACACCCGCCGTTTGTTATGCTTTCTTTCCGTTCTTCCGAACAGGGCACAGAGGCACAGAGCCACACAGACACACAGGCACATCGGCACCTTTTGCAGTGTGCAATTTCGTGCACATTTTCACCTGCAACGGGGAGCACTTTTCTTCCAATTTCAATTCCACAATATCAAGGCAGCTCTAATTTCGATTCTACCTTTCATCGGACGCACACACTGTCACTGTCCGGTTTTCGTTCGCACGGCTGCGGTCCGTTGTCTGCGGTGCGCGGCGTTCGTCTGTGTGGTTGTTGCTTGGAGAGCCAACCAAAACAAAGCCATCGTCGTGCGGCGCGCTAGGGCTAGCGGCTAGCTGCACACACGCACACACACCGGCACACACCACCGCCGTATTGTGCGCTCTCGTCCTCTGTGTGCGTGTTGCTGTGAGTCTGTGTGTTGTGTTTGCTGCCATAAATGTGACAGTACGCGTATACCCAAAGCAGGAGAAGATGAATAAAGAGAGCTGTCATCTTGTCGATTTCATTTTTCGTACCGCGCGCTCTCTCACTCCCTCACACACATGCGTTCACTCTCTTTCGTTCAATCGCCCTCTTCTTCTCTCTTCTTTTCTCAGTGGCTTCTGGTGCAGCAGTTTGTTTCCCGTTTTTTTTTTTGCTTCCTGTTGCCGCCGGGTGGATGCCAATTTCCGGAATGTCGGCTACAACACCCCCCCCCCCCCTCTCTGGCCTCCAGTCCCTCCTGATGCAACGAGGCGTGCACTTGCAGCGGCGGGGAGATTGAAGCACGACGATTCAAACAGCCTCACACAGCCTTCTTTCCATCTCGCTCTCGCTCTCTCTCTTCTGCACACTGAGCCCTCCCTATCCACCCACCTACCAACCACCACCACCACCACCACCATTCCTAATCTTGAGCGAAGTTAGTGAAGCGAAAAACACAAGACGAAGGATTCTTCTCCGGCACGATCGGCCTCGCAACGCCTTTTTTGTGGCCACCGCAACACGGCCAACCCGCCGACGGGTGCCCGGTGGCCGACCACAGCACTGCAGAAAGATGTTACTGCTCCATATTGCCCTTGCGGGGACCAGCATCCACCACCTTTCTTATACATACACACGCACACACACAGGTCACGGCATCCATCAACACACTCAGCACAGCGAAGCCGCTAAGCGAATGGAAACACATTGAAAACAATTACTCTTCTCGGTTCATTTTCCCGTCACTTGTGCGTGGGAGAGTGTTGTGTCCAGCAAAAAACAAATGTATTTTGGCCAATTTCTATTGCTATTTGGCTTCTCCTACACGTTCTCGGTCACCTCCGTTCGATGGCTGATGTTGCTTGCAACTACACAACACACAACACACAGCGACGACGTTTTCCGTCAAAATAATCGACCGAGAAATCGAACTCTACCCATCTCTCTCGCTCTCACTCTCTCAGCGACACACACACACATGACACGCGTAGTTGCGCTTCCTTTGCAGAACGCGCATATCTTTATGCTCTCGCTCTCTCCCTATCTTTCTTCCGCATTTTCTTCTTCGCAGACACAACCGCGCTCTCTTTCTTTCGCTTCTTCGCTTGCCTTTTCTGCCTTTCTTTCTCTATCGCTGGTACGCATGTGTGTGTCAGTGTGTGCGTTTAATGTCGAAACATTATGCTCGAACAAACAGCACTTCCGATGATGATGGCGAAAATTTTGGCCTGCACTGAAGAATGTGGGGCAGAAATTGGAGGAAAAATGGATTTCAGCACTCAAAAACATGGAATTTTACCGTATAGCTGTTGTTAAAATGTTTTTTTTTGTCGGTGAAAGACTTTTTTTTGCCCACAACACAATTATCCTTCCACGCCCCTACTTCCTCTGCTCGTCTACACCCCCATCATACCCCCCCAGCAAAAAAAACGATTTCTGTGACTTTTGCTGCACGTTAAAACACTCTCACAATTTGCAACATACACACACGCCACTTCCGATTCGCCATGCTCCGGATACGTTTTGCAGGAAGAGTACATTTGCACCGAAATCGCTGCGAAAGGATAGGAAGCAATGCGCCCCTTCCCTTCCCCCTACTCTCCTTTATTCACACGGGAAGGTTCTGTGTAACACACGCGCCTACTGCAACCCTTTCCGCCGTGTCTCTTCTGTTGTTGATGTCAAACGGAAGGACGGAAGGTGGGTTACAACCCTCCCCCCAAAAGCTGGCCATTACCATCGATTACCCCACCCGCGCGCCCAAGCAAACGGTAGCCAACATTACGCTTTCACCCTTTGTGGCCCAGGGCAAGGAGGCAGACGGAAAACCAAAACGGAGAAGCGAGCACACACACGCACGCGGGTTCTGCGGTAGTTTGATTTTGGGATGCAATTTTAACGCGACCCGCCAGCCAGCACGCGCGCCCGCTGCCCGGACAATGCACGCGGAAACACGCGTATACGCAGCCACACACGGGACGCGGGTGGTTCTTTCTTAAAAAAAAACAAACCCGCTTGTAAAAGTGTGTTTGGAAGGGTGGAAAAAATACACTACACTGCACTTGGGTCGCTGCTGCTGCTGTCGCAGGAGAAAATTTCCGCTTTTCCGCGGAAAAGTTGTTGGACTGACTGACTGACTGACTGCACGGCGAGATGCGCGAGAGCGTGCGAGCGAGTGAGTGAGTGAGAGCCGTTTTCTCCTTGTTGTAGCGGATGGTGGGAGCTTTGTCGGCCATGGCATGTGACGTTGGGGATTGTTTTATACTTTTTATTTGTATGGAAAGCCCACTGTGCTTAGGCTGTGACTTTGAACGCGGTTTTACCGGTTCGAATTTTAATTATATAGGGGTTAGTTGTTGACAATTAAAATGCAATTCAAGTAGAAAGTAAAATTTTGTGAATTTGGTCGATTTAGAGTTTAACAAATCAAACAGATTGCTCAACAAACATTTAAAGGATAATTTTTGTCAGATTTTTTTAAAATGATTTTAGAGAATATTTCTAAAACCAAAACGTTTAGAAATCAGAAAAAAACACAGAATATGATAACAACTCAAATGTGTGCTTCCCTGTTTATTTTTATCGTCAAATATTGGATCAATTTTGAAACGGTTTTACCGGTTCATTTAGATCACTTTAAACGGTACACCTTAGCTTTTGCACCTTGGTCGAACTTACTGTCAAACGATGTAAATACAAACACCAACTGACAACAAAAGAAAGCCTAAAAAATACGTTGTACGCGTCCAAAAGCACCAGTTCTACTGTTCCGTAAATATTGCTTTATTGCTCATCTCCACAACTACCAAGCTAAATCACAATCGTTGCACCGAGAATGGCAAAAGCCCCGGCGAAAGAAGAGTACGAGCTGCAGCACTTTAACTTCTCTTTGGAGGAATTAGTGGCTCAAAGTAAACACACCGATCCGCCCTGCAAAACCCTTTTCAACCAAATTCATTCAATTTGTTTCACCTTTCCAACACAGATGCCGAAATGGTACAGTCCTTGCAGAGCAAACTACTGTCCCGCTTTACCGAAAAGCTGATCGAGAAGCGTCAAATCCCGCCGGAACCGGCAGAACGATTGCGGGCCAGCTGCAACAAAACGGCGCTCGCCATGTACAGCGACTGCCAGCCCGCACTGGACCGATTGAACGCCCTGTTCCGACAAACCTTCGCCATCCCGGACAACGTGCTGCTGCCGACGGATGTTCTACAGTCGCGCGGCTACACCGAGGAGCTGGTCGGTTCGCTCGAGCAGGAGGTACGGTCGGCCAAGGATGCCGTAATGCAGGGGGCGGTGTTTATCGCCTCGCTCGACGCGGAAATGGAGCTGCATCGGGCGCTGGAACCGTGCTACCAGGCGGAAGAGGACGTGGTCGAGCTGCTGAAGGAGCTGCAGGAGGAAGAGATCGACCCGCAGGATGTGTTCGATATGGTGAAACGGATGGAAATCGCCGGCATCGTGGAGGGTGCGGACAGCCAAGTGGATAGTTTGGAGTTTTAATAGATTTGCAGAGAGAGAGAGAAAGAGCGCAGTTTAGTGTCAACTTGTTTTTTTATTACAAAAATAACAGAAACGGATGCTGCATTGTGATTGTGATTGGCGTTCCCTTAGCAACCCTGCCCAGCAAGTGCATGTTTTTGTGTGAGTCTTTTTCATATGATTTCGTCCACTGCTCTGTATGTAAAGCTTCGAGAGACAGAGAGACAGAGACTGAGGTCACAATGTACGATTTTCAAAACGAAGAAGAAAAAAAAAGGAGCGTGATAATACAAACTCGGTAACAAAAAGGGGTACGAAAACGTGTTAACAAACCAAAAACCACTCTAGGAGGCAGTGTAAAACCCTATCCCTTTCCCCCTGCAAGGATGATTGCACTTTTAGACCCTTCCGTCCCCCATTCCGTTCTACAGCCCTGGTGCAACGACGTTCAGGAACTTCATGAACACTTCCACCCCGATGAAGCAGGCCGCATTGGCCGGGAACGCACGCAACATCACCGGCGTCACGCCCTTGTACAGCGCGAGCGGTCCCTCCCGGCGCATCAGCTCCCGGAACACGTCCCGGATGCCGTTCGGGTACGTGCCCTCCGGGGCCGTCTGCAGCCGCGACTTCAGCACGTCGGCCGGCATGCCGATCGCCCAGTTCGCGATGCCCGCCATCCCGCCGGCAAAGATCGTGCCGAGCAGCCCGATCGATGCGTCCTTCTGCTCGCCCGCCTTCGGTGCCAGCGCCCGCTGGATGTACTCGTACGTGAGGAAGTACATGCCCGAGGCGGGCACATCGCGCAGCAGCGTCGCGAACGCGCCCTTGTAGATGCTGCGCATCCCGCCCTCGGCGTACAGCTGCTTCGCGCAGTCCACCATGCCGCTGTACTTCTGCGGCGAGTTGCCGCCCTGCTGGATCTGCAGCAGACACTTGATCCGCTCGCCCGGCGCCATCACGGTCGTGGTGAAGATGCCCGAAAACGCACCCGCCGCAAAGAGCTGCGTGTAGTTGAGCTCCTCGTCGGGCGTTTTCTGCTGCAGCCGCTTGCCCAGCCCGAAGCCGAAGAAGCTAACGGCGAAGATCGGTGCGACGCCGGTGATCGGGGCCGACATGCCCTTGTACAGCCCCCGGAAGCCTTCGCGGGCGATCGTCTTCTTGGCGCAGTCGAGGGTGCCCGCGTAAAGCGGTGCCTGGCCGGCGGCGGGCAGGGGCATCGTCTGCAGCCGCACCTTGATCGTGTCGAGCGGGTGGCCCGCCAGCACGGTACAGATGCCACCGAACCCGCCGGACAGGAAATACTTGATTGGGCTCTTGTTTTCCGACATTGCGTGGCACTAACACACACACACACACGGTTTGCTATCCTTTCACCTTTCTCGGGTGTGATGTAAACGAACGAACGAAAGAACGAGCGAGAGGGAAGGCAGGGGGGGTAAACACAATGAACGGTATTATGAAGTGGACGGGTTCTAAAGGCCTCGGGAACGAAGGGAAACTGTAACTTAAAAATTGAACGGAAACTAAACGCACCGGGCACGATTAGAAGCGCGTCGATGATATCGTACTGGTTCGGCGAAAATATCCACCGTGATATCGCGACGACCGACGGATTAATGCGAGTCTCTTCCTATTCGTCCCGGAGTTCAAAGTACGCCAAGATAACCAAAATATTATGACATTTCACTGTGTGGACGTCACACGCGGCCCGCACAGTAGGCGCTGGTGCAGGAAGCCGTTGACCAAAAGATTTGAATTACATTTTCCGAGAAACTTTACCGGAGGAGCGGGATTTTTTTTCGTAAATGTGTTCAGGCTTCGTGGTCTGAGCATGATACAACTGCAGACAGTGAGCGTGACGCTTTGAACAACTTTTGAAAGATGTTTTAAATATTCAAGATATCGCGTTTTTGATGAAAAGAGAGTGACAATCTTCTAGATCATCCAGTTTATGGTTCGTTTCATTCGAAAGATTCAATTTAAAGTTATTAAAAATGAACCCTATAATAATGCACACTTTTCCTTGTTATTATTTTACTTTTAGTCGCTTTGGCATGTTCAGGTTGCTCATCTTCCAGGAAGCTCGATATACACTTACTCCGAATTTGCATTTCCAGTTAGAATTCTAATGGATCTGTTAAAGAAGTAATTCTATAATTCTCTTCAAACGATCTGCTGATAGTCCTTGGTGGGACATGGACCCGGCAGCTTCGAAATGCAAACAGACAACACAATTCTTTTCATCTTCGATACCGGTGGAATGTCTAGAAGTAGACAGTGAGATGCGTGTTAGTATTCTATTAAACCAGCAAAGGGAGATATTCAATTTCTGCTCATAACATACTCAGAATACTGTTCGGTACCTTACCCTCATTAGGAGCAATCTCATAGATGGTCAGAAGAATACGTCGCTGATGTATGGGATGGTCTGCGGACTCATCTTTCTCTCTCTCTCTCTCTCTTGTTGGCCTGCTCACGATGTGACATGGTTCAATCAACAATGATTCTCCAAGATGCTCGGTCTCTAGCTGCAGTCTCCCATCCATGTAGATATCCGATCTCCGACAGGTCTCGCTTCACCTGTTCTAGCCATCGAGTTCGCTGTGCACCCCCTGCACCTCATGCCGAACTAGGGATTGCTGTCGAACACCTTCTTGGTGGGGCATGAGTCCGACATCCTCATAACATCCTCCAGCCATCGTATCCTGCTAGCCTTCGCCACCGTCAACATCCTCGGTTCGCCACACAGCTCAGCAAGCTCGTGGTTCATCCTTCTCTTCCACGCTCCATGCTGGAACACGCCGCCAAAGATGGTCCGGAGGATGCCTCGCTCAAACACGCCCAGAGCGTTTGCATCCTCCGCTCGGATGGTTAAGGATTCGTGTCCGTAGAGGACCACGAATATGAATATGCGATATATCTCACATTTCGTACGGGTTCGAAGCCTTCTGGATCTCAGCAGTCGGTGAAGCCCATAGTAAGTACGATTCCCCTGCACAATGCGTCTCCGGATTGCGCTGCTGATGTCGTTATCCGAAGTAACGACCGTCCCGAGATAGCAGAACTCCTTTACTACCTAGAGATTGTCGCCGTCAACTTATATACTGCTTCCTAGATGGTCTGAGTCTCCGACCAGCAGGTACTTCGTCTTCGTCGCATTGATTCTCAATCCAATTCTTGATCGAACCCGTTATTGAATTTCCTCATGATTTTAGGGACGAAACATTGTATTCAGGATGCTGTCCAAGTTCGTCCAAAGTCTTCACATTGCTTATCTTGAGGTCATCATCGCAAGCAAATTTAACCATCCAGTACACCCCCCTAGACGACGCACTTACTTCTGGATGCAATCTATATTCTTCACTCTTTCCGTATCATTGCAGCTGTGAATTCGGATGCCAAAAGGTGAACTACGGACCCGCATGAACAATTACAATCAACAGCTTGCTACTCCTACCATTTATTACCCGAAAATCACACCATCCATCGAATGCATCACCCAATTTATCGAATGCACAGCACCTCGTAATCGGTGACGCTTACCTCAGCCCCATCGAACGGCAGGTAGCAGCAACCGTGCGACGGATGCACCTTGCCGGGCGTTTGCGACCCACTGTAGATGGCGCGCCCCATGTACAGCGGCTCCCCGTCCATCGTCTGGCCAATCCTCATGGCCGTTTCCGGCACCGATCCGTTCGATGAGTACTCCCACACGAACGCACCGTAGCGCAGCACTTCGAAGTCTTCCTTCAGCACCTCCTCGCCGCCGTGGCACACGAACGCCACGTTCTTGGTGGGGATCACCTTGGCCGGCACCATGTCGCCCTCGTGAAAGGCACGCCCCACGTAGATCACCTCACCGTCGCTATCGACGCCGGCGCGCACCATGTTCGGCGGGAACGGTCCATTGACGTTGCAGTGTTGCCAGCAGCCAGCTAAAGAGGGACGATAAAGATAGTTAAGATAGACACGGCCATGATAGCGTTACACACGGTTGAATGATAAACGTTAGTTGGTGGGAAGTGATAAAGTAGAGAGGTTAGGATTTAACAAATAATTACATTCAATCGAGCTAATATCCATGATGCAACAGCAGTGTGATTTGTATTAAAAACGAGTAAGGGAGAGAAAAACACCCCGAGCCAAAGTTAGTGTACCAGAAAGCCCACACCACACGAGTAACTGAGTAACGGTGTAAAGCGGAATGCAATTTATTAACAGGCGCAACTTATCATTTTATCCGCCGACTACCCCGTACCAAAGTCGCTCGATATTAGCCCATAGCCCGGTGGCTTACATTCGCTACCTCCCGATAAAGCGGAGCAAGAAGCCCGGGAAGAATCGGAGGACGATGAGCTGGATTTTCGTTGACCAACCAATGCGGACGGCGGTGGTGGTGCCGTCGGTTCGGTTGGGTCATACGATAAGTCCGCCGGATTAGACAAGTAATCGGGATGGAAGCCGTAATGAGGATAACCTGAAGAGTAAAACCGAAAGAGCCGTGTGTCAGCGTGGTACCGCCAAAGGGGGGCGAAAACACAGGGAAGCCTGGCGCTCCTTTAACATCACCGCAGGGGGTGTGTGAGTATGTGCGGGAAGTGTTGCACGTACGTTGCACCGACGCATCATCTATATTTATAGCTTTATCTACGGGCCGACTAAGACTGATAACGGATAACGATACGGAAGGGGAAAAAGGGATTATCAAACTGAACGTCTGTGGAAAGCTATGATGAAATAAACCGTTTAGCTGTAATCCCTATCACAACGAATGAGGCACAGTTTAATAATTAAAATTGTTTTAAATCCAACAGATAGATTGAAATATAAATGAAAATGACAAAGAAGTCTCACTTGATACTAGAAATGCAACAAAAATCAAAAGAACGATGATTCCTATTGGATTCCAATAGCATCACGGAAGAGATTTTGCATTTTCTTATTCTATTTCACGCGTTTACAACACATTGCGCCTCAAGATTGGCCACTTGCGTACGTGATTGCGTATCACCTTTCAAAACCACGGCACAGCGCTAGCGCACATTTTCTACCCCAACTTTGTCTACTCCCGCCAACACAAATTTGCCCTTAGAGAAGCACAATCAACTTCACTGTCATACAAGGTAGAAGGTGGTGATGTGTTTCTGTTGGCTCAGCTGTCTCCGCTTTCTTACCTCCGCGAGAGGAGGCTTTGAGGATGGAATGGACTCTCACTGGAAGAACCGGCGCAAAGCTGCGTTTGCTAAACAAAACCGCTCGGATGATATCACTTACCTCCGCTCATGATGATGACGATGATGATGCGCCGTGTGTCGTACGATGGAAAATGAAGATCCTAAAGATGTGGTACCGCTTGCTTGCTATCTGGATCAACGCCGCCTAGATCGGTTGATGGGCAAATGCACTGTAAAGTGGGGCCCGCTCATTCGACTTCCATTTATTAGCAAGCCTAAAACTGCCTAAGAAGCACTAAGCTTGTTGGTGGTAGTGGTGCTGCTACTTGTTGGATGGGTTGGTCATATCATATTTGAGATAAGTTTATCAGCTTGAATTTCTATGTGCTTCTTGTTCCTAGAATCGATGGCACCAACACTCTAGCCAACGGGGTTGTTTTTGTTGTTGTGTATTCTGCATGTCGTATGCACTTTCCGGTTGAAATACAAATTCTGAAACAATGTTGGGGTTTTTTTCCTGCATTTTTGTGCCACACATGACACACATGGTGACTCATGTTTGTTCTTCAGCTCCATATTTGTTTTTGTTCCGTTACAGAAAACAAAAATTCGAGCGCCCTCCGCTCTAATGGAATACAAACAGGTTCTTTCAATACAAACCGCAGAAACAATTTGAACAAACGGAAGACGCTATTCCGTACCGTCTAGAACAATCGAGCCGAACCTCATCTATCTCTTCGTACCATCTGTTTGCGTGGCCTTTCCACACACACACACACACACACACACGAGTGATAACGAAAGGTAAGGTGATACTACTTCACATCGCTGATAACAAGCCACCTTTGCACAAAGAAGCCGTTAGGAAATAACGATAATGGGAAGCGGCGCGACGCTCGAAACCTAAAGCCTAGCCTAGCCCCTTCATTTCGCCAACAATCAATGCGCGAAAATAAGCAAATCCGATAACCGATCAATCACGGTGCCACGGAGGGTAAGATCTATATAAGCCCCGGGAAAATCTTATCTACTGCTCACAAATATCGCGCCCAAGGTCGGGGCTCACTGATTCGGATGTAGAAATTGCAATGAAACTGTTACACAAGCGAGGCTTTTCATTTGTACCACCACCTGTGGCCTTCAGTCAGTCCGTGGTTGTAGCTTATTAACTGCCATGTTAAAAAATTAGATTCCAAAATGTGCTGTCCCAACGATTACCCATTGCCTTCCACTTGTGTTTTATCGCTCGCACAGCACCTCATAGGTAGGGACGGACACTTCCGCACCACCGTACGGGATGTAGATGCAGTTGTGTGAGCACTGCACCTTGCCGATCGTTTGCGATCCCTCGTGGTAGGTGCGGCCAACGTACAGTATCTCCCCATCGGACGTGTGGCCACCGACGACAGCGCCGAGCGGTACCTGGCCGGCCGAAGCCGTATCCCAGATCAGCTGCTTGTGGACCAGCACCTCCACGTGCTCGACCAGCGTCTCCTGGCCACCGTACGCAACGTACGCGGCGGTCTTGTCCGGAATCACTTTCGCGGGCAGCAGATCCCCGGCATGGTGTGCCCGGCCGACGAAGATCTGCGCACCGTCACTGTCCACACCGCCCGGCACCATGTGCGGTGGGTACGGTCCATGCACGCTGGTCGGGATCCATGTCGTTGCTGAAAGAGAGAAAAGGAGTTAGAGCTTGCGTTTATGATACACGAAGTGGCAAAGGAATTTAATTCTTACCCATTTTTCCGGTTTTTTTCGGCCCTGGAGAAGCACCTCGTATGCGAACAGCGAACGGGCAAGAGTACACAGTGCACAGACACTCGCTCAGGGCAGTATCTGTCGATAACGATCGTTAGTCGAAGTGTGAATGATGGAAACATGTTTATATACGGGTGTTTTTATCTCCCAACGGGGGGATTGTGCAAACCAATACACACGCGTGCCTGACTTCGTTGTAAGTGTAGAACAATGTCGTTAAACAAACCTTACCTCTATCGTCTCTGTTGATTGAGTCCTACAGCCTCGAAAGGTGTGCGTGTGTTCCTTACCCACCCTTCGGTAGCGTAGGTTATCGCCCAAGGAAGCCCACGGTGGAACCGCTTCAGGTGCTGTGTTGCCCGGCGTTTGTGTATGTTTTAGTAACATTTCCACCTGTTCTTATGATTCATTCAGTCTCACTTTTATGAGCAAGGAAGCTAGGTTATCACCGAATGATCAACTACACGCAACCAACTAACCAGTTAAGTCCACTTCCTCCGATAACGGTATGTGTGGTTGTGTGGTTTCGGACGTTTCGGATCGGATCACAGTGGAATGCAAGTTTCGTCACCGGGTTTCACTTTCAATAAATGTTCATCTTCAGTTTGTTTGTTTTATTACTCTTCGTTTTTATATCTGACCTAGCCAAAGCCTTGGGTCGTGCTGCCGTGTGTGCCGTGTGACCACCACCTGTCCACATCTCAGGCCGTTTTATTTTAAATCGGGAGCGTACTGCAGCTTGTCCCTCACCACCAGCACTGATTTATAAACGTGTGTGTGGGTGTGTGTCTTTTTGTAATGCATTTCCCAGTTTTCCCATCATCTCCCATGCGCTGGTATATGGATATAGCTTTGTTTTGCTTTCTTTGCTTTTTCTCTTTTGTTTGTGTTTAATGAAGAATACATGTATATATATAGAGTGTGAATCGCTTTCCATACGATCCATACGTACCTACACACAAACACAGGTTCGTTCCTTACGGGCCACTTCACCACTCCCCGCGTTCCCGTTTTACATACCTTTTGCTCCCCGTTACAACTGTCCCACCACTTCCTATGTTATCATCACGGTGTGCTTGCTACACACTGCTTACAAGCACAGAATTAAATGCTTTTTAACTTTTCTTCCTTGCCTTGCATCACCGATTGGGAAGTTGAACTAGATTTTTTGAACGAATTCAGAAATAGTTCAAGCCCATCTAACCACTTCTAACTATCTTTCTCTCTGTGTCTTTCCTGTTCTATGTTTAATCATTTGCAGATTTTGCATATTGACGGCGAAACAGCTTGTGTGTTTTGTGTAGTTTGTTTTTATCATCTCTTTTGTTCTACTTCCCATAACTCCCTTCTTGTTTTGGCATACTATATATAATGTATATATATATATATTATAAAGCACACTAACTAGACCGCCCCGCTTTTTTCTCTACACCAGTACATTTTTCCCCATTCAGTTAGTTTTTGTTTTATGGTTGTTGTGGCTCTTTTAAAAGTATTTATCCGTTCCTCTGCGTTGCATTTAATTCTCTTTTGCTCATTCGCTCATGAACTGGAAAAGCATCCAGTTTTTTTTGTATTTTCCACTACACGTGTGTTTATTTTGTTTGTTCTTCTTTCCTTTGTATATGTTAACAACAATATTGCCCATGCTGCTGCAGCAGTTGCGAGCAGTTGCAGGATATTCTTAAGAGGCTAGTGCTGACAGCTAGCACGCAACCCTGCGCCTCGCTACTGTCTGCGCCAGAGGGCCAGCGGGAGTTAAACCACATAAACATCGATTAGATCGCAAAGTTTTGGCCTGATTAGCATGCTGCACGAATGGATGGATGGGGCTGATGTATGATGAATGGTTTCCTTCACTTAAAGCTTTGCGGATCATTCCCTCCATCGTTGCCACGCGCATTTGCCTACTATCTCTCTCTCTCTCTCTATCGTTGAGAACCATTAATTCCGTATGATTTGTTTAAATGAAAAACACACACACTCTTTAAGAATTATTGACATTTCCGCTACGAATTTGGCTTCCGCTTTCCGCTATAGAAGTATAGAACAGTAGATTTCAGTATTGATGCCACTTTGACGGAATCGTTTAGAGAACCGGGGAGGAGAATAGCACTCCCTTTACACGTTACTCTTCCCTTTACTGGGTAAAGTGCAGGTTGTTTGGGTGGTGTGTCTGTAGTTTGTGTTCTGTAGTGTCACAAAAATGGCAGGATTCTTGTACTGTATTTCGGTTTCCTTTCGACTTCTGTGCTGTACTGCTTTTACCCATTATCTTGCCATTTCCTCTGCTTAAGAGATTGTTTTACTTGGTTTTACTGTTCCCACTACTACAATTGCTGCCTGCGTTTTGTTCAGTATTGGTTGTGATGGAGCAGTTATGTATGGTGTGTGCTAGGTACGCAGATTAGTTCTATGCTTCTTGAATTTTGATTTGAATGCACACGCAGTGGGGTGTTTGCTAAGCGTGAATTGATTTGCTCAGTTTTTGCCTACAAACCCGTCACCGTTTTTTTTTCTTCTTGCTCATCTCATTTACAGAGGTGAAGGAGAAATGCCATTACATTTAAAATTAAAACCGATACATGTGCCATTTAGATCTGCAGACATGCAACGAATACAGGTGTATGTTACACTAACGATAATGTTACAAAAAAGAACATGCGCTCGCTCCCTATGTTGGCGTGCACACACACACACGTACAACGACACTACCAAGAGGCGCGCACCGAACACCGAAACGAGCTCTCCTGTGCTCCTCTCACCCTGGAAGGAGGAGGGAAATTAATCGAACAAGAGCACTACAACGGTGGTTTGCCACCATGAAACACCCTCATATCCCTGCTCAGCATTGGTGCTAGTATGGTGGTCCAGGCTTACTGATACTCGTCATCGCTGGACAGTAGCATCGTTTTCTCATTGTAATTCTGACTGATGGTTGACACCTTCTGGGGCACGACACTCGCACCGGGCATAAATTTCCGCTGGCTGCCAAGCGTCGGTGGGGCAATGTAGCTTCCACCGTGTCCACCGCTACCGTTGCCGCTGGCACCATTGCCATTGTACGAGCCGGTCGTTGCACCGCTACCGACACCGTGTCCCTGCTGACCGTGTCCCGTCAGCTGATGGCTCGGATCGTCCGGATCGTACGAGGACACACGAATACCGCGCGGGTTTTTACCGCCTGCATGGGAATGGAACAGATAAGAAGAAAAACAGCACGTTGGATTAGTATTTTACATCACACGAATGGTTGCAAAAACGAAGCATGTTGTTTTGGATATTATAGCGACAAACATAGCGCATTGAAATAGAGAGAGAAAAAAACATTGCAACATATTGCTGAGAACAGTAAAGAGTAGAGATTTTAATTTATCAAAGTACCGAACGTTTAACCATGCTTACATCCACAAACAAAAGAACAAACTAACCATACTTACCTCGTGGGATCATTTACAATTTCAGGCAGAAAGTCATGCATATTGTCGCTGGCTCTTCGATCTACTTAGTAGGAAGTCCTATCCTTAATCACTGTCAGAGTTATGTGTAAATTTTCTTTCTTTATGGTCCTTTAATTTTTCGTTCCAATAAACTGATCCGTAATAGTATAACTACATGAAAAAATACGATTTATTATGTAGTTTTGTTGTTGTTGTTGTTGTTGTTTTTGTTGTTGTTATCATGTACGTTCCTTGTTTTTCTCCTATTTTCTATTTCCTTCCACGATCCAGTTCTAAACACTACTTCGCTCCCCTCTTCCGCTTCGTGGCAGGCCGTTATTATGTATCCCTAATCCGTCGTCCGTAGTCTTGAGCGATCTCTAATACAGTCACAAGGAAAAATTGGATTTCCAATAAGAAAAAAAGTCAAATCGCTATCTGCCTGTTTTGCTGTCACAAGCCATTAAAATAGACTGCTGCTTCGTGCCTGTCTGATTGGGAAATCACCTTCGGCTTTTGTTGTTCGGCTTGTTCTGCTTCCTGATGATCCCACACAAAGAAGGAACATTCACTTTTTCACAGCATAAAATCTCTATTTCTCTCTGCAGTCGAAACAAGTACACAGGATAGTCTAAAAAAAACCGCACAAACGCAACACACACGCACACAACAACCACAAGGCACCGCGCTACTAATTTGCTGCTCTATCGCAAAAATAAAGAAAGTGTGATAAACGCTTCTTCTACAGCACAAGCCAACGATACATGCAGGTACTCTCATGGGGCGAGCGGGAGTGGGATGCACAGATTAATAAACATTCAGCAACATGCACACAAGCAGTGTGTCTGTGTGTCCTGTGTGGGGTATATGCTTTTGTTGTTGCTTGTATTTTATACGTTTAATATTTACAGTCACATTGGAGCAGCAGCGGAAACGAATAAAATATAATACTTTTTTAGTTGCTGATCAACAACAACAGATTTGCAAATCAAAAGCCGAAATAACGAAGGCACTTGGAAGCTGCATGCAGAGCGTACAAAGCGACGCGTGCATTGCAACACGGGCGGGCGAATGGTTATGTGTATTGCATCCTGCTGCTGTTATTGTTTGCTGCTGTTGGTGGCATGTATCGTCGGATGTCTGCCGCTGACCGGCTGTTGCTGTAGGCATGATAGCGCGATCGTTGTGGCGAAAAGGTGTAGCGCTTATGCTCTATATTACCCATCGATGTTTCTCTGTTTAAGTACGCTGTCTGTCTACGCTACATGTGGGGCGAATTATCTTTACTTTTCGCCTTCTTGTCTTGAGCCAAATAGTAGTTAAAAATGAACCGTTTTCTGTGTACCATTTTTGGTAAAATATTCAAACTCGATTAAAAATATCATTTTTCGTTATTTAAAAAAAAGTACATCCACAAAAAAAAGAAGAAGGAACCGTAATAAATGGTGTCTGAAATTTGTGTTCCGCTTAAAGTCACTCGTCCAAGGTACTGGTGTATTGATTTCGTTTTCATCTTCTTCTACGCTCCTTTTGTGTGTTTTGTTGTGTTTCCTTTCAGTTTGCGTTTTTTTTTTTGTAAATAAAAATAATGCTTCTCTTCTCAAGTACAATACAGTAAGTGTGGGACACTTGAATCAATCCTATCCGTTCACCGATCGTTTGTGTAATTTCGTCTCGGAAAAATGTCCGCTTCCTTGGCTGTCCTTTGTAATTGTATGTACTGTTGCTTCCTCTCGCTTTCCCACCACACTCCCTCTCTTCTGGCTCGTGTATCACGTATTACTAGATTACTTTAATGTCTAAAGATAAAAAAAGAGTGGATTACGCTTTCCATCATCGACCCTCCTCTCCCCTGTCTCTCTCTGTCTCTGTTGGGAACAAACGATTTAGAGTCTCTCGTAAGGCATCTGCGAAACAACTTCTGAAAAGTGGAAAAAGGGGGGGAAATTTAACAACTTTACACAACACCATTGTTGCAACATCGATAAGGAGCTCCTTGTCAATTGTGAAATGGTTGATATTCACACGTGTTATTCTCGCTGTTGGGAAAATCCCATCAAAATCGTGTATTGGCGGTGGATTGCATTAACACACACATTCATACACACCAGAAGCAGCGGCGTGCGCGCAGCTGAACGGTGAAAATGTTAGTCAGTGCATCGCAATTGCGTGAGCAAAGGGCGAAAGAAAAATAACAGGTGCCACCACTGTGCCAGGACGGACCGTGCACCAAGCAAGGAAGAAACTGTTGGTCACACTCATTGATCATTGATATGCTAAGATAGCTAACACTGTACCACAACATTTAGCCAGTTAAAAGGGATTGCCCGTGTATGGTAGACCGTGCAGGTGATGGTGCTGCTGCTGCTGCTGGCCATTCGGTAGGACGTGCAGTTCTTCCTCGCGCAGCTGGTAATAGCTTTTCAGGTACTGCGGTGCCTGAAATTGCTTCGTATCGCTGCGCTTCCGGTCGATCGGAGATGGGCAGTCTGCAAGTGATTTTAGTGGAATTATAATTTCCAAACCGTTTTTCGTTTATCTTCACTCTCAGCCTTAACGATGTACTCGTGATCGGGCGTGTATTTATAGCGATTTGATTGTACCAGTGCCTAAATGTATCACCAAGCGGCTTTGAGGATCTAATACATTCAGTTTTTTTATGTGTGTGTGTATGGCACCTTAGAAATGTGTGTTGGTATGTATATAATATAGAGCTTTTCAAAAACGTCAATTAGCTATTACAGTTTAAAAAACAAAATTCGTACCAAATCAAAGTTGTGGTACGAAATGAAATTGTCATGCATTTTTTTTACATCATATCAACAACGAAGAAAGAACTAGCCATCCATAAAAAAGCCACATAACAAAAATAAAAAAGCACTAGCAAAAATGACACGTTGAAAGAGAAATAAAATATAGCAAAAAAATTAAAATAATAAAACAACAGCGATACAACATTCGTGCATTCACAATCAGCGAGCATATAACATGTAACGACAAGATATTTTGAGCATCGATTGAGCAACTGTAATACACAGCGATTAATGTGCGAAACGTACGCCATACCTGAGCTGTACTGAGTGTACTGTTGATACTGCGGGTGGAAGTTGTGTATCGCGTCGGTCATAATATCTTTCGGGTTCATAGTTTCCTGCGGAGCAAACACAAAACAGTGAGGTGAGTTTGTGAGCTGGGAAAACTTTCTTACACAAGCACTGCAACACTCTCAGGCACCACATACCTTTAAACTGCTTGAAATTGATTGCATCGTGACGGATCGACCGTGCGCATCGGTCATGCAGCTTTGGGCGTACACCTGCAAAAAGACGGAAACAATACATGAGAGCATGTGTCGAGCGCGCGCGATGAGTGTGGACTCAAGACTCTTTTTCCTTTCCCGATGCACCTACCTGGTACGGGAAAGCGTACCGCAGCGCGATGGCCGCGAACAGCATTTCGATGCAGATGAAAAAGTTCTGATAGCCGGCGGACACCGTACCGGCGGACGTGGTCGAACCACCCGCATCGACGATCGGCGAAATGACCTCCGCCTTTTCCAGAATGGCCAGTCCCACGCCTAAAATGGATGGATGGAGGAGGGGGAGATTAGCCCTTCTGTCGGTACAGTGTACAAAGCCTTTACATCATCCCTCATCCCCCCAGCCCTCTTTCGAGAGTACTCGTGTGCTCTCCCTGCGGGGGCGCGTTCGAGTGTACCGCCACCACTTACCTTGCCAGAAGGACAGGAAGATAACGGATTTGACGGTGCAGAACTTCAGCACGGGATCGAAGGGCGTCAGCAGGTCGCGGGTGGCGAAGTAGAACAGATACAGCCCGTACAGGGCCAGCGAGACCGAGATGTTGTAGATGACGGTGATGTAAATGTAGCCTCCATCAGCACTGCGTTATGGATTGTGTGTGTGTGGTGGTTGTGGTTTGGGGCAAAATGGGAAAGAGAAAGAAGAAAGAAACCATGAAAATTCAGCCACACTCCATGGGGTGCTCAACGGTGGTGGCAACGCACACAGGATTGCGTTCTCGTTGTTATTTATAGCAAAAAGGAAACCAACTAACTTTCCTGTTTGCGCTAGGAAGACGTAATCTAATGTTAAAGCATCGTAAACAAAATATGGTAGGCAAAGCTCTAATGCGATGCATGTCAATCATGCACATTTGTTCGTTATTGATTTACAGGATTTTCCAGGGGTTCTCATAGTTGTGGGACACTTCTTTGACTCTTTCTAATGGGAAAAGAAACTTCATATGATGGAAATTGGACTCTACGGCACCCTTTTTGACCAGCTCCTATTGGATTTGTTGGAGATTCCAATTACCATTACATTCAGTTCATTTCACGTAAGAAGGAGTCAATAAAGTGTCCCACAGCTAATGAGAACTCCTGGAAAACCCTGTAAGTACACATTACATAGACACTACCATCGATTTTGAAAGCACACATTTTGCACAATCTGTAGTAACGGTTACACCTTAAGTATTATTACGAGAATATCTCAATACCCTTACGTTGCTTCTCGTGCATAGTACATTACATGAGTTCTGCACTGTGTTTACCTAACAAAAGCACGGGACTCAATATGCAAACGCTCAACGTGAGACCTGTGTGCAGTGACCTACTCTTCGCCCGTAGACTGCACCACTAATGGTGACCATGAAAGTGTTCTAATCGATAACATTTCTCCATTTACAGCTCGCTCCTGGCTCCCTTTCCTCTCCCCAAGAAGGTTTACTACGCGACCTTTGCCAGTCCCGTGTGGACTAACAACAACAACCACAACAACAACGTACCTCCAATCGCCATCGTGGTAGTGGTTGAACGCCTGCAGGAAGATGATGATGAACGCCATCAGTGGCTTGACCAGGCAGAACTGCAGCGTCGCCTGCTTGCAGAAGCGCAGGAATCCGATCGTGTAGGTTTTGCCCGCCAGGCAGCACGTACCGTACAGGCAGGACGATTTGATCGGCTTGCCGCGGATCTCCGACATAATGTTGCCCTCGCCGCCCAGGTACTCGTAACACAGCGAAAGGAAGTTGTAGATTACGAACGCTGCAAAGAGAATGTGGTAAGTGTGTGTGTATGTTGCCGTTAGAAGCAAGGGTTTGGCCTTTTTAAAATGGAGATGGTGGTACACCTTACCTTCGTAGCAATCGCGCACGGTAAAGAAGTATACGTAAACGCTTTCCGAGTTGAAGAACAGTAAGCTGACCCAGGAGTACGTGGCATAGATCGGCACGATGAACAGTATTCGGACGATCCATCGCTGTTCCTGTGGGTTCGTGTACCACCGCAGGTGCTGATAGATCTGGAAAGATGATAGGAATAGATGATTCGTTATAATACACATTATAAAAAAAACTATTAGTTTTTTTTTTTATTATTTAACAATCTACAGTCACCATCGCCTCACCATGAGCCAAACTTACTTCTGCAGGGGAAAAAACACTAATTTTATTATTGCTTCCCGTGACCACACCTCCCCAAATCCTTATTCCCAACGGTGGCTGCCGCACCCCGAAAAAAAAAAAAACACAACCGATTGGCGCAAACTGACCATCGGGTGGCAGTCTTGTTTTGCTGGTGTGCGTTGACCTCCTGCAGTCAAACTTTGCCAAACCAACATAAACTAAGCGACTAAGGAAAAGTGTCGTCTCCGTGGGACGGCTTACTGTAAAGGGACGCGAGGAGGCGCAAACTCTTCCCTCACTACTAGCGCTTGATTAAACATTCATCACACTGCAAGTGAAACATGCGACCACTAGATGGAAACCGAGCGGAAGGCTGGCGCTTTCTACGTCAAGAAAGACAAATATTTGTCCACAGTAGGCTGAGATGGTTGCCGGCTGCCGACCGTTTCTAAGTTAGGTAGAGTGTTGATGACGCTGCGTGTGTATAAAAATGGACGACACAACGAAAAATGACATGATTTTCGGTGCGCCACCGTATGCTTCTGTATGCGGGGGGAAAATTCAAACCCACCTTTCCATTAACGAAACCATGGCGGTTCGGGGTTCCCTCTTTGAGCCTTAAAGTGTGTCTTGCAACACACAAATAGCAACACGGGAAAGCGTGCTCTAATCGAGGTGGGATAATGTAATAATATTTTTTGTTACATCCGACTTTTCTACATGACTTTTCTCATGGCTGATGGAAAGCTACACCTCTCGTTACTGGGGCATTTTATGTGGGAAGAAGCAACGCAACCTTCGGATCGGCTCTTTGTTGAAGGCTCTTTGTTGATAATACCGGGGACGACGACATCGGCATTCTGCGAAGGCGAAAATCGCATCAACCGACCATCATCAGTCTAAAGGGCACACGGTGTTATCCAATGGGCATCTCCTCTTTGTCATTTGATGTTTAGTCTTCATTGCAGTGCGCAGAGCGGATGGATTATGGATGGATGAATGGAAGATGGAGCCGTTATTTGAGGCCTGACCCGCCCTCCTCCCGTTTACTTAATGTCCCGCGCGCGTTTGGGACACACAAATTTGGAGGAGGTGACATCCCATCACGGGGGCAGCAGATTGGGATCAAAATATGGTGGTTCACCTTCTGTTTTCACAGTGACCGCGCGAGTCACACAACGTATTCTTGTCTCAACGTTCGTTATCGCATCGTTTTGACGGGAAAGCATAGACGCAAACCAGACGATGGGCTATTATGATAAGAGAGTTTTGGGAATGATTTATCGTTTTGTAACGTTCGTACAAAACATAGTTTGATTTTGCGATTGAATGCCATTTTGACTGTAGAAATGAGACCTTTCAAAAGGCTCCGCCGTGCAGACGACTTCAAAACAGCTCCGGTCAACAAAACAGAGAAAGCAAATAAATATTGAACTGCAAACACAAACACACACACACACACAACATTCGTCGTACAGAATCGGAAGCAAGCGAAATGTGTTTACATTGGTAAAAATAGCAGCAAAACACGGTGGCAAACACCCTCCCATAACTGCCACGCCACAGAAGAAATCGATCAACCGGAATCCCCGCAATGGACGATGTAAAGTTCCAGAGCAAAGGGGAGAGCAAAGGGGATCAGTCCTCGAATAGGTTAAGCAAGGGAGCAACAGCAGTCAATGGTTGGAAAATGCACTTTTCTGGCCAACAGATGTGGCCGTTTGGGAAGAAAGCAAGCGCTCACAATCTGCATCAACACCAGCTTCTTGCCGGCCCGCCGCTTGCGAAAGATGAAAGATTCCGATTAAGTAATCCCGATATATCACCAACACCGTACACACGTACAGTGAGGGTTTTTCTATATTTTTAGCATCTCCAGGGCGAGTTCTGGATGGAGTTTTAAAAACATTCACCAACTCCACTCACCTAAAAACAGTGAGTTGTGAATAGAGGAAGTGAAAAATGTTAATGAATATTTTATCGCTGAATAAATTGCTGCAATACACACACACACATACCACACATTTTGATAATATCAGCATTTATCAGTCGAGCTTGTGTACAGTTTCTTTCCATTTTTTTACTTCTCTATGTTACATGCAATCTCTCCTCATGGAAATGTGGAAAAATATCCATTTATTTTCCCACTGCATGTGTGTGGTGGTACCGATATGTGTATAAAGGCAAAGGTGCACGCGATCATCACAAAACACTCTCCTCCCCTTCACCACCAAAACCCCATTGCTCCTAGCTCTACGTGGTGTCCGCTTCTAACGGGAGGTTTTTTGGAAAGTTCAGGCGTTTTTCACTTCCCCAAAATGGAAAACACACACACTGTGTGTCGTGTAGAACCGTATTAACGGTCACGTACGGTGCTTAATCCTGGAACGATGGACTAAACAAGGGCCACAACAAGAAAGAAAAACAGGGAAACAATTTACAACCCGACTGTTGGGACATGTTGGGGCTGCATTGCATGTACTTTCTTTAACCACCGTTTATTGGTAAACGGACGAACCTCCAAGGGTTTGTTTTGCTCTCCCAAATCGACAGCCTTTTTATTTAATATTTAAGGTTTTCTATTAAGGACAACTTTGTTTTTTTTTTGTTGCTGTCCAGCACATAGAGAAGGTGTCGTTTTTTTGATAGAGTCACACGCTTATCCTTCACTTAATTTGTTCCCTCAAAGGTGTGTCCAAAGGGTTATCGAATAAAAAAGACACTTTTCCTTTTCCGGGTAAAACCCCACCAACCAAGACAAACCGAATTTACTCTCTCCCCACTGGGGAGCAAAGGATAAACATCAATTTCAAAACCTTTCCACACGCCACACGTGCAAATGCGTTCCCAAAGCGTTCGATATTTGCACGGCAACTTAAATAAATTTACAGGTTTCCATCACGCTGTCGTGAAACAGCCTTCGAGAAACCTTTTGGACCTTTTGGGTGCCTTTTTTTTGAAACCCAAAAGAAGAAAATGTGGCCTAAAATATTATACGCTTTCGTTGGAAACCATTTCAAATACGGCTACGGGGTGTTTTTTCCCCTACCCCGACCCCTTTTAACGTCTTTATGCGTGGGTCGTTAGAGCGAATTCATATTTATGTCTCCATAAATCTGACATTCAAATGCATCTTCCTTTTTTTTTTGTTCCTCTCCTTTAAACAAAAAACAGGTTCTTTAAGGTGCTTTTTTAATAAAGATATATCTTTGCACGGCTGATTAGCATATCTTTTTAGAGAAGAAGTTGCAAAAAAAAAACTATGAACAATCCTTCCAAAAAAGGACATTGGAGTGCAAAGTGCCTTATGCGTACTCTGAAAAGGACCACTTGAAATGTCAATGGTAGTAAAATGGAACGAGAGAGCAACAAAAAAGACAAAAAATGAAAGTGAAGCACAGTGAAAAAGTACAACCTAATGTACTGTTCATTAGGCATGTGTACATCTCTAAGCTGAACAAAAACAAAACAACACAACAGTCGGAAGGTGTGTACTAAAAAGAGGCTCCTTGAAGGACACAAAATCGAGCGAAAAGAAAAACTACTACTCTCCCGGAAAACATTATGTAAGGGAAAAGCTTGATACAGTACAGGGTCCTAAAATAGTGTGACCTGAGTACGCCACTCTGCACGCGAAGTAATCAGCAGCACGTAATTAGAGGTGAGGGAAATTGCCCACAGCAACAGCAACGGAGCAGAATCAAAGTTGGGGGCAAGTTTTTGTGTTTTAAAGTCGCTTTCATCATGCAGGTTTGTGATTTATAGGTCCAGTAAGAAAAAGTACCATCAAACGATGTGTAATTTCTAGGCCCTCGCCTCATTTTGGTAGTCGAAGTTGCGTTGCATTTGTGAGGGTTTTCTTTACAGGTCGTATCTAAAGAATTCAATACCCTGAAACGATCCTCGCAGTTACTGATAACGATACATCGATGATGTTATCATTAGCACCCTTATCAAAAGAAAACTTTCTTCACGTTTCAGTGCTGCTAGACCATCCAGTGTGTGGTGAAATTGAATCGAAATTTTCGGTTTTCTAATGACGAGAATTTGATCGGAACTATCACGATGTGTCGTAACACACCATCCTGATAATCATCATCGGCAATTTGAAAGCGTTTATTTACAAACTAAAACGGGTTTTTTCAATCAACCCACAATCATACCCAAATTATAAGCGTTTGATGCATTTGGGGCAATAAAAACGATGGGAACCCACTAACTGGGGCACTATCCGAAGCATGAAAGTTGGACCCGTTGGCGTGCACAAACTGCATGCGACCAACCACTCTTCTCCAAAAAAACACCTCATTGACAGTCATCGATTTGTATACCAGCATTTGACACCACAGAGAGCTCCCACCAAACCATCGAGCGGTGTCACCGCAATAGCACCTACACACACATGTCAAACTATTTTCCGAACCAGTTATGACTTGGTGGCTAATGAAGCCGTAGAGTACCGATGAATAGAGCCACGGGTGCGCGCGTTTGAACTACCTCTGACGTGCGGGCTGGAGCTGCGATGGATTCAAGGACGGTAAAACAAATGACGACTTTTCACCTTTATTTAGCGGGACGCTTTAAGGCGAGGAAGCAAACGACCACCGACCGAACTCAAATCGTTCTGGCACTGGGAGTTTGCATGCATAGTGCCTTGTATGTGGATTATATCAGTTATTTGGGTTCTTTTTCCCCCTCTAATTAAAAAATATCAATGCGACTTTCCAACCAGCACTTAAAAACGTGTCAGATTGCACAACCTTTCAGGTCCCCAGCAGCTCATGACTTCGCCAAATTCGCCAAATCGCAGCAGGCGAAAGTTGCATACCAAAAACAGTGCGCAAGATAATCCTCTTTCCGTCCGTCCGAAAGCAATTGGCGTGAAAATGAAAGATGACCAGCAATGATGAGCAACACGGCACATTCATCGAGCGGGGAAAATACACGCACCTTTTCACACCGTGGGGCGCTCTCTGTCGCCAATTTGACATAACCTACCCAACCCCAAACGGGGCGCAAACACACATCTTGCGCTCATAAAGTGAAAGGACTAGCAGCAGCAGCAGCATTCGATTACTTCATGCACGGGTGTGGTGACGACGAGAGATTACGTACACCCTGAAAACACACCCGCCGCTCAGTACAAAGTTGGAAAAGCACTAAAACACAAGGACCCTTTCCAGGGGGAGCCACCGTGCACTGCAAGTGGAAGAGAAAGAGCGATTAAGCAATAACCGCAAAAATGCAAAACAGTGCTTTCCAACTGTGTCTATGGGTTTCTGTGTTCGTTTTTTTAGGTTATTTCAAACGATACGGTGATATTTTTCATGATTTCCACACACACAACGATGCCTGCCTAGGTGTACTACACCTCTTATACATTGTACACTGTTGTACGCAACTGTAACGCTTCGATTCAATTGGCCTCTCTTTAATTGATGGTTTCAAGCCGACCGACCGTACGCCAAGTAGGAAACGAAATGGGCCAAAAATCCTACACCCGGGGTAAGTGAAACCTTCCACAGTAATATATGGGGCTTTAAGCTCGTCGTAAGGCCCTCTAAACACAACCACATAAACCAGCGATCGATTTATCGCGTGCTGCCACCAGCCCAGATACATGTACTGTTGTTTTCCTCACCAAAGACAACACACCAGCAGACGGAACGGAGAGACCGGCGTTTGTCATGGCGCACAACAAAACCATGGGAGTGAGTGGATTCCACGTGCTTCCGTAACTAACTATATCGCGCATTAATGACGCGTAGCCCGCATCTCAACACAACAGGCCGGTGGGTGGTGGTAAGCCATAATTCATTCATAATTCAATACTGCTCCAGGGACTGACAGGGAGTCGAACTCTCCCGCAAGGAAGTTGCTCGGAGTCTAATTACCGGCATGAGACTGCCCGCTGCTGCTGCTGCCTTGATTACTGGGGCTCGAGCTGTGGAGGAGAGCTTTACTGCTCGAAAGTTCTTTCGCATCTAGTGATTAGAGATGTGATACTCTTGACGTCGCACCAACTAATTAGTGTTCTTCTAAGCTCTCGGTCGAGAGCTGTCAGCGCGCGACACCGCTACCGAAACTTTTTGAGTTCATTTTGTAGGGTGTGTTTGATAAACGAGCTATTTTTTCTAATGGCGTTTAAATTTCACTTTCATTAGTCATCCGATTATTGACATCGAACCGATGAAAGAGGTAAACGCCAAACCTCCAAATCGATATTATCGATTGCGAAGCGCCACTCCTCTGCTGTACTGCCGTTAAGCGCATCATATGGCATAGGGTGTAAGTGGCGCGGTATATCACACCTCAACACACACGCACACACACCTCGATGTGACGTGGTAGTAGATGATTCACGCACGTGTAAAGGCTTTTTACAGGGAGGCAATTTTGTGGTTAAGCACACAGATACATATGAAAATCAAAAGGTAAAACTTTCCTTTAATTCTGTTCTGATACGGAGCATGAACTCATCACGGGCATTTTTTTAGGTTTAGAGCTTCAAATAAAATTACACTATATTCATAGGTTTTAAGAGCCAGTAAGCTTTCAATATCTCGATAATATATCCCTATTTTAGTCCAGACATTGTTATTGGAGTTGAGAGTTCGAGACTCAAAGATTTGAGGATCTGAGACCTTAGGGATATGATATTAGATATCGAATAGTCCATTATTGAATGTCAGAAATAAATATCCTCTTAAGAACTAGGATCTACAAATTGAACAGACATCTAGATATTGGCCTGTTTAGTAATTCAGATCTCCAGACAACAAAATGTAGGTCCTCACAAGGCTTTACAACCCTGATAGACACATTTGATACTATGTAAGGTCCACTCACTAAGCAACAAACTTTGAGAACCATTTGAAGACAAATTATCACAAACAGTCAACAAGAAGAAAGGATAACTTCGTCGAAATTAACATGTAGTATTGCTATTAAAAAAAAAGGCGCAGATATTATTCTCCGTACCGTGTTTGTTGCTCATCCTTCTTGCTAAATGTCTCTGCACTATGTCAAACATTGCTCTAATGTCTCCAGTGCGTGGCAACTATCATAGACCACAGGACACACAGTCAGTGCTTCATGTCAACAACAAAAAACGTCATCATAGACAAAAAAACATACCCATCGTCACACAAACAGCCCAAACCCGGCCCAAATGACATCGTATAACGCAATGTGAATTAATCTCCATCTGCATGGGTACAAAACGACAAAACTAGCAAAACTAGAACGTCGAAGTGGAAAGTTTTTAGAGGAAAGAATTGTTGTCATTTGACTTTGGCGTTAGGTCACCCGAACGAACCTGCAGCACAAAACAAACCGCACGTCCTCTTCACACAACCTCTTCTCTCGTCCGCTAAAAGCCAGCGGCGTGTTGTGCCCAGAGTTGTGCTGACAGCGCCAATGAAATGCCACGAATATTCTCCGCAGCCATATAAAAGCACCACACACACAAACACACAGGCGGCACGCACGGCGGCAGCGCGCGGTATTTTTGCGGCCCCAAATTCAACCCCCAGAACAGAATCGACCCCCGCGTTCCGTCCACACAAAACCGCACCACAAAACCGTTAGCAGCAGCAACCTTTGGGAGTGGTGAAGCGTGAACAAATTGATTGTTTCTTGATTCAAATTATATCGCAATTTATCGCCGCGCTAGTTAGGAAATGCTGAAAGCCGGAGCTCGAGGAAAGCTCCGCGCACATGCGTGAATAATTATGCTTCGGGTAAGTATGCTTTGGGTGAAGGTGGTGTAGTTTATTTGGGTGGTTGTTGGTGAGCAGCACACCGAGTTACAACGAGTAAACCGACGAAACAAGTGTTGGTAGGTAGGAAAAGTAAGTGCTCGCTGCGTAGCACAAAACGGCGAGTTTAGTTCATTTAAATATTGCCAAATTGTTCACTAATACTACTTCTGCAGGCAAGCAACCAGGAGGGGGCGCAGGGAAAGCGAACAATTACATTTCCCCCATTCACCAGCCTTTTCCCGGTCGTTAAATCGATGAACCACTGCGGGCAGCGTATCCAAAACGCAGAGCAGATTGTACATTCCGGAGCATAGCAAACCCTCCTCTCGCCCTAGCAGTCTGATCGTTGTGCCCACCAAAGCGTGTAATGATGAACATAATTATGTTCACCCTTTCGCCCACACACGTGCGAACTCACTAAGAAAAATACGGGCGCGAATGGAAGGCGCTTTTCCCTATAACAATGAGACGCACAAAACAACAGGAGTGGAAAAATGACTGGCAGGAAAAATACGGCAATGTAATCATTAGATCAAATCACACATTCGCTTCTGATACACTTGTTACACACCCGGCCCCCTCCTTAGGGGACACACCGGCTTTTGCAGGTAGCTCGGTAGCACGTAGAACACACCTACACACCTACACATTTACAGCAAAACACAATCGTTTCTACTACTTTTAATGATCGAGCAGTGTGTCGTAGAGCTGTGCGGAGTTCCATAGCGCGCGCTGACAAGCGTAACTCGTGGTGCGTGTATGATGAATCATTGCTTTTTTGCTGTACGGATTTGTCACGCGCCTTACTGAGCTGGAAGTGACGAGGTGTACTGCTGATTAGGAATGAGTTTGTTTACTACCATTTTTAATACACTGGTACACTTCCTTCCTGCTGATTAAGGGGTAAAGCGTCACAGAGAAAACGTTAAGAAATGGACGATAAATCAAGTGGCCCAATTTCTGTGCATCAAACACTTTGCCTTTTTTAGTTTATAAGAATGGATTGAGTTTTTGTAGTCTAATTTCTGGGTTGACGTTTACCACCAGAGTGCAATTCATAAATGGAGTGTCTGCAACACACAGGCGCTTGGATCTAACATTCATTTCAAACATATGTTTCTAACATTTCGCGACTCCTCCAAGTCGGCCATGACCCTGATTGGGGCGACATTTCTATTTCGTCGCTGCGACCTATGTGGTCACGTGCACCAGCGACGACACACATGCTCACTTCTCTGCTGTTGGTGGTGGTAGTGAAATGGTGCGAAATGTATGTGGCTCGCGATCGTCGTAGTAAGCGCGATCGTGTCTCCAGTAGCAAGACACACGGTGAAGAAAAAACGGCAAACAGCACACGCATCTCACGATCGAAACGAACGGCCTACTAGTAGCTAGTTGCTGATATCTGGAAGTTTAGTGTATATGTCACGCACAGAAAAAAGCGTATTTTAGCTTACGCAAACACATACGCGTGTGCGGATGGATGCGCTAAATAGCACGTGCATCGCTGCAGCGATTGAAACTTGGCAAGATTGTTGAACAAGCAACTCAAGATGGAAAGAAAGAGAACGATTGCTTTAAGGACGATGAAGCTATTGGATGGGGTAAAAGTGGAGCAACGCAACACACGACATTTATATGGATTCGGAAAGGTCGAACCGTTGGCTGACCTTGTAGCGCAGACGTCAACGCGCGGGTACTGACGACATCACGCAACTCCAATACATGGGTTCAATTCTCGAATGAACTGAAGTTTTTTCTACAGGTCACACAGCTAAAATTACCCTTTCTGCAGAATCAACAGGTGTGTTATTATGCTTTTCCTCGTATGCTTTATGTTTAAGTGAACCATGTAGCTCAGTACACACCCTCTTCCGGGGGAGAGCTTTTTTTGCAATGATGCTGTAATCGTACCTCCCCCGCCCTCCCAGAGGTCCCACTGGAAGAACTAACCCATCAGTTAGGCTTGATTGGTTTCTCTCTTTCGTTCGACGTGCCAGTGATGCGTAATAACAGCATTTACATTTCGTGCACTCTCCACCACCTAAAGGTATTGAACCTAACAATAACAACAACAAAAAACGAAGCACAAAGCCGCCTTTTCTTTACGTTCGATCAGGTGGTTGCAGGCCGCCTCTTTCCTTCTTTCATTCCCCAATCGTGAGTCGATATTGGCTCAACTTGCCTTCTCCCTTCCAACTTTTCTACGCGCCCGCGAGGTGCTTGTCCTCACTGAAGTTGCGCCCACAAGAAAAGGGTACCATATTAACTCTGCACAAGCTGTTTACCAAGCATTCTGCTACAACGAAAGCGTTGTTTAAGATGATATTTTCAGCAACAGCAACAAAAAACCATACACACACATCTTCTCTTTAGCCACAAAGTTAAAAAGGGAGCAAAAATGTAAAGCAAAAGCAAGATGCACGAACTTCAGCATGAAAAGGTGGCTCCCGGCGGCCACAGGAAACGTTCCTTCTTTCTTCGTGTAGTTTCCTTCTCGGTGGTTCATAATCGAAACCGGTTCATAAACACGACCTGCTGTCTCTCTGCTCGAGGAGCTGCTCCATACTCGATAAGTAAAACTCCGAGCGGTGTGGGTCGTCTTCGTACGATCGACTTTGGTTCGCAAGATACAGACGGTGGAGGGTTCGGCTAAAGTTCAAATAGCCTCAGGTCGTAAAATCGTGAGTATCATTCTGTGTGCTCATCTTTTCAGTTTGCGTTCACTTCAAAATTGTAAATACTTTCTTGCAGAAAGAATATTATAAGGATTAAGAAGCAATCATGCAAATGATTTAGTGAATATTTACATCCGCTGCTAAAGTTAATCATAATTACTTTCGCCCTCGAAACATAAACATATTCAGAAGCTTAGTTGAATGTGCGATACACGTTCGGCGTTGGTTGTGAATAGAATTGAAAAAAAGGGAGAAATAAAACGATTCTCAACGCAGCATTCTGTTCCCACGCCCTCGAACAACAGCCCAAGGAGAATGTCTCGTTTTCAGGGTTAATGTTCCATAAGCTGATGCGGTTAATGCGTTCCAGTGCCCAAGACTGTGTGCATGATGGGATATGATCGATACGAGGTTATTGCACATTAAAACCAGAACGGTTTAGACAAAGGTACATTCATTTATAGGTTTAAAGTCGAAGTTCTTCTTGGATTCTCTCCTAATTTACAATTCTAGAGATGTCTAAATCCCCGTCTAAAAGAACCCAGATTGATATGGATGTTATGCACTTTTGCCATCTTGAAATTTAAGCGCTTGCATAAAGTACATTCATCTCCTAGACGTTTATGTCTCCCTTTTACCCCCTTTAACTATCATGGTGGTCGTGTGGTATGGACTAGCTCCTATTCCAACGCTAATACGATAACCACGAACAATACTGGTTGGTTTGTGTGCAAAGAAAGAAAAGCAGCCAGAAAGAAGCCAAACAGTGTCGCTTAATCACCGCTTATTCAGATGATTTATGAGTGCAAAACGATTCACTGCTTGATGTTTCTGGGCAGCTCCTAGGCATCGTCGTCTGTTCGTGACACGAAAGACTGATCGTCGACCATTTTTACGTGCAGCCAGGACAGCAACCGACCTCCGGGGGCTAGACAGATGGGATGATGGTGGAATGAAGCGAAAGCGTATGTTAACAAGCGCCCATGGATGTCGCCCCTTCTGGGAGATGGTTCAATATGCGCACTGGGAGGAATGGCACACATCACAGGCAACAGC
The DNA here is from genome assembly GCF_016920715.1 of Anopheles arabiensis. NCBI lineage: Eukaryota > Metazoa > Arthropoda > Insecta > Diptera > Culicidae > Anopheles > Anopheles arabiensis. The sequence continues at coordinate 98,982,928 of NC_053517.1, forward strand.
ATGGCTGCTTCGTGCATTATTTTCTAATGCTTTAATATAATAGGTTTTTGAGGTTTCAAATACACCAGTTTGATATGGCAAAATATGGCAAAATTCTTAATGCCAAATATAAATTGTTCTCCTTTCTTCCCAGACAAATAATTCCCAACAAATAAATCCAACTTCCCGATAATAAATTGGGAAAGACAGATTTAAAGCAAGATTTTTTGTGTCATTTTTGCTCTGCAGATCTTGGTGGCAATACCCCAAACCAACCAATGCACCGCAGTGAGTCCCATTGCCAGCAGAGCGGAAGTTGTTATGTGTGAATGCGGAAAATCGAAGAAAAAACGTCCCCATCTGAACTACTTTGCCGGCGACAACATAATATCAGCAGCGAATTTACATATTGGCAAACATAAAGCGCATCTCTGCGGAGAATGCCCGGTTGAACTGCTCGGTTGTGTTTGTCGATTGTGCATCACACGAGCATCTTGTTCAATAGCAGACGTTGCAATATGTAGAGGGAAAACCCGTGTGTGATTTTATTCTTTTTCTCTTCCGTCCGCACAAAATGATGCCCCTTCTTCTTCTCGGTGGCTTAATAAATTGTTGGCGTGTGCAGAAAAAATACTAGAGAGGTGTAATTGTATGTTTTCTGGCAAACTTAACTTTATGTAACAAGGTAAGAAAGGTGATTGAAGAAATACGGTCCCAATCAGCAAAGTGACAAATAAAATTATAATAAAAACTCCCTCTATCTCGCTTTCTCAACTCCAAACGCAATTCAAGCGGTTTCTGTTCATGTGTAGCCAATTATGATTGCATAGAAACCCTTTTCACGCCTTTGTGAGTTTGGCTTTGGCGTTGGCAATCACTGCAGCTGCCAGCGCAATTCAGCGCAAGACAAACACACACAGACAAAAAAAAAACACAACCAGACACTCACGGACACTTTCCGTCATGATTTATTTGGTTCATTCATTTATTTTGCAAGAGACCTTGACATTTTTCATCATTAAAGCCGTCTCTCTCTCTCACTTCTGTTTGGCTTGAAATTGCCATCCAAAAAATGCACTCAACAAAAACAAACAGAAATTGAATAACAAACTCATCGAAAACCGCTCATTCGTTGAACTATTATTGCCTTTTTCGCGAGATCATATCGATGATTTGTTGATACGAAATAAAACAAAAACTAAATAAGCATCGAAACCACCTACCGACTCTTATCATTCACGCCCACCGCTGTGTTACACATAACGTTTCGGTCTCGGTAAACAAAACATTAACACAATACCTCACAGCTTTTTATTGATCCCTTCACTTGACGCCAATAAAAAACCGATACTACCCATCATCCACTGATGGGAAGGGGGTTCAATTAGCAGCTTCGGTTTATTAACCATCTCCTTGAGGGGTGAGGAGCAAGCCCCCGACCGACCCCTTTCAGCGGTGGGTGGATGAGTATTTTGAAAAACTGTTCCACAACCAGATGAAAATTCACTTGCCAATTATCCGACCCACACGAGCACAGACTCACCCACCGCCTCTGCATTCAAAAGCTCGCTTGAAAGAAACCATTTAAAATAAATTTCCTCTCTTACGTGAGCATCATCATCAGCAGCAGGTGTAGATAAATCAATGGCCAGGACACGACATAACCCGCTCCTCTCCTTTGCATCATGGTCGATTTTCTTTTCCGGCAGCTCATTTAGTATCTCGTGCATTAATTGCTTCTTTTGGAAAAGGACGTTGAATTATTTATTACCCTTTGCCAATGCGTCCGACACACAGTTTGAGCTTAGTGGCATTGGAGGGGAGAGAGGTTTGGATTGTACATAAATTTGGCTGAAGATCGTTCCACAACATATTTAGCAGTACATATGGACACACAATCATCAACCTCTACCTAAACAAGAATTTAAGCCAAACATGAATATGTAAATGAATGAGCGGTGTGAATATATTCGTCTACATTAATAACGAGCCATTAAAGGATATTTTAAGACTTTGAGCATAGTTGAGCTTAAAAAATGAATCATGAATACCTCCCAACTTAGTTATACGGTTAATATTCCATTCCCAATATAAAGTATAATCAAAATTTTCACTCCCTTGTATCATTAACCTACACGCAATTACACCCAGCTTAGATACAACCATCTCATCTCAGCGCTACTCGTAACGCCACCAGTTTCAACAGACACTAGAGCACGCGATTTTCTCTTACTAAATCAACTGAGCAAACGATCCTCCGTTTGCCTGATTGATTGTTCAAATGGGACACAACAACGGCGGAAGATGCAGGTTCTCTCGCCGTTTGCAAACGATCAACGTCTCAACAGAGTATCGCCGTTTATCGCAATATCGAAATTGTTCTCTTTTTAGCTTAGCTGTACCCGGGAAGGCGACGATTAGCGAAAGTGAGGAGCAGGTGAGAATGCAGTCGGGAAAGTGAGGAGAAGATGCAACTATTTATTCACAGTGCACAGCAAAGATAGAGAGCACAAGCAGCGGCCCAATTATGCACACCTCGTTAGGGACGCGAGCGAACGCAAAGCGCACTGGCGGTGGAAGACTTTATCGTACAAATGAGCATTTAATTCCAGATCATGGCAAGATCCACAAACGAAAGCGTCTGGCGTTTGGCAGGGGAAGGCGGGCAACTACGTCTCCATCGCCAATCATCAACTCAAATGAAAAACAAGCAAAACTAAGGCACAGCGGTGCGGGAAAAGAAATCATAATCAGTGGGCATCGGGGATGAAGCGAACATGGATATAGAGTGTGTGGTGTTCGCCCATTACCCCATCTTGTAGACGTTTCATCGTCCACTAGCGGACACACATACTCGGTTTGTTGAGCATCGCGACCAAATGGCAGCTTCCAGACAATTGGGCCATCGATTCGAGAAGGAAAAGCGGCGGCAGCGACGGCTTCAAGGTTACGTCTTGCCAATCGGAACACGATCAACCGTGTGTATCGAGAGCGTCGTCGAGAGGACAGTGCTTTTTCGAGGTGACTTTGGGCGCTGCCGGCTGCTCTAGCTTTTATGAATGGCCCAATAAACGGTTCGATCATTTGCTGAAAGTGAAAATCTCGTTCCAGTTGAACTAGATTCAAGCTGTCGTCAGAGCGCTGCTGGTTGGAGGTGGGAGCTCGGAATCGTAACTACCGTTTTCGGAATCAATTCCAGAGCCGAGTCCGATTCTAGAGCCGATTACAGAGTAGATTCCGGAGCTAATTCCTATTCCAGAATTGGCTCCGGAGTCAGAATCGGCTCGTTTATAAGTAAATTTTGGGTTTTTGGCGGCTATCGATACAATCGTAGTTGCATACGACCCAAACGCCTATTCTCATAGAGATCTAATTTAACCGAAATCTAATTTGATTTCAGAGCCGATTCTGATTGCGGAGCCGACTCCGATTCCGAAATCGGTTCCTAAGCCGATTTATATTCCGAAGCCGAATCCGGAGTCAATTCCTATTCCGGAGCGGATTCCGGGGATCGATTGCACAAAAATTCGGAGCTAGTCGGAATCGATTCCGACCAAAACTTCACTTTTCCCCATCACTAATGCAGATACGTTGAAAATTGTGTTTCAATGCACGTACTGTGCATTTTTCTTATAAACTATTCCTTGATTGACGTAAATGTTCATCCGTTCATGGGCTAAAATTCATCAGAAAACGTAACAAAAAATCATTTTGAACGATTTTGCAAAACAAAAATGTCCCAATGTACGTCATACCATCGACTTCCACTCCCAGGTCGGTTTCTGGTTTGACAGCTGTGGTGGTTTAATCTAATTAGCCCGATAGTCACACTTCCCTTTCCGACCAACGCAACACATTCGCACGAAAGAGAATCTAACCCACACCACCGTCGGGTTGGTTATCGACTCAACGTGTGCATCAAAGGACATCATTCCCCTTTCGTCTGCACTCTTCCGCGCAAACCTTTTCTATATCTTACCCTTATAACCCACACCACATTCATCGCTCAATGGCACGGAGCAGAAAATAAATTAAAACTTTTCCTATTTCCGGAAGCTGATATAGTAAAATAGCCGATCAATTCATGCGGCCTCTAGTCCGCAAAACAGTGGTCTCAAAAATTGATGTCCTTCCAAAACGCTACACGCAGGAGGAGACACAAAAGTTTTCGCTTGCGTCTATGAAATCGTATTCTGCCGCAACCGGGGCAAAAGAGATAACAGCACACGCTTGACGCTTGACAGAGTGGCACTACAAGTGGTGCCGTCAAAGCCAAAGTTCCTTCTGCAGCTAATATACTCACAGACACACATACTGCTATGGTAAACGGAACCACAGTCTAGTTTTTTTTTTGTGGGCAGTCTCTTGCCACTTTTCAGTCACGTGTCGGTCATATCTTCCCTTCGGTGCGGGGTGGCTAATTTATTAGCTCCTGGAAGTATTGATCTGCTTTTAATTTAAATTTCTCGTTTTATTACTTTTCAAGACATGGCTCATTTTACTTTTGCAATTAATAACTTTGTGCTATGAAACGCATCAGTAAATTTCAATCTTCATTAAAATTGCTATATTCATAAAACCAAGAGTTATGTTGTAGTGTGGAACAACACAACATCTCAACGATGAATTTAAAGATACCTTTTTGCTCACATTTTACCCCTATTCATCGCTCCACATACAGGCAAGCTAGGCAGAAATCTTATCGTTGCACCAACAGCATAAAGTATCGTACAGGTGAACAACTACTCAACGTACCGCGGTCGAAATAGACAGGATTGTAGGTTGTCGCCGCATTAAAGAGGGCACGTGAAAGCAAAGGGGGGAAAAGGAACTGGGATACAATTAGCGGTAAACCTGTCCCAGACATGTCTCGCCCAGCAGTCAAGGACCTGAAAAGAGACACACAGCAGACTAGGACCAGTCTGAATTGCAAGTGCCACGCGTATATTCGAGGTAATTGTACGAAACTACACAACATATTCCATGCACTCAGCATACATTCAGCATACAGTGAAACGTACAGATGTACAATAGGGACTCAAACCCACTGTTTTAGGATTTTGACTTTACAATTACAACAGACATGGGAGAACAATACAACAAGGGGTACACCCTTTTCACAATGCTTTTCAACATTCTTTGTACTGTAAAATTTACATTAAAATTTTACAAAAATTTTTCCATTTACATTGGTGTAATTTAAAGCACATGCAGAAGCACACAACGCCGATATAGCAATAAATCGATCGCAATGTTTGCATCGGAATCTGCATGCGGCATATGCGTTCAGTTCGGGCGCATGTTTGAGCTCAGTAGGTATGCTATGCTACCATCACCACCACCACCACCAACACACGCGCGGGCCATGCTAATGCTACAATAATAGCATCAGAAAACAATGCGGCACACACAGCACACGCCGACACGCACGACCAGGTGCCCGCCGGTCCATGACCGAGCTAGCAAAACCGAGGACAACAGCAACGGGGCGGTGAGGACAAAAAAACGGATGAATTTTCGCCATTTCCGCATGTCACGCACGGTGGCTCCCGAAACGGTTCTGTACATGCAGTGTGCTGTGCTTGACTTTTGCTGGTTGTTTGAGGCATTTGATGTTTGGCATAAAACAGTAGAAGCAAGAACGACAACAAAACAAAAACGGAAAACAAAACATACAAACAATACAAACACAGTTTTTCCCCTCCGTTTTCGGCTTTGTGGGTTCATTACGGTGGGGCAATTCATTTGAGAAGTTTATTGGCACGACGGCTCAGTAACGGAGAGAAAAAAGATTCTAATATCAATGGGGAAATATTCATGAACTGCATTAGTTTTGCAATTAAAGTTCTTTAAGAACAAAAGACCAAAAATAGACAACTAAATAGAAGATAGAAGAACCTAAGAGCAAACACAAGCTCACCTGCTGGCAAGTGATGAACAGTGCCATCCAGACGCAAATCCCTGCAAAGATCTGGGCCGTCTTGGCCTGCAGGAAGATGCCGTCCCCGACGTGGTTGATGATCGGATCGATCGCGAGCGCCGCCGCCGGGGCCGCCTCCGTGACGCGCACGGCAATGTTCGCCTTGGCCGTGCTGCCGCTGACGGCGGCGACCGTGGCAGCGGTAGCATTGGCCAGCAGCTCACTCGCTGCCGGATGTTCCGTACTCATCGTGGCGCTCGGTGCTGCTACTGCTGCTGCGTGCACACGCAAACCTGCTTGTGCGCCTGTTGTTCGTTCTTATGTGCGGCACCAATCACGACCGAATCTCTCCACGATGATGTGCTCGGTGCTTCACGGTTCGTTGACGTTGCGCTGGCGGGTGAAGCTGTGCCGGCGCCTGCCAGCCCTATATCCAGCCACTCTCGCCAACAATGTACTGTAGTGCAACAATGATCTCTCTCTCTCCGGTAGCCAATTTTTGCTCGTTCAACTACCCGTGTGCGTACCACCAGCGCAAGTGCGTGGGGAGGTAGTTTTCACAATTTCACGTACAGTTTTCACTGCCACACACACCGCCACCTTTCGTCACAACCGATCTCACACCTAGCACCAATTAACAATTACACTCATACACTGCTGCACTCACATGAAGGCTTTTCTGGTTCATTCGAAAAAACGCATATGCGCCACTACTTGTGCGAACACTTCCACTAAAAAAACAAAACAAAACATTACCAAATTAAAGCACGAGAAGGAGAGAGGGGGAAGCACACACGTACACATGAAGGGGGATTAGAAATCGACATGAAACAAGCCGAAAAATGGAAATTGTTCAATCTGAACACTTTTTAAAATGCGCCCACCCCACTGGTGGATGATCAATTTCACTTTCTCACGTGCAGGAGATGATTTGCCGGCCCAATTGTAATGGCTTGTAACGTTCAATAAACATAAACCAACGGAGTAAGAAATTATTGCCTGAAGGTTGCTCGCAGCAGCTCGTTTGGGATGATCGCAATGCATTGAATGGAAGCAATAATAATAACGATCATTTAAATGAATGAAGCTTTGATGAATAAATCTATGCTTTTCATGATTTTTAGTACTTATATAAAAACAATTGATGAAAACGAGTCAAAAGTGCAATGAGCCCTTGCAATACTCAAAAGACAAAAAAGAATCATAAAACGCGCTGCTCCATGCTTCCGTTGTCCCCCTACATTACAACGCATTCAATCTCCATCTGTGGGTATCTCCATCAGTCTACCTATCCCACCCAACTGAAGGTGTAGTAAGTTGAGTGAAAAATTCAATTTTTCCACCACGCTGCACGACCACCATAAACATTGTAGGATTTTAACAAAAAAAAAACGTGACGGAGAAGCGCACAAAATGCTGCTGGTGCTGCAGACGTTAAAATGGAACCGTGATTCCATCATTAAATCCTACGTTCCACCAGTTCCTAGTCGTTGGCATTTAAACTTCAGGCAGCGCCGTTACCAACGGAGGAGTAGTTTGGCTTCTTCTTTTTTCACCACACCACAGCATGCTGGAAATGCCAACACCAAACCTGGAACCTGTTTTTGTTACAGATCGGCAGTAGTAGTAGTAGTAGTAGTAATAGTAGGAGCAGTGCAGCACGTGCAAAGAGCAATCGCAGGAGATTTAATTATTTATACGTCAAAACAACCATCACTGGGCCGATTGTCCTGATTCCTTTCGTTTGATTATGGGTTACTGCAGTCGGTTGATGTTTGAGTTCTTTTTGTGAGTGCGTTGTCCCGCCAATTTGTTCAAATCTAAAAAGAAAAAAGAGAAGAAAAAGCTTAAATCAGTAAAAATGCAGAACACCATTATTTTAAAGCTGTTTTGTAGGGCATGAATTAACCGAAAACACCGAAAACTGTCTGTTCCTTTTTAACAACTGCATCGAATTGTAAATTAACCATTACCAGAGCATTCGATCATGGATCAGTTTCACTTGGCAGCGAACTTTTCCACAAGAAAACATCATTTTTCAAACCGCTCCGCTCTGTATGATATTCTCCTCCAATTCGTTCTCCCTTCATTATTACATCCTGCGATAGTGAGTGGGCACACAAAAAAAACCAACCTCCTCCTCCTTGCCCCCCAAAAAAAAAACCATCCAACTCTGACGGTCAACATTTTGTAACGGTTAATGTGTTCATCGTGCCCTGTCGTAAGGCCGGATTGTTTGAAATCGAAATGGGCATTCCACCAACCCAGTCAACCGAGCTAAACGATCTTGATTAGACACACACACACGTGCTCCAAAAATTTCGCTCCCTTCACTCCGAAATGGTTCACATACAAGCGCACACAAACGCGCACACCGGAAGATGATGTACCTCGCGAGCAAAAAAAAAGAAAAAACTCCATCCTCATCAATGAGGCAAGCTGTCGGAAGCTGTATTCAATGTATTCGACCTAGAACACGCCGGAAAATGGTGTCTTAAATCATTATAAAGCCTTGCCAAGTCGCTGCACAGTTTGCGTAATGTTATTTTATGCACTAATTCCCAAGAATTTCGTCCCTTTATTATCAACCATCTTCATAATGTGCTTTACAGCGAGAAAACCATCCAAAGCTCTCCGTTAGTAACGGAGTTTGTGTTTAGAACCTCATAGTTCTAAATGTGCTAAAAGCGAAAAGGAGCATATACACGAGACTAAGGAACGGACGGCGTTGCCCCTCGCTCTTATGGGTCCACAGCCCGTGCTGCTCGTGGCCCGTGACCTTCAAGGTAAATTACTAAAGTCCGGTTGCTGTGTGCGTTTACGGTGGTGTGCCCCCCCCTTTTGCACAACATTTATAATCTGCTCCGTTCGTGTCTCGTGGCGCAAAAGACACGTTTGTTGCATAGCACAAACAAAACAACACAAAAAGAACGGCCCAAACAACGGCCTGCCACAGCCACGCGGGAACGACGGTGGTGTTTGGGGGGTGGCTGCGTTGGCTGACAACAATTATGGTTGATTGTTATTTTCCGCTGGTTCGCTCTATACGCCCGTGGTACGCGCAGACAGCGCAGGGTCAGCTCTGCACTATTTTTGCCATCTTTCAAGCTCATCTTATGCTTGGGGACGCTTTGCAGAAAAAAGGGGGGGAAACATAAATGGCCACCAAAGGATCGCCTGTTTTTTGTTGCCTTTATGATGATGGTAATGCGCAATTTTCCTTCTACCGTGTGGACAGGTTACTCTGCTGTAAAACGGACTGTAAGGGTGTTACACCATGTTATCTGGCCCTCGAGGGACCTGTTCAAACTGGTGTAATTTGTGAACAACTATCGCACGCCATCAATATCGATCGGTTCGATGTTGTAATATACGAGCGCACCGTCTTTACAACTTACAAACTAAAACCCCTTTTTGAATGTTACTTGTGCTTGCTTGATAATGAGCCGTTGGAGCAACAGTTGCTTCCCCCCAAAAACCATTCCATCAAATAGGCAATATTTGAACGGTTCGAACACTACACATCCCTCCAAGCAGATACCTGACGAGCACTTTACAGCTATTTTTGCTGATAAGATAACGAAGCAACCAACACCTACTACAGTCAACTTTCTGAGGGATGGTAACGCTTATCAGCATCTAATGTACAATAAAACACCAACGACCAATACCCGATGGAAACCTGATTCATGCTGAGGTGGCTCTGAAAAACGCCATCTTTGCCGACACTGAACCTTTCCATATGCCACGCGTTGTGTTTATTCCGCATTTCGTGAGGTCATCCCTTCATTCCGCCGACGTCAGTGGTCGTCGCATGAACTTTTGCTCAAATTTTCGAAGCCCACCCCCAACCACCCCTCTCCCAGTAGGGGATGAGATCTTTCGGCGGAGTCGTTATTTCGTTTGACGATTGGCCTACATCAACGCCAGCGAGAACAAATGCGTGTGCGGGAAGGTTGGTAACGGAAAAATGGGATGAATGGCGGTGGCGGTGTGAGGTAATGTGAGAGACAAGTCCGCACACCGTTACATCTTTCCCGACCGAGCAAAGTAGGCCGGTGACGGTCACATGTGACGTGCGAGTTTGTTTTTTTTAGCGAAAAGGATTGCTCACAAACGTAGAAGGACTGCCAGCAGGTGTGTGAAAGGAGTATAGGCTAAAAAAGTGCAAGACTCAACACACAAACACACACAGACACATTCACAACAGTACGCACAATTTAGTCACGAATTGGAATGCTAACATATGGTCGCACGTGCCAAGCTCGCTGCCGTATGTTGCCGTTGCGGGAGGAGCACTATGGTTTCCCGGGCCTTTCTTGTCACACACTCAACTCAATCGTCCTGTCCGGTTGCAGAGCGCACTACACGCTAGAGCAAATTTGGGCACACTATTGGGGGGGTGCTTGTAAGCTCAAAAATTTCACCGTCACCAACACACAGGATGACGTAAGTGCGGGCCCCCGCCGCACAGGGTAGAAAGTTTCGCATCCTTTTCTTTTCCTTCTTCTTCGCGATTCTGCAGCAGCTTGTACTTCTCAAACACTCAATACACACTTATTTCTTGTCCAGCAGGAGCTTGATTCTACTACGTTCTCATCCAACTGCTGTAAAGTACATTAAATCGCCCTTGTTAAATGCAGTGTCGTGGTAAAGCGTTAGCGCGGTACTTACATGCTTTTAACAATGCGCCACAAAAGTCCTTGCCCCGCGGTCGATCGAAACGCTTTTAATGTAAGCTGCCTCGGGGGTGCATCCGAGCTTGTGACGGAATTTCCTTTGTATATACGGGCAATGGCGACACAGCATCTCCCACCCGCTTTTGCCTGTGCCTGCTGTGATGTTGTATATGTTGTTTTTTTTCTCTTTTTTCCTAAACCTTTATCTTCCAGGGTCGACGAAAATAAGTGTGGCTGTGTTGTTGTTGCCAATTTCCCGTCGCGCACACAAACACACAGACCGCTCCTCTTCGTCTCCTTTGATGCTGTTTGCTTACAATCTTTTCCCTTTGCACAAGTTTTTCACTTCCGTATGGTGCCCCTAAACCGTGGGGGGTGGGAGTGCTTTTGTTATTTGAACTTTAGCAACAACCCTCCACTACTACACGCACACAACGACATAGAAGAACCACACGCACACTCTTGTGCACTGTCAACGCAGCAGCCCATTCGAAATGGGTTTCACGGGAACTTTTGTTAGAAGTGGTGGGGATGGTGGGGGGAGTGGGGATGGGAATCCCAGCGCTACGTTGGATTACCACCACCTTTCGAGAGCTTATCCGAGCAGAAGAAATTAGCTTTTCCAGCAACCTTCGCAATCATGCAGACACACACACACGCGCACAAACATGCAAAAGCATCTTTTTCAAATGCGAAACATTTTGCACTGGCAAACGACGCAAGAGCGAAGAAAAAAAATACACACACTCAACAAACACACACACACACACACACAAAGTCACAACAGCACACATTCACTTCAGCGCACCACACACAACCTTCAGCAGAATTGGTTCTGCTTTTCGCTGCTGCCAGTGCCTACGCACTTTTGGGGGATAACACAATGCACAATGTTTTCAGGACCTTTACACCCACACACCCACACACACAGTAGTTCTAATGGCGCTTACAAACTAACCTCTTGGCTGCGGAAGCGCACGGAGCAGCATTCAATATTGTGCAAACTTTGCGACACACTCACATAAAATGGAAACACGAATTGGAGCCTGCCACAGCAAACCACCTTCGACGTTCGCTCGGAGAAAATGTTGTGGGGGGTGAACGCGATACCTGTCAAAGGTGTGCTGAAGGTGTGTTTCCACGTCACGCAAGTGCAACTGTCAGTGGTGGAATTTCCGTTTGAAATCTGGTGGAACGGTGGTTTTGGTGCCTATTTTGAGTTAATTTACAAAAACTAGAATTGATAATTGAATAGGGTGGGTATTTTCCCAGGAAATAATGGGAAATTCCATATGCATTTTCCACAATAAAGTATTTTTGTACGTTTTTATTTTCACTTTTCAAAAGCGCTCTTTGGGCAGAGTCGAGCAGCACACAGCTGACATTCGAGCAGAGCTGCTCGATCGCTTTGTTGTTGTGTGTTTTCTTTCATCGCGAGGACGATCGCCCTTATCAAAAGCCCTTATAATTAAATTACTCATCATTTTCTGGCTGTGCGTAGTGGCCACTACACTTCCCTCCCCCCATCGAAAGCGTGACGTTGTCCTTCCACAAACCACTCCAAAATGGCTCTAATCAACATCGACGGTGATCCCTGGTAAGGAAGAGGAACAACGGTATACTTGTCGGGTTTCCTTATCACCTTTCTTTCACCTGCCCTTCCAAAAGGCTCACCGAGCTGGATGCATGCGAAAATTTGAGCAACGATATACAGTCCCAGCTAGCGGCACGCAACCGCGAAAATCAGCTCTCCCGCCAGTACAGCATCATTTCCGGCACGGTGCGCGTCCGGTTGAAGCAGCTCGGCAGCGAGCTGGACCAGCTGACCCGCAAGCTGGGCCTTCTCTCCAGTACGCTCACGGCGGGCGAGGCCGAACGAAGGCAGCGCCGCATAGAGGCGCTACAGTCGAAGCTGATCCAGTTGCAGCGCCAGTTCCAGTACGTGGAGCCGGCGGCCGCCCGGTCCGCGCTGTTCGAAACGAACGGCAGTGGTCGCGGGCGAGGTGTAGTGGCGTTTGCCGACGAAGACGATGATGACGATCCGGCCCTGATACCGACGAACAGCAACTATAGCGTGGCCGATTTGCGCAACCAGCAGACGCGCATTCTGGAGGATCAAAACGAGGGCCTGGAAGCGCTGTCGCAGGTGATCGCACGGCAAAAGGAGCTGGCGACAAGGATCGGCGGCGAGGTGGATCGTCACAATGGTAAGTATGTGTGTGTTGTGGGTGTATTTAGTTTCAAACAAGCTAAAACATGCTTTCCTTCCTTCCACAGACATTCTGGATGATTTGGCTCAAACGATGGAAACGACCGACGGGCGGATAAATCGAGAAACGCGCCAAATCGGAGCGATCACCACGCAGGACTCAACCTGGGGCTACTGGATCGTTATAGGGTTACTTTTCGTTGCCATCGTTTTGGTGGGCATTTTCTGAAAGTAAGGCAAGCTTGAGGCACAAGCTTCTTGTGTACACATTTATATAACCCCACTTGCAGTTGCGCCGTACCCTTATCTGCGATTTATCTCCGCCTGAGCATCATCACCAAAGTGTAGCCCCCAATAACGGTGCGGAGAAATAACGTGCGGGTGTACCGGCAACTGATTACACTCCATATAGCTATGTATTTAATGCCTAAAACACTACTATGTATACTACCTTAATAAAGCAAAACTTATTTACAATTTTACGTAAAATCGATTGTGAAATGAAGCAACAGAGAGGGAGATATTGGCTTTTATCCTATTTATTGAATAACTTGCTTGCACCATGAGTGGGTAGTACAGTAGCCTTTCCCTTTCACAAGGGGGGAGGCGCGATCGGCAGCGTAAAACACACCCTATTCATGGTTCGTCACACTAGCCAATTGACCCGCGAGGGGCCACACAGTACAAATACAGTATTTAATTTCGTTCCGACGAAGCGCTTGTTCTGGTTTTTTGGGGATTGGTTTTGTTTTTGTGTCGTCCGATTTTGTAAGTTTTGAATTATACTACAGCTTCTGCTATGCATGTTGCCCGCTGGACCGGTGTTGGGTGGTATTTGGGGCGAGCAACGGTTAAAGACGACTCCGGAAGGGAATGCCCCACAGACGGAAGAAACAAAAAATAGTAACAATTGTCCCCTCCGGGCGGGTGTGGTGGTGTTTAAAGGGATGTGCAGTCGTCTGTTCTTATTTTCCCAGGGATGTGAAGGGTTTAGTGCAGTTCGCAAAGGTGCGGCACGTGGCTCAGATTGCCGACGGCACCGATGGCCAGCTTGCTGGAGGCAACCTTCCTGGCGGCCTAAATAGAAAGCAAGAAAGAAAGAAAGTAAGTGTCATTCGTTCGTGTTTGGGAAACGTTTTGTCCCTCCCGTGTCCCGTGTAAAGCACAGCACTTACAGCTTGAACGTCACCAGTGGTGACGGCATTGACGGCAGCAAGCAGGTCACTCTTCTTGTACACCTGTCCAAGCAGGGCCGACTCCTCGCCCAGCTGATGGAGCAGCGTGCTCTGGTTCTCGGTGTACTCAGCCGCGGCAGCCAGGGCCGACGCCTTACCGCGGGCCACATCCGCGTCGCTCACTGACAGCGACTTCAGTGCCTTCACGCCAGCCTCGACCGCCTTGCCCGCGTCCTTCGCATCGCCCGACAGCACGAACCCGAACATACCGTTGTCCGAGTAGCCGTTGTACAGCGAGCTGCTGTTGACGCCCGCGAGTGCCTTCGTGAGGACACCATTGTTTGTACCGCGCTTGGTAGCGGCACCGACACCGGCAGCGTGCTGCAGCACCCAGAAAGCCATCGCTTCCTTCATCGAGCTCCAGCCGACGGCCTGGGCACCGACGGCGACGGCAGCGCGCGAACCGGCTCCCTCACGGCGCACCTCGCCAGTGTTGAAGGCGGACTTGTTCTCACCTCCCGCGCCCGACTCGAGCGCCAGGCTCTGGGCGAACCCGACCAGCATCTGGTGGTCAACGCCGACACCGGCAACGGCCGCCCGGTTCGTGGTGCAGTTGGCCGCAAAGTAGTGCTGCATCGTTTCCGACGAGTGCTTGCCGACCAGATAGTCCGGGCAGAAGACGGAGTTGCCCAGCCCGTCGCGGAAGGCGGCCTTGTGCAGCAGCTCCACCGCCTGCACCTCCACCGGCAGACGGGCCAGCTCGTTGCGGATGATGGGCGTCAGCTCGGCCAGCTCCCAGGGCTTAAACACCTGGCCGGTGGCGGTCGCCTCCAGGTACTTCAGGCCCACCTCCAGCTGATCCTTCGTCACGGCGACGCTGTACGTTACCAGCTCACGGTCGGCCGCGGTCGTTAGGCTACCGCCCGCCTGCTGAATGTTGCGCGTAATACCGAAGGCGGTGGCCGTCTTGGTGGAGAGCCCTCCGGCCGCACGCAGGACGTGGGCCGCACCGAGGCAATCGGCAGTTTCGTTGCGCGATCCGGCACTAACAAGGATGAACAACTATCATTAGCCGGAAAGTCTGGAGAACCCCCCCCCCGCCCCTTCCTCCACGCCTTGACACTGGACACTCACCGGAAAACGATG
Organism: Anopheles arabiensis; assembly: GCF_016920715.1. Taxonomy (NCBI): domain Eukaryota; kingdom Metazoa; phylum Arthropoda; class Insecta; order Diptera; family Culicidae; genus Anopheles; species Anopheles arabiensis. Next base: position 98,998,036 of record NC_053517.1, read on the forward strand.
GAAATCCGCGACACGGCAGCGTTCGGGTCGGCCGATGCCACAACCAGCTTGTTGGGCAGGGTGGTCGTCTGCACTTCAGCCGAGCCACGGCTGGCAGCGGCAGCCTGTGCATGGGCGGCAAAGCCACGGGCCTGGAACAAAACGAAACAATCACATCATCACCACCAGAGAGCAATCGACATCGACGACCAAGCAGTCTATGCTTTTGGGACGGAAAACCCTTCCGTATCCGTGGATTATTTCATCACGGTGAACAATTTACGTAACGAGATTTGACACTTCGTCCCTCGCAGGGCGAAGGAAAACGCACGAGAACGTGCAGAAAATTTGCCACCGAGCCACCACCGCGAGGGTTCTTACCGCTGCCGCACGAAGCATTGGCGTTTTCGACGTAACGGATGCCATTCTGCTGAACCCCGGTTTAGCTTTTCCTCGGCTGGAAGTTAGTTCGGTTGGACTGCTGCTGAACTGCGCGGCCACAGAAAATCCGGATCTTTGTTGGTGCTCTCGGTCGGTCGCTTTTGATTTTTTTTCTGCTCTTCTTTGCGGTGGAGAAAAATCAGCGAAACGTCAGAAACGTCACGGTGATTGACGGCGAATGCCAAGGTGTATAGAAATGCCACAGTACATATGTACATTTTTGATTCAAATCAAGATTCATGGAAACGGTTAGAATGAAGAATTATTTTTGCAGGATGCATTTTGTTGTGGACATTTTGTAGAAATATAAACGAACAAGCACAGGGCACAGAATAATGTTAATTCTAAAAACCTTTCCAGTAAAGCTAACTGTTAAATCTTGACTCGAGTGTTTGAAGTAGTGATGGGTAAATTTGGCAAAAATCTGGAGTCGACTCCGATCCGACTCCGATAGTTTCGGAATCGACTCGGGAAGGTAGGTCCACGCTGCAATATTCGAAGTCGTTTGGAATCGTACGAAAAGGCCCTGAGTCGTCCAGAGTCGTCCGGAATCGCTCTGAGTCACCCGGAGTTGGAGTCGTCCGGAGTCGCCCGGAGTCGTTCTGAGTCGTCCGGAGTCGTTCAGAGTCGTTCGGAGTCGTTCGAAGTCGGAGTCGTCCGGAGTCGCCCGGAGTCGGCCGGAGTCGTTGGGAGTCATTCGGAGTCGTTCGGAGTCGGCCGGAGTCGCCCAGAGTCGTTCGAAATCGTCCGGGGTCGTCCGGAGTCGTTCGGAGTCGTCCGGAGTCGCCCGGAGTCGTCTGGAGCCGTCCAGAGTCGTTCGGAGTCGTTCTGAGTCGGAGTCGTCCGGAGTCGTTCGAAATCGCCTGGAGATGGAGCCGTCCAAAGTCGTCTGAAGTCGTCCGGAATCGATCGGAGTCGTTTGGAATCGTCCGGAGTCGTCTGGAGTCATCCAGAATCGGCATCCGGAGTCGGTCGAGGTCGGCTTATATGGGAAGTGCACAAAGTGAAAGACATAAAAATAACGAAAGGAAATGTCTGATCACGAGCACATCCGGGCGACTCCAGGACGACTCCGAATGACTCCAGACGACTCCGACTTCGAACGACTCCGGGAGACTCCAGACGACTCCGGACGACTCCGAATGACTCCAGACGACTCCGACTTCGAACGACTCCGGGAGACTCCAGACGACTCCGGACGACTCCAGACGACTCTGGACGGCTCCATCTCCAGGCGATTCCGAACGACTCCGGACGACTCCAACTCCGAACGACTCCAGACGACTCCGGACGACTAAAGACGACTCCGGGCGACTCTGGACGACTCCGAAAGACTCCGGACTACCCTGGACGATTCCGAACGACTCCGGGATACTCCGGACGACTCCAAACGACTCTGGACGGCTCCATCTCCAGGCGATTCCGAACGACTCCGGACGACTCCGAATCCGAACGACTCCAGATGACTCCGAACGACTCCAGACGACTCCGAACGACTCCAGACGACTCCGCACGACACCGAACGACTTCAACCAGGGAGATTAGGTACAGTTCATCCCAAAGGAAAAAGTCCTACACCCGCAATTAATGCAATCAATTTGTCATCATCCAAGAAAGGTAATAAGAAAAAATAATCACGGCATTACATCCATAACACTCCAAACTTCAAACAGATACAACCCCTAGGGAGATATCGTATGCGCGCCAAAAGGGAAATTGTTAACGGACAAATACGTGGAAAGGATGTAAAACTTCTTCCCAAGATAGAATGTTCAGCAATAATAGTATATAAACTCTAATTGTAGATACGAATAAACACTTGCATATAAAAACTCAACGAGAACGGTCACATCAGTATGATGTTCTGTAGACTGTCTGTAGTAGGCTATGCCTACCAAACAGCGGATTTTACCTCAGTAGAACTTTGCTTCCTCGGCATAGTAGGCTATGCCTTCTGACATCATAAATAGGTCATAGTTAACCACCAAACGAGCACGTTGGCTTTTATTTGCTCTCCATTTGAACTGTAAGTGTCCATTTTAGCCGATGCGAGATGCTAAACAATGGGTGGTATTATTGAATCCGTACGTAGCGGGAACGTACGACGCTCACATGAAATTCTAGGGATGACAACACATTTCTTGAGCCCGGTCCTACAACGCCGCTGTGAATAACTGTAGCAACCATCTAGTACGTTAGGAAAATGAGTGTCGGGACGTACGCCGCCGCTACGAACGGATTCAATATGTAATACCAGCCAATATCTTTGAACATTCACTCGAAGATTTAAAGGTTTTTTTTGCTTGGTTGTACCTTCTAACCACACCTCTAGAATCGATTGTTGTTAAATATTTCTTCGCAATTTATTTAAATAAGGCATCAAATGATTGATTCATAGAAAATGATTCGGTGTGTAAAAAAATCGAAAAATGTTGTCATTAAAAGAAGTTTAGTCATAAAGATGCTAAGGAGGAAATGATACGAACATCTGCTTCAAAGTAAATATTGAATTAAAGTCGCATTCGTATGTATGGATACCATCCTTACGTGCAATGTTCGAACGTGGAGATCATCCTTTTAAGATCGATTTTTCACTCTACCTACTTACGCTATTTGATTCGATGGCAAAATTATTCATCCTGCATAAAGTTCCACTTTTCCTAAATAAATATATCTTCAAGCTTCACATTCTCTGAGCAGCCAGAAACGTATTTGCTGCAAGCCTTTCTTGCCCACCAGTTCCGATATTAGCTACTACCTGTTGCTTGAAGCTCACAGAGCTTTGGATGTGTTGTAAAGTAATAAAATAAAATGAACGAACGACTCTGTCCTACAAACGGACTAGCCGCTTCTTAGTATGAACTATGGCACTGCTTGAACCAGCCGAGAGATTGATCTCGCTCGCAGTACATACACCCTTACGGTGTATCTTATGCCGCCGTAGCTCCATTGCCAGACAATCCTCCGGCGTGATAACCGGCTTCAACGGACAATATTTGGCGGTGTGTGCTTTCTTACCGGTTGCTTTGCAGCGCATGCATACGAATGTTTGCAACACCGGACAGGTTACGTTGCCGGCCTCATCCTTGCATCGATGGCTCTCGTATACCTCCCGGTCCGCCTTATTGTTGAAACAGAACACACAGTGCTAGTATATCGGGAGGGGGAAAAGGGGGATACAGATCGTTCGCGTATTAGTTTAGGTGCGTTATCAGTTAAACAAAGGAATTTCAACAACTCTACTCAGCATCTGCTCTACAGTGTACTTCTATTAACTACGAGACAGATGAAACAGAGACACACATGGTACACCACATAGACAGACTGCTATACGAAGGGTTGGCTTACATCCAGCTCGCAGGTACTTTTGTTTCTGCACTTCCGTAATGGACGGGTTGTTGATTGTTGTTTCGGTTGATTAGAGATGTCCTGCAGCACCATATTCTTCAGCTCTGCTGCAACATCCACAGCTTCCATCAGTTCGCTTCCATCCATTTCCGGCGCGTGCTTTGCCTGCAGGTCCACCTCCTCCTCCTCCAGCTCGCAGGTAGTCCCGTTCGCGTCAAAATCTGCACAAATTTCATCTAACGTCGTATTACGCCACTTGTTCGCGCGGGCTTCCTTGATAAGCGATCTCAGATCAATCTTGTAATGCGATTGACCGATTAACATCGGAATGAAATCTGAATAATTTTTTAAAAATTCTCTTGCAGCCTCATTCATTTGCTCGTTCCAACCGTATGGAGCGAGTATTAGTTTCCACAATGCTTCCTCGGTCGTGTTGTTGGAAGCGCTCTGTTTCGTTATCTCCATCTTGCTTTCTAGAACAAAAGGATCACTTTAAAGGTTAACGCACTGGCGCACATACACACGCCTCATTGGACGATATCCGAGTGTAATGAACGTTCTTACCGGGAATTAGCAATGTTTTACACTAGCAACGCAGGATTGTACATTTCATTTGTAACGACGCATAAAAATTATACCGACAAAACATTACACAAACAAAAGCGATTAAGCGAAAACACATTAAAAAGCTGACCAAACACTGCGGATCACCATCAAAAGCCCTTTGCTGCACGACCTGCAAACATGTGCGAACTGTTTGTGCGCGAACGGTTTTTTGCACAACACACGATTGTGTGCGGCTTTTCAAATGACAGATGTGTGCGTATGTGTGCGTGAGATGAGCGATGACCACAAGTCGCAGTAGCCAGCGCGACCACCAACCACACACTTTATGTAAAGTGGTTTTGGTTTTGGGTAGAATTATCATTCCAAGACGTAGCTTTAAATTGAAGAATTTAAAAAAAAACAAGTGTTTAATAAAAACATTTCAGAAAGCGTAATTCAACTAATCTGTTTAAGTGCAGCTTCACCAACGCGCAAGTGCATTATTTAGTAAAATTTTGCGATGTTTCAAAACATCAGATCTAGCCAGTGTGGCCAGATTATTTTGGCGGTCTTCGGTAGGTACATCAAATTGTATCGGTAGTTTTCGGTAGGTTTTGAAGTGTTGAAAGGGAGGGGGGGGGGAGGGAGAGGTATCTAATCTTCCCAACGAAAGTTCAGTGGCACGAAAAAATACATCCATTCTCTATTTAAAGGAGATAGTTTAGATTTTGTTCATAGCAGTCACATGAGGCTTTTCTAACCCAACGAATGATAGAGATGCACATTTGCTTCTGAGCGTTGGGAACTCCCTTTTTTTGGGCCTTCACGCGGCCGCTTAGGACAGTGCTGTAACTGTAACGATAACAAAACATAAATAAGAGATTGTTTCTACAAATCCTGCATAATTGACTCTTGAATTGATTCCATCGTATGAAAAAAATCGCACGTCTTATATTATCTTACCACCGCGTCCGATATCATCGCATCTCATGAAGTACAGATTGATTGTCTCTGTTGAACTTCTGGTTCTGGTTGCTAGCGATTTCCATATGGAGTTTAATACATTAAGTGATTTGGGAAATGGTTATATGACTTTTTGGTCTGTATTATGAAACAATCTGTGATTTTCGGTAGGATAAATTAAAAATCGGTAGTTTTAGGGGGCCCACCTGTGTGTCGGTAGGCATATAAAAAATCGGTAGGAATACAGTAGAACGTCGATTATTCGGGCAGCTCGAGACCAAGATGATAATGGTCCAAGAAATGTCAAATTCATATAAAAATTTAAAAAAATCACTAGTTTCATAATTTATTCACTTTGAATCCATCGGTTAATCGTTAGTAGAATATTATTTTAATCAATAACTATAGGTTTAACAACTTTTAATGAACAAAAATGAATTTCGAAAATACCACTAGACACTACAAAGCTGCACAAAAAACTGATGGTGCGCACGGTTAATCCGCCCCCGGATAATCGACATTCTACTGTACAGATACATCGGTATTTCTGGTCACTCTGCTCGCGCAGTTGACGTTTTCGTCAAATGATGATGTTTTCTAATTTTGCTGCAGAAAAGAAAAAAACACACACACACACCAGCAGGAACGGAGAGCCTTCGGTCGTGCGAGTTTTGCTACAGTTTTCATCGTGCAAAGGTGACGCCAGGAACGCTCCCAGCGCGTGTGTGTTTGTTTGCGTGAAGCGATTACAGTTGGAGCAGTCCATTAAACGTTTGTTTGTTTTCCGTTTTACACCCTATGATAGCTCGTACGACTTTTTACAGTCTCAGAATCCAGAATCCAACTCGGCAAAGGTGAAGAAAGTTTTGGAATATCAATCTATTGCGAAGTTAGTGCGTGATGAATGGGTGAATATTTAGCCTCTGTCTCTGCGTATAACCTGAAATGCCGGGGTAAAAGTGCTGTGCTAATAAGTGTTTTACACCAGCCCAAGTCCATTCCGAAAAAGCACGTAATTCCATGGAAGTTCACCCGAACGATGCAAAGAAATAGTTCTTCTGAGTAAAAAGTAAACCCCCTTTTCCCGGAACGTGACGACGCCGTTGCATATGTGCAGACAGCTCCCTACTTTCTTTGCCGTGTCTCTCTGTCTCCCTCTCTCCCTCTCACACAATGGCTGTGTGGGAGGACGGCTGTGTGTGATTGCATGTTTACTTACGTGCATCTGTGTGTGTGTCCCTTCGTATGGATGATGATTGTGCATAGTTGAGTGGGTTTGTTGTGGCTCCAGTTTTGCACCAGATGCACCAGAGTCGCTGTGCGCAGTTTTGTTCAGCTAGCCATAGGCGTGATTCATCATAACATCATCGGGCATCAGCTCGCGCATTCTACACAACCATCACCATTCACCATCATCAACGTCACCATACCGCGCTCGTTTCTGTGGCTGTGTGCGTGCGCGTTCTCTCTCTGTCAAATTTGTACGCATTCAATTGACAGTTGTGTTGTTTTTGTGGGACAAAATTAGAAGAACTGGTTGGATTTTGGTTGTTTCTTTTGCAGAGCGGTGCAACGTTGCGAGGAAGCGCTCTGCATTCGGTAACGTAGTGGATTTGGAGAATCATTGCCAGCATTAACCTTTCGGTGTGTATCTGAAAAAAAAGAAACACCCACACGTAGACCCTTTTTTTTTTAATCTGCGCAGCTTTTTCCCGCATCTACACAGGAAAATGTGTGCACCATAGGGTGGCAAACGAGTGTGTGGTGCATTGAATAAGTGTGTGTGTGTGTGTGTGTGTGTGTGTGTTGTGTGGAAAACTGTTCAAAATTAGAGTCCCCAATTGATCCGACAGCATCCCCTTCCGTTCGTCCGGCAAAAGCAATCCAAGTGAACCATAAATCACTCCGCATAAAACAATTGCCAGCGCTCTAAACGCACTGTGGGCAACACACACACACACGTTCCCCCACACCAGTCAAAAATGGACCATTGCCGGCCGACTATGATCTCGAACCACTGTCGAATGCACTTTAGCTAATGCGGGGATTGATTTCCCTTTTTTTGTGTGTTTTCCCTTCGTATGTGTATTTGTGTCTGTTTGTCCATGTGGGTGTGAATGCTGAATGCATCATATTGATCGCTTTTTTTCACCCTCACTCTCTTGGTGCCGTTGCAGGTGACCGGAACCGTGTCCGAGCCCGGGAGCGCTTACCCCGAAGAACGTGTGTGTTCGCATTTATCGATTTGTGTACCGGGGGGTGAAAACCGGAAGAATACTACCGGTGCACACAAGTGTAAAGGAAAAAGAAGAAGAAACAAAAAGGGCAGTAATCCCTAGTGTCTGTGTTTGTGTGCTTGTGGCAGTACAATTGTGTGAGCTGTTTTCCCCCCTTTGCTGCAAAGGACAAGACGTGGGAGGACCCACCTGGACACTGGACACACACCCACACCTTGTGGAAATTAATTCCCTTTTCTGTGTGACGCTGTGAGCCGTACATTGTGTGCTTGAATAGTGTGACCACTTTTCCAGGGGGGGTCACAGGGACGTCGGCATCGAAAATGACATCATTCTTTAACGTTGGGGCCCTCGGGGGCAACCCTTTCTCGACGCTCGTTGGACAGAAAGTTGGTGAGTAATTTTAGTTTTTTTTACGTGTGTTTTTGATTAAGCTTTATGGTTTACAATTTTAGGATTTTTTTTTGTTCAATAGTGTATGAAACACCCAGAAACCCTTCACTGAATGTGTGACAAAAAGGAAGAAATTATGACTAAAATCCCTTCGGTGCGGCATTAATGGCATCGTCATGCTTGAAAAGCCCAAAGATTACGCGCGCGCGTCCACAGACGCAATCCGGCCTTGGAGGTGAAAGTCCACCCGGCCCCGTGTGCCCATGGACACTTTCCCCACCCCCTTGCCCAGCACGAAAAGTCGTTACGAAAGCAAATGGGAATGGAAATCGTTCAGCCCGGTATCTGTTTGACCGTTGCAATGATGAGATTCATGTGAGTTTTTTCACCGCTGACGGGTTCGGTTTCGTTTCCATTGCACATAAAAAAATACGGCCAAGGTGGATAAGTGGCGCTATCACGCTAATATCGCTTGAACAGTAAGACAGATAAGCTGCACGGTGACGTGTGTGTGTGTGTGTGAGTACGTCCACTGGACAAGATAATGATAAGAAGCAGACACAAAGAACCGCGCGCGTACACCACGGCAATACCTTTTTAAAGTAAACACAGCAAAAACGAAGAAACTGTGTCGGAAGAAACAACTCAAGTAAAAGAAAAGGCAAATGTAATGAATAACACGCTCCATTCTCACCTTTCTTTGTCGCGTTGGAGCTTCCATCGGGGAGCTTTTATTCCCTTCTTCAAGAAGGTCTTTCTGCGGTTTGAGGGAATACTTTCTGTTGCCACAACATGAAGCCTTAGAAGCGAGTTTCTTCTGCTGCTTGCGGAATCCGCAACACAAGCTGCAAACGTTGCGCCCTGTTTAGTATCGAGCAAAGAAGAAAAGAAAAACAAAACTGTACCTTTATGACGTGTGTTTGCGGTTTGAAATTGTTGCCAACGGAACATTGCTTGCATCAATCACTAGAACGGCCCATTTATGATGCGAAGGGTTCCCCACTGAACGGATGTTTCATTTTGATCTTAAACTCTCCCCGAACGGCGTGTTTTTTTAAACACATTTTTGAACGCAACGGGCAGCACTTTTGATCGCTTACTGATGTTTGATAAGTGAGCTTGATTGCATTCTTGCTGAGTTTTAAGCTCAGGTTCCGGTACGTTCGCTGCTCACTACTGAGATGCGTTAGCGATCGTTAGGCAAGATAAATCCAAAATGAAATAATAGCAACAAAAAAGTTAGACGCAATTATTGGCATGCATGCGGCATGAGTGTTGGGGCCAGAGCACAACCGTTACAGTCAAGCGTGCCCTACGACGCAGCACACTCACTTACATAAATCTGTGTTGCGCAATTACGCTTAAGCGTGAAGAGATGATTTACAATTTTCCACTGATTTGATGTGATGCTTTAATGCCCTTTTTTTGGGGAGCGACGGAACGGGCGGGCGATGTTGTTACGCTACTGAATGTTGCACTGTGAATGCAGCATTATTGGCATTATTTTAAGCAATTTAAACTAACCACAAAAGTGTGTAGTATTATGTGATGTGTACATACTGATGCTGGTACAAGAGCGCTCCGGATGTGTCGAATCCGCGGTGACTCACATACGACAAATTGGAAGCATCCAAGCCGGGGGCGTGGGCGGATAGGACGTGCGATCTCCCAAGTGGAATCTATAGTGCGCAACGATAAATAAAAAAAAAAATGAAACACCATCAATAACAACCGCTCGGAGAGACTCCAGACCGCGTTGGCGGTGGTTGTAACGTGCATCCAGCAGTGTTACACTGTGTCAAACAATTGCCGTTGTTGTACGCGCACCAACACACGCAAGAGCGAGCGGAAAACAGCTCGAGGTGCATTCGCCCTTCACGGCCGGAAACCCATCCCACCTGGTACAGACCAACACCGCGGAGGAGAAGTTTTAGTTCCACAAATTAACGCACAGGAGACGACGTGTCAGCCCTACGCCGGTTCGGCCGGTTGGTTTGGGAGAGTGGAGGGAGGGGGGCGTTGTACGCGCGTGTAAATGTTTATTCACCGAAGGAAGAAGCCATACCGAAATGAAACCGACCACTGCTCAACGCACCACCTTGCCATCGCAAACCGTGGCTGAATATTGGTCCGTCCAGGTCGGTTAGGATACATACAGCGGTTAAAGGTTTTCTCAACCCAATTTGGAGGTGGGGGGAGATAACCCCATGGACGTGCGGAGGCTTGTGCCCCGTGCGCGGGAATACAGTGCAATGATGCGTGAAACGCATTACAGGGTTTTCAATGATATTATTGACGTGTTCAGCGAGTTGTTGATTCGTTCGGGCATATAATTGACACTTTCAGCGAGATATTGAATTGTTCGGAAGCAGGCGTTGACAAGTTCGGCGATACTATAGAGCTGTCACTTTCGTACCCCTTGAACTGCAGCTTGGATCATTCTCATCAGAAGGTAAACAAACGGTTTTCGTAAAAATATGTTTGTTTTAACTAATTCATGAATTAAACAGCTTGGGGAATGATTATTAGCTACTTTTAGGACTTTTAAGGATGAAAAATTGAACCCTGCGGCACAGTGTGTAAACAAAACAAATGACAACACTACAGAATTGCTGAACTTGTCAACGCCTGCTTACGAACAATTCAATATCTCGCTGAAAGTGTTAATTATATGCCCGAACGAATCAACAACTCGCTGAACATGTCAATAATATCATTGAAAACCCTGTATGGCTCGTGTAGTGTAGCTATGTGCATAATTGTGGAACTAAAAGGTCATAGAAACAAAGGAGTGACATAATTCTTATTAGATGAAATTAAATAAATTATTATGTTTCGTACTTTAACGTACCTAACAAAATAAGACATTACAAAGCCATATGTATTTAATGTTATTACAAAAAGGAAACATTAGTATCATACTTAAACCATAAACCTACCGTTAACACTGTACTGGAAAAGGGAGTTCCCCGACCCCCTTCAGTGGCCACCATCAACAGTTGTGTGCTGCCAGTGTCGTACCATTTCCACGATTTCCTCCGGCGCACAACGGTGCGTTATGCGAGTTTGGTCACCAAACATCCCCTCCTACTCCACCTGCTGACGCCCCACTGTACCATAGAGAAGCAAAGGAAATGATTTACATAATAATTATTCACCAGGCGACAACCGACCGACCGACCGAACCGACCGCGACCGCCTCAATTATTACGTTCCCCGTTCCGTGCCGTTCCGCTCCCTGCTTCCGTCAAGACGTGGCAAGAAGACGTTGCGCGCCGTGCGTGTCATTGTGGGCTCATTTGAATGTTGTTATTGTTGTTATTATTGTTGCTGTTTGCATTTCCTCGTCGGCTAGTTCTACAGACAAACAACGCACAATTACCGCAGGAGGGCTTGCTTGCTTGTCCTGTAAAGCGAAGGACATCAAGGGCATAATAATGTTGGTGCTAATGCTTTATAATTGTGCCATTGTGCTTGACTGGAGCCTGCCATTTCGTCCAGCGGGAAGGTGATAGGATCGAACATAAAACAAATCACGCAGGAAAAAGATTGGAATGGGAATTGGCGTGAAAATTAAATGACAACCAAAAAAAACGTAGAAACTCCCGCTGGTCGATTACACGTTCTTTCAGCTTTGTTCTTGGTAGACAGCGAGGAATTGGAATTTTCTTCATTATCTGCATGAAAATGAAGCTGAGGTTTGCCCTGTTAATAACGGCTTTTCTTTAACGCGCTAAATCATCATTCTTAAGCGTGGAATCCGTACGGAACAACACAATAATATTGTTGTAGATGCACTGAAACGAGTCTTACCATCTGCACACGCCATTTCATGCTTCAATGCCTACTGGGACTGGGGGTCTACTGGGTTGAATCGTTGCTAATGTTTTACGAGCAAAGTAGGTGAAAAGCGTGAGGTTGTGCCTAATGGTTGATGGATCTACCATGCGCGACGACTCGGGATTGTTGTACGCACGTCGGTTAATAGGAGCATAAGAGCTTCTCGCACTGCTTTTATAGCGATATGATTTAACTCAATATCTTCTAGGCTTGTGTTAGCATTGATCCATATGGCTACTATGAAATACAACATTCCTCACTTTTTATTTCCAGAATACGAAATATGGTTCGTATCTGGAAGGCATTCAGATTTTGTCTATACCGTTCGAAAGAATGCTGATGTATCGGTGCCTGGTGTATTGGTTCTTCTACACATTCCGCGAAAGATTGATTTTCTTCGCCTGAACCATGTTCCTCTTCATTCTCGACGTTTCCAGAAATATCACTAACTGCAGCTTGTTCAATAGCTTCCTGAGGTATTGTAGAATCCGGAACTGCCACATCTGGTTCCTCTATTTTCATTCAACCTAGTCTGAAGGGTAGAGGGGAAGTCCAAATTCATCCACGATGTTGGCCTCGATTCCACGATTCTTAACGGGGATGTTGGAACTAATGTTCATTGTTCTTAAAACACTTGATACCTTTGAATCAGCTCCAGTTTAATCCAGTGTCTACTATGATTGTATTACATGCTACCATCCATTCATATGGCTACTATAATATACAACATCAGTGCTGGTAGTTCTTGATTTTTCATTTGATTTTAAGCAAGAAAATGTCTGTGTTTTTACAAACTGTTTGATGTGTGAATACAAACTGAACTCATCTCACGGATGTGTTGAGCGTGCATGCGCTCAGATTCGCGTTGGAAAACGTTCAATTAGCGAAAGAAAATAACGGTGATAGCAACGTTTGTTTGGTAAACATCATTCTTCAACGTTCGAGCACCGGCCGCCGGTACCTTATCCCGGTCCCGCGCTGATAGTGATGAGCGTTTTTGCTCGTTAAAGGATTAAATAATTGAATGTTTGGAAATGGTCCTATCTGGCAAGGAAGGGCAGCCCCTGCAGCAGAAAAGTCGTGTTTACTTTCTTCCATTTAATCAGAGCCTACTGCTGCCAGTTGTAAACAATGATGAATCACAATAACATTACAGTGATACCACGAACAGTGCTGAAGAAAGTGTCCAATTGTCTGTGGTTCATCAGGAGGGATTTGGATTTTTTGTACCTTTTGTACGGTTCCTCTCACTACGTCACAGCCCTCAGAGGCTCAGGTCAGGTCACAATCATCGAACCAAGAACCCGAAATGCTGACAGGCAACAAGCACACCGGCTAAGAGCACACGGTGACGATAAGCTCTCCCACCCGGTTCGAGGGGTTTCGTTCGCGGGCGGCGAGGAACTAACTTTAATGGATTGCTGCTTATCAGTTACGTTAGTCGGGTCGAACTACCTTCTAGCATGACATTAAGTCGTCGGGAGAAGGGCACACAAACACACATAAATACAAAGTGCGATGGAGTTGATGGTTCGTTAGCAAGCTCCCCGTATGTGACTCACTGCGAAGGCCTCTAATGGCCACACGAAATGTTGTTATGGTTGCAAATAGGCAACATGTTGTTTACTGCAAAATTGGCAGCTGTATGTGTGTGTGTATGTTTATACGGCCGTAATGGACGGGGCGTTTTATGGTCCTTTAGCTATGAGGTGATAATTTGGTTAGTAAGACGTTAACACGGCATTAAGCAGAAGGAAGTGGGAAAGTATTCGGTTGCCGATGATGTTGTATCGAGAATGATTTTTGTTTGAGATGGATAAGAAAATCATAAATTATTGCCCGAGATGACAATGAATCTGATCGATCTTCTTACTCTCTCTCTTCTCCTCTACCTTCCTCCACAGAGCAAGCGACAGATGCTAGTCTCGCCTCGGAAAACTGGGCACTCAACATGGAAATCTGTGATATGATCAACGAATCGTCGGACGGTGCCCGGGACGCGATGAAGGCGATAAGGAAGCGATTGACGCAGAATGCGGGCAAAAACTACACCGTCATCATGTACACGCTGACCGTGCTGGAAACGTGCGTGAAGAACTGTGGCAAAGCGTTCCACGTGCTGGTCGCGAACAAAGAGTTCATCCAGGAGCTGGTGAAACTGATCGGCCCGAAGAACGATCCACCCCCGATCGTGCAGGAAAAGGTGCTCAGTCTGATACAGATCTGGGCCGATGCGTTCCGCTCCCAGCCCGACCTGAACGGGGTGGTGCAGGTGTACCAGGAGCTCAAGAACAAGGGCATCGAGTTTCCGGCCACGGATCTGGACGCGATCGCACCGATTTACACGCCGCAAAGGGTAAGCAATCGAATGGTGTGTGTGAGAGAAGCGATTGAAGACTACAATTTCCTTCTTTTCACTATCTTGCAGAGCGTCCCTGACGGTGCTCCAGCGACGGAAAGTGCAAACACTCTGCCGGTTTCACCACATCACCATCATGCTTCACAAACGCCAGGATCGCCAGCAGTAAGTGGGATGCGAAGTCGTCGATCATTCCCGTTTTCACCTTACATTAAAACATCCATTTTTTTGGGGTGTGTGTTTCTTGCCTACACAGATGCCTCCACCGTCATCGATGTCGCAGGATCAGATCGCCAAGCTGCAGTCGGAGCTGGACATCGTGGCAATGAACATGTCCATCCTGGGCGAGATGCTAACCGAGCTGAAGCCGGGCCAGGAAGATGCGGCCGACTACAAGCTGCTGACCGATCTAACTTCCACTTGCCGGTACGGTGTCCCTGACACACACAGCTCTTCAGCACACACCTCGTAATAATCCGCTCTCAATTGCAGGGAAATGCAAAACCGAATCGTCGATCTGATCGGCAAGGTGCAGCACGACGAGCTGACCGCCGAGCTGCTCCGGTTGAACGACGAGCTGAACAATCTGTTCCTGCGGCACGCCCGGTACGAGAAGAACCGCGACCCGAAGAATGCCTCCAGCGCGACACCGTCCGCCATCCTTGGGGCGGCGCTCGGTGCCGTTGAAATGCGCGACCCGTCGCTGATCGATCTGAGCGAAGAGCCGGGCGCTACCGGTGGTGGTGGTGCGGCCGGACACAACGTGTCCACCCAGCTGGCAGGGCTTAGCCTGGCGGCGGCCGGTTCGACGGCGACCGCCTCGTCACAGCTTGCCCAGCTCACGAGCGTAACGGCCCAGTCCGGTTCGTCGATTGGCGGGGCCAAGTCACCGAACAGGGCGACCACCACTGCCGGGGCACCGGCCGGCAGCAACATTCCACCGGACGTCGTATCGGACGAGTTCGATATGTTCGCCCAATCGCGAAACACTACCGGGTAATGATCAATATAGTGGTGAAGACCACTGGACTGAATGATGTTAATGTGCCCGTTTAACACTTCCATTCTTGCAGCGAGAAAGAACCTTCACACCGATTAGATGCTTTGGGTGCGCCGGCAGGCGCCAACACGGCAGCGCTGGTAAGAATCTAAAAACCGCACACTCACTCACACTACTGCCCCTTACATGCACTCCCCCTTTTCTCACGAAATGGTGACTTGTTTGACGTCATCATGTTCTGTTAGTAGTCGTTTTTTACGATCCTATTGCTCTTTTTGCTCTCTTTTCTTGTGATAAGTTTTCCTTTTCTTTACAACGTTTTCCAAGTCACTTTCAATCGTAAATAATGTTATTCACCCCGTACAAGATATTACAGGGTTTTCCAAGTCACTTTCGAATGTGCACATCATTATTCATCACCTCAAAGATGATTTTCAACATCTGTCAAATGGTGTATTTGTATCATAATACATATTTAGTTCTTACGCATGATTTTCAACACACCATAAAGAACTGTCAAACTCAATACAGCTTGAACCATGTTGAAAATCATGTGGAAGAACTGAAACATTATTGTGATGCAAATACAACATTTTTAACAGCTGTTGAAAAATATCTCGCAAGCAATTAAAGTTGTTGTAGGCATTGGAAAATGACACGAAAAACCCTGTAATCCTCATCGATCTGTCATTTCATTTCCATCGAAATTATTTGCAGTTTCATCATCATGATTTTCAACACTTCAACGGTTCAATTGCTGTCGTTTTTTCACCGATGGCCGAATGAAGCCGCATCTCATCAAGAATTGTACAACATTTTCCATATTACTATTACATGCATTTTGAAGCGAAATAGACCCATGAAATGTTGAAAATCATGCTGAAGAAATTTAAAAAAAAATACGATGAAAATTGAAGTTTCCGAGTGACGTGGAATAACTTCTTGCACGTTGTGAAAAACAATGTTAACATTCGAAAGTGACCTTTGGAAACCCTGTATCTTTTTTATTGCGTCTGTAAACGTTTGTTCTGTTAGCAACAAACCTTAGTTCTGTACAATACTTTCCTTTCCAACTATTGCCTGGGTTTGTGGCTTGTGTTGTTCGGAGTGTTTAGAACGATTTATTTGAATTTCACTTTCCAATTCCAATTTCCAATTTGAAAAAGTAGTCCAATTTGAAAAAAATACTTCCAATACTGCTCAAAGTACTATCGAACGATGATTCAAAACCAATACTTCCGAATTATCAACCACTTTTCATATCATTCCCCCCCCCCGCCACCCCCTTTTTTCCTCTGCTTCTTATCGTGTGTATGTCGTTCTTTCTTTTTCTTTTCTTTCATTTTGATTTATATTGCCCGTATTGTATGTATTATTCTTCATCCTTATTTCACTACGTACTCTGTAATGTTTGTCGACTCCCCACAATCGAAATGTAAAACAAAACCCAAAACTGCTGCCCAAATTATGCGATCATCGGCGCGCTTCTACTGAAACTGGTTTACCACGCTGATCGACTGTGGTGGTGTACCGTGTGTGTTGTTTGTTTGTACTTTCATCACAAATTGGAAAAACGATCCTGGTTCCGGTGGTTGCTACTACTACTACTACACACACACTACTCGAAACAAAAACACAACAACAACGCCAAAAAAAACGATACACCTTATCATCATCTTATCAACCCCGTCCAATACACCCCGGCAACATCGCAACAGGGTACGAGGGAATCGGAATTTGACGAGATCGAACAGTGGCTAGGAAATCCGGTGAGTAGTACTCTTGCCATGTGGCGGAAGCTCCGTTTGCTAGGCTAGAGCACCTTTTGTCTTGCACGTGCGTGGGGAGCTGTAGCAGTAGTCGTCGTCGTTGTTGCGTGTTACCATGGTGTAGCCGGTGTAGCAGAAGCCATGCATGCATTGCAAAGTAGCCTTAGATTTCAACACTTTCCTTTCCCAGCATATTTGTTTGTTTGTTTTGTGTTTTTCTAAATGCTGTATTGTTTTTTGCAATTAACAATTTGTTTTTTAATTAAACAAACTCCATCAATTTCATTATCTCTCTATATCCTTCTCGCCCTCTCTCTCTCTCCCCCGGAAACAGGACGACATTGACAACCTCGAGGCGCAATTGGCGGCTGCCGGAGCGATGGGCGGCGTTGACGGGGGCGCTGGCCACGGTGCCGGCACGGAGGAAAGCCTAACGAGCAAGGAGTTCGAAAAGTTCCTCGCCGAACGGGCGGCCGTAGCCGAAACGTTACCGACGATCAGTAGCAGCAGTACCACCAGCCCGGCAACCACAGCCAAAGATCGCAAGAAAAAGTCCGACGAAACGGACGGTCTGCTAGCGCTGTGAAGCGAATGCGCGGGGTGATCGTGATCGGGGATATCGGGGACACACTGTTTGTTTGCAGGGGAGGCGCCCCGGCAAGTTGTTTCGTTTGATGGTTTTATTTTGTAATTATTGTTTAATATAGTTTCTGCTCCAGTCGCGCGCGCGTCCTTTTGGAGGTATTAGTGTTTGTTTTTCACATTTAGGGGTTTCTAGGGGCAGTAGAAATGCAAACAGAGAGCTAGATAGAGAAAGAGCGCAGAATGTAAGAGATGGATCGGGATAGAAAGTTTTGGTGAAAATATTTAGTGAAAAGAAAAGCCAAAAAAAAACCCAAAATTTAAAAAAGGAAAAAGGGAGCAGCATCATCTCTGTTTTTGTTTTTAGATTTGCACCTTTTTTTATTATTTTATCGCCGTCACGGCACAGCGAATGTGAGCCATATTATACATATACAAGAGCAAAAGTGCTGCTGCTAGCTACCACGTACGGAACTGGGAGGGACGCGGAATCATTATGGGACGAAAACAGAAAAAAAAATACACACAGACAAACAAACAAAGACGCGAGCATCGTAATAGAAGGAGAAAATATATTTCATTGTGACCCTAGTTGCGTATTGTATTAAGGTTACAAACCAACCTTACGTTCGGTACGGGGAAAGAAACGTTGTGAAAGGGTTCTTGAAATTCGAAAAAGGATGAATTGAAAATCGCGTAGGGAATGAAAAATGAAGCTGATTTCGGGGTGTGTCATCATCGATCGAATCGACAGGTTGCATAATTTGTTTAATTTCCTTTTAATAGTTGTGTGCAAAACAAACAAATCAACAAAAAAACGATTCGATGTTGTGATTGTTAGCTTTTTTATGTGCTGTGTTGTTTGTTTGAAGAAAAAAAAAGTACGCGTGTTGATGCTTCTGAACGTAAAATACCAACGCTCATCAAACTATGATGAAAACAGTGCAGTATGTAAAGGGTCACCATTAAAATTACCCACCAATAGGGCTTAACGAAAAACCGAAGAAGAAGCGAATTAATTGTTAATATGGATGGAGCGCGAAAGTTGCGAAAAGAAAAGTTATTTCAAAATCACCTCGGGTCAGGGCTTTCCAAACGAGCTAAACTAGCTCTCAGTTTCTATGCGTGCGAAGAAAAGTTGTGAATGACCGTTTATAATTTATCTTTTCCCTTCAAATCTAAAAAGAAAGACAAACCAACAGGATAAAAAAAAACATAATATTGTCCAATAAAGCATGCAAACAAATTCAAAATTGCAGTCATTTGCGTAACCGTTGCGTCCTAAATTCAAATCTCACTCGATCCCTTTCGCGCGCGCGCCATCTGGTGAGCATTCTGGATCCCTCAACTACACTCACTTTCAACGGAACGTGGCTTTCGTGAGCAGTGTGACCAGTTTACTTTGGCGGATCGGTTATCGGTAGTTTTTGGTAGGAGTATCAGATTTTTTCGGTTAAAATTTTGAACTCAGTTGAAATGAAGTGTTGTTGCTGTCCTTTTCTTGCAATGTGTTTTGCCTAGCTTCAACTTATCATGGCACATATACCCTTCGAACTTTCCAACCAAAAATCTATGTGAATGGTCGTCTGGTCAGATACCATTACAAGAATCTCACTTGCTTCAATACAAATAGTTATCATTGGAGTTTAAGTAGTTAAATAATCGCATCGCCATTCTAGTTCTAGCGATGCATAATTTCAATGCAAAACCATACAACAGCAGAGAGGGAATGAGAAAGCTCTCCAAGCGAGGAGCACCAGTTTTATTTTTGCTAATTTAAAAATGCGTCAGTCGTTCACCGCCTGCTAAACGAAGTCTTTCTATATTCATTCAGGTAGAGAGCTTCAGTCGTTTAGAACCCGTTTAGTAGTCGTTTAGTGGATTTATGGCCTTAAGGCCCTATCACTTTGGGAAATTTAGAATGGAATTGGTACGTCAAACGGTAGGATAGATGAAAAATCAGTAGTTTTAGGGTCCTCATCTGTGAATCTATAAGGCATTGGTCTAATTTTGTGGCGCACAACATTGTCACTCGGAAACATATCGCTAATGTGGTCTATGAATGTTGCTGGTAACATTTAGATTGAACATTTTATAGCGTCAAAAATGAGAAAAATTAAAAGCTCCGAGTTTATTTTGTATAAAGTGTTGAAATAATGATATATACACCAAAATTATACTTCAGATGCTAAGATTCCAAATTTAGCAGATGTCAACAAAACCCACACTGTTCTTGTATCATTTCATACACCCTATTGCTATGACCAAGGTAAATGGAAAATTGTGCTAGACAATAATCAAATTGGTTTGAATTTGGTCAGCAACAAAGTTGCCCTAACTGTCAAAATCCATACATTTTGACAGCAACAATGTTGCGCGCAACAAGATTAGACCAATTCCTAAGCGCCGTGGGCAACGTTTTTTCACTGATCGGATGCGATTTTATCGGACGAGATTTTTATGGGATTCGACGAAATCGCACGTCCGACGTTATCTGTCAAATCCCATATAAATCTCGTCCGATAAAATCGCATCCGATCAGCGTTGCCACCACCCTAAGCATATCAGAAAATCGGTAGGAATACAGATACACCGGTATTTCTGGTCACTCTGTTCGTGAGTTGGAGGGGGAAGTTTGTGACTGCTGGCCGTAGCAAAAACCAAAACAAATGCAAATTCTGTTCTCCCCTTTCTGGCGGTGCTGCTAACCGAGGAGACCGGATAGATCTGTTTCTACTCGCGCCCCGAGCCGTGCGCTAGTCCTTTACACACCGTACCACCTGGTGCCGCGCGTCGTACGTTTCGCTTTCGGGAAATTGTTTCTAGTGCAAAACACAACAACAACACGATGGCACTGTCTCTTTGCAGAAAGCAAGTGCTCGGTGCGACCTGCCGGCTGAACAGCAGAATATTGCAGTTCGAAATTTCAAAGGTAAGCAGTGGGACGTGGCAAAAGTGTCCGCTCCTTCCACCCGAAATTGATTCGACCTTGAGCTTGAATCAAGCAGGGCGAGCAAAACACGCATCTGCGGAAGAGTAGTAGGCAGCCGTTCCGTAGTACGCAATAAAGCGATCTGTTGGAACGGCTCCGCCGTACATTAGTTAACTCGCGCAAGCACCTTGTTACGTCATGGTGGAATAAATAGAACGTTGCCTCCGCGTAAATACAACTGTAAACGTTTGCTACAAAGTAGCAAAACGATCGGCAAACGCAAATGACGTTGCAGGGTTTCATATAAATGCCGGGAATGTGACGCCAAAGCAAGGGGTAACATCCCGATCAGATCGACCCCGTCGTGAACCGGTTAGCACGAACCCCCTCCCCAACACTACCACCACCATTTATCGTCGGGGTGGCTTGATTTGCATACGGTATCGTTCGTTTTTGCTACATTCGTTTTGTGTGTTTGTTTTCTTCTCCCACCTCAGGTACTGGCCTGCCGGTATTCGACGCAAAAGAAGCGCTCCAAAATCTACGCCAGCGCGGACGAAGCGATCGCAGACATTCCCGACGGTGCGAAACTGCTGGTCGGCGGGTTCGGGCTGTGCGGCATCCCGGAGAACCTGATTGCGGCGCTGGTAGCGCAGCGCAAAAAAGATCTCACCGTGGTGTCCAACAATGCCGGTAAGATTGTTTTCTCCTTTCCGTTTTAGCGCTAGAAAGCTGATCGACAAGAATCGGTTAAGATGGAAGCGTTTTCCCCCCGTTTTTTTTTAATCACACACACACACCCACAAAGTGCCTTTCGGTTTCACTTCCAAGGTTATCGCAACCGTACAAGACGTTTCGCGCGGCTCTCGCGCGTGTTTGCGTGTGAACGCATGTGGCGCGATTAGAAAACACACCTCCCGCATGGTGAGTGCGCGCACACGTCCACAGCAAAGGGTCACATTATTGGTGTATTGGTGTACAATTGGGTGTGTTCGCCAGCGATCCGTGCGGGGGATTGGCCAGTTGGGACCACCCCACGTTACCCACAGCCATACCACCGCGCGATGCCGGCGGTTGTTGCTAATTCTGGATCGAGCGTTGAAGCCGTGTTTTGACGGCATCGCATCAGCATTGTTGCCTGGCAACATCACACACATGCTGCTGCACGCTGTATTGGGACCAAAAATAGAAACCCATATGGATGTGTTCGTACGGTTTCACTCAAATGCGCAAAGCAAGTGGTATGATTAAGTATGCTAAAGCGAAACTGCATTTAAAATGTTTTGCTTCGCAGACAGAATCACGGCAGTGTGCCGAGGATATACACTCCTCCCCTATGTTATCTGTGGTAGATACACGTTATCGCGCATTATGACTATTTATTCACGTAAAAACTATTGCGCTACTACGTGGGCAACGTAGCAGGAGCGAAGTGTTTTATTTCCCTTTTAGATAAGATAAAAAGACACAACTAGTGATGGATTTATCTTGGCAAAGATGAGTCCGAAGAATCACGCGTACAACGATCCCTATTTGTTTTGCGAATCACACACACCATAAACGCCACATTCAGTCGCGTAATCAGTCATCGAATAATCGGCGGCATTTAACCTATTTGTGTATGGGATACAGTTTTATACAACCTCGTAATGGTGGTGCGGTGCGTTTATAATCTTCACATCTCTCTTTCTCCACGATATTAATATTTATACATCGCGCAAAAGATGCATCAAATTTCGGGCGCAAAGCACAAACCCGCCAACGACCCGTGTGTCCCGATCCTCGTTTGGGTCACCCCATCATCGTGCCCACTGGCGAGAGTGGATCCTGATCGATGATCTTTTTTTTTTGCCTGCCTAATTTTTCCACTCCCCCATCGGGATTGAGTTTAAATTGTAGCGTTGACCTTAACGCCACACGCGAAAGTGTTTTCTTCGCGAAAGTGTCACCCGCCGGGTGGGTGATGTGGTCCGGGAAGATTTGACCACTATGACTTCTCCAAAATTGGTAAAAACCCAAAATGTCAAACACCCTGTTTTATTACAGAGGCGAGTCCGGGGACGGTTCAGTATCGTCGTCGTTGTCCTGTCGGTTGAGAAGGAATTCGTGACGTAATGGTACAAGGCGCGTTGTGAAACACAAGCGGGAATTTATGCCTGTGTTGGCTTGGACAAGGCTAGGAGGCCATTTTTCCCTTCCTCTAATTTTAGCAAATCTCTAGTAAGGCGACGCTCAATGCACCCTGGAAAGTACAAGCAGAGGAAGGCAAAAACGTTACACCAAACAGCAGCAGCATAGCGTGATGTCACGGCTGCAGGTCAGGTCTCGGGGTGTGTTACGCCGAGATAAGTGACACCAAAATTCAGGAAGAAACTGGTTCATCGTGCCTCCCGTTCGAATTCGTCTTGGCTTTGCGAAACAGTGGCGCACGCTTATCTTCGACTCCGGCGGGTGTAGCAGCTTTGTTTCGAGCGCAATGGGTCTCGACGGTCCCAAAAATCAGGTGATTTTGGACGAGCGGGGGGTGACTTGACTAATTGATAACGCCATTTCAACGTACAGCCGCCACGCTTTGCGCCAATTCAGCGTGTTAAATCAACAACGAAACAAATTGCGACGACTGACGAGTGAATTTCCTGCGCAGAGAGAATGTGTGAATAAATTAACATAATTAATTAGTTTACCTACAGGGTTTTGCAGGAGTTCTCATCGCTGTGGGACACTTTATTAACTCTTTCTTGCATGAAATGAACTTAATGTAATGGGAATTGGACTCTACAGCACCCTTGTTGGACAAATCCAATAGCAATTTCCAACGAGCCTGTTCAAAAAAGGGTTCAATTTCCAGTTCACTTCCAATAGGAAAGAGTCAAGGAAGTGTCACACAAAACCCTATTAAAAAAAGCGTGGAAACCCCTGTAATGCTACAAATCGCTCTTCTAACGCTGTATCCCTCTCCCTCTCCCTACCTTCTCTGTGGCAGGTGTGGACACATTCGGGCTCGGGCTGCTGCTGAAGGAGAAGCTGATCAAGCGCATGATCGCATCGTACGTCGGCGAGAATGCCGAATTCGAGCGGCAGTATCTGTCGGGCGAGCTGGAGCTCGAGCTGACGCCGCAAGGCACGCTGGCCGAGCGTATCCGGGCCGGCGGTGCCGGCGTTCCCGCCTTCTTCACACCGACCGCGTACGGTACGCTCGTGCACGAGGGCGGCTCGCCGATCAAGTACGGCCCGGGCGGGACAATCGAGATCGCGAGCGAACCGCGCCCGATGCAGCTGTTCAACGGCAAGCCGTACATCATGGAGGAAGCGATCACGGGCGACTTTGCGCTGGTGAAGGCACACGTGGCCGACGAGGCCGGCAACCTGATCTTCAACAAATCGGCCCGCAACTTCAACCCGCCCATGTGCAAGGCGGCCAAGGTGACGATCGTGGAGGTGGAGGAGATCGTGCCGGTCGGTTCGCTCGACCCGGACCAGGTGCACATGCCGAGCGTGTTCGTGCATCGCATCATCAAGGGCCCGTCGTACGAGAAGCGCATCGAGCGGCTGCGGGTGCGGGACGCGAAAAAGGCGGGCGCGTCGGTGGTGTCGTCCACGCCGGCCGCCAGGATGCGCGAGCGGATCGTGAAGCGGGTGGCGATGGAGTACCGGGACGGTATGCACATCAACCTGGGCATCGGCATACCGGTGCTGTCGTCGAACTACATTCCGGCCGGCATGAATGTGCTGCTGCAGTCGGAGAACGGCATCCTGGGGTTGGGCCCGTTCCCCGAGAAGGACCGCGTCGATCCGGATCTGATCAATGCGGGCAAGGAAACGGTGACGGTACTGCCGGGTGCGTCCTACTTCTCGTCCGACGACAGCTTTGCGATGATTCGCGGCGGCCACATCGACATTACGGTGCTCGGTGCGATGGAGGTGTCGCAGTACGGTGATCTGGCCAACTGGATGATTCCCGTGCGTACTTTAAAGCATACAATGTACTTAGAAACGACAGTAAAGTATTTTTTGCTTTTTTTCTCCTCTCTCAGGGTAAGCTGGTGAAGGGTATGGGAGGCGCAATGGATCTTGTGGCTGCCCCCGGCACCAAAGTGATCGTGACGATGGAACACAACGCCAAGGACGGTTCACACAAGATTCTGTCCAACTGCAACCTGCCCGTAACCGGCCGGAACTGCGTCGACATGATCATCACCGAGAAGGCCGTGTTCAACGTGGACAAGGAGCGGGGCCTGACGCTGATGGAGCTGGCGGAGGACTGCACCGTGGAGGAGGTCATTACCAGCACCGGTTGCGAGTTTTCCGTTTCACCCGACCTGAAGAAGATGGCCCAGGTGGACAGCGCGTGATAACACACACACGGCTACAATGCGAACAGATAGCGAAGTTCACATCCAATGTAAAAAAGCAAAAGTTACAACAACAGAAAAATCCCCATTTGAGGCGCGCTCGTGGGGTATTAGATGTGTAAGGACAAGCACAGAACACTGAACTGAAATCATTTTCGCATGATTTTCGCTCAGGTGGCAAACGCATTTAACGCAACGCAACTAACGTACGATGGCAAAAAGTGTCAGTGCACATGGTGACACACGATGAACCGGCTAATTCAACTAAACATAAATATACATAAGAACAGTTTGGAAAGCTCTTGCGGGAGGATAAAGTCGTATATAGAAATCTAATTTCCCAACTCACTCACAAAACAATACCTGTAATAAGTGGCATTGAAATAATAATAAAAAAAACTGAAATATACATCAACCTGTTTCTTTTGTATTATCCGCTCGTGTGATGATAGGTTTATGAATATGATAATTTTGCATAAATCCTTTCTTGATGTTTTCCCCCTCCCCCCATTTGACTCGCAAGTTTTTTTTCTGTCTCTCTTTTGTAATCCCTTTCTAGTGCTTTCGCAAAATGTGTGAATGATTTTTACTGCCTTTTAATGCATATTAAGATTGCAATAATCCAACGACCGGTTTTTTTGTTTTGAACTCAACTTAGTGTGCAATCAGTTGCTTTGCGCCGCAAAAAAGTGCGGGAAGGTTCAATCTGGTTCGTCACTTTAACCACCGTTGAAGTTCTTTGTGCCTTTTTCGTCATCAAAACAATGTTTCTTTTGCACGTGTATTGCATCTATTTCCTCGAAAATCTCAGTGTCCCTGGCGCATCCTCATCACAGGCATAATTTACTGCCATTTCTCGCACTTTTGACTGCCACTGCAAAGATCAAGGGCACTACTAATACAGGGAGGAGTGTTAACATTATGGCTCGCTCACAATCAACACCTCTTTCGCGGCTTCGAAGCGGTAAATTACACAAACCCCACCGGCCCCTAACGAGGTAGTAGTCTCGTAGGTAGTAAAGACAAACGAGCCGTATTGTTGTAACACACATACACACACACACGCGCGCGATCACTTCCTTTTGCCTCGCTTGTGCCCCACACAGGGAGCTCCCGCACGGGGACACGATGATCGACCGATTATTACCACGAACCCATCGTCTATCGTGAGTGTTGCACGAAACGATCCACGAATCACCAACCACTCTCAGCCCAGATGATCATCAAATATGTGATGTTTTTTTCTACTTCTTCTACTTCTTCTGTCTCCTCCTTTCGTTCCTTTTGTTCGGCTTGTTAGGGTTTATCAATCGCTTAGCCTTGCCAAGGCTATAGAGCTGTTTGATGCGTGCGCACGTCCGACAGACAGGGTGTAAGGCTTCCTATAATAAGACAGAGAAAAAACGGGTTTTTCTTCTTCTTTTACGGGATTAGGCCATTTGGGTGGCGTGGCCAGGAATAAGCATAATAATCACGACCTTAACACACACGCACACGCAACACCCTAATAATATATTGGTCAGGTTGGCTGCAGTAGGTCAACCTACTGATACGACCGATTAGGAAGCCGTAACACCCGCCTGAACCCTTTTTTCGGACCTGGTTTGTATCTGGAGTTCAGCGACAAGCAGAATCAGGTTGGGGTCACTAAAAGCTATAGCATAATTGCAATGTTGTCCCGTGTGTTCTGAGAGATGGCACAGTTAGTGATGGGAATAGTTAGACGTTGTTGCATGAAGATGTTTCTAATAAGAATCGAGAGACTTCAGACCTTTACGAGAGCTGACCGTATTACCCGAGCGTTACCTAAAATGTACTCATGGTAATTTAGAGCAAACTAGTTAATTTGGTCAAGTTAGAGGGCGGCGCAACTAAATTTCAAAGATATCCTTTACTCTAAAGAGTATGCCGAAATTTGCGGCCTAGAAAACCCGATTAAAGGAAGGCACTTCTGACGACCCCTTAATAGACCTAAGATACAAAACCAAACCTATATAGGTCCCAATACCAATACATTAATTATTCTGGTTCAAGAAGTGCACATGATCTAATGCCAGTCCTGGAACTGATACTGAACCTTTATTCGAAAGAACCGATACTGAACCCATACCGGTCCAGGAACCAATACTGGTCATACCGGTCCAGGAAGTGATCATGCACTCATACCTGCCCTGGAATAGATCATGAACCCATACTGGTCCATGCCATGAACCCATACCGATCCTGGAACCTATCAACAACCCATACCAGTCTCGGAACCGATCATGAACCCATACTGGTCTAGGAACCTATCAAGAATCCATACCGATCCAGAAATATCTTCCGATTTTACCGATATTAGTACCTGGAACTCTTCCGGCTTTGGAACAATACTTCGGGAACCGAAACAGTTCCAGTTCTAGTCAACAAACCATACCCGGTAGTAAATGTGCAACGTAGGAATAGTGTTGGAATTAGCGTAGGAAATAGCGTAGGAATTTTAGTAGCAAATAAAGATCAATTGAAATAAGAAAAAAAAAATCTAATAGGAATCCTATTCTTAACGGCTCCGAACGAAAACGATTTCCAATCAAACGACACACCGGCAGCAACTATAGCAAGACTATTATTTCAATCCTTCCCAATTTAAAAACATCACTCGAACCTTCCCACCTTGCCAATTAAATCATCACCAATTTGAGCCAGCGCTGCAGTCCTTCTTTACCTTTACCATCTAAGCTTGCCACCCCCCCACGGCTTACCTCTGCGTGTCACCTTTGACCGAAAAAGCGATACAACCTTCCACGGCCTACTGCATAGCAACACACATAGCGCCAAATCCACCTGTGTCCGGGCACGCGATGTACGAAATTAAACTGACTTTCAATTATTTCTGGCTGATTGAAAATTGCACACTGTCCTCTCCCCCCCCCCCCCCCCCCACTGCCATATTGGAAATATCAACCGGGACCGGTTGAACTCTCTTTCTGTCCGGCTGTCTGTCAGGGGTCACACACACACACATCACTACGCGTCAAATGAGCGTCCGAGGCACCTTTCTTCTGCTGCACCACATGTCTTCAATCTAACACCGACCAAGGTGTCTTAGCAATTATTCCTAGACCAAACAGGCGAACAAAAGCTAGCGTGCGAGAGAGAGAGAGAGAGATGGGTAAAAGGTTGTGGGCATACCTGTGCTGAATCTTCTTCGCTTTGCTTCATAAATCACGCGCGCGGGAGATGTGAGCCCGAAAACGCAGCAGCCAAAAAATGCAATCGCCAATGAGCGGCTGCGACCGGTGCGTTGTTGTCCACTTGACAACAACCACACACACACACACACCGAGCTGAACAGCAAACACGAGCACCGTCGGTGCGTCTGAAACGATCGTGTAGGAAAATGTTAACGACTTTTAAGTATATGCACACAGAGAGAAACGCCGGGCACGGCCACACACACCGGGCGCCCGAAGAAGACTTACCCAATACGTGTGCCTCCTCCTCCTCTTCGGGCGGGCGCGTGCGAAGGAAGATGCGCCTGCTTCGATTTGGCTGCTGCATACGAAACGCTGTCACACACACGCCTCGTCTTCTTCTGTCTCGCGCGTCCCATCGTTTGCATCGGGGGAGGTGAAATGTCGCGCGCGGGTCGGAGACACACACATTGTGGGCTTTTCGTGATTTTCGGACGGCGTAGTATAAAAGCCCGGGCCGGGCATCCGGAATGATAACAGTAACCGTTTGCAGCAGCAGCAACCAAGAGCTAGCCCAACCATCCCGCAAAGGAGCCAACGCGACAAGCCTTGAAGATGTACAAACAATCGGTAAGGTGGTCTGGCCCGGCCAACGTTCTACCTGGTCCCGGTCCGGCTTCTATCTCACGGTCACGGTGAATAACTTTCCGTTGGTGTTCCCTCTATTCCAGCTCATCCTGCTCTCCTGTGCCCTGGCACTGACGCTGGCCGCACCGCCCGCACCGCTCACCAAACGCTCGCCGCAGGGTGGCCCGGACGCGGAAGCGACCGTCGTGGCGCAGGACCAGATCATCAACGAGGGCGGCTCGTACGCGTACAACTACGAGACGAGCAACGGCATCAAGGCGCGCCAGACGAGCGACAACGGCGTGTCGGCGAACGGCGAGTACTCGTTCCTCGCCCCCGACGGTACCTCCTACTCGGTCGTGTACGTCGCGGACGAGAACGGATTCCAGCCGCAGGGCGCCCACCTGCCGACCGAGCCGCCAGCGCCCGAGCACGTGATCAAGCTGCTGGAGGATCTGCGCGCCAACCCGCCGTCCGATCCGGAGTTCGATCTGGCCTCACTCGATGCCACCCTTGCCCGGCTTCGCGCCACCCAGGGCTAGAAGAACCGAGTGTACCGAGAGAACAGACGATGATGATGATGATGCGGCAAGCAGTTTGTACATAGCTTCAACCGACCGCGTTGGACTCGCCTCACCTAATCCCCTGTCTCCCCCCCCCCCCACAACACTCCCCCCATCGCCCCCATTGCCTCACCCTTGTGCAGGACACGCAGCCGTACTACGACGCGTCCCTGTGGGGCTACTCCTCCATCGTCCGAGGCACCTTCCCGGTCGATTAGTTAGTTTCAATTTAGTTTCAATTGTCCCTAGCACCGAATAAAAGGAAAAAGAATGAATTGCAATTACCAATGTGCCACGCACTTGAACACCTCTTGGCCTACTACTACTTCGAGCGCACCGTTTCCCACGCGCCGTGTGCCGCGCTCTTCTGGTAAAGCTTCAGCTCGCCTGCTGTGATGTAACGGCTGCTGCGGTAACGCATTTATTCAAATGCGTGTCCTCGGCCGGTGACAGAGAGTCCAGGTCGCTCCCATCCGGTTACGGGAAGAGTTACAACTCCGCCGAGATGGCGTGTGACCTCTACCGTGTGTGATAATGATGATGGTGATGATGTTGCGAAAGAAAATTTATTCAACCAAAGCCCGTCGCTGAAGTCACGCGCTCCCCAAGAGGCGGACGACCCGATTGATCGGTTCGATTTGATTGGACAGCGGCGGGCAGGTTGAATATGAATTGGGATTTATTTTGAGAAATATTTGGAAATCCTTAAATTAGATTTGCGCAATACGTGGGAGAGAACGTAATCGACAGACGATTTAGGTCAATCGATAAATGCTTATTGCGGAATATCAAACGGTTTGGATGGATGATCTTCAGGTGCTGAAGTCATCTTGCGGATTTGACATGAGAAAAGTTTCTAAAAGATGGCCTACAGGTTCATTTTTTTTGTTCTAAATAGATGACCAACGTCACATGCCAGGTGAGGGTGGATGGAAAACTCTCAGGACCTTTTGCCACCACCAAAGGTCTGCGCCAGGGGGACGGGCTTGCTTGTCTCTTATTCAACCTGGCGCTAGAGAGGGCCATCCGCGACTCGAGGGTGGAGACTACGGGAACCATCTTCTATAAGTCAACCCAGATCCTGGCATACGCTGATGATATAGACATCATTGGTCTGCGGCTCTCCTATGTAGCAGAAGCCTACCAAGGGATCGAGCAGGCGGCAGAGAGCCTCGGATTGCAGATAAACGAGGCAAAGACCAAACTGATGGTGGCAACATCAGCGGGCCCGCCAACAAATAATCAGAATCTACGTAGGCGTGACGTGCAGATAGGTGAACGCACTTTTGAAGTCGTCCCACAATTCACCTATCTTGGGTCAAAGGTCAGCAACGACAACAGCATGGAAGGTGAGTTGCGCGCAAGGATGCTGGCTGCCAACCGGTCATTCTACAGCCTGAAAAATCAGTTCACCTCAAAGAACCTGTCGCGACGGACGAAGCTGGGACTATATAGTACCTATATAGTACCAGTGCTCACATACGCCTCTGAGACATGGACACTGTCCAAATCTGACGAAACCCTCTTAGCCGCGTTCGAGAGGAAGATGCTCAGAAGGATACTTGGCCCCGTATGTGTGGAAGGACAATGGAGGAGCCGCTATAATGACGAGCTATACGAGATGTACGGCGACCTCACTGTCGTACAGCGTATAAAGCTCGCCAGGCTCCGGTGGGCTGGCCATGTTATACGCATGGAAACGGACGACCCAGCCCGTAAAGTCTTTTTAGGCCGTCCACAAGGACAGAGGAGGCGTGGTAGGCCCAAATTGAGGTGGCAAGATGGCGTGGAGGCGTCCGCCATTAAGGCCGGGATAACGGACTGGCAGACGAAGGCGTGAGACCGTGAGCGGTTTCGGACACTCCTGAGGCAGGCCAAGACCGCAAAGCGGTTGTAGTGCCGGATAAGTAAGTAAGTAAGTAAATAGAGTGTTTGCGTTTTGGATACTAAAGGATCACAAATGGTCGATCATGCAATGATCCTACCTAGTGATGTGCTCTCTGGACCCACAACTCCGATCCGATTCCGACTATTGATAGTTCGATTCTGACTCTGACAAAATGGGAACCACTAGTTCTGCCCGGAGTCGTTCGGGTCGAAATCGTTCGGAGTCGTCCGGAGTTGCCCCGAGTCGTCCAGAGTCGACCGGAGTCGGAGTCATTTAGAGTAGTGCTGGGTTAAGTTGGAAAAAAATCGGAGTCTCCGGGAAATTTTGGAACCAACTCCGGAAGGTAGGGCCGGCTTGCATTAACCAGAGTCGTTTGGAATCGTCTGGAGTCATCCGGAATCGCCTGGAGTCATTTGGAGTCGTCCGGACTTGCCTGGAGTCGAAGTCATCCTTCAATGACTCCGACTCCTGTAGACTCTGGACGACTCCAGGCGACTCCGGATAGCTCCAGACGATTTCAAATGACTCCGGATAACTAGATCCTAGCATCTAGTACTCATCACTAGATCCTACCATCCAACGATAGGTCGTTGGATCTGTTGGTTAGCCGTATATGGCTCATCCGATGCTTCTGACATCCTTCTCTTGTCTGCAGAAAGGACAGAGCATCGTCCAGGAAATTTGATTCATAATTTTCATGTACTGAAGAAGCTGGACACCGATCGTACGCACGGTTTTAGCAGGAGTATATTGAAGGGGGACGATCAATTCAACGATTGTTGGAATTGTCGGATAATTCTTAAGAACGGAATTCTGTTTGATGTAGGTGAATACTAAAGAGTATCGAAGAGTTAACTTTAGATCCTCTTGGTAAAAGAACTACCGAACCGACGGATTAGGTGTGATATTGATCTTCAACGGACAAAGAAAATGTTTTTAATCAGCTACAAACAACGTATTTAAATTATCAAAGTATTATTCATTCATTCTGTCTGTGTTTTTTTGTTCTCTCTATAATGTGAGGTGTTTGTCAAAACTATTCCTTAACCTGGGCTCTTTTTGCCTTTGTATGCTTCTTCCCATCTCCCTGTGTTTCTGTGTGTGTGTGTCTGTGTCTGTGATCTGCTCTAAATTGGTCTGTGTATCTGTTGCGCAAGTAGTGAGCAAAACGCTCACCGCCCCTTTTGCGCTGCTGTGTAAAGATCAACTTTGCTTTGTTTTATCCTGTGGCGATGTTAAAACGATGTCGTACGAGCATAATACAAAACTTCTAATACACACGGCACGCAAACAAACACACACTAACGATGATGGTGTATTGCATTTTTTTTGCTATGTCTCTCTCTCTCACTATAAACCTAACAAGGAAAACAATCGATGCTGCACATTTGCAGTGTACGTGTGTGTTTGTGTGTTTGTGTGATTTTTTGTTTAAATCTGACCACCATAAAGTTTAACCCACTAGAAAATTACCTATCACTAAACATTGCTACTAAGCATTGCTACAACAAAACAAAAAAAAAAAAGAAAAACAAACAAAAAATAAGGAAAACCAGCAATTAACACACTTAAAACACCCACGTAATTAGCGAGGTGCTATAGTGCGTGTGTGTGTATAGGAAAAAAGGGTAGCTGGGAGGGAGGGGTAAGGTAAAGAGAAGCAAACATTATTTAGCTAAACACGTTTCCTCTTCACTCGCTCTCTCTCTCTCTCTCTCTCTCTCTCTCTCTCTCTCTGTCTCTTATTATTGTTAATGTTATTATTATACTATCTGTCTGTTTCGTCCTTCGTCCTCTTTTGCACCGTGCCTGACTACTTAACGAACTAAGTGTTTTTGTATGCATACCTACATATATATTTGTATATATTAATGGTTTCTTTTCATCGTCCTTTAGTTCCTCTCATTTCCGCTATCGCTGTTTGCCGGTGCCGCCGAACTGTGTGCTTAGCTTTCATTTTATCTTTATGCACCGTAAGCCATGGGCAGCGCCACGAACCGACCATACATATAAAAAAACAAAACCATAAGTGTGTGCTAATGCACTGCTGCACTTTAACACACCTTAACACTACACTATAATATACTTGTGTGTGTGTTTGCAATATCTTGCAGTATCTTGTAGATAGCAGTAATGTTTAGGTATAAATTATAAAACTTTTCTTCTTGTTTCATCTTGCTTTTGCTTCTTTTTACAGCTGTGCATCTTTACACGATCATTACACCTTTGCTTCCTTTTTTTCCATTTCACTTGTTTGATATGAAAGATCACCGAGCCTGGTCTGTATGGGTGTGTGTGTGTGTGTTTGTGTGTGAGTGTTGGTTTTCATATTGCTACACGCTACTAATAATGCAGACTTAATTTTACAAGAAAAGAATTTACAATTTCATTATTTCCTACACGCACTTGTGCCTTTTGTTAATAATTAACTTACAATATTGTTAATTGTCCTGCCTAACACGCACTGCTAAAAATGTATCCATAATTAGCGACCTCCCTCTCCTGCCTGCCCTCCTCGAGAGACAGAGGTCCACATTTTATGTATTGTATATGCATTTTTTGTGTCTTTATATCTAGGCGTTGATAAAACTCCAAACACATCGTGATGTTTCTGTGTTAGCGGTGAAACAGTATGTGCATTACCTTCTCATACACTAAACTGATGACAGATCGATGTGATCTTTGCACAATTATTAAACTTCTTCTGCTTCACACACACACCATACACACAAACACTCAATACACACATACACACTTGTTTTAAGTATGAACCAAAAGTGGGCTCTCCTTTCTATCCCCCTCCTGGATCACTCTTTAAGGCTCGTTCGCTACTACGACTTTGGTCTGCTTTTCGCTCTATGCTACCCTTCTCACTCACTCACTCACACACACATGCACTAATCGGTCAAAATTTACACTTGTTGTAGATAAAACTATTCGATACGTGTACGTGTTTTAATTGGATTACTTAATAACACAATTTACATGTTCACTATTCCTTGCTGTATAAAAACAAACCGATTTTCTATCGTTTCTTTTCTGTTGGCTTCCTCCGAAGCTGAACACACCAGAGGATGATCAGGGACAGAACAGGGATGCTGCTGTACAATGCGTTTTGGTTGGCATTCACCGAATAAAAGAGTAGTTAACGCGGCCTACGCTGATGGAAGAGTGGTTGAAACCTCTCCCAAGAGCTGCACCGCCGTCACTGATCCTTCATTCGCGTCGTTATGGCCTGCCGCTTGTCCTATTTACTATTTTACACTTTCACGTGTGTGTGTGTGTTGCATTGAGAATCATTGATACTACTACACTCCATTGTTCTAAACATGCACCTCATTCGGTGTAGGGAAGCTGCCGTATCGAATGCATCGCTCTATAAACCAAGGGCAAACGGTTGAGATTCATATTGTTGCGCTTCACATATATTCCTCATTATTAACCCTGCACGAACAGTCAAAGCCTACTCCAACGCGTTTCCTCTGCCATGTAAGTGCACTTTTCCTTGTTATTTACAAGTATTTGGAAAAAAACGATTCCTTTTTTACCGGAAAGCGTCTTCCTTCCTCTACTTTCACATCTTTCTCTTCTTTAGCTACCATTTCTCCCGTTACCAGTCATGTGGTAAACAAAAAAAAACAAAAAAAATAATTTTTAATCTACATGATCGGATTTAAACAAAAATCATTCGTGACATACATGTTAGGATAGCAGAAGAGGGGGAAAACTACAAAAGAGCTAAAGTTATAATTAATGCAAACAAAACGAACGTATGTATATATGTACAAAATGATTCCGCAACGCAAAATAGTGAAGAAAAGATTCTACAAAAACCATAACACACCATTTAGAGTAAAGGAGGCGACAGGTCAGTACCAGTATAAAACGTCAACCCTTTTCGTCCGGAACCCGCGTGGTCAGGGGGCTGATATTCCAAAACATAAAAACGCTCCCCCTCGCTTCACTGACTACTGTTAAGGGCGGTAATCTAAAATCATTCTCATGGTGAGCGCACGATAGAGCTAAAGGCCATCTACTTGTAGAATAAAATCGGTTCCTTGCTCATGCCTCTCATTTACCTAAAACGAAGTGGGTACTAAAAAACCATACTTTATCCGGGTAGCAGTACAATTGTACAGTGTGTGGGTGTGTGTGTGTTTGTGTGTGCAAGATTAAACCGTAATAAAGAGCAACCGTAACACAACGATAGGCTCATCCAGAAGCTTGTCCATCTATCCATTCATTCCCCCTTCCCTGGCATCCCTTTGCGTACAATCTTTTGGTAAAAAAAGGTAATAAATAAATATCAATCACTGTAATCCCTTCAAACACACGCACACACGCAATCGCCTCACTGAAGCCGGGGGGGCTCCACCGGGCATCCGCCGCTCGTATATTATAACACCGGACCACTGTCGCCCGACCCGTACAGTATGCTGTCAAAGCCAAACGTTGGCCGTCGCCGTTGCGAAAGCGAGTAGTTTTTCCGTTCCAGCTGCCGCAAGCGCTTCGGGCGCGGCTCGTCGAAGCAAAGCTCGGGCCGGCGTTTGCGTATCTGGCCGAAGAGCTGCCGCTCCTGCTTGGCCACGAACGGTTTGCCCTCGGTTGCCGTGAATTGGGACCGCACGCCGCAATCGCTCTCGCTGAAACCGATAAACTGCATGCACTCCTCGTGCTCGAACCCGACGAAAACGTCCGACGAAGGGCCAGTGCCAAGGAACAGCACGTCATCGTCGTCCGACGCGACCGAGAGGGAGCGCATGCCCGCCGTCAGCAATTGGTGGCTGCTAGCGAGGTGAAGGTTGGCAAATATCTCTTGCTTTACCAGCACCGGCGTGATCAGGTCGCTGAAGCACCACGGTTCTTTGGGTACATTGTGCCAGCTGGGGGGCGTCGATGTGGTGGTTGGTTGCAGCGGTTCCTGGTTGAATTCTTTCTCCTTTTTCACCCTCACTCCCGCCGGCGTTCGGTTTGGCGTGCGAGCGTTGACATTGCTAGCGTTGCTATTGTTATTACTACCACCACCACCACCACCACCACCACCACCACTACTACTTTTATCACTTTTCGCACTAGCAACAGGCAGGAGAGCGGACGGTGACGGTTCTGCTGTTGGCCGTTCGTTTTCTTTGCTCTTGTTGGTACGAGCTGTACTGCTTCTGCTTCGGCTTTTCTCACCAGCTTGCCTACTACTACATCTGCTACTACTACTACTACGACTGCTGTCCAGGGCTGGTACTAAGTTCAGCGAATCGCCCAGTATCGCTTTGGTCGTATCGGAGAAATCTTCGCCGCCCATAATGTCCTCTTCCGGCATGAAGGCGGTAATAAGCTGTGCCTCCTGCTTAACGAACACTTCGCTACCGGCTTGGGCGGACTTTTCCACCGTCGCCAGTGCTGCCAGTCCGCTCTCCTCCACCACCAATTCGTTATTGTTCTTTTCCGCTTCCGGCGGCTTACTGCTGCATATTGTCTGTTCCGGCACCGTTGCTTCCACTTCCGGCACCTTGTTTGTGACGTCGTAGCTCACCATCTCGGCATCCTCCTGCTCCTGCTCCTCCTCTTCCTCCTCCACGTCGGCAACTATTTCGTCCGCCGGTTTTTCCTCCTCCAAATCCTTCCCGCATTCCTTCGCTTCGCTGTCCTTATTACTTTCATCTTCCTGTAGCGTCACGCGTGCCACCGCCGGCGCAATGCTTTCCGCTTCAGCGGGCGATGGTTCCGTCGGCTCAGTCGACGGCACGCTTGTCTCCGGCAGCGCTGCACTACTGTGCTGCTGCTCCTCCTCCTGCTGCTGCTGCTGCCGCACGTTCGGCACTTCATCCTCGTCGTCATCGAGCACGATCACGACCGATCCGTTCGACAAGTGGCGCGCATCGCGCATCGGGCTGCCCGAGTGCGACAGGCTGCTCTTGCTGCTCTTGCTGCGCCCGATGCCGCTCGAGGTGCTCTCCTCCAGCGAGCTGCTGTACTGCGACTCGACCGATTTCGTCGTCGATACGGACAGGTCGGCCGCCACTTCCTCCTTCTGCTGCTGGTGGTGTGCGGTGGTTCGTTTACTGGCTTTACTGCTCGGCGAAGCGTTCCGGTGGTCAGGCACTGCGGTTGTTTTGGAGTTCGATTTTACCACCTGCCCACTGCTGCTACTACTACTCTCCGTGCGATTGTTGGACCGGTGGTGGTGTTGGTGCTGGGATGATGAAAC
Organism: Anopheles arabiensis; assembly: GCF_016920715.1. NCBI lineage: Eukaryota > Metazoa > Arthropoda > Insecta > Diptera > Culicidae > Anopheles > Anopheles arabiensis. The sequence goes on from NC_053517.1 coordinate 99,035,233, forward strand.
CGTCGCTGTTTGCGCTACCAGCGCAGCCGCACTCCTTTGCCGCCGTGCGCTTCCCTCGTTCTGCAACCGGAAGCCGCCCTGCTCCGCCAGCTTAAATGCGTCGTACGTGTTGCGCACGTTCGTCTGCAGCTGCTCGTACGGTAGCCGGGCCTGGCTCGGCAGGCCCCGGTTGTACGGTGCGAGCGAATGCTGCTGCCCTCGCCTTCCACCGCCGGACGATTCGCACAGCAGCCACTCGTGGCCGAGCAGCTCCTGCATCGTGATGCGCTGGTCCGGATTGACCGTCAGCAGCGAGCGCACCAAACTTTTCGCCCCTTCGCTCACACCCATCCAGATGCTCGAGCTGAGATCGAACGAACCGCGCCGTATCTTGTCGGTGATGATTTCCATCTGCTTCGACGTCGAGGCAAGGTTGTCGTGGCCGAAGAACTGGCGCGGCGTGAACGGTGCCTGCCCGCACAGCATCGTGTAGAGGATGACGCCGAGCGACCAGAGGTCGGTCGTTTCAAGCGAGTACGAGCTGTTGCTGGCCGTGCTCTTCTGCCCTGTGCTGCCGACGAGCACTTCGGGCGCCGCGTATCCGAGCGTACCGGCCGGCTGCGGTGCGTCGTTGCTGTCCAGCCGCTGGGCGAAGCCGAAATCGATCAGCCGCAGCTGGTCGGAGGACGACCGCTCGAGCATCACATTCTCCGGCTTCAGATCGCGATGGGCGTACCCTTGCCGGTGGATGTAGGCGACCGCATCGACCAGCTGGGAGAAGTAGCCCCGGACGCGCCCCTCGGTCAGCTGGTGCTGCTGCCGGTTGAGGTGCTGCAGCAGCTCGCCACCCTCGAGCAGCTCCAGCACGAGATAGATGTAGTTGGCGTCCTCCAGCAGCTCGACGAACCGCACTACGTGCGGGTGGCCCTGGCACTGGCGCAGCGCGTCCGCCTCGTGCCGCGCGAACGCGGCCGTGTGCGGATGGTTGAAGAGCACCTTGACGGCGAAGACACTGTTGCTGCGCAACCGCTGGCACTTGAGGCAGGTCGAGTAGGCGCCGGACCCGATGGACGGCGTGCTGGTCAGTTCGTACTTTCGGAAGAAGGGCGATTGCTAAAAGGGAACGCAAACGATAGAGCGATTATGAAACGGAATTCCTTTTTTTTTTAGTAAAGAAGCGACGAACAACCCTCCCTCTTACCTTGGACGCACTTCTCCTAATGTAACTCTCGAGCGGGCGCTTGTTGTGGATCGGGATGAACTTGTTCCGATCGGTGACGTTTTTGGTAAGGAGCTTCGGTGATACGTAGGAATAACCTGAGCAAAAACAGTTCACAAAAAAAAGAAGAAACACGTTAGTTTCTGCTTGCTAGAGAGCCTGCAGCGCCCTACAACACCCACCTCTAAACAAACGATCTGCATTCTTTGGCGGTTCGCACGGCTTTTCCGTCACTTCCTGCTTGGTAAACTCCGAGCTGAAGTTGCGCGTGTCGCGATCGTTCTCCGCCAGCGGCGGGTACGGCGCCTCGATCTGCTTCCGCACCAGCCGGGACCAGTTGATCGACCGCAGGAACGGGTGCGACTTCAGCTCGGACGCATCGCCCTTGCCGCTGCCGAGCCGGCGCTTCGGATCCTTTACCAGCAGCCGGCGGATGAAGTCGGTCGCCTCGGGCGACAGGTTCTCCGGGATGATCGCTTCCGTTTCCGTGATGCGGCGGGCGATCTCGTTCTGGTCCGCGGTGAACGGGGACGCACCGGTGAGCAGCTCGAACGTTAGCACACCGACCGACCACCAGTCGACGGCAGAGTCGTGACCCTGCTGCGTCGGCTTCAATATCTCGGGCGCCATATACTCGACCGTGCCGCAGAAGCTGTGAGCCCGCTCGTTCTCGTAAACGAGCTCGCGCGAAAGCCCGAAGTCGGTCAGCACGATGTGCCCGTCCACGTCGACCAGAATGTTTTCCAGCTTAATATCACGATACACAATGCCCAGCTGTGACGGGAGGAGGAGGTTGGAACAAAGAGAGAGAAAGTAATTTTCGATTAGTATAAACAAAATTCCCGATCGCAACGGCAGGATTTACCTTATGCAGATGCTCGATGGCGACTATTATCTCGGCGATGTAGATCTGCACGGCCGGTTCGTCGAAATGCATTCGATTGCACAGCAGCGTAAACAGCTCGCCCCCGATCACGTAGTCCAAGATCAGGTACAGCTTGGAGTCGGTCTGGAAGGCGTAATGCATTGTGACCAGAAACGGAGCTTCCTGTATTGCTTCCAGCACCTGAGAAACGGAAAAAACGGTGGAACATTAGTATCTTGAAGTGAATGTAGTGGATTTTGCGCGTTCACCGCCTACCTGTCGTTCCGTTCGCGTGTGTTCTGCTGTCTTTTTCTTCAAGCTTACGATGCCCTTCTTCAGCACTTTCATGGCGTAGATTTTGTCCTTATCTACGCCAGTTAGCTTTTGCACCAAGTACACCGTGCCGTAAGCTGCATAGAAGGTAAAGGGGAAAGGATTACTATGTAGCATTATATCGTCGGTGGGATATTGTTTGCCAGGGCGCGGCCTAACTTACCTCCAGTACCAAGGACTTTTAGCAGCTCGAAATCCTCCAAACTGACTTTGTCTCTGTCATTCAGTTGCACTGCAATCGGAATAGAAAAAAAATACGTATTTTGTTAGTGATGGATAAAGTTGGCAACAATTCTTAGTCGACAACGATCCGAGATTTCGAAAATTTCGGAAGGTAGGTCTTAACAGCATTATTCGAAGTTGTTTGAAATCGTCCGGAGTAGTCCAGAGTAGTTCAAAGTTGTTAGGAGTCGTCCGGAGTCATCCGGAGTCAGAGTCTTCCGGAGTTGCCCAGAGTAGTTCAAAGTCGCCCAGAATTGCCAGGAGTCTTTGGAATTCGGAGTCGTCTGGAGTCGTTTGGAGTCGTCCGGAATCGTCCGGAATCGTCCGGAATCGTCCGGAATCGTCCGGAATCGTCCGGAGTCGCCAGGAGTCTTTCGAATTCGGAGTCGTCTGAAGTCGTCTGAAGTCGACTGGAGTTGTCTGAAGTCGTTTGGAGTCGTCTGGAGTCGTCTGGAGTCGTCTGGAGTCGTTTGGAGTCGTCTGGAGTCGTCCAGAGTCGTCCAGAGTCGTCCAGAGTCATTCGAAGTCGTCCAGAGTCGTCCAGAGTCATTCGAAGTCGTCCAGAGTCGTCCAGAGTCATTCAAAGTCGTCCAGAGTCGTCCAGAGTCGTCCAGAGTCGTCCAGAGTCGTCCAGAGTCGTCCAGAGTCGTCCAGAATCGTCAGGAATCGTCCGAGGTCGTTTGGAGTTTTTTGAAGTCCGCTTGGAGACGGTTCAGGTTGAATCCAACAGACTCCGATTTCGGTCGACTCTGAATGACTCCGCACGACTCTTAACCACTCTTAACCAACCATAACAATTCACCTAGAATTGGAGATTCTTTGAATATTGGATTGATGATGATTCTTAATCTTCTTTGAAAACTGTAAATCGCTTACATCGATCATATCGTATTTGTGTCTACTTGTCGTATTAATATTGCACCCGTCAACCTGGCGTGATAAACAATAGGAGGACCCGCTGTAACAAGAACTGGCGCAGCATTCCACAAGAGCTTGTGGTGCCCAAATGTATACGGTAACTTTTCCTGCATACCAGGCGCTTTTTATGTTTCTGCCCTCGAGAATGGTGTCACGACACAGATCGATCCCACCACTCCAGCAAAAGCACATTCCATTGGATGGATCCATCCGAAAAACGGTGGTACGGCGGAGAGGTTGGGTTCCAACAACCCGCACCAACATCGTGTTCTGCTCATATCTCTCTTGTGTTACCCATCCGGTTGGCCATTTGTGTGTGTGTGTGAAAAAACGGGCTTGTGCCTCACAATCGACCCCCTCCCCCTCTTTCCAACATATCTCAACCAAAAGGAAATCACAACCATTCAGGATGGGAGAACGACGTGAGATTCTTCATGTAGTTTTTACTACTCCCCTCCACTTGCCACTTGTACTTTTTGTGGGTGTGAGCAAAGGTGCAAGATGTTGATGATGATGATGTTGATGATGTTGATGGGTGACAGGTCGCGAGACGAGCGCGGTATGATTTGATGACCTACTTCTTGCGTTTGCGTACGTTTGATGCCGCTAACAGTGGTGTGCGCGTGTGTATGAGTGTGTCCGTGTTTGCATTAGTAGTGAGCGGCAATGTAATTGTAATAGTAGGCAATGCTGTTGCGCTACCACCTCAGCCGTGGCCATCTGTGAGCGAACACACAACACGGTAGGCCGCCGTACGCCGTGTATGAAAACATTGAGTGTCTCTCTCTCTCTCTCTCTAACTCTCTCAGCGCTGGCAGAAACCGGCAGAACAAACAACTCAGCTAGGATTTAAATCCAGCAAAAACGGGAAAGATGCTTCAATTACTGTTTGGTCGATTAATGGAGAAAATGAATATCTATATTCTCTTTCCTATTCCATAGCATAATTGAAATGTTTTGCCCCAAAACTCTGCGTACCAGAAGAGAGAGAAAGAGAGGAAAAAATCCCCGTTAGACCAGTGAGTTACACACTTCCGTTAGTCGGGTGTATGTTGGGGGAGGTGGTATTTTCGAAGGCCGCGCGGTAAGCATGAAATAACGGAACCACACCATCACAAGCGCGCGCTCACGGTTTTCTGTTATGTTGCCACCTTCCCCATCGAAGCATCCCCCCCAGTACTGTTGGGAGGGTTGGAGAGTTGTACTACGAACTGCTGGCATGCGCTCAACAGAGAGAGAGAGAGAGAGAGAGAGAGAGAGAGAGAGAGAGAGCGCGAGAGTGAGAATGTGTAAGTGTGTATTTGTGCCCGTGTACAATAGTGTTAGCGAGCGGTGAAATCTATCTTTACATTACTGCATCTCTCTTTTCATACAAACACATACACACACATTCACGCCACCGGTTTGCCCTTCTCCACATACACACCAACAGTAGGCCGGAATGTTGGGCCTACTACCACCCCGGCTCCCCGTGAGAGGCCGTATAGTGAGAGTGACGAAGCGCCGGCACATTTCACTGGCCTTCTTGTTTCTCTTTCGCCGCGTAACGCTGTGGCAAAAGTGAATGAGCGAGTGCAAACTTCCACTAAGAAAAAAAGGAAGAGAGAGAGAGAGCGAGAAAACGGCAGAGAGAGTGACCTGCAGCAGCAGCATGTTTGCGTTTATGTTGGTTGCAAACAAACAAAATATAACACCTGTAGCATTCGCGTTACAATGCACGGATGTACGTACACTATTTGGCGCTACTATTTTCATGTGTTAGTGTGTGTGTGTGTGTTATTAGGGAAATTTCCATCCAGTGCTGTGGGACGCACAAAATTTCCATTACACATCACACACTTCAGCGCTCTCAGTGGAAATCTTCAACGCCGTCTCGAAGAAGTACAAACATGTTTGTCCTCATCAATGACGTATGTTTGTCATTAAACGAAGCGTTATGGTGTAACGCAAACACGTTACATTGCTTCAAGCGTTAACACAAGCTTAGTACCCTACCACTAATCCACTTAAGCTGAAGCAGAATACAAAAGATGACCTTTTTTGGCTTAATTTGCACACCTCGATGCACGATTTGAGTCGGAAAAATGGCGCAGTTACATACGACGACGACTCTCCTCTCTCTCTCTCGCATTGTGTTTTATCTATTACTATTATTTTTCGTATGTCGATTTTCATTCGTCCCCTTTGCGGCTTGCTGCCGTACGATGTTGTTTACCATTTTGCTTTGCCCGTGCTTCAAGGTTTGTTTTGCTGTTTTTTTGGTGTGTGCTTTCGGTTTCATTCATTCGCTCTCTTTCTCTCTCTCTTTCTCTCTCTCTCTCTCAAGCTCTTATTTCCTGACCACAACAATGCATGCTGGTAAAGCTTTGAAATGAACAGAAAACAAAAACAAAACAAAAAAAGCACAAAAATGTGTGCGATAAGCATAAGGCTACACATGCGGCGGCTCCGTGCATTGGATTAAGTTAGTTGTCTGCGTTTTTATACTTTAACAAACATGCCTTCAAGGGCATAGAAAAGGGTTACCCTATATAAATTCTTTGTTATTTATTCTTTTTTTTTTAATACAAGAAAAATACTGTACTGTACTGTAAATGTCATTTCACAATTCAGCCCTAAATAAGGCACGGTGTGCATCAGGTGGAGAGAAAATGTACTTTCATTTTCATACACAAACACCTTCACAAACAAAACGCTGCAAAAAAAGACGGGAAGTGAAAGTAGCAGGGAAGTAAACGAAGAATATCGTTACCAAATGCAGCTCTCGCTGTGATGTGGAGTGAACACTATTGGGTAGAGCATGATAAATTTAGCTCATTTATGATCCAATTCAAATGACCGAAAACGTCTGGGGAGCGTACATTTCACACACAGTCGCCATTTCTCACCACAAAATTTTCCACCAAAACACATCTTGGTTGATGTTTAGAGGCACAAGACGAAAACGTTGGCCTTGTACAGACATGATTTGTTCTCCTGCATCTTCTCTCACTGTTTGATTTATTGCAATATTGCGCAAATATTATCCCATTGCAGATGCTTCCAAACCCGGCGTCGTGTAACCAATACACACACACACACACACACACACTTATGCATATCAGAGAGAGAGAGAGAGAGAGAGAGAGAGAGAGAGAGAGAGCGAGATGCACCAACAACATATCAATGTGGAATTATTTTTTGTGCGCAATACTTCTGCATTCGATAAAAAACTCATCTTGACCTGCACAAAACAAGTCGCACACCCACACATAGACAAATAAAACAAAATAGTCCGTTTTGAAATGATTTACCATAATTTGCTATACTTCTAATGCAGTGTAGCATAACAAAATCCCCAACAACTCAAGTAATAAACACCCCAAAAACTTCCACTCCGAGTGCTGCGCATCCCCATTCATCACACACTACTTAACACACACACACACTACAACAAAATCGCCACCATGACGGTCTTACAATGTAGTACACCAACCCACCCACCCTGTGTCTACTACTTGCAAACGCAGCTACAGCAACCAACACACACAGGCGCAACTCTTCTGCGCAAAACCCGCTTTACTCGTGCGCGCCGCCGCCCGTTTGGTGTACGCAGCATTGTGCGCGCACGAGCATCCCGCGATTCACGACGGGTGCAATAATACGGCATACGCAGCAGCAGCAGCAGCAGGCAAACAGTGCAGTGAGTATCACACACACACATAGACAAAAGCGGACACAGACACTCGCGTAAAGGTATTTTTTCCACGCAAACACCAACAACAATTGTGCAAAACAACTGCACAACACACATGCAGTTGTGCAGTGCAGTGCAGGCTTTAAGTCAGGAAAAACGGAACCAACACATTTGCGCAACGTCAGAGAGGAAGAAAAGACTTTGAAGACGCGGAACAGAAATGGCTGGATTTTGAGTTGTTGGACGGAGAGTATTCAAGAAGTTGTATCCCCAGAAATAGAGCAAAATGTTAGGAACAATTCATTTAACATCACTTCACGCTAAAACACATGCTCGCAAGACGGTTTGCGGTTTCCTTATCATGGGTCATATCAGTTTACATTGCGCTGTGATGCGGTTTGATGTGTCTCAATCACGCTCAGTATTTACACTTTACAGTAGCGACCACCACCATCGTGTGATATGATAGGAACCACTTTATAATATCCATCTATAACATTACAAGTTTGGCTCTAGCAGAGGGGCCTGCAAAGTTGATGTTTAAACATTCAATCTTTTCATTCAAATTTATCAAATATGTAGACGTTTGATAGCTAAAAGAAAAGTCGTTCATATCATCAACTATCTCCGAAAATGTGACCCCCTTTTACTCCGGCTGCTTCTTATCATCAGATATACCACACATAGCACCCGATTGCAAATCACAAACGAAAAATACAAAATGTTCTCCCCGCGCCAAACGTCTGAGCAGCTAGCTTTCTTTGTTGTCTGCTGAACGAATGATTGCAGACAACCCCAACCCTTTTCCAAAACACCCAAGGACGACAGACAATTTAATCTCGTCCCCAAATATCGAGACACAAAGGGGGGGGGGGGGGGGGGTCGAGAACATAAACCCAACAGCCACTACTAACACAACCTGCTCTATGATGCTGATGGTCATGGTTTTTTCCAACAACAACAAAAACTGCACCATTGGGGACTCATCGCCTCCTCCTCCTTCCATTCCAGTGTAATGCATTTTTACAGACCAACTGATGTTTGGGGGCGGAGAAGTGGCAGCAATCACGTCGCCAATCAATAGTGCCACACACCACACCACCACTAGCGGCATCCCCCCAGGGTTCTTTGAAATTCCTGACCTGGGGGACGACAGAAACGGGAAAACTTTGTGTGTGTGTGTGCGTCTTCAACCCTTCCCGGGCTTCCAAGAATCCCAACCACCGCCGACGAGACGGGTTTTTACTTGCACGTACGTACGTACAAGTCGCAAAAAGAAAAGAGGACCTTCACGAAGGTCGTCTGAAAAATGGTTAGCGCGAGGAGAGAAAGTTTTTGTCGTGGAACTCTTGGGGAAAAAGAAATGCGACCACCACAACAAGTATGGGGAAATGTGGTGGAGAAGTATGATGAGAGTGGTGCCGTGTGTCCTTCCGAAATGGTTGAAGGTTTGCGTTTTTCTTTATAAAATTGGGGACATTTATGTATGCTTGGTAGCACAAAACCCTAAACTTCATTGGCATTTATGGTGGTAGCTCAAAGAGAAGGAGAGCAGGGTAACTCTCAAACCGTTATGAAAATGAAGTTTGACACGCAAAGAGATAATACTTCTTAATTAGGGCAGGCATATGCGCGCATGTTGTTTGTGTCACTGTTTCCCCCCCTCAATCTCGTCTCAATTATAAGGCATTTTGTTGACTTTTTTTTTGGAGAATTTTTATAATTTGATTGTCGTTTTTTAGATGAATCGGAATCGAATCTCAAACCTGTTGTTCTATTAAGAAACTCTAAACCATATTAAGAACTTCTAAAGAAAAAGTGTATCACATACACCACAAATAAGGAAGCGTGTTATGATAAAAAGTAGGAAGATGTGGTTTTTTACCCAACACTTCATGCTTCCCACCACATCCTCGATAGCAATATGAAACAGTGTGTAAGTAAATAAAATCAATTCAATGAAAAAATGGATTTTTTTGTAATTCCTAACCGAAGCTTCATTTTTTAGTTGCAATTCTAGCACATCGATTGTGACACATGATAACAACATATGCCACAAGGCGGCTACAATCAGCCATAACCCATCACACACAAACCCAAAAACTGTTCTGGAATGGCGCAGCTTGTTACGGTCACTGACCGACCGGCCATCGGTTTGACCAAACTATGTTTGGGTTTGCTCAGGGTCAAGGTACAGCGGCGCGAAGCACGGTCGCTGCGCTTCCGATTGCCATTGATTGGGAATAGGTTAAACATACTAATAACGTACGACACATTGGTAGACGGTGGACATGGCAGCGGGGCAAACTACAACTAAATATATGCGTCGTCCAGACTTCATTGACTGGAGATGTCATGCCCACACACGCACAAAAGTGTAGTCCAATCTATCAAAAATTAAAGTCCCAAAAATTAAGGAAAATTCTCGATTGTTGAGCGGCTAACACAAAAAGATAGAAAGAATTTTGATAAATTGTTCATTTCACAAGAAAATTAGAAGGACAATGACCATATAACAGTTAATTATAAACACCAAAAAACTTGTTCTCTTCGTCCCTTTAATCACATAAGCTCATTCTTGCACTTTGCATCCGTTGCAACTGTTAAACATTAACAACTTTGAAGCGAAAATTTAGCGACCCATGCAACTTGGACTTCTTCTAGGAACACAGAAGGCAAGAGAACAGTGGACTGCACGTGTGTCCATACATTGCCCACTGCCCACCATACCATACCATCAAAACAAATGTACGTTCCGGGGAAGTCTTGTTGACCTTTGACCGACAAGCCTTTGGCCGGGGAGGGGTTGACAAAAATAACCTTACGACGAGCGCGGACGCCACGTGTGGGCCTTGGCAAGCGCACAAATACTGGAACATAGCCGGCAGGGTAAAATAAACCTAACAACCTTTTGCAGAGGGCTACACCTTTCTGTGCACAAACAAAACTGCAAAAAGTGAAAAACAACAAACAAAATAACAAACATCCAGAGGAAAGCAGCCTATAGACAATTGGGACGAAGAAATGCAGCAGGCATACAGCTCCATAGACGGAGAAAGAAAAAGAGAGAGAGAGAGAGAGAGAGAGAGAGAGAGAGAGAGCACAAGTGTAGCAAACTGTATCCCATCATCATTACTCTATTCCTAAAAGATCATCAACCAACAAGCTACCAAGTTGAAGAACCCATCAAAGTAAGTCATGGGAAACCCCGCAAACGAACTCAGTCAAAGTGCGACCCGGAAATTGTAGATGGATTGTAACGGAGGCTAAGTCACAGTGAACATAACTGTTTTACTTTTCTTCTAAGCACAGCCTACTGCTGCTGCTGCGGTTGTCCACTTTCATTCTCAGAGGAGGGGATCAGATTGATGTTTCTTCTTTTACATACACTCTCTCTCTCTCTTTTATACACGCTCTCTTACAGCTGAGGGATTGGGGAAGAAAAATAAAACCAAAACAAGCACAGTCACTTGCTGACAGATGTATGTGTATGCTGTGGGTACGTCCCTATAAGCACAGCACACAGTTGCAGTGGAGAAAAGCAAACGTTTGTGTCCACCACCCCACCAGAAGATCGGAAGATTATGGGTAACATTCCCCCGATGGATGATGGTTGTTGTTTGTTTGTCTTCTTCTCCCCCATATTTCTGTCCCCCACCACGATAGTTAGTGCGGTTTTTTGTGTTTTCTTTTGTGGTGGATGCTGAGTGATGATGAGTTACTGCACCAAACCAAATGGGGCGCAAAAGACACATCATTCCACACTCATTTGTCCCGTGCTATCTTCTACATTATTATCGTACCGGGGCATAAGGGTGCCTCCATCGGAATTTAATAATCAGTTTTATTCTTTACTATTTTTGTAAGCTTAATCTAAAAAAAACCATCTTCAAAAGATTATAATCGATGTGTCTGAGTTCGATGCGCACTGTTCCGTCCGATTGAGACTCTTTGAACAGATTGAAATCTAACTTCACCAGTCAGGACCGTTTCCATGGTGCAGTTGGCATGCGTGTGTAGCTTAAGAACATGCGGCCGCCCCCGTCCTAGCCTCAAATCTCGCATGAACTCAAAAAAAGTATCGCGATTTAACAATTAATATTCTACATTACTAGACATTTTTAAGAGGACATAATATTATAATCTGTCAGCAGACTTAACGAAGTGTGTTTTACTATTGTAAAATATCGTTTGTAAAATTTACTACATTTAGTTCGTGTACAGCTTTGTATTTTTGTGATGTCCCTAACGAAATCATACAGCTCCCCAACATACACACACAACAAAACAAGCTCATACCCCCTCCCAACATTTGCAAAAAAGGTGGGTATGGTTTCATTTCGGTTCTGCGTTCCGAGCGCGCGGCTCTATTCGCGAAAGGAAAACGAGGTCAAAGTCAGTTTTTAATGCGCCAAGCCAAGGTAAACCTTAACGTGTCCAACGTATGTGTGTTTGTGTGTGTATGTACGTGGCCAAGGGGGTAGAACAGTGAACAAGGCGGTCGTTTCATCATCATACCCCACCCTCCCCAATACGCCTTCTCTCAACGGACACATTGCTGACAAGTTGGATTTTTGAATGTTTTACCCCACCGTTTCCCTATTTTCACCCATTGGAGCACATGCAGACGCAACGTCTAGAAAGTGCTCCAATTCCGACGAAACACATCACATTAAACTGAAGAAACTTCGTTTTCAAAAAATACAAAGATCGGGAAAGTGTGCATGCCCAGGCGTACACAGTTGATTCTAGCTGCTGATGAGACTTACCTTTTGTGTTGATGGCCGATATTTTGATCATCTCCAGCTCGTCGATGTCGGCCTGCGTCTGCGTCACCGGACTGTCCTGTCGCTTGGACGCATCGGTACCGTTCTGTTGCTGCTGCTGCTGCTCCTTATGTCTGGCGTGCTGAAGTTGCCGCTTCTCGTCATGCTCGTCCACATCGATCACCTCGTCCTGGATGATAACGTCGTCATCATCCTCCTCCTCCTCCTCCTCCTCCTCATCCTCCTCCGCCGCCTGATGCTGACCATCCTCCTCCTCCTCCTCATCCTCTACGTCCTCTGCTTCCTCATCGTACTCCTGATCCTGCTCCTCGTACTCCTGATCCTGCTCCTCGTCCACCTCTTCCTGCTCCTCGTCCTCCAGATACTGCTGCTGTTCGTGTTCGTCACCGTCGGCCGCCTCCTCGTACTCCTCCTCCTCATCGCCCTGCATGCCACCCTCGAGCTCCTCCTGCCCTTCGTATTCGTTGTCCTCCTCCTCGTCTTCCGGGGCTTGCCCGCCACCGTGCTCCTCTTCCTCGTCTTCCTCGTCCTCCTCTTCTCCATGCACCGAGGACGAGGTAGTATCGCACGCGCCCGCCACCGCTCGGCCGCCCTTCCGCTGGCGCCGTGACCAGCGCACCGAGGATGAATTGACCACCGTCTGCACCTCCTCTTCATCATCCCCTTCCTCCTCGTCCTCCTCCTCATCCAACCGTATACCGTCGAGGGCTTCCAGGTAGCGATCCTCCTCCTCGTCCTGCTGTTCATCAACGCGCCGCTGCTGCTGCTGGTCGTCATCGTCCTCGCCGCTCGTACCGTCCGAGTCAATGATCATGTGCGCTTCGCGGGCCTGCCGGTAGCCGGCGAGCGGCCGCTGCTGTCGCTGCCGCTTGCCCAGCTGCTGCATCCCGATGGTGGCGTCCGCCACCACATGCTCGATCAGCGTTGCGGGCGGGATCGATTCGGACAGCCCCTTGCGCATACCGTACCCGGACAGCAGCGAGGACATGGTGCTTTCGGCCGCCCGCTGATACAGCTCTTCGATGCGGCGCGATGCGGCCATCCTGCCACCACCACCAGTCGCTGCCTGGGCTGCCTTCCGGCGGGAACCACCCGCGCCACTGCTGCTCGGTTCCTCCGCGTACAGGCGGGTCTCGTGGGCGCGTGTTGTCGCTACCCGGCCACGGCTGATGCTGATGCCAGGATTGATCGCGGCCACACCTCCTCCTCCTCCACCGCCTACCCCTGCTCCGGCACGGGTACGATTGTTACGTCGCATTGCTGTTGTTGTTGCTGTTGCTGTTGTTGCTGAATGTTGTTCGGCGAGTGTTTTGCACCTCTATCAAAACCAGTGCTGACTCGATTGTTCAAACTTCAAACACACACACACACACACACTTTTTGTTCCGTTTGGGGGCTCTCTTCGCTCACTCAATACATACACACACACACACAGACGCACTCGAAGCGCGTTTCGAATTATCCTCACAATGAAAAACAACGGAAGGGATAACAGCCACCCGCGCGCGCGCCCCGGCACCGTAACAAAGCGAAACAAACGAAGCAAAAATAAATTCCCTCCCGGGGGGCGCCTCGCACGATACCGCACCACGGGTTTGTCACGGGTGGTGAATTGTTTTCGTTTCTCTTATCACACCAGCCCACTGTGCGCACGGTGTAGGCATTTTATTTTCTTTCCCACCAAAAAAAAAAAAAGGGCAAAAGGGGCTCCCCGTGAGGCTTCCTCCTCCTTTTAGCAGAACAGAATCGCGGAGCTTGAAACCGTCGAAACGACACAACCACTTCTTCACACACAGCACACTTTTTTGTTGTCGTTGTTTCGTTGCTGCTTCTTGTTCTTCGCACACACACGCACGCTTCTAAGCGAGGATGCCGCCGAAATTAAGTGGAGGGGGGTGAATAAAAACATACACTTTTGCTTTGCTCTTCTTCCTCTTTTGGTACGGGGATGCGCGTGTTGTGTTGCAGCACTTCTTCACTTTACTGAACTGTGGGGGAAAACGAGAAACGATGGAAGAAAGAAAATGAAAAACCTGAAAACAGGAACACTTTTTTTCTACAAGAAAAAACAACATCAACTTCCGTCCGCCGCTCTAGCAAACACACACACATACACACACGAACCGGATGCAAATCAATAACGCAATCGATTAGATACACATACACTCAGGGGAACCAACGCCAGCAACGGCAAGCCCTAACCGCACATCCTCGCACACTGTGTGTCTCAGCTGTTTGTCACACTCGCGCAACACTGTTGGCATCCTTGTTTCGATGCGCTGTTGACGGGTGGAAAAATACGAATGGCTGTGTGCTGCTCACTAGCGACACCGCACAAGTCACACAACGGTACACACTCACACACACACACACACACACGCACACAGCGTGCAGTCGGACTCGACTGTAAACGCAGTGGAGAAGCGCATATACATGCACACCAGCGTGTTACTTTACTGTCAACTGTCACACACACGCACACTTGCAGGCATGCTCTCCGCTCGTCCACACAACTCACAACTTCTTGGAGATGCTATGTGTGCGTGTGTGTCTGTTGGAATCGTAATGTGAGAAACGCATACACACACACACACCCTTTACAAGATGCACCACACCAGCGAGAAGTTACGAATGCAATTATGAAGAACAAATCTGTTTCCACTGAAAATCACACCACGTAGAGGGCCATCCATTTTCCTCTGTCTCCGTTTCTTTACACACACACACACTCCCCTTCCGATTTGATAGCGCGCTTGAAGTGTTTTGCGGTGTGTTTATGGTAGTTTTTTCCCCAATCCACACAAACTTACTCTCTACCCTCCCCCCGTGTGAACGCTTCGAAGGTGCGCTCAACTACACACACCGCCAGTGGCCGCCAACATTCGCGACAACTGCACAACTCTCGCCACAGGGCTTAAACATTCACGGGGACACACCACCACACGGCAAGCGAGAAGCTATAGCGAGACGGCCAAATAACGAAAAGGGCACAACACAGCACTCCGTGTAAAAACCCTCAGTCGATCTCTCGCGCGCGCCTCAGCTCACTATGGTGCGAGTGTGTGTGCGTTGCCTGTGGCGCCGCTAATCAAAACCTTCGTCCCCGTGCGATGGTATGGGTAAGCGAAAGCGTGTGCGCGTTACATCTCTTTCACGCACGCTGTCGCGCTCTCTCTCTTTCGCTCGCGCACTCCATCTCTCTTCGGTTTGCTCCCATTTCGGGTGCGATTTTGAAGCGATTATGGGCCGCACTTGATTTCAACACCCAGCTAAATAAAATTACTAAAAAAACAAACAAACGGAGTCGAAATGTGACAACCGTTCGGTGTAATTTCTGTGCAGTTTTCAAATAACTTTTGAACATTAAAAGCAACCATCTTACAATGGTGAGGGGGGGGGGAGACTACACGTTCTCCCCGTGACACGTACGTATATTTATTGTACGCGGCGCAGCGGACACACACACGCGCGCGTGCCCGAGCGCGAACGAGAGATG
Source organism: Anopheles arabiensis (assembly GCF_016920715.1). Taxonomy (NCBI): domain Eukaryota; kingdom Metazoa; phylum Arthropoda; class Insecta; order Diptera; family Culicidae; genus Anopheles; species Anopheles arabiensis. The sequence goes on from NC_053517.1 coordinate 99,050,728, forward strand.
GAAAACAGTATAGCCAACCGAAAGGGAGAAAATCCTCCCTTTTGGGGTGATGTGCGGCGATCTCTTGCGGGGTTTTTGCTGCTCGCGAGACGACGTTTGCACTGTGTGTGTGTCCGTCCGTCCGTCCGTCCCCCTTTTCAGTGCGGCCCGCGATGCACCGATTTCGATATCCAAGGGAAGCAAAGAAATTGTGCGCGCGCGTGTGTGAGTATGTGTGTGAGAGAAGAGATATCTTTCTTATGCTACCACACAAATGATCACCGAGGGAAATGCAGATCACTTTTTTGGGGTTGTTCTGTCATGCAAACGAAAATGAAGTAAAAAATTAATGTCTCTTCAATACAACAATACTGGAATATTCTTGTACTTTGCAAAACGTTGCTGTTCTCTAGTACAATGCAGTTCATTTTTCCCGTTCTATGAAGACAAACCAGTCAAAGGAGTACAGTAAAATAATGTAAAAGTATAAAAATAGCCCCTCACTGTGTGTGTATTGCAAACCTCGCTTGTGACAGGTTTCCTTTTTGTTGTCTCGTGACAATGTGGAAATTGGCCGCACTAAAAACACACACACAGCCTGCTACTGTTCTCCTTCACACCGTCACTGCCATTGCAGGGATTAGAAAAATCAATCCGCACGACAATCCAAGCAAGCAATGAAGTTTTGCCAGTTTTTGCTGGAATGGAAGTTTCCTTTCGACGGGAGCTCTAAGCATTACTTTCCGCAGCAGCAACACGGCCCCCACGGTGTGTCCTTAGCGCTGCAAATACACAACAGAGCCACACACAGCACACGGCACAAGAAAAGCCCAATTCTCGCTGATAAATTCTTACGCACCACCATTGGGCGGCACACACACACACAAACACACTCACATGCACACACGGTACAATTTCCTGCATACATAAACAAACACAGAAAGTCACACAACAGAACGGGGCAGCAGCAGCTCCAAACCCCGGAAGGGGGGGGGGAGAAAAAGAAAGTTCGCACTTCTTTTCTGCGGTTGCTAGGTCGATGAAGGATTTTCAATCATGGCGTAGAGCGTGAGTGAGTGTGTGTGTGTGCTGCTGCTGCTTTACCTGCCCTCAGAAAACACAACACACAGCAACACAGCAGAAAACAACACACAAGGCGGAGGGGGGCTCTTAACACAACTCTTTACCTCTCCCGCACTGTGTCGCACACCGCGAGTGACTTTTTTCTTTTTTTCTTTTCTTGTCTTGCACGATTTACACTGGTGGTGTGTATGGAAATCCGATTTGCGATTGGCTTCTTGAAATATGTTGGAAGCGCTAGCGCTTCTGATATATGCACCGTCCGATTTTCACGCTTCCACACACGTCCGTTCGCGCTCACGCACTTACGTACACAAGCGCACACGCGAAACAGTTCTGCCAAAGAAAATCGGCTGCCCGTTCGCCCGCTGACTGTTCGCGACCGCACAGTGGTCAAGATCGCGGTCGAAATCTGCCGACGGGAAGCAAAATTTGGAATTATTATTTGTTTAGCTTATGTTTTATGTTAATATGGAGGATGAAATTATCCTGTTTTTGTAAAATTTTAATATTAAATTTAGCATAGAAACGACATGGAATTTGAGGGCGCTAAACGCTCGTTAACATGCTACGGGGCAGAGTTCAGGTGGTGGTCTACTAGGCGGACTGACGAGATGTTCAAATTTATTCCATTTACAATGGAACATTTTTGTTTAGATTTTGAAATTACACAATGTTTTCAATACAGAACATAAAGACATGCTTCTGTTCATCTTCCAAGTGATTTTATTCGACCTTGCACGAACCATCTCGTTCGTTATACAGGTGCCAGAAGAGCTCGATCCATGTACATATTCACCTATGCCAGCGATCGGCAAAGTACGGCTCGCGATATATCTCGTATATTTCATAGAACTTTCATACATTTTAGCTCTTGGTTGGCTCTTCACCTGAAAATCTACGATTTTTTTTTGTAGAATTTGGCTCTTTCAGTCACAAAGTTCACCGACCGCTATCTTATGCCAAACAGAGAGAACAACACATAAAAAATGTCTCCTGGGTCAAAGTGCTAGAACGCTGCTTGTTTGTCATAATTTGGTTGATTTCGTTGAAGTTTTGCCGGAAGAATTTGTTTCCTGTCTGGCGTCTAGACGAGTAGAGCATTCAAAGCATTGTTGGGAGCAGGTTTTAAGTTTATCGTAGCGCAGTTGGGAAAGAGCTTGGAGACATTCTTAGTAACGATCTAGACATAACAAATCAGACCGTCTCCAGGCTCACAGATCAAAGCAATCGTTTGGCACGGAAAATATAAGCGTAGAATGAAAAGGATTCGACATGTTGCGAAAGCTACTTCGCCGTATATTTTGTCCGTGTTCGCGAAAACCATCAAAGGAAAGTGAAGAGCACGAAACACCGGAAAAGGCGACCGTTGAAGTGCTCGTTGTAGAAACACCATGGATTGATGGAAAGAAACGACCAGTTTCAAGGTATGCTGACTGAAACAAGCAATACTGTTTTGCCATTTCCTATCATACAAGTGATTTGTACACTGTTTCATGAAACGTTCCAGAAATATCGACATACCGTCACCGCGCTGGAGCATTGTTGGATCTCACACTGAGCGGGAAATGAAGATGCTTACTTCCAGAACATTGCATGAAATAGAAACCAAAGGTATCTTACTTGCGACTAGTGGGATGCTTTCGATTTACAACATTTATCATCCTTCCATCGGGTATGATTGCAGCTGTTACGAGGAAGAACAAATCTCGCCGACGTGCGTACGAACCGGGCGATGTTGGAGGAATGAGAATGGTACAAGTGCAGATACCCCAATCAAACAAGAATGCGACCAATAACGCGCCTACTACCATCACCCCGAAGGACGACCATCACACGTGGGACGATCACAGCGGCAACGATAATGTGGGGCACGACAAACTGGAGGGCATCCCATAAGCTGCACTGTTTTTATCTTAGCCATTTTCCATAATACCAGTTCTCTTGCATTTAAAAACATCAATTTAAAACACACAGAGCGTTTTTAAATCGTTTGTAAATCGACATACGAAAGCAGGTTTCCAAAATGGGGTTTCGCTTGAACGACGATTTTGAATTTCCACCTCCGAAGCTGTCAACGGGTAAGCTGTCAAAACACAATCAACCCGAACTGTCACCGTACGAGGCGCGCTGTCACAACAAACCCTCCGAATAATAAACATAACAAAACACGTGCGCGCGGTGTGTGGTTTCCTCCCTGGCTGCATGTAGGAATTTGCACTAAACACGTAAAAAATGGTCACAGATAAAGCGGACGGGGCGTGCCAGCTGCACGATGTGAGGTTTTACAACTTACTGCCCCGTGCCATCGTTTGCTCATCGTTCGGACAGTCGTCGCGGAAGCTAGCACTGGCCAGGTAAGCACCGCATGGTAACCACCTCCCTCCCCCGTCCAAAGCGGCGTAAACTTATCGAAACACGGGCCCATTTTCTCTCGAACAGGGACGATGGCACGATCGAGGTGTGGAACATGGCGTACGCGCCCTTTCTGGAGAAAACGATTCCCGGCGGCGAGGGTGTCTCGATCGAGGGGCTGGCCTGGGCCGGCCAGCGTCTGTTCAGCGTCAGCCTCGCCGGCACGCTGATCGAGTGGGATCTGAGCAAGATACCGTGCGTGAAGCAGTCGATCCTGGTGACGGGCAATGCGGCCTGGTGCGTCGACGTCAGCAAGGACGAGCGGCTGCTGGCGGTCGGCACCGAGGGCGGCTACATCAACGTGTACCGGCTGGACAACGAGGAGCTGGCGTACGAGCGCATCCTGGACAAGCAGGAGGGTCGCATCGTGTGCTGCAACTTTGACTGGACGGGTAACTTCCTCGTGACCGGCTCGACCGATGCCGTGCGCGTGTGGGACGTGCGCAATGGGCACGCCGTGCACAAGATGACGACCGGCCGCGCCCACAATAAGCAGGAAACGACGGTGTGGGCGGTGCTGGTGCTGAAGGACTTCACCATCCTGTCGGCCGATTCGCGCGGCAAGCTGGTCGTGTACGACGGGCAGATGGGCACGGTGCTGGAGCAGCACCTGGTCTCGACCGCCGATCTGCTCTGCCTGGCGCTGAACGAGGAGAAGAACATCGTGTTTGTGGGCGGCGTGGAACCGATCATACGCGTGTTCGACCGGGCGGACAGTGGTGGCAGCGTGCGGACGGATAAACTGTTCGTCCGGTCGCACAACCGGCGCGGCCACACGCACGACATCAAAACGTTGGCCACCTACGGGCGGTACCTGTTCTCCGGCGGCATCGATGGGTCGCTGCTCGTCACGTCCTCGCCACCGTTCACGCTCGATACGCACTTTCCGCTGCTGCCGGGGCCGGCCTCCATGGTGGCGGCCGACAGCCGGCTGGTGCTGCTGAAGTACGTCAACTATCTGGAGGTTTGGACGCTCGGGCCGGCCAACGCACCGGCGCCGGCCCTCGGCGGCAACAAGGTGCTGCAGATACGCAGCAAAAACGACGGCCAAATACTGGCCGCCGCCATCGCACCGAACGGTCGCTGGATCGTGTACTCGACCGAGCACATTGTCCGGTTGCTGCGGTACGACTACAACCGCAAGGAGCCAGTCAATTCGCGCCTGGTGCGGGTGCGCAACACGCCCGAACATTTCGCCGTCTGCTATCGGGCACAGTTTACGGCCGACTCCAAGGGCCTGTTCCTGTACGATCGTACCGGCGGTGGTACGATCAACTTCTTCAGCTGTACCGCCGCCGACGACAGCGAAGAATGGGACCACAAGCAATCGATCGATGCCGGCCGGTGGCTGTCCGAGATGGTCACCCTGTCGGCCGTGTCCCAGTGCAGCCGGTACCTGGTGTGTGCCGATCTGGCCAGCTCGATCGTCGTGTTCGAGCGGACGGCGGCCAAGTGGAAGCGTTCGATTTCGCTCCCCCGCTACAAGCTACCACCGACGGCCCTTGCCCTCCAGCCGGGCAGGACACGCGTAGCGGTGGCCTTCTCCGACCACAAACTGTTCGTGTACGATTTCGACCAGTTTACGTTCGTGTTTTCGACGTACCTGCGGCTGCCGGCCGGCACAGACCCGAACCATCCGATCAGTGGGATTGCGTTCGATCCACGCCACGAATGGGCCATGGTGCTGCAGAACGGTTCGAAGATAGTGACACTTCGCTTCGGGCCGGACATTGAGGAGGAGGTGCTGCAGCAGGAGGAAAACAGTCGGGCCAAGAAATGGCGCCCGGTCGCGAACGGCGGCGAGCAGCAGGACGGCGAGGGCAGTCTAACGAAGTGCAAGCTGCGCATGGTACGCGACGCACCGCGGCTGGTATCGATCGAGTGGCTAGGCGAGAGCGAGCTGGTAGCGATCCAGGCCAATGCGCTTTCGATGGTCGAACATTTGCCGGCTGCGTTCCGCATCAAGCGGTACGGTAAGACGTAAATCTGACTGCGTGTACGGAACTGGGGGGGAAAACAAGCATTACAATAAAACCTCTTCTACATGAAATCGATCGTTTTTTTTTCTCTCGGATTTCGTGACAACAAGCTCGGGCTGTGTAGGGATAGATTGTTTGGAATTTTTGGTTTTATTTTCTTCTCCTCGTCCGGGGTGTCACAGTTCCAGCACACGCTCACACAAACACACACACACACGCATACACATTCTCGCTCAACATACACATTTTCACTCATCCATCTCTCTCTCTCTCTCTCTCTATAGTGGTAAGCTTCCCCGTGATCCTCATCACCAAAAGTCCTTCTGCACGTACTGTGTGTGTATGCCTGGGGGAGGGGTTAGTTATTGTTCATTTCTCTCTTATTCTATTGTGTATAGTAGGGGGGGAATCTTTGTTGCTTAGATGATTTGTGTTTGCTTTCGTGTGTCTTCTTTCCTGTGTATTTAGTAACTATTTCGATGCACAGTTGGGTGTGGTTGGGTTCATGCTGCACTGATGCAATTTGCGCATTAGCTGAATAAGCTTCCGTCTTCGTGTCTTTGTGTTTTACTGGTTACGCTGACTTTTCCTTTCCAAGCCCTCCTCCATTTTCGATTACAATAGCATTGTGTGAATTACATTCTGTTCACTGCCTCTCTTCACAATCGTGTTTATCTACGCCTATTCCGTACTAAATGTGGAAAGATGTGTTGCTTACATCGTGCTCGGCGGCCCTCAAGTCAAGTTTTGCACTTATTTTCCTCCCTCCATACACTGTGCTACACACCACCACTGGTGGTGAGAGAGTGCCTGCCTGGGTGGCGTACAGGGTAGTCCTTGCGATACAGTAGTAACGATAACAATAGAGAAAACGCATCAAACCATTTTCCTTTAATTGGGTTAGCCAGTAACGAGGATTTTACTGTCGAATAACTAACACAATGCTTATCGACGGGGGGATGATAAATGCGCGCGCACGACAGCAGCAATTGTGTTGATTGTTTTTAACCGTTATTAGTACTCGAGAATTTGCTAAACGTGTTTGTCGTACAGGGAAAATTTTCTCTACAAAAAGGCAATTTTTGATAGCCCGGGGGGAGGAGGTTCTTCTCTCGCTGCTCCGTTACCCCCTGTTAACAAATTACACAATCATACGAATAGTCTTTTTGTTGTTGTCTATAATTCGCAACAGGTTACCAATCTGAACTAAACTAACGTTAACGCACGATTTAATCTCTTCTAGGGGTGATAATACACATTTGCGATCGAATCAGCTACCGGTCGATTCAAATATTTTTCTTGTTTTTTTGCTAAATTACTCGTACTCGTGGTATCGTTCTCGCTGGTCAATTGCCACCCGAGCGAATGTGTTTCGCCGTTAAAACGTGTACAAACGGAAAAATCAAAGACAATATTAGCTAGGAAATGAAATCGATCCTTAAAAAAGAGAAGGAAACACATTCAACGTGCGCCTGGAGTCGATGTAATTTACGGATTTCACTTTGTTCTAGAGCGAATTTGCGTGTTAATGTTTATAATATGCGCCTCATTTTGTGCTTCTTTTTGAATGTTTTTTGTTCCTTTTTTGTTTTGCTTGTTTAAATAATGTTCGCTGTTACACTATATTCCGATGATACATTTAGTGATGTGTTTTATGATCACTATTACAATTGTTAAATTATTTAATGTGTTGTTGTTGTAGTTATGTGTGTTTGTGTTATGTTCTATAGATTCTCAAAAGACTTACGCGATAACAACAAGTTTTCTTCACTTTCCATTGTTTTGTTCTTCTGCTTGGATATTTCCGTATTTTCAGTTGGTTGTTCTGTTTGCTTGATTCAATTGCCACGCGGGGCAGCTGTGTATGCTGCTGTTCTCGCTTTGTAAAATAGTATAGAACACATCTGAATTCGTGGTAGCCAGCAGTGTATTGGTAAGGTGTACATTTTTGTTTTCGATATATTGTGATTTCGTTCATTGCGTTTTGTTCGTTCGTTCGTTTCTGCTGTGAATGATAACGATGAAACAAACAAACGCGACATTTAGTTTTTTTCCAGCCATACGACAAACGATACTAATGATAGAGTTAAAACATTAACTAATGTTTAACCACAACCGGTGTTTTGTGTGCGCTCGATGCGCGTTGCCAGATTTGCGCTGTTACCGTTGGTGCATCCGCCACTGCATGCGCATACGCATGCGAAGGGGATAAGAAACGAGAGATTAATACCGCGTGCTCGTCGTTTGTGTTTTTGGTTAAAAAAAAAACAAACAAATCATACCCCACAAGAGAGGGGAATGATAAAGTGTTGTGCTTTCTAACAACTTTTGCGTTCAAATGTGTTTTAACGGCGGTGGTCGTGTGTGTGTGTATATATGTCTTGTGTACGTGGTGCTTTTCAATGGAAAAAAGAACTGAAACAATCTCTTCTCTATCCTTGGGCTCTACTATCCTTAACTAAACAATGTTCTAGCATCCTACTCTCTTTCTCTTTTCTCTCTCTCTTTTCTCAACTGCTTTTGTCGCTCGTCTTCCTTCGTCCTCGTTTGAAGTAGCTAATGTCCCGGTAGAAGAACTGTGCCCTGCCTACTAAAGTTTGATGTGAGCGCTTTTCCGCCCGCAACTAGCCGTTTTCTCACTTCCGGTTTTTGTTTTTGTTTTCTTATCACACGTTACATGCTTATTTACTTCATTTGTTTGCTATCATCAACTGTCACTGTTTGCCTTGCACCGCCCGTTTCAAACACTACCATTCTTCCCGTCTCCCACAAGCCCTCCCACAATTCTTCATACATATACAATTTATAAAGGGTGTGCGCGGTAGCAAATGGGGGTGTGCTACCCCCCACCACCTTCGCACACTTTCGTTTTAATTATAAGTTTTATCAAGATACACTTAAATGCCTAGGATAGATAGTTTCATACGGTTTTGTTCGATTTAAATTAAACTAAAAAAACAGACACATAATCTTTGTTTCTCTCATTTTGCGCGCTCGCTTATTCTCCCTCCTTGCCCTGCCGCTACAGAACACGCGCACACGCACCGAGAACCCCCCGCAATGCGTGCGCGTGGAATTAGCCTACAACACTAATAACGCATAGAAAAGTAAGCATTCGCGCGTCATCTTATACTTCGTAGTGTGATGCAGTGGTGCTAAACAAAAAAAAAAAAAAAAACAAACAAACAAAACTTACACGATATCTAACAAAACAGCGCCAGCAGCAGTAAAAAGCGTAAGATTCGCTTCAAAAACACTCTAAAACACAAAACTAATTCATGAGTAGAAGGGGTGCAAAGTAGGATTTCGGTTTCATAATTTAAATTTCACTAGTTTTAGAATGAGACTGGAAAGGATAAAAAGAAAGAGAGACAGATAATCCTCAAAATAATCTCAAAAGTTGAAAGTAGTTTGTTCTAGGCTAATATGCTGTTGTCTGTGTGTTTTTTGTGTGCAGAAAGAAGTATGCTGTATAAGTAGAAGCGGATACCGTCGGCTTCCCAAAACACTGGAAGTGGGCGAAAACAAATATGCTTCCCCGCTACCCCCACTTGGAAAGCACTTGCGACTACACACGTGCATGTTTTTTTCCTGTTTTCACGAGCCTGCCTTTCATTACGGTTCTCCGTTGGATCGTTTGAAGTGCCAAACAAAGATCCGTACAGTTATGATAATAGTAGTAGTAGTAGTAGTAGTAGTAGCTTTAGCGATAGTATTAGTAACAGGGGGAGGAGGAATCGTGCATTCGGCCAACCGCACGCTTTTCTCCCTCCTCTCCTTCTTTGCGCTTTTGGTATCACTGATGCAGTCTCGGGTGCGTTTGATGCGCGGGGCGCGTGCTTCTTCTATTTTTTTGTTTGTTTTTGTTTAGGCTGCGAGCAGATTTCGAATGTTTTTCGGCGTGTTGTCCTCGTTCAGGTGTTTCGTGGTGTAGCGGAGCGCGTTCAGCAGCGGTTCCGCCTTGACGGCCGGCTGTGCCTGCAGCAACCGGACGCAGCCCTTCACGTCGACGTGGGCGCCCCGCGCGAACGCACCGACCGGGTGGACGTGATCGTACAGTATCACCAGACCGACCATTACTCGCAGCAGCAGCAGGTGCGTTTCTTCCCGCTCGATCTGTGCCAACAGTTTGCTGTAAGGGATCAGAAAAGAAGAAGATTAATTGTAAGCTCCATTGAAGATGGGAACTAGTGATGGGAACGATGAAGTTTTGGTCGGAATCGATTCCAATTAGTTCCAATTTGTTGTGGCATCGATTCCGAATATTAGGTCCGGAGTCAGTTTCCGAAATCTTTTCCGGAACTCATAATAGGCTCAGGGGAATCCGGAATTGGCTCCGGAATCGGAGTTGGCTCCAGAGTAAGAATCGGCTCCGGAATCGTTTACAAATTCGGAATTGAAATCTGCTCCAGAGTCGGAATCGGTTCCGGAATTGATTCCGAAAACGGAAGTTTTGGTCGAAATCGATTCCGACTAGTTCCAAATTTTTGTGGAACCATTTCCGGATAGTAGGTACGAATCGGTTTCCAGATCCGGCTCTTGAATCAGCTTCGGAATCGGTTTTGGATTCGGAATCTAATCCAGAATCGAATCTGGATTCGAAATCGACTAACGAATCGGAACCGGATTCGTAATCAACTCCGGGATCGAAATCGGCTACGGAATTGGAGTCGGTTCCGCAATCAGAATCGCCTCCGGAATCAAGTTCGCCTCGGTATCTCCATGAGAATAGGCGTTTGGGTCCTATGCATCTACGATTGTATCGATAGCCGCCAAGTACCCAAATTTACCTGTAAACGATCCATTCTCAGTAGATTTCGGAACCGACTCCAATTCCGAAATCGGCTCCGGAATTTGATTCCGGAATCGGCATTGGAGTTGACTCCGGAATCGGAATCGGTTCCGGAATTAATTCCAAAAACGGAATCGCAACCGGGTAGTTCCGATTCCGAGCTCCCACTACTATTAGGAACCAAAGAATAAAAGTGCTTACGGATTCTCGAGCATCCGGAGGCAAACTTTCGCCATCGTGCCGAGCGTTTCGGTCGTGTTGTCGACGTTGTCGGAATTGTCCTGCACGAACTTGGACGTCGCTTCGCTCAGCACCTTCAGCATTGGGGTCGCGTGCGCATAGAACAGCGACATCCGGTTCGCCAGCTCGGTACTGATGATCATCTCGTTCGTCTGGTCGAGCCGCTGCCGGCTGGCGATGCGTCTGTAGTAGCTGAAATCGTTCTGTATCGCAGGCGTTTTCATCTAGCAAGCGGAGAATGGGATGAAAAGTGTTAACACTTCAGTACGTCCTTCTGCTGTACTTTCCAGCAGCAGCATTCATCATTACCTTGTATTCGTCAAATTTGAGCACAAACTCCAGTATCTCGGCCAGCTGCTTCACCAGTGCCTGCTGCGTTTCCAGGTGCTGCGTTGGGTTGAGCCGGCCGCCCACCAGCTGTCCCAGCAGCTTCGGCACGATCCGTTCCAGCTCGAGGGAGTGTTCGTAGCAGCGCTTCAGCTTCTCCACCAGCGGTATCACAATGTTCCACGCCTTCTCCTGGCATTCGGGGGAGGGGTCCGCAATCGCTTCCCGAATTTCCTTACCGGCGCCCTTTAAATAAAGAAGAAAAGGAAATAAATATCTAATTCTAAAGACTTTTAAAGACGAACATTCAGAACACTCAAACTCAAACATTCGAAGTCACGCTACAGAACATAAGAAGCGTTTCGTGTGTGTGTGATTTCGTGCAAATCGCGTGCGCGAGGATTGAGAACAACTTTCCCTAGAAGGATTGGCGCCACCGCAAAGAACGGCATGATAATGGAATGGTATGAACGAAATCAAAACGTCAGAGACGGCCCACTTGCTTCGAGGTTTTATTTTTTGGAACATAATTGCTATCCGTGGCTTTCCGCCCGACCAGTGACAAACGATCGCGTGTCCGTTTTAGAAGCGTTGGAAGAATTGGAATTAAATCCACAAAAAAACCCTTGGCTGAAGATCGCCTCCAAAACCTGCAAACTGCCCACTCGAATGTGGTTTAATGTATCGTTTTCGCCAACCTACTCACTACAGTGTCCATCATATCGACAACAAACGAAGCTGTGAGCGGACTAAGGGGCAAATCATCCGTTCCGTACCGATCACTTTTGCCAAAAATGGTAATGCTGTCGCGTTAGTCCGAGTAATGATGATGCAAAGCGCCATCGATCGATCGCCGCTGTGCCTTCGCAATGTATGCTATGCTGTGAAGCTCTCAGTCTCATTTACATCCACAACAAAATCCGAAAAAGTAACGTCCATCCGTCCTCATTTATTTTCGTATTTGGATTTCGAAGACATGATGTGTGGGATTTGTGTGGGATTTGTCTAAGCGCGGCTTATGGAACGATGTTCGAAAAGCATTCTTCTCGTCAATTCAGTACAAAAAAAAACCCTCCTTGGGAGGGCGCCATACGACTCCGACCAGTCCACTTACCTTGACTTTAATCGCTTACAATGCGCGCGCTCTACCATACGCCTTTCGAGGCGTTTGTGTCTCTTATCATTACACCTCCTCTTCCTACTCCTACTCCTACTCCACGTTCGAGTTGATTCAGTTTACACCAAAAAGCCCTCGGAATATAGTTCGCGGTCGGGCCCTGGAGAGTTGCGAACTTGGATCAACATCATATCACCACCCTTGTCATGTCCATCAACCCTCCAGTTCCTCCCCATCCCATCCGACAGGGCGGCAGCCAATCCGACGGTAGTGAGAGAAGATGACGAGTGCGGACGTCTCGCGAACGTTTCCTATTTCCCTTCACACACACACACACACACACATCCGGTGGTGCGCCCCGGGAGGTTGAAGGGTTGATGATGGGAGATGGGGAGAGCGGATTGGCAAGCCAATGCCTTTTTCGGGGACAGATAACACAGTGGAGTGGTGGGGTGCGCTTTGTTGTGCGCACAGCACGCAAATGTGTCTGCTGGGGGTGTCGTATCTCGTGCGTTTATTATTCGTTTTTAACCCTCGAAAGTGGCTGTATCCAGTTGGTTTGGTAAGTATAAACACGCGCTTTGGGCACAACCAACAAATGGCATTAGATTTTAGTCATTCCAAGATAGTCGAGTCAGCGAAGGGTTAATAGACAAATCAAGCTACACGTACAGCAATGGGGTAAATGGGCAATAAGCTTCTGCGCTACTGGTACTGCTGGTGCAGGCCGCCACCACTTTATTCGATGGTTTGTTTTTCCGCTGCCGTCATAATGTTGGCGCATAAATTATCGCGCACACCAGCCCTGTCCGCGGCCCGCCACCATCATTCGCCGTGTCTAAACAACATGATTTTGGATGTTACGCGGCAAAGGGGAAGAGGTGGATGCCGGATGAATCATCATTGGTGTTTGTCTTCGACTTCTCTCTTTTATTGGCGAATGTATACGCAAAACCTCACACAGCCGACCGTATTACACGCCGGCGCACGCCGATGGCGATCATCAGAATGTTTGCTCAATCGATTCGTTCATACAAGCAGAAGATAAACACACGCTCGAGATCGTAAAATCGATCGGCTTTGGTTTGCCGTTTTGCGCTCCATTTTAGAGGCATTCTTACGATAAAAAAGTTAAATATTATTGAGACTTATCCCATACATAGGATTTAACTGTTCAGCTACTTTCTTCCATTTTGAATGCTACTTTAATAACGACGAATCTTACATGAAAAGATGGCAAGTAAATCTAACTTTAGCGCGATCGAGCTTTAAAAAATTGTTCATCAACTATTTCCAAATCGACACTCCATCGGCACTCCATCCAAAACGGAAAAAGGGGGCAAGAGTTCTTCCCCTTAACCCCCCCCCCCACGGTACGACAGAAAATGCTCAAAATGCTTTCGCTCGAGGCTAAACCCATTTACGGACGACAGGGTTCGTTTTTTTTCTCTCTCTTTGCGTGACGTGACGCGGAAAGAAATGCTTCGACGTGCACACAGCAAGAGAAGAGGTGGCGTTGTCCTTACAACGAAGGGGGCTAAACAGCAGATAGGTCCATCGTTTCATTCGCACCTTTGCACAAGCCAGAGAACGGGTCCCCCCCTCCCCCCATCCGTTTGTTAAAGTTGTTTGACATCTTGAAGACTTTTTTTTTGACTTCATTTCCCCTTCTTCGTGCCACCAACCCGAGATGAGATGCAATCAAGCAGTTAATAGGCCGCAACTCTGCCCTGCTCACCTGCTCGATGATGATGATGGGCGGCTGTTTTCTTCTTAATTCTATTTACCACCACCGAGGAACATAACTCCAAACCGTCGGGGAGAAGAACTCCAAGTGTCGTCGCTACCGGGGTTTTCTTCTCCCCAGGCGCTAATGGCAATTTCACATTAACTCGCGCCAAATTAATGAAATAATGATCGTGCCCTCACTTCATGGAGTGTGGTTGGAAGTGAGTGTGAAATGAAGGTTTAAAGTATCGTCTCGTTTGCTTCAGAACTGGGACTAGCTTACAACGGCAACTTCTCTTCAAAAGAACGAACGACATCCTCCTCGCCAACGGTTCAAGAGGCCTATATGTAAGCTGGACATTGCACGCGCACTGGTCGTAATACTGCAACAGTGACAGTCCAAACTAGAACCCGCATTGGTTGTAATTGTGCAACAACCTTTACACACACAAAAAATGCACCCAGATCCTGAGCACGTGTACACGTTCACGAGCTCATTCATTACAAATTTCTGCCAACGTTTCTGTTGTGCCAGCCAGCGGGCCAGCGGGACCGGTAGTGTGGAATGCATTCTCGAAAGGTTATTGCACTTTATTACGCCCAGTGTCTCGCGAAGCACAACAATAAAAGGACGAGAGAATATTCGTATCCTTTTAATCGTCTTTCGAGTGTAAGGTGTGAAAAACGCACCAGTTTCAGCTGGTACATTGCTGCACTGGTAGTGGTGTGTGTGTGTAATGTAACCGAGAGAAAACGTGGGCCCTCTTCACAAACCAAGCTTACACATCATTCCACGTTTTCCAGGTGATGAAGCGTCCGCTGTAGTGATGTGCTCTCTAGAGCGTATCCACGACTCCGATCCAACTCTGACTAGTTGTTAGTCTGATTCCGATTCCGGCGAGGTCGAAACCACTAGTTCCGCCCGGAGTCGTCTGGAGTCGTAGTCGAACGGGACGGAGTATTTTGGAATCGTCCAGAGACTTTAGGGGTTTTTTTTGGAGTTTTTTGGAGTCTTTTGGAGTCTTATGGAGTCTTTTGGAGTTTTTTGGAGTCTTTTAGAGTCTTATGGAGTCATCCAGAGTTGTTTCGAAGTTCGACTCCGGACGACTCTGGACAACTTCGGACGATTCCGGACGACTCCGCAAGACTCCGACTCGGACAACTACGACTCCGGATAACTACGGACAGCGGACGACTCTTGACGACTCTGGACGACTCTGGACGACTCAGGACAACTACGACTCCAGGCGACTCCGAACGACTTCGAATGATAACTCCAACTCCGGATAATGCCGGGCGGACCTCGCAGATTTGGTTCCAAAATAATCAGAGTCGGATCGGAGTCGACTCCAGATGTTTGCCAAACTTTACCCATCACTACTCAGAGCTCCTAACTTCTCTTAGAAGATGGGGGATGCATCCGGTTTGAAGTACACCGCACTCGCGCATTTTTTCTTTCGGAACGTTTAAAATAGGGCACGAGACGATAGCGCGCTCAGGATTCTGCGTCCCGCATACAACACGCTAACGTTTGTCATCTCTGAACTTATCTCTGGGACAAGGGGAGGGGTTTTTTTTTTAAACAGACATAGATGATGCCAAAAGGTGGTCTAGTAAATGAATCCTCGGGCAGCTGTTAACACAACATCCTCTCGTTCCACTGTCAAGTCGACTTGAAATTGAATAAAGCTGTACGCCTCAAGTGATGTTTTGCAGTTCGCCGTCCCTGGTAAGCATGGAAGGTTGGGTTGCGGAAGCTTTAAACCCACTCTTTATCTCTATCGTCTGTCCTGCAACGGTAAGCTGTGTTTAGTTTTCTGCACTATATCATTCTGTTCTTTTTTTGTGTGAGCAAGATAAGAATAACAGAAGCAGAAGAATTGCACCGGAAAAAGCCTCAATCTGCCCATCATCCTTGGGTTTTTGCATTCCACTATCGGGAGTGTTCTCTATCTGATTATGGGCAGTGAAGGAACGCTTGTCGGGTGGGTCAGTGATATGGAGAGTCCCGTACAATCCTACTCGTACATGGATGGCTGCCTATTTGCTAGCTTTGCTAAACTTCCTCCCGTGCGGTTGCGTGCTTCGGGGAAATTGAGCACCAATAGTTGAGTAGGTCTTCTGGCCACGATTTCGATAAGTGGCACATACACACACAATGCCCATACAATCACGTGTCTCGGAACGATTCGATAGTGATAGATTCTACTATCCTCCCTCCCTTAATAGTACCAGCACATGATAACCCTCTGCACGTAGGAACATTCCCTTAAAGGCAGCAAAAATGCTTACTTCTAACTTCCAACGGTGGCGGAACAGGAAACGATCGGAGTCCAACCGAACGGAACACGCGCGGTGAAATGTTGCCGCTTTTTTGTTCTTCTCCATCCGCCCCGCAGCGTGCATCGTGTGTTTACGCTTCACGTACTTCCTTCTTCTCCAGGCCACGTCTAGCCGGAGCGAGAAAGAGAGAGAGAATGAGTCTCGGCCGTACGTAATCGGATTAGGTAAATTGTTTATGCGATACCGTTCGAATGATTGAATGCCCCAACCCCGCCTTGGCTTGGCTGCGGCTGCTAATTACCTTAGCGAAACGAATTGTCCATGCAAAACGGCATCCGGGGTAGAGTCTCGGTGGATGGATATGGGGGGTGGAGGGCTTTCCTTTAACGTTCTTCTTCGCGGGAAGGGGGAGTTTCGAGGGGTAGTTGTTAGGCAGTAGCATAGCAAATTATGTACAATCTAAACTGCTCCATTACTTTCGTGATTTGTAGTTCAATCTTTTGTCTGCCTCTGCTTTAGTACTGCGCCTCATGCATATCTAAACTAAGCATTAATTTGCTTTTTTGTAGCTTTACATCAAGTCATTTAAACGCTAGCAATCGTAGGTTTTTTCCGTCTCGAATATTTATCACCCAATATTTGACATAAGTAGCAGAAAAAAGAGCAGGAAAAAGTCGAGCATTTCATAATTATGTCCGACCGTATGCCCCCCTTGTCACCGTGCCAAACTCGTCATCACCATCAGCACGTCCACAGCACTGTCACATCTTCACATTCACCTTCAAAAAACCGGCCCCAACTGTTTTCCACGTTTTTTTTCCCCCGTTTCCTAGCTCTGATTTATAATCACTCATCAACGCTCAATCGAAAACGGTTCGCAGCGGGGAAAAAGGCATGTGTATTAATAAATCATGTCGCGGCTTCCAATCCCATCGCGAACGCAAAACCAGGTAGACCGCAACATGGTCCCACCAGAGCTTTGCGAGAGATTATTAGGTAAAAACCCCCACCCGCGTCACAGAATAGCGCGTTTGGAGGGCGTAAGTGTGTTGCCGGCTCTGGATCGAAATGCATTCAAGTTTTTGCTGCTGCACTGCGGCCGCCGGTGGTTGTACTTTATGCATGCTCGAGTTACTCTCTCAGATTTTGAACTGTTTTTCTTCTCGCATTAGTTACGATCTGCTGATGATACGCACTAATGGGGAGACACAACAACAGCCCAATGGCAGAAAGGTGCTGCAATAAGAATCGCCCGGTGGAGCATTTGGGTTGGGTGTGTTGCATTGCAAATGCCCCAGCGGGGAGGCTCGATCAGATTCCCTCGACGAAAGAAGACAGCACACAGCGCAACACAACCGACCGACCGAGAGAGCAAGATACATAATTAATTATTTAATCAACATGCATGCGGCCAGGGGGGGCTGCTCTGTGGAATTGCATTTTCTAGTGGGGAAGATCAGCGGCATTTCTAGCAGCGCTGATGAGTATGCAGCCGAGCATGAAAATAAATCAGCAGCAGCCCTGCGCGCATGAAGGGGCGCGTTTGCACTTCAAAGTGAGCAAAAACACACACACATAAACACACTTCGTTGACTTAGAACGTCTTGGGCAGAAATGGATTCGATGGTGGATGGTGTTTTTGCACAGGTTAACGACATACCAACGAAACGACGGGAGTGCCGGGATTCCTTTCCCCCCGCGAGCCAGACGAATAACCGTTTTACCAAACCGTGCTCAATCCAGCGTTCCTCTTCTCGTCGTCAGCGAGCCGTGTTGATTGATTGATTGGTCAGGAAATCAATTGAACGGCTGACCGAGATTTGTGAGTGTGTGTGTATGTATTTTATACCACCACCCGCCCCCGTTTGCAACTGATTTGTGTTACTTGGCTTCTGATCTTGCAGCGCGCGCGTTGTGTTGCAGATAAATTAATGTTCAAACGATAAGCTAGCGCTCGATCACAAATCGAGCCGATCATTAAACAGCTCACGGAAATAGACACATGTTGTTAGAAGTAAGGTGTTGATGATGAAATGTTGCACCTTTTTGCAGCCGGATGTAACACTGGGAGCTTTGGGGATTAGAGTGGAAAGAAATAGACAGTAAAAATGCTCCCAGTTATTGTTATTTTTACAGATAAAGTTACAGTAATGCAACAACTATGTCAACTTCATCTCATGATGCCACAAACCCCATCAATAAGCTGATTTTTGACAATAAACACATGACTGAAAGGGTAAAACGGCATCCAGTTACCTTCTCAACGCGAGGGAGTGACACAATAAAAGCCGTCTACTACTAATGTGCTCAATCTACTGTTCTAATGTTACACTCTTTCCATCCAAAATGATGTTTCGCACCTGACGGCACAGAAAAGTCATCGACATTAGGAAGGGGGGGCCCGGGATGCAATGGGATCATCCGATATAGTTGGGTTCTTTGCACGCTAACCCAACAAACTATTCCTCTCCGCCTACTACCTACACACAGAGACGACCTGAAACCAACATGTAATCGTTGGCACGGAGGGAGAGAGCGTGCACCATACCACATCATGACACACAACACCCGGTCGCAATTTGACGCGGGCACACATTACACCTCTCTCCATGCAGCTTAGCAGCAGCAGCCTGCACGATGTCAGTCCATCGACACTGTTTCTAGCCGCGGTTTTTTTCACCCACACACCACACTCCGGCTATTGTGCAGCAAATTGGTGCTCGGCGGGCTGGGGGGGGAGGATTCGTTGCAGATTGCATTATCGTACAGCAGAGAGAAGGAAGAGCGTGCCCCCCGGTGTGTCATGCTTACTAACACTCCGAGCCCTACCAGTTGTCAGGGGGATGGAGGCGGACGCGCGAAGAAGGCGCGAAGATTAGCACAGGATTTTATGAATATGACCTTGTGTTGGACGGTTTGGTCGGACGCACACAACGGCGCAACACGGTGCGCGCGCTACAAAACGGTGATGATGAGCACAACAATTTGGTCTATTTTCTTGACGGCGACGACAATGATGCACCACCCCGTCAACTGCACAATCAAGGCAGTGGCGAGCATATGATTTGCTGATGGGGATGATACTACCGAGCACCGACGCCCTCGCCCATTGTCGGTTTTTAGCACATCTGTGTTCGCGGTGTCGTTTTTCGCGGTTCCCTTTCCGCACCAGAGATGAGGTTATTATGCTGCTTGCTTACCTAAAACGAGACAGAGAGAAGCAAACGGCGTTGATTAGAGGAGATCCATTTGTCAGTATCTAGGTCAGAACAGTGTCTGTGTGTGCTGTGGGGAGAGACAAGCATGAGCAACATGCTCGGTGGTCGGTGCAGAGACTAAAAGTGAACAGTTTACATTATAGATAACTGGTGGCTTCCGTGTTCTGTCTTTTGCAACTCTATTGGATCTTGACGATGTGCCAAGAATTAGCGAGAAAACAGTCGCGTCTACTGCAGACACGATGTATGTATGTTGCCGTTTACTTTCGTTTTCCTTCCTCAGGATCAACCGCTCGACGATGTTCAGACGATTGCATGACGTCAAACACAGGATTCCGCCCGTTAGGAGTGTTTATTTTAGCCCGGCAAAACCCCCGGCAGCTCTAAACACTTTTACAGCGCACGGCACACACACACACACAACGCTTGGTTGCATCGGTAGTGCAGCACGTGTTGGCAATTCCATGGACGGCAAAATTCGCCCACTTGCGAGAAACGATCGAGAAACGATGTTGGTTGCTTATCACCCCCCCTCCATCGGTTGCACCGTAGCCAACAGGACTCGTTATCTCGTGGAAGTTGTTTCGTGCAAGTGTCTCCAGAGAGCCATCCCTCTTTTCCTTCGTCTGAATAGTTAGGGCTTTTCCAGTGCAAACCAGCAGCAGCAGCAGTAGTCGGGCGACGAACCAAATCAATTTTTCATACAAATCTTCACAGCCGATCTTTCCCTATGCAACGTTCCACAGCTGAACAGTTCTTTTGATAAGGATGGCGACAAACACCACTCCCACCAACACTCTATGGGAGCTCTGGGGATTTTCTTCTCTGACCCCATTTCGAATTTGCTGTAAAATTGCAAAAGAAACGTGTAATGATGGAGGAAAATAATCGCAACCCCTTTGTGCTATGGAGTGTGGGCATACGATTGTCATCGCCTTACAGGGAAGATGTCTTTTAACGAGAGAGAGAAAAAAACAGGGAGTTGGGGCCAATTGTGAGGAGCAGATGCGAAATTGGATCCCATTTCCCTGCTACAGGTGTCACAGAACTGCCTCACAGAACGAACGCGTTAAATCCTCGGGGGAAATTCACACTAAAGGTATGATGGCAGAGGTCTATGAAGCCGCGGCTGAGGCAGATGAAGACGTGCTTTCAATTCATTAAGAATTCAGCAACGCCTCAAATCTTGCTGCTCCTGTGGCACACTCTTTTCGGGTTGAAGAAAGCAAAAGAACGAGAAAAGGATGATGGTCTTCTTTTCGTTTCACTTTAAAGGTAAAGACGTTTCACGTCGCTTTTGGAGTGAGAAGAACGGGAGGATAGTCATTTCTATCCCGCAGGACACGAAATTCCACCTTCCAAACACAAGCCAGCACAGTTTTCAAAGGCGCTTTTTTACCACCATTCGAGGAGAGAGAAAAAGAACGAGACGAATCTAAATATTCTTGTTTATGTGCACATTGCACACGTTTCAGAGAAATCAAAATGATGAAAATGTTGTCGTTTTCTTTTGTTTTATTACGGTAGTGGTTGCAGATAAGAGCCCATCTTTGCGCGTTTCTGCAGCGACCTCGACCTAGAGCAAAGATATTGTTTTATTTGCAAGCACGTAAACAGTGTGCACACTACTGGGGGACGCATTCGTTTGTGAAGTTCAAGCGAGAGGAGAACGTGTCTAGAATGTGTGTTGCTGATTTAATTCTTGTCTTCAGAGTCTGCATGAAACATTCACGTAGAGCAACAAAGTATTAAGAGGTTTCCAAACAAAAAGCTGGATAATAGTTCCAGTGGGGTCCAAAAGACAAATATAAAGCCTAGAATATCCCGCCATCATTGCTCACAGGTGTAACGGGTTCTCCCCTATCTTCTTTGAAGTGTTACTCCATCCAAAACACATCCATCCAGCAAATGCACCGTACCCGGGTGTGGTGGGTGGGTTGAGCTTGTGTTTGCTTACCAAGCCATGCAAAACTGACGACTGACCTAAATGCAGAGCACGCTCTTTACCCCACCTAGAACGGACTTTGGGAGGGTGTTTCGGTTGAGCAAATTCCACCAACAAGAAGAAACTAACACACAATTCACGAATTCTTCGCGGTTGTGCATTCGCGCATAGACGCAGAGGCGATTGTATTAGAAGAAACGAGTATAAAAACGCCTTGCGACCATGTGGCACAAATGGTACACGACGACGACCACGACGATCGATGTAATTGCGCTAGGCGGCGGCGGCGGCGGCAACATAATCGAATGGCCACCCACTGCTGACTAGGGCAATCCGTGCTCCAATTTTTGCAATCTATTCCCACCAGCAGAGCGTTTAAATAAAGCGTTAAATTGTACTATAATATACGCTTGTATTCAGCATTTTACTGCAACGCCCTTCCCGCGCCACACCGCATGATCCTTCAACTTCCGGAATGAAAGTGTTTCCTCCTTGTTTTTGTTCTTTGGTGCAAAGAATTTTACCACACAACTGCACCTTTTTGAAAACATAATTTTCCACTCCAACAAGGCAACACAAAAACAACAGACGCGCGCCCAGGAGGTGAAATTTTTATGGTACCCCAGCACGAAGCTTTTGCTGCTTTTTTGCCTTTTTATTTTTGTTTTAATAAGAAAAGGGTTACACTCGTCATGCACGCGATCAACATAAATTTCTTCGCAAAACTGGTCCTTCTACACCGATTTGTGTTGCAGGACGAAAGGACGCAACTTTCTTCCCAATTCCCCACCCGTTCCGGCCAGGTGTAATATGCCCGGAATAGTGTCGTACGAAAACAGCAATGCCGGAACGCTATGCTCTCATCGTGAGCGGGACGTGGAATGTCAACTAAATAATTTTACAGTTTAGAACCGAACCGGAATGTGTGTCACCGTGGTGTGTGGTGCAGTTGCTTTTGGTCTTTTTCGTTTTTCAAAAGCGATGAATGATGCCATTCATAAAACCATTCAGCACAACAGAACGATAAATTCTCAACCTGGAAAGCTCTGTTTTTCAGGTCATTGATTAAAGTTGACCTTCAATGTAAGGAAATGCGGGGGAAGATAAAGAAAGAGCGAGTGAAGGAGCAAGGGTCCCACCATCTTTCACCTTTTAATCGTTTGAAGCATGGTGGAGGAGAAAGCTAGAGAATCGGAGTTGATACTATTTCTGGGCAGCCCATTCAAAACCAAGCAAGCAAGATGTCAAGCGAAGGTCAAATAGATAATGAAGCGATGACATGTCCCGCATAATCGGCGGCTGAGGGTTTGGTTGGAGGTAGTAGGTTGAGAGGGGGTCATCTTTCCAGAAGAAAGTGTTTTTTTCTTATTGATGCAGCAAGCTAATCAGAACAACAGTCCATCTTAATGGCAGCCAGTGGCACACGCGTGTGGTGTGATTCATTTTTGGGGCGTAAGGGTTTATTATCTCTAAATTATAGGTCACAGGGTTATGTATGTACTAGAAGCATTCAATTTTACATAAACTTTTGAGAATGTTTCCTAAAGCCTTTCCCACTGTGCAATAACCCACCAGTTCCGAGGGACAGATTGAATCGTGGTAGCTTTAGAATCAATTGACTCAATCTCGTTCCACTCACCGCTCGCGAGCTCTTCCACATATTGCGGAGCATATATATTGTGTTAGCCAAACTTCAATGAAGACCGTAGGCAATCAGATGCTTCGGCCCCTCTTGTTTTGTCGCACGAGTTTAAAATCCCCGCTTTAAATTAACTTTGCACCATTCCCCAGCCCGGGTCAAATGCCACGTGACGTCGTGGCTATGATGTATTGGTGTGGCTAGGGCTCCACCTTCGTTGTTCCCCCTAAATTGTGTTGTTTCATGCAATCGTTTCACTGCAGTTGATGTCCGTTACAGCTGGTGCGCCCTTTGTTTTGGGTCTGCTTCAGTAATAGTAGCACCAACCACCCCACCCAAACCCAAAGTGGCCGGTAGTGTCCGATTTCTCCCATGGAATGTTGTGGTGCATTGTAAAGCGACCACCATCGTCGTCGTTTGTCAACCACGCGACTCCAAGCAGAATTAGAGATACCAGAATGCAAACTACTACGCGTGATGGAAAAACAGAAGAGAGCAGAGGAGCGATAGCTTGAAACAGCTGTATTTTGCAACAAAACCACTGCAAACACACCCCTTCCGTGTGTGTATGTTGCGTGTGGAAAGGGCAGAAGGTGGAAGACACTGACGAGTGAGTAAATCTGAAGGCGTTTCACTGTTTGGTGTAGTAGCCTTGGCTTACAAACCGTGCTCGTGTGATGGTGCTGCGGGTGCACATGGAAGCAGCCTATGCACTTTCAACCCCGTCGGAAGCAGTGTGTTGCAGTGAAAGACGAAACCCTCCGCCCAAATGTTAACCTCTGACACATACCAACCCCGTCCGGAAGGGTAGTGTAGTTGCATTTCGAATTCTTGTGCATTTTTGTGCCGCAGTTCCGATTACATAATACCCGCAGGGGGTTCTGTGTTGTGCTGTGTTGTGGTTGCTGTCTGCAAGCAAAGACGGGGGGTTGTATGCGCTCTAGATAAAGAAGGGGTTCTTTAACACTAACTAGTACACTCGATACCAGTTTGTAGGAAGGTTTTAAATGTCTGACAAGGGATAAGAGTAAAAACCAATTAACTTGTGTGTCATGTTTTTGTTTGCCCTTAAAAAGCAAATCGTTTTTTACCTTAATGACTTGACTTATTTTTTACTGGCATTTAAAAACCTTGGGCTTTCTTCTTATTGATTCTCTAAATTATTCAAAACATGTCTTGATATATGAGAAGAATATTGGAAATATTACATTCGCTTCATACCAACCCAGATATAAACAACCTTTAATATGAGGGATTTCGCTCAGGATTAGATTCGAACAAACGTCCTGCGATGTATGAAACGGTACCTTTGGCACGGCACCATACGCTCGCCTCGCTCAGCAAAATGCAGAGCGTCTATATAAGCAGCCCATTATCTTAGTACAACAAGAGATTCAGTGACATAAATCAAACAAAAGGCGCATATCATTCATATCGCCGATACGTTTTGCATCTTGAATTCTCCTTCCTAAATCCGAGCACGCATCTTCATTTTGTGGGATTATTTTCGCGCTTATCCAAAACGCAATACTCCCCCCACCTCCTCCTTTCTTATGTTCTACGCGAGTGAAAGGAATTCCGGTGTTTCAGTGCGTCTGGCGACTGAGTCACAATGGTCCGCTCAGCAGCTAACTACAGTTCCTCTTTCCACCTCCTGGATATCTTCGCTTTATTTATTTAAACACCATGAACATCGAGGAAAAGGCCCTGAGTCCGATCGTATGAGCAAAATGAGACGTCATCTTCTTCTTCTCGCAACGCAGTAGTGCAGGGTGGAGCGTTATTTTAAGATGTATCCCTGTTTTTCCCCAGCCAAAAACATCCGGAAAGGGATAGGAGTGTGTGTTTTTTCTTTACTTTTTCAGATTTTTTTTTCTAGGGAAATAAATATGCACAAATTTATTACACCAAATAACACTTCCCACCATCCGAAGCGAGGCGAAACAAAATTCGGGAAAGGGGTTTCTTTGAAAGAACGCGCGTCATTGACACTTGCGTTTGGCGATAATAGAAGAGCACACACACACACTCACACACACAACATGAGTAAGCATTAATTAGATAGAAACTTCTTGGTGATCTTCAGAAATGACGTAGTAAAGCAAAAATAAACCCCTTAATTAACATAATCATTAGAAAAGCCAGCTTTTGCGCACAATGATACTGCCTAATAAGCAAGCAAGTATTAATGAACACATAACGAAATGTTGCACAGACAAAAAGTTAACAGTTTTCTGCTATTTTTACTTACAAAGAAAGAAACACACACAGCCAAATGAACCACCTTCCTTCACCGCCTGATTGAAATGGCGCAAAATCGATATTTATACTTACTGCAACAGTAACTCTGTGCAAACTTCACCAACCAAAAGCGAACAAACGTGTTAGTCACGTACTGTGAAGGGAGGGAGGGAGAGCCTACAGAGCCACAAATGCCTAACCTTTCCCGAGCAGACTTATCCGTTTTAATCTTACACAGTAAGGAACTCATTTGCACAACTAGTCTCTTCCTCTCTCTCATTCTTTGCAAAAGATTTCGGTAACTGTAACCACCACCACTTGTGCCACCAGTCAGTACTTAAATGGACCACCGTAAGGTAAAAGTTACAACAACAAAAAGGAGTGAAAATTACTTTTTCCACCACAATATGCCGCTCCGTCCCATGCCGGCTTTGGCAAGGAAAATCCTTTTCACTTTACAGGATATTACAACGAAGCAAATGCTTTGTTTTCGCCCTTTCGCCAGCGGGTAAAGGAGCAACGAAACGCAAAAACTTCAAACTCTCATAGAAAATTGGCCACCCAGAATCGTGCATCGTGTAGCGCGCCATTTTTGGGATGGTAGTAGTAGTCACCGGGAGGAGACCGGAGTGCAACAAAGTTGAATGTTACCGATCGATTTTAAGTAGGTCAGTTACCCACCACTGTCCAATCTGTCCAGGACCAACCTCACTCGGTGGCGAGTTGTGTTCCCCCTCCCACCTAGGAGCAAGCAATTGATGGAGCACAGCATCTGGCGCTTGTACGCCGCACGCTGTTGTGCTGTGTTGTGTGCTGCATCATGAGCTACTTCGATGCAGTGGTTTGGACTTTGTTGCATCGTCTTTCGAGTTATGCGTATCGTATCGAGCTGTTTTGGAGCGAAAACTTGTTACAACAATTGGAAAAGACGCACTAGTAGCACGCTTACGAGTTTGAAGTACATTTTTCTCTGTCCCCCGGAAATGGTTGTGGTGTTCGAATTTTATTCCATCTCGTTTGCGTGACATCTGCAAAGGGCTTTTCCCCCACCCTAGGCGGAACGGACAACACACAGACAACGTGTTGCAAACGTAATCCGGAAGTGCGATGGCCGCACACAATGGCGTCACAATAATAGCAATCATAAACCGGAAGAGCGTTTGTGGCGAGTTGCAGCAGCTCGGGTCCCCTCCGTAGGACAGACAAAAGCGAGGTGAGGGATATCCAGTTACTGTGTTTAGGCCGGTGAAGTGTATGCACATTTTTTGGTGCATTTAGCGGTCTGGGAGAAAGACACAATTGCGGGGAAGAAATATTCAGTCGAGCATGACACACAAGAATACTGTAGAAACCTTGTAAATGGGGAAAAATTGGCTTAATTTACAAAAATATTCATATGGAATACTACAAAACAGTTTGCACATAGACATATTACTCTCTTTCTTTCAGCACAGCATGGTTCAAGGACATTGGCAAATGAAGTTCCGGCCCGTACTTGCTCCATGATAATGTGGGCATACAATTTCACCGAAATACGCTGACAGTAGAGGATCATCATCGCAAAACACACACACACTGCAAAAAAAGGGCGACAGTAAAATCATTGCCCGAACGTGATTCCACGTGCCCCACTACTGGCCAGTGGGGAACGGTGGTGTACAACCATGTGCAAGATAAATAACTTTAGAGTGGTTGACCTGGTGGTGGTGGTGAAGAGCGTTAGCACGTGCGCAGGTTACAAAAGTACCAGAACGACCAGCCGACCCCAGACGAGGAGAAAGCATAATCATTTTGCATACCGTGGGGCACCATACAGGGTGTGGAGGACCTTTCTTTTCTTGTACCGTCTTTCGCCTTGCGCCATGCCCGGAGTTTTGTTCTTTGTGTCCTTGTCCTTTGTTTCTTGGCGCTGCTCACTGCGCTGTCTGGTGAGGGGGATTGAGAATCTGTCGGGAGAGGGGACACAATACAAAACAGTTCGCACGGTTTGCAAGAGAAAAAGGGATTTGCTCGTTCTCGGTTCTAAGCCACAGTGTCAGGGAAGAAAGTTAGCCGCAGACAAAGCCGCAACTGACCAAAAAACACATGACCGGCTCTCTGTTGTTTCATTTTCAACAAACGCACACAAAGGCACAATGAATGAGCATGATGGTGTATTTGTGGAGCTGAAATGAACGTCCCACATTAGGGCAAAAGGGTGCTAATGTGTAGCATCATCATCTTGCTGGGGGGGGGGGGGGGGGGGCACATGGGGCACACCAGGGGATACTAGAACGGAACCAGTGAACTCATTTCGCATGCAATTTGTGGATGGAACTGGTGGAGAAACAACAGGATGTTGGGGTTGTGCTGTGTTCCGTGATGTCAATTTAATTCACTCCACGTGCGCGTTCTGGAGCAACCATTTGGAAGGGAACGTGTAAGAACTTTCGGTTTTAAGAAGCAAATAGCAATAAAACAAGGGTTTGTCATTTGAAAAGGTAAAGGTTTTATGTTTTTACGAGAAGCTAATTAGATTAAATCATTAAAACAGGAGCGCTATTTTAACGTTATTTGAAGCCTTTGAATGATATTTTGTGCCAAAATGGGTGAATCAATGCGTTAATTTTCGTGAAAAGTTGCAAAGTATGCTGCAACTTTCATATTAAAAGTACCTTTTTTTGCTTCATCAACGAAACAGACGCCAAAAATAAGCTTTTATGTCTCAAAAACATGCTAAATATCCTTGGATTTTGATCATCCATCGTTGTGCTAATGATGTTGTCTGATATTATATAGGGGAACGAGGGACAAAATGGTCACCTGCATTATTGGCAAATTAACACGTTTGTAATTAATTCTAACTAGTGACGGGAGCTGCTGATTGGATTCGTGAATTTACTCCGACTCCGATATTCTTGATCCGGATCTGACTCCAAAATAAATGTGGCTTCGTATCCGGCTGCTCCGAACGAATACAGATTCAAGTTGGTTCCGATTGAATCCGGATTACTCCGATCGAATTCAAATGGCTCCTATTGGATCCGTTTCACTACCGTGCTTAATTCGGCGAGCAAAATAGTTACACTACAAAACTAAGCTTGCAAGCAACCTAAAATTGCTGTATTCATAGCCACACATATAAGCAAAAATTCGATCGTCTATGTGCGTACCACCGACAAAAAACCGTATACTGGGTTTTCGATGATTTTCTGGTTGTTTCCAGATTTTTGTTTTGCTAAATCTCCTGATTTATGGTTTGCTTCCCTGATACGTTTGGATTTTTTTTAACGATTTACTAACAGTTTCCCGCATATGGTTTACGCAAAGTTCAAGTTCAAAGTTATGAGTTTATTGTTTTGAATAATTAGCCACAGATGGTGAAATTTACCCAACAACCTTAAAAAAGGCTGTTCATTATTCCATCCCAAACAGCCCACCCTCCCACTAATACCGGAGTGGATCCGGATTCGAATCCGAAAGCAGTCTGATTCGGATCAATCCAAATCCGGCCCTCTACTACTTTTAAAGATTGGAAAACATCAAAAACAAAGGTTGATGCTCACCACGAATATTTCGCAACCTAAGATTTACAAATAAACTCAAAAGTTAGGTAATAAAATAATGGAGGCGGTCCCGTGGTACAGACGTAAACTCGAACGACTCAATAACATGCCCGTCGTGGGTTCAAGCCCAGAATGGACCGTCCCCCCGTAGCAAGGATTGACTATCCGGCTACGTGGTAATGAATTAAGTCTCGAAAGCCTGTATAGGCCGGCATGTCCGCGTAGAACGTTATGCCAAATAGAAGAAGTAAAAAATAATAATTTCTAAAAACGATGCCGTCTCAAAAAAAAAATTCTCAAGAATTTAGCAAATAATTGGAGAACAAAAAGGATGTGAATCTACATGACAGCTATCTATTATTTACGTCGAAAAAGTAGCCATTTTAATAAAATATTAAGAACAAGATGTTAAAGCATCGATTGCCGTCAAAAGATCAAATTCCTTAACAGTTTATATATATTTCAATCAACAGACATTCAGCGTCATGTTCACCTACGGAGCCCACCAAACAAGCGCACATCGGAAGGGATGAGTCATCCGAATGAGGATGGCACGACGGATACTTTCTGTCTCCCTCACACACTCACTATCGCTCCCTCTGTTGATAATTTTGGCGCCCGCGACGACTTCAGTTCACAGAAGCGTTCTCAGTTAATAATTTTGTCTTCAATTCAATTTAACACAACGCAACGCTCCCGCGTCTCTCCTCAGACATCTTCTCTTCGGTAGCTTTAAATTGTTGGACGGACCATCGTCGTCGTTTCCTTCCTGTGGCGTCGTGCGGAGTCATCGTGGTGTTGCGGATAGGAAACACAAACACACATTCACGAGACATGCCAGCGGATGTATCACCCCTCCCTGAGGTAGGAGGAGCAGCAGTTCGATGATCTGTCTGCGTGGAAGTGTAATGGAGTGTGTGCCCTGCCTGGCCTAAATTTTGCATACCTCCAGTGACCATCACCACCACGGCACCTCCCATACGATGTGTGCGCATAAGGAAATGTGGTGCGTCGTTGCCAGTGTGAGCGGAAGTGGGGCCCGTGGCTGGATTCGGAACTGCCCTTGCTTTCCCGCTTTGCCGATTTGATTGTTCCCATTTTATTGTGTGCACCACACCCTGCTCTTCCCCTCTTCCTGTAAAGGATGTGCGTGCATCTGTTTCATTGCCGCGTTTCCTATGCTTCTCTCCTCCTTTCGCTGGCTAAGTGCGCAAATAAGGTTTGGCGAGTGAAGTGTTAAGCGCCGCAGCGCGTCTGGGGAGCAAGCAAGGGGGCACACACGGGAGGTGTTCGTGTAAAATGAAATTAAATTGTTACTGCTGCAGCGACCTGGCCTGGAGGGGGACACAATCGGACACAACACGATGACGCACCATTGAAGTGATGCGAATACAAACGACGCCAATGGCATGATGACGCGTTCTAGAGGAGACAAGAGCTGCTTGTGGAGTGAAACCTCATCAGCTGATAGATTTTGGAGTTGGGTTGAAATTTCACTCTTCATACAGGTTGACACATATGGATGCATTGTTCACCCAACATTAGTGTAGCTGGATAAGGGAGAAGAAAGTGTTCCTTATCGTTGAACACTTTCCCTACACCTACGAGTTTAGTATCAATTTCATCACTCAATCTACCTACACGTTTCATTTCCCAATAATTTCGAAAAAAAAATTGCAAAAAAAAGCTCTTCTATGTTTGGGTGTGTATGGTTCCCCCTTATGAACCCTTATCATCCCTTCAAGCCGTGCTATCAGCTAGAAAAGCGCGTTTATTTAACCGTCGATGACGAAATCGAACACGCGCTGTGACATCGCGCCGCTTCTCTCCATATCACAAGGCTGTAATCTTCCCTCTGGGAAGGCGCGTAGGAGCCGTAGGTTCATCAACTTGGTATGCTGCCGATTGGCTTAGTTCTAGGAAAACGCGTTGCGTTGCGTTGCGTTGCGTTTGCTATTTCCACCATTGTGGCAGCGCTATTGCGTATCTCGGTGCCATTTTGGGGCAACGATTCCTTTTTTGGGGAGGCGGGCCGTGCCGTATACCCACAAGAATTAGAATTTAGCATATTTGGGGGTACTTCGAACACCAAAAGACTTCAAATAGTTGTATGAACGTAGATGATTGTATCACAAATTGTTTAAAATAACAGTTCTTTAAGACTCGTTTTAGTAAGAATGCGTAGGAGAGTGTTAGAAAAGATAGAAAGAATGATGTCATGTTATTATGACTTACTAAATATAATTTACGATTGAAATTCATTCAAAAAAAAAAAAAAACAATCTTATGATAACGTAAACAAAGAGAGCGGACTCATTTTAACGATGGAATTAATTGTACGGGACCACACACATACACAGTGTGGTCTGATCTATCTGCTAAGCAATTATCAACATTGCTCTCACAACGTGCAGCACACGTTTAGCACATTTAATCACGACAAACTCACGTTGACAACGACGACGACTACCGCAATAAATAGCGTTTGCTGTGTGTGACTTATCTTATCTTTGCGCTCTTCTATAGTGTCCTAGGGTGGGGTGTGTTCGTTCAAAGAGCGGCCCAGAGAAAGATTGGTTTTGCTTTGCGTTTAGGCTTGCGTATCACGATTAAATAAATTTGTCACAAACACGCACACACACACACACTCACACTGCAAAGATATTTTTTATTTCGTGCAGCGGAGGAAAACTGTAATTAGCACAGCGGGAAGGCGTTAAAGAGATGAGGCGCAATAATAGCTTTAAAGTAATATGCTTTCAAAATTATCTTCAAACAATCGAAACCTTACCCCTGCCATCTCTCTTTTCATTTTCCATCATCTTCAACAAGCTTTTATCAATAAAGGAAACTCATCTTCTTCAAATCAGTTACAGCCCAATAATCGATCAGCACCAACACCAAACGAGGAAGATCATTTCGCTGCTACTTCCTGCTACTACTACTACTACTGCCGGCATTCGTTTGAAAATAGAACCCATTTAATTTCATTTCCCGTTTCCGAGATTCACCCGAGAAGAAAATGGGGTCAAATTTAATGACACCCATACTTTTGCAGATGGGCAGATGAGAGGGAGGGAAGCAAATCAACTTTTCGGAAGAACATAAAAAACATAGACCGGTGTAGGTACGCAATGCCATAGCAAGTGGGTGTGGATGGATGAAAGACGTCGATCGATGTGCACTAAACCGCGTTCGAATGAAGAAATTCGATTCCACAATGAAAGAGGAGGGTTAAATAGTGTTTTGTTCGCCTGTAAAAAAGCGTCTTTAAAATCTACAAAACTACCAGAGAGCCCAGCCGAGGAGGTGTATGGTTACACTAGTTTGAAGCTTCCTAGTGAATGTGTGCATGGAAGAAGGGAAA
This sequence comes from Anopheles arabiensis, assembly GCF_016920715.1. Lineage (NCBI taxonomy): Eukaryota > Metazoa > Arthropoda > Insecta > Diptera > Culicidae > Anopheles > Anopheles arabiensis. Next base: position 99,082,623 of record NC_053517.1, read on the forward strand.
AAAAACTTGTGAAATAACAAAATCCACCGCTTGATGAGTTTGTTGAAAATGGTGATTTCCATGACCAACACATACACCACACAGCAGCAGCAGCACATGCCGGAAAATGAAAGTGGAAAATTACCAGCCTGATCGTAATTTTAAAGGCCTAGGTGGGTGGTTGTGTATGGGTGGAGGATTTTTTTATAGGCAAACAGTGCTTTAAAAGAAATCATCATAATTGAAAGAAAAAACTTACTATAAAGCAATTAAAATAGATTCAATATGTTTGTGTAACTACCAAAAAACTTCAGGGATAATATCTAATTTAAAAATGTTATTTTATATTGAAACTCCCATTCTAAGATGACACCGTAACAACCAAATTCATTACTACAAGGAAGTGTGCCTTTAGAAACAAAAAAAGTTCAGACCACAAATAAACAAACCGACCCGACCACCATGCCTACCCACACGCATCGTGGTAAAGATGCATCTTTCCTCCCTCCCAAAAAAAGCAAGACTCTGTTTTGACGGAACAAATAATCACACTCGAGAGCAAATTTCCGTCTTACAGTCGGGCGGAGAGTGATGAGATGTCTCAACAACAGCTCAGGTTGTCTGAGAAAGATTAGTGATGGGCTCAGTTGACAAAAATCCGGAATCGACTCTGATGCGATTCCGACAATTTTGGAATCGCCTCCGGAATGTAGGTCCACCCTAGTATTATCCGGAGTTGTTCGGAGTCGCCCGGAATCGCGCAGAGTCGGAGTCGTCTGGAGTTGTCCGGAATCGTACGAAGTCGTCCGGTGTCGTCCAGAGTCGGCTGGCGTCGTCACGAGTTCCGTCTGGAGTCGGCATGACTTATCCGGAATCGTCCGGAGCCGTCTAGAGTCGTCCGAAGTCGTCGGGAGTTGTCTGGAGTCGCCCAGAGTCGGAGTCGTCCAGAATCGTCCGGAATCGTCCGGAGTCGTCCAGAGTCGGCCGGAGTCGTCACGAGTTCCGTCTGGAGTCGTCATGAGTTATCCGGTATGGTTCGGAGTCGTCCAGAGTCGTCCGAAGTCGTCTGGAGTTGTCCAGAGTCTCCCAGAGTCGGAGTCGTCCAGAATCGTCCAGAATCATCCAGAGTCGTTCAGGGTCTTCCAGAATCGGCCTTCGAAACAAAAGCCTATATACCAAGGGCAGGTCCAAAGTAAAAGACAACAAAAACACAACGAAATGAAATCCCTGATCACAAGCACATTGCACCGGACGGCTCCGATTGACTTCGGACAACTCCAGACGACTCAGACTCCGAACCACTACGTCTCCGGAAGACTCAAACTCCGGACGGAACTAATGGTTTTCATTTTGCCGAGCTCGGAACCGGACTAACCATAGTCGATGTCAGATCGGAGTCGTGAGTGCGCTCCAGAGAGCACATCACTGGTCAAGATAGAAGGAAAAAAATTAGCCAAAACAAAACAAAGGCGGCACAAGTTTCCCTAGATTGGCTCACGGCTTGCTTTGGGTGTGTTGTTGGTTTGGCTCGGCTCGGCTTGCTTGTTACACGACTTTTATTATTCTATTTCGGCGTTCACTTGCACAGTGTGGCGTTGTTGTGTCTATGTAATTCAATTTTCTTTCCTTTTCCGTCTTGGTTTCGTTGGATGGATGGAAAATGTTTCAGTTTTGTTTTTGTCGGTACACGCGCACCTACTCTATTTTCGTTTTTATTTTTGGGGAGAGAAAGTGAAACCACCTTTTCCCTTTTTTTCTTTTGCGCAAACCCCATTGTTTGGTTAATGCTTAGTTAATTACAGCACCAAGCGCGCGGTCCACTGCACGGCGCGGCATAAGAGCATAATATACGCGAGAGAGAGAGAGAGAGCTGCTCTGGCATGACGCAATGCAATACTACTCGTTTGTAGTCGGAGTGGAAACTTCTTCTTCCCAACCACCGGAATTGGTACTGTGGCGAATTAACGCAAACGATGGATGCGTTTAATTATTTTCATAGCGTTGCTAATTATTTTGTGCGCTGCTCTGTGTATGCCGCGTTTTAGCAAAAACGAAGAGCTAAGAAAAAGGGAGTAAAACATTTATTATTCAATTTGTAATCTTGTTTTGTGGAAACGTTTCGCGGAAACTCGAGTGAGTGGAGCATTTTAGTGTAAAAAAAAAAAAGAAATTCGCCCGGTTCTAGTAATGAGTCACTTATGGTACGTATGCACAGCCATCGGGGTATCATGTTCCGCAATAATCAATTTCACGTTTCTTATTTCAGGCCCGCGGGGAAAATAATAATAAAAAAAAAACCACACAACCATTAGTTGCGCGTGGGTTTGATTCGCATAAAGTAACGGGGCCGGCAGCAAGCTCAAATGCATCATGCATCATCATAAAAGCAGCTTCCCCAACATCAAAACTCCGACCGGCATCGAACACCAAAACAACTCCATTAACTTATCCGGTGCACTCCTCGCCGCCCCGGTCGAAGGAAACCAGCCTGGAGGAGCCAGCCAGAGTGGATCAATAAATAATCGCCCTCTCCCTCAAAAAAGGAACACGTGCACGGCTAATTCCGCGATTGATTGAGCGAAAGGTGTCTGAAGAATGATAAATATGCTTTGGCCTTCTCTTCTTCACACGCCGGGCCTTGCCGGGGGGGAAGGCAGAATGTGGAAAGAAGTACGATTGATAATCGCCTCAAAGTGGATCGACGCGGGAAGGTGTTTAAAAAAAGAGGTACATCATTTCCCCTGGCTACCTTTTTGCCCACCCCATATTGCCTCTCCAACTGGGCCCGCATCTAGTTAACCCACAATCCCAAATTTCCTCTCATCCGTGCACGTATCGCCGCAAAGTGGTTGCGATCCTCATGCCGTTACCCTTGAAAAAGCGCTGCGGACCTGGGACCTGTTTTCTGCCGTCAATTAATTCATCCCGAAAGTAATGAATGCAGAGGAAGCAAATAGACAAACACACACACACACACACACACACACACATACACGTTTTTGCTTAATGTTAGATAACGGTACGCAAGCGACGCAAGAGCCTCACAGGTTCTTGGGCTCTATAACGGTTAATTATTGGCGTTTTGATAGTAGAATTTAAATACTCGTTTCTGCGAATCGCTCCAAATGACGTAGTTGAAATCGTATGCGTACAGCACGCACATAAACAAATGTGAACTTTTGATGCTGGTCTATCTTGTCTGGATCTGCGATCTTAACGTCAAGATAATGCCGACCGATAGGCTCCTCTTCTGAGAGCTGCACACGCAAGAGGTGGTTTCCAATTATTTGGCTAATGTTAATGAGGGCTAACAAACACCCAACCGGTTCTCGATGTTCTCTGCTGCAAACATAGCAGCAGCAGCAGTAACCCGTTGGCAGAACGCATTAATTTGTGTACTTCCGCTAGGAATAGCACATAAAATAACAGTTAAAATTCGACCCATTTTATCAACACATTAGAACGGATTCCTGATTCCAGCCCATTTGCGATATCCGCAGGCAGAAGAAGGGGAAGAATGTACGGAACCTAGAATTATCAGCCAATAAAAATTTGGCAAAAATTGGATGCAATCACGCTAGAAATAGGTTGTTTATTTCGATTTTTTTTTCGATTCCTGCTAGCAGATCTTGGAAACAGTTTCTCGCTCATCAGGCAGTGAAGAATCATGACTCTTTGTACAGTAGGATGGAACGCAGGATTTGCCTAACTTTGGTTCCCAACAATATGGAGAGTTTAACTACAGGATTGGATGAGCTCTTCATATCAGAAATCTAAATCCTATCAGAATTGCCAGTTAATTGCAAAGATATTGCAAATTCCATATGACTTTTAACTCCAAGAGAAACATTAAGAAAAACTGATTCAGAACCTATACTGATCCTAGGATCACGCGATCCATGTTGGTCCTGAAATATTACAGAATACATGCTGTTGCTGGAACTGATTTCAATCCTAGACAGGTGTTACAATTATTCATCAACATTGACTGGCCCAGTAGCGGATTCTTACACCAGAATTGCTCCAGATTCCATATCGGGCCTGGAATTGATCTTAACCCTCCTGGAACCCCCTCTATGACCGGTCCTGGTACTGCTCCCAATGCCGTATCGGCTGATGTAGGATCCATAATTGGTCCTGGAACAGATCCTTACCCTATTCTTGGCCCTGATACTACTCTCTTTTTAATTCGGGACAAAATATAGTATTTGAATCTGTCTCAGTGATGGAACTATCCAGAGTTCATTGGTGTTCCTATTTGCTTTTTGGTTGCATCCGGGGAGTCCCAAGGTACTATCGTCAACTCGGACGACTTAACAACATGCCTGTCCTGGGTTCAAGTCTCGTATTGGCTGTCGCCCTAACCAAGGACTCGGTAAGTCTTGAAAGCCTGTATGGGCCGGTAGGACCCGTTACCCCTAAAAGGTTATTTGTAGCAGTTCCATTTTTTTAGAAATGCTGCCACGACATTTTCATACATCCGGACCTACACAGTGGTGACCACCTAAAGTAGGACACTTTTGACTTTTGATTTCTAGTGATTTGACTTCTCAAATCACCCTATACGAGGTCGTAGATGCGTTGTCCAAACTGAACAAAAAGCATCCAAGCAACCGCTGGAACGTAACGCTGATCTGCCTTTAGTAGAACTGTATTACAGAGAAGAAGAGATTTTCTATGTTTTAACGCTTCTAGTATCCAGGTCCTGTGGCTGTGATTCGTCGAATAAATTCCAATTTAAGGTTCTCGTCTTCACAATGGCACAATCGAGCTCAAAACTACAGTGCAAGCAGCAGCACGGCCTTATCCTCTGTGCAGTAGAGAGTGTCAATTCCAATGCACCAGCTTTCATCCCTAGCAAGCTTTGTGCAGATTGAAGGTCATAGGGACAGACACGCATACACCCATACACGAGCAATCACGAAAGCTATCACAACGATGTGGAGTTACCACCAAGGGTCGTGCCAGGGTAAACCACGTAGTGTAAAGAAACTGGTACAAGTTCAGAGCTCAGCCCAACACATGCCACCAGCAAGCGCAAGATAAACAGCAGAAAGGGTAAAAGCCCTTTCGGGCGAGGGGGTGGGGGCTGGGTTTGATATGTATTTGTTGCCTGCTTGCTACTGTGCTCGTGCCAGTTGTTGTGTGCCACTGTCAGCGAGTTTTATCATTATCAGCGTAAACGTGCGTGATAAGGAAGGGAAGCAATCAACAAATGGCGGGTTTCCAATGAGCAGCAGCGGCAGCATACCATCACCCTCCTTTTGGGGTCGAACATTTACCAAGTGGAGCACACACACACACACACTTTGGGGTAGGTTTGGTGGACGTTCTCTCCCTTTTTATCCCTTTTTTTCATTCTCTCTCTCTCTGTTGTTCGCTCCGGAGAGCTTATAGTTGTCTCCCGTGAGCGTCTGCCACACCAGCTGCCTTGCACAACGGGACGCTTCTTGTGCAGGATCCAGACAAAAGAAGCAGCAAAGAAATGCCACCATCCTTCGCACGCAATATCCTCCCGTGAACGACCGGAACGATAAACATAAACCGTTTCCCGCACTCCCTCCGTTTGCTTCTTGAACGGAGGAGAGCTTTTTTCTCATTCCAGCCGGGCTGGGAAATGCGTTTCTTTGTGTACGTTGCTGTGTACAGTGCCTTTGCTTCTTCTCCACCTCATCATCACCGAACGTAACCTACCTTGTAACACTGAATCTCGTCCAGCACGATCTCGGACTGGCGCAGGACATGGTCGACCTCCTCGTACACCTCCCGCTCCAGGTCGGTCGGGGCCGCATTTTCAAAGTCGAGAAACACGTCGTACGTTTTCGGTGTGCAGCAGGTTGATTCATCCCGTGCCAGCAGGCTCAGTAACTTCCCCATGACTCACTGTTTGTGTTTGTGTGTGCTTTTTCTCTTCTGTTTTCGATGCGACGATCGGAGCAATTACTACACACCTGACGCTTTTTTGTTATTTGCTCTCCAACAGCAGAAACTAATCACAATCGAGCACAAACACACACACGCACGCGGGGGCACACTAATGCCGTTTAGTTTTATTCACTTTCGTACGAATTCTCACTCTCACTGTTGGGTTTCTTTTTATGATTCACTACACTATTTTGTAACTACTTTTAAGATAAAAAGACAAAATACATATTAATTAATTTAATCACTTCCTACACACTCATAACGCCGTCTTGTTCTAGCATGAAAATGACATTTGAACGATGCCCCCTCACACAAGTCAGTGGCTACTCGGATGGAACGAGCGCCTTTCGGGGGACCGATCGTACCATTGCACCCGCGAACACCTTCACAGAAAGCTCTCCCACGATGGGTGGCAAACTTATTTATACAGAAGAACGAAAACTCCAAAAATAATTCCACCAGGCAAAGATACAGACACGGCACACGCATACACAGCACGTTAAAAATACTCACACTCCTTTTTTTTCCTACTGACCTCCTGCCGAGGGGTAGTTGGGATGAGTACCGCGTGTGCAAGTAGCATTTAGGCAGAGCATAGCAAGCCAAGCCAAAAGTATGTTTCACGCGAAAAAGGAGAAAAAAGTGAAGTTTGAAATGAGAAGTTTTTTTTATGAAAAGGAAAAGCACGATGGAATTTTGAAAATGTTTTTCAAGATTTCGCTTCTTAAGTGGTAAAAATTTTTCTTTTCTCTCTCTCTCTCTCTTATAGCATGCTGCTTCTGAAACAACAGCTGGGACGCACTGTGTGATTTGGCAAACTTTTTCATCGCCCCGAATCCTTCTCAGAAGCGGTGAAGCTACATCCTTTGTCCTTGCACCACAAACGTTAGGCGTACCTGTGTCTGTGTATTCGCTTATGACCACCTTGGGACCCTTACCCATACATGCACACACACACGCGTGCGAAGTGCTTGCCCTACGGACACAGGAGGGTTAATAAAACAAACGCGTGCACCCTTTGGGAGGTACCAGTGTTGGTATGTTTTTGTTTGGCTTGTGTGCTTCTTGCGCTACTCTGTCACTCTGTCACTCTGTGTGTGTGCAATTTTTGGCATTTTTTTTGTAGTACCATTGCTCTTTATTTGGGAGGGTGAAGCAATTTGCCATAATTTCTCAAAAATTAGTTTAGTTTGCCATCACTCGCTCTCTTTCTCTATTGCACTCTCTGCAAAAAATATCATAATTTTCACACAACTTTACAAGGACACGCACACACACACTCGCGCGCATAGATCGGTGTATCCAAAATGCACAATTATCCGTTCTCTGCACATACATTCACTATCCCTTTCTCGCTCTATTGTAGTGAGCGCGAGATGAAAAATCGAGATAGAGAGAGAGAGAGAGAGAATCTTTCCAGCAGCGCCTACCACACACAGCCCAGCATCACCGTAAAAGGAAGGCTGCCCTTATCAACACACCACTTCCTTGCTGTTCCGCCATGTATGCGTGCCTGCCAGCGTCAGCGTGCATGTGTGTGTGTGTGTGTGCTTGTGTGCATATGCGTCGCGTTGTAAACTGGTGCGTTTTGCTTCAACTGTATTTAACCCAGTGAAGTGGGGGCGCGCGCAAACAGAGCGGCACACACCACCGACCACGAATATGGAATTGGATACCGTTGCTAACTATTTTTTTTTATCACCACACTATCACACACCGAGCGCAGCACAAACAACACACCAACAACACACATACACACAGTGCGGGGGATGAATAGCGGAAAAAAGAATCTTTGTGACAGGCGGCGGGTGCGCTTCCCTCCCAAACACACCAGCAGCAGTAGTAGTAGGCATTGGTTTGCACTGTTCGATTAAACTAATTTATTCTCCAACAACTAAAGCGGGCAAGGTTTGTGTGTTGTTTTGCGTTCGCACACAAACAGCTCCCCCCCTCCCCACTTTCGTTTGTTTGCTCCTTCACTGTAGATTCATTCCATTCTAATTGCTCTTGATAGAGTTGCTGGATTGGGGTTGGTGGCATGTGTCACGGGTGGTGTTGTGCTTGGCTTTGGGATGAACAAACTTGGCGGTACCAAATTTCTTTGGCATTTCAACAGCACTCGAATCACACTGAACGCGCCGCACAACTGGGTGGAATTATCTTTCCAAGGCTACCTTTATCGAATTAATCACTGGTAGCAGGGACCGAGCTCTTTCAGCTTTCGCGTGTATGCACGGACACACAACGAGCGACGGCGGTTCGAACTAGACTTGTCTTTAGTCCGCGAACAAGTACGCACAGCAGCAGTCGAAGCAGCCCACCACGACCACACAAGAATGCAGCGAACGGCAGGTAAAGTCATAGCAGTTGCGCTCACGAACACATGCAAAGCGAGCTGACAGTTGCCTCCGGGTGCGACCTTATGCCGTGTTTACACGTCCGGCATCACGGGAGAAAAGTAAACTGACAGCATTTGTTAATACCGTGGAGCGCCGTTTATCCGGGCTTCTCGGGACTTAACCTCGCCCGGATAAGCGAATAACACGGATAATGAGTAAAATGATATGTTTTATCACCAATTTCTGATTATGTTTTGGAAATTTTTCTTATTTTTTGATAAAAATAACCCAGTTTTTATGAACTTCATGTTTTTTCAACGAGAATATTTAAAATTTGCCAGGAATTATAGTGTTTTTGTTATGACAATGTGCTCTTATAACTGCTTTTTTCAAATATCCTCCTCATAACGCAATGTCACTTTTGTATTGAACTGTCATTTCTCAACAGTACGGATAAACGGAAAGCCGGATAAAAGGTACCCGGATAAACGGAGCTCCAGTGTAACTGTTTTTTTTCTTCACAATTTACAATCTACAATGTCCATTGTTCTGCTGTATACGATAGTTATATCCTTCTAATATCAAATACATTTAATTCGATAAAAATCAATCAGTGTCAGGCCAAAATAAATGGATTGAAATTTTGTGGGGGACATATGGCCTTTGATGCCGTCCAAAAACAACAGAGGTTGTGTTTAACACAATAGCGGACTAGTACTGAAGGGCCCAGGAAACTGGACTTCAGTTCCGAACCGTCAAACGACCTCGACAAACTGAAGAAGAAGAAGAAGAAATTTTGTGGGCGAGAAATTCCGCCTGCTGTATGTACAGTGAAACATCGTTATCGAGACTCGATTGTAGGGATCGAGAGTGAGAGATAGAGAGCGAGAGAGGAAAGAGAGCGAATTGAAATCAAGATATGCAATGAAATGTAGAGAAACATCATGGTCATCTATAATGCAAGAAGATATCTTAAAGCAGTGAGATAGATGGGGTGAGGATGCTTGGATTAAGAGCGAGGAATTATACAGAGACAGATGGCAACAACGAAAGATCAAACTAAAGAGGAAAAAGCTTGGGATAGACCGACAGGAAGAAGGAGCAACGAAGTAGTGCCAGGAACGTGGAGGCAGTCTTGTAGTTGGTCTGAACGACGAATGTCGGACGGAGTTGCTTTCGAGTGGTAACGGAGTTTTGTAAAACAAAGGCAATAATAAATTTAAATGGTTTTTTTTTAAAATAAAAAATGCATGACAATCACGACATTGACGTTGCTCGGATGCTAGAATAACATGGATAATGGGTTTTCATGTTTTGAAACAATTATTTTAGATATTTTTTGATCATTTTTTGGTACAACCTAGTCAGGTTTTATTAATTTTAGTTTTTATATTCAACATTATCCAATAATTTAAGCGTTTTTTTTTATTATAGCTATGTGCTCTAGTAACGGGTTTTTTCAAAATTCCTTTCCAGCACACATTGCCGTTTTTGTATTCAACTGTCATTTCAAAACAATGCGGATAAATGAACAGCCGGATAAAAGGTACCCGGATGAACGGCGTCTTAGTACATTATGGCCAGACTTGTTTATAAGTTGGTGTATTTTCAATCACACATTTAAAAAAAAACTTAACAGCAATCTGTGTTTAAAATAGTGTAAATAATAATCTCGGATGTTGCATTAAATCGTTTATAATTTTTAAGAAGATCGTTCTAGCAAAGTGAAAATGCTGTGAGTTTGTGTTTATATTTTGGTATCAATTTCAATGGCGTTTCAATGGCGGACGCATTAGTGAGGCATTAGCTGTCAAACTGTTTACAGTGATCTAACCTCACCGCCCGAAACTCATCTGTCAACAATCAATGTGAAACACGCGCTTTTGGGAAAACAACGTTGTTGGTTCGTGGTGCGTAGTTTTTTAAAAGGTAGTAATTTTTGTTCAGAAATAATAAGGCAAAATGACCGTAATGGAAACCGAAACCACCGCCAAGCCGGTGGTGGCCGACAGAAAAGCATCAGCAGTGGGAAAGGAAAAGAAGAAACACAGACGACTACGGAAACGGCAACGTGATGCTAGGAAGCGAATCGCCGGCAACCTACAGCCAAAGGAGCAGAAAAAAGAACCGAAAAAGGAGCCGAAAAAGGAGAAAAAGGTACATTATCTAAGTTACTGCCAGCTGGCAAACGATTGTCCTACTCATACTTCTTTCCGTTTTTAGGCCAAACAACCAGCAAAGATAAGCAGCAAAAAAGGATCCGGCATTGTGTTCATCAAGCATCTTCCGAAAGGCTTCTACGAGGATGAGCTGCGACAGTTCTTCGAGCAGTTCGGTGAAGTGATGCGGGTGGCCGTGGCCCGGTCACGCAAAACGCAACGCTCGAAGGGCTACGGGTACGTGCAGTTCCGGTTCTACGAGGTGGCGGACATTGCGGCGAGCGCCGTCAACAACTACATGATGTTCAACAGCGTGCTGAAGACGAGCCTGCTGCCCAAGCGAATGTTTAACATACCGAAAAACTTCGGCAAAGCGTACGACTCCAAGGGCGAAAAGACGGAAGCCTACCAGCGGTGGCTGAAGGCGCAGGTGAAGCGTGCCAACGGGTACGTGGGCAGTCTGGAGAGCAGTGTGCGCTGTAGGAAACAGATCAGCCGACTGATGCGAGCCGAGAAGGAGCTGACCGAGGCGGGAATTGAGGTGGCCGAGGTGGCGAGCTGTCTGTCCAAGTTGAAGCAAACGGCCACGGATCTGCAACAGCGGCACGCGATCGAGCTGGCTAGAATGCCGAAACCGCAACCTAGGGAGAAGGCACAGAAGGCGAAGGAGGAAACGGAGCCAGCAGCAGACACGAACGGAAAGGCAAGTGACGATGAGGAGGATGAGGCGTTCACGCTACTGAAACCATCGGACTGGCAGGAGGTGGAACCGGTCGGGAAGGAGGAGCCCGCCAAGGAGAGTAAGGCAAGTGCGGTGAAGAAAGCGCAGGAAAAGTTGAAAGAATTAGAGCAGGAAAAGAAGGGAGTCAACAAACCGGGCACAGCGGCGGCTAAAGGCAAGGAAAACAAGAAAGCTGAGACGCCGGACAAAAAGCTACGCAAGAGAGAGAAGCTTCCCCTGTCGAAGGCGAAGAAGCCGCTGGTGGCAGGAGGTGGTGTTTCCGCAAAGCAGGCGGCTAAAAAGGAAAAGCTTTCTCTGGTGAAGAAGAACAAAGTTGAAGAGCTGACCGTGGAAAGTGCGGCCCCGGTTGGTAAGAAAGCCAAGCGGGCCGATGCTGTTAAGGAAGTGAAGCCGGCTAAGGTAGCGAAAAAGGTAAAGTAGGACCGTTTGCGAAAACGCTTGCGGTTTTCGTTAACGCACACTCTTTAAAGGAGAATGAAAGAGTACATAGCAGCAAGCCGTTGCTAAGGGCATGCTCGAATTCGTTGCATGCAATGGCGAAAGTAAACCAAGCCTTGTAGTGTAACGTTGTCACAGCAGAGAAAGGAGTTTATTCAATATTAATAAATCGCTTTCGGGCGGCAAATGGCTAAACATATGATTTAGTCCTTAACAAATTCTAGCTATGAAGTTAAATGACAGGAGATTTGAAAGAACTTAATCAGAGGACCAAAGTGAAACCGTTGGCGTTAGTTCAAATTAGAATCTCTCTGAAATCGAAAAATGTTGGCTGGACTGTTGATATAGAAGGTTCCATCAGTGGCCACCAATCAACGTAGCCTGTGGACGACGGAACAGTCAATGCTGGGCTATGTTGGGTAGCCGTTGGGTAGTAGTGTTGGGTAAATCTGATTCTGATTCATGAATCTAAATGATTCTTTGAAATGATTCAATGAATCTGAATTTCTGTTGGAAAGATTCATGACTCTCAAAGATTTGTTAATCTCTAAAGATTCACGAAGATTCATCTCTTCATAGACTTCAAAGCCGCATATGATAGCATAGCCAGGGTAAAACTGTGCGACGCTATGAGCTCATTTGGAATCCCGGCCAAACTGATAAGGCTAGTTATAATGACTATGACCAACGTCACTTGCCAGGTGAGGGTGGATGGAAAACTCTCAGGACCTTTTGCTACCACCAAAGGTCTGCGCCAGGGAGACGGGCTTGCCTGTCTCCTATTCAACCTGGCGCTAGAGAGGGCCATCCGCGACTCGAGGGTGGAGACTACGGGAACCATCTTCTATAAGTCAACCCAGATCCTGGCATACGCTGATGATATAGACATCATTGGTCTGCGGCTCTCCTATGTAGCAGAAGCCTACCAAGGGATCGAGCAGGCGGCAGAGAGCCTCGGATTGCAGATAAACGAGGCAAAGACCAAACTGATGGTGGCAACATCAGCGGGCCTACCAACAAATAATCAGAATCTACGTAGGCGTGATGTACAGATAGGTGAACGCACGTTTGAAGTCGTTCCAGAATTCACCTATCTTGGGTCAAAGGTCAGCAACGACAACAGCATGGAAGGTGAGTTGCGCGCAAGGATGCTGGCTGCCAACCGATCATTCTACAGCCTGAAAAATCAGTTCACCTCAAAGGACCTGTCGCGACGGACGAAGCTGGGACTATATAGTACCTATATAGTACCAGTGCTCACATACGCCTCTGAGACATGGACACTGTCCAAATCTGACGAAACCCTCTTAGCCGCGTTCGAGAGGAAGATGCTTAGAAGGATACTTGGCCCCGTATGTGTGGAAGGACAATGGAGGAGCCGCTATAAAGACGAGCTATACGAGATGTACGGCGACCTCACTGTCGTGCAGCGTATCAAGTTCGCCAGGCTCCGTTGAGCTGGTCATGTTGTACGAATGGAAACGGACGACCCAGCCCGTAAAGTCTTTTTAGGCCGTCCACAAGGACAGAGGAGGCGTGGTGGGCCCAAATTGAGGTGGCAAGATGGCGTGGAGGCGTCCGCCATTAAGGCCGGGATAACGGACTGGCAGACGAAGGCGCGAGACCGTGAGCGGTTTCGGACACTCCTGAGGCAGGCCAAGACCGCAAAGCGGTTGTAGCGCCGGATAAAGCAAAGCAAAAGCAAAGATTCACGAATCTCAAATGATTAATGAATCTCAAAAGACTCATGAATCTCATAAGAGTCATATATCTCAAAAGATTTACGAATCTCTAGGGATTCATAAATCTCCAAAAAATCATAGAACTTGAGCTTCTTATTATTATTATTATTCTTCTTGACGTTCTTGGCCTTCTTAGCATTCTTAGACCCATGTATGGGAGCGAGCAAATTCAATATGTTTAAAATCATACATCTCTTAAAATTCATGGATTTTGCAAGATTCATGTATCTTACGAGATCTTTAGAGATTCATTAATCTTTGGAGATTCGATTCGAGAATCACTCATCCCTGAATATTCATCTGAAGGAATCTCAACAAGAGATTCATACCAAACCCAACACTATTAGGCAGTACTATGGAGACAAGCAATCTCCCCGTAGAGAATGGTTACGCCTTGGAGGTGAACTTGGTACGGAGAAGCTACTGGAAAAGTAGGCTCTGGCGGTGTCTCACAGTCACAGTAATGTCATCGAACGACCTAGTGCACCTTGTGCAGCCACCTCCAATCGGAAATTGAAGTTAGTAACAATAAGTTCGGATACTTTTTACACACTTTACACAAAAGCAATGATGGTACAGGGTAAGAAATTTACACAAGCGGCATTGGCATTTTATGAAAATTTTATTACAAAAAAAAGAAGAATATGATGTTGGTGAAATGTTGTATGTGTTTTTGTTTTCTGTGTATGTGCGTGTGTCGTATGTTCCTGTTGTATGTGTGTATGTGTGTATTTGTGTTTACAGAACAAACTGGTTGTTTTTTTTTGTATCTCATCCCTACTGTTGTGTTTTAGCATTTTCATTTTTGGTTTTAAAGTTTCTAGTTGCAAATATTTTACCGCCTTACCTTCTATCCTTCTATCTTGGCATGGCCTTTCACTATGCTTGTTTATGCTTTTTCTATTGAACATTATCTTGGTTTTGTTGCGTTCTTTTTTTTCGTTTGTTTGGATTTCTTTTATTTGTTTGGACTTTCTTGTTACGGATTTCTTTTGTTTTTGTTTTGTTTTTGTTTTAGCTTCACTTACTTACACTATTACTGCATTTACTGCTCTTTGCTACCATTTTTTGTAGTTGTTTATGAAGTGGCTGAAGTGGTGGTGGGGGTGCATTTTCATCGTTCTTTTTGCTTCATTTTTTCTTCTTCTAAAACTGTGGGTTTGTGTGTGGGTGTGTGTGTGTGTGTGTCTTTAAGGGGCAAATTAAAAACTCTTTCTTCACTCTACATAGAGTAGGGAAGATGGCAGCTATTTGCAACTCTACATTGACCTGGTGGCTCTCTACAGTGTGCTTACTTTCTTGTTTGTTGTGGTTTTGGTTTTGCAGTTGGTTCTATTTCTCTTTACGAGTTGATTCATCTGTTTAATGTAGTTTCGATTAAATTTGCTTTTGTTGTTGTTGTTTCTTTATTCTTTTCTCTATTTTTATGTTATCTTTTCTCTTTGTTTTGTTCGCAATTTCATTTAGCTTCCATCTGTTGCTTTTTGTTATCTTGTTGTGAAAGTTTAAACCAAAATTCAAAGCCCACATTCAATCACACACACCCATTCTTCTTGTGTTATTGTTTTCTCCTTTCGCCTTGATCAACTGCATTTTCACAGTTTATTTTTCCTTCAGATTTGCAACCAACTTTTTCCCCGTTTTTTTTCTGTTCCTGTTTGCTTTTCCTACTTTAACCAGAAATGCCCTATTTTTCACCATTTAAACACTATTGAGTAAGAATAAATTTATATACCTTTTTTTCGTTTTATGCTCATTTGCTGTTTCGTGTATTTGCGTGTTGTTTACCATTGTGTGTGTGTATATGTGTGTAGTGTTGTAGTGTTTTCTCTTCTTTTCTTTTCTTCTCTTTTCCATTAATAATAATAATTTGGCGAAAACGAGAGTGAATGATGCAGTTTTGCCCCATCTCGCTCTCGTGTGGTTGTGTATGTTTTAATCTTCTTAAAATTTATCGTTTCTTCTCTGCCCCTCTGCCTTTCCATTGTGTGTGTTGTGTAGCGTATGATAGAAGAGCAGAGAGCGATCTTTTTTACTTTTGTTCTTTCACGTTTTTTGTTGTTGTTTCAGTGTTCTATCACCTTCCTTCTCTTTCTCTTTTCTTCCTTCCGACCCTTCTCCTTCTCCTCCTTTTTTTCCAAAATGGTGTGTTGCTACTAAGATTTGCCTTATGTTTTCTTGGTTTTGGGTTCTTTATTCTTTTTGTTATTTATGTCTTGTGTGTGTGTGCATTCTTTCTGAGATAATCTTCATTATATTTCAATATATCGATTCTTTTTTTGTTGTTGTTTCTTTTGTGTTTTCTTCACGCTCTCCTCTTCCCTTGCACGCAAGCAAAGACTATGCATTACTATTATAATTATCATTATTATTATTATTTTTATCATTATTAATATTATTATTACTATTACACAGAACCACGGGGGAGAAGTGAATGAATAGGGAAGGAAGTTATTATTAGGTGGATGCGGCGGTGGCAATCAATTTGTATGATTTTTTGTTTTGTTTTCTCCTCCTCTTCTACTCCTCTTTTGTCGCTTTGCTTTCTTTTATTTCTTTTTTGTTGTTGTTGCATAAGTCTTTATAATTTTTCATCCCTACAGCCTAGTAGAGTGTGTAGCAGCGCGTAGATGTACTACTTCTACTACTACTACTACTACTGCTACTACTACTGCTTCTACTACTACTAAACGGTAATAATGTTTTTACTTTGTTTTTGAGCCATTTCTTTCCCCCCCCCGCCCAGATAAAACGAGGGGGTAGTGGGGGAAGTGAAAACGATGCCTTTTTCACACCGTGCTGCGCCTAAAACTTGGTATGTGTACTGTTGTTAAAGCTACTTTCACAAACACGCCATCGAGATGTGATGGCTTTGTAGGGGGATGCGGCGGAGGGGCGGAACGGTTTGAAGCCGCAATAGTTTGAAGCCGTTTGGTGGCCACTGCTACTGCTATTAGTAATTATTGGGTTTTCTTTTTTTGTTTTGTTACAAAAGCAGTACACAAATCAAACCAAAATTGTAAGGTTGCCCTCGAAAATACATTAAGCTCGATCGAACTAATTACACTGTTAGCGATGGATGTATCAAAAAACAAGCTTATTTTAGTGGCGAAATTTATTATGAGATATGAGAAGCTCGTTTGAAATATAACAAAAAAAAGAAAAAGAAAAAGAGGAGAAAGAGAACGTGAAATTGAGAAGAAGATAAGAAGGGAAGGGATTTTGAAACGCTGACTAACAAAAGCGATCCATTCTCGTGAATACGCAACGCACGCTCTAAAAGAAAAGAGAATTGTGACTTACAAATCTACTACACACTTGCGTTTTTTTTTGTATCTTAAAATTACGATAAAATAGTAAAGTTTAAAAAAAGAGAATAAAAACAAAATATGATAATTGCGGGCACAAACAGCAAAACCACAACACGCAACGATCCCAGCCCCCCAGAGCAAAGGAGACAGAGAATGTGGGTAGAGGGAGACGCCGAGATGCATGGTGTGCTGTTTTGTCGCCTGCCGACTAATGATTAATATGGCCTGCGTTCACCTTTAAGAGACGCTGTTTGACGATATTTGTTTCAGTGTGCTTTGTTTTGCTTTGTATAGTTTTGTTTGCTCTCGAACTCGTGTTTCTTCTTCTCGTTTCGGCGTTTTGTTTTGCTTCCTTTTTTTTCTTTACTTCTTTTTTCCTCCTTTTGTTGTGTGTTTTGTTTACTTTGTGCTTTACTTTTCTTGCATGTTTTTTTCCCGTTTTTTTCTCGTTTCGTTCCATTCTCTTCCACAAAAAAGAGACTTTACTATCATATACGGTATCGCTCTTCTCTGTCTCTCTAGTACACTAAAAGGGGCGCGTTGAATGGCTTTGGATTCTCTATTCTTTCTGTGTGCACGCGTGTGTGTGTGTGTGTGTTTTGAATTACACTGTGAATGCCGCCCTCACTGCTTGGTAGTGAAGTTTCACAAATAAAACACAAAAAAACACACCACACACATACATACATTGACATTTTTGGCTCCCTGCAAAACAGTCACAGAAAATGAGTGCGTAAAAAGGGGGGGTAAATTTTGCGTTTTCTTTTACATATACAGCTCCGTATGTATATTCTACATTCTCTCTACTCCTTTGCGTGTTACATTGAATTGGCGCGGTTTTGGGGTTTCTTAGAAACGACAGATTTCTGTCAAAATTACACCATTTCTACCTTTCCGTTTTCTTCGCTTTCCCTCCATGCACCATCTCCCTATCGTATCCCCTTTACATTCGCTTTGCTTTTTCTCCTGCTTGAGTTAATGAGCCTTTTGCTTTTCTACAACTTTGGGATTCACGCCTTCGCTTACAGCGCTACAACGGGTTCGTGCGGGGGGAGGCAACACTAAAGTATCTCTAAATCGCGTTTCCTTCTGCCATTCACATATATCTATAAACGCGCGTGTGTTTTGTGTAGTTAAAGGAGCATCTGCATCACAACTTTGCACAAAACGTTTGACTAAACGGTTCACTTGAGCGCTTGATTTGTGGATTCGTGGATCATTCGTCGTGGTACGGACGACAATTTGAGTTGTTTTTTTTTTTTTTGGTAAAGGACCTATGGCTAAACTAGTTCTGGAGGACTCGTGTCATTACTCTTACACGCGTATCGCAGCGTATTGTCCACAAATACACATTTTTGGAAGCCAACCGAGAGAGCTAAACTTAGATTTTCTGGGTGCGCAAAAAACGAGGTGATTTGTTTTGAGGGGTTGGGGGAAAACACAATCAAAACTACCAGTGACATTTATAACATTACTAAAGCCAAACAACAAAGTTCTACGTATACTGTGCGTGATCATTTTGTTCTATTGTGCGCGGTTTTACTTGCTTTTTTTTCGTTCATTGGAAGAATAAATACGGAAGATGTGTTGATATTGGTAAGGGGGGGGGGAAGCGGGAGGTGTACTCATTATCACATGTTTCCTTTTGTAATTGCTAGCACACAGTAATAACTATCGGAAAACCGAAGAGGAAAGGAACCCGACGAGAACTAGTTGTGCGTGAGGATGCGTATGCCGTAATTCTTGTTGGAGGCGAGTATGACTCGATTGAGAAGTTTGTTTTTGTTTTTCCTTGTAGAAATTGAGCTTCTTTTGTTTTTACAGCTAAACTTTATCTTTGAGTGTGTGTATAAATTGAGGAAACTCACGACCTAACCTTTATCGCGCCGAACAGAGTATTACTAGAAGCGTTTTTTTCGCGTTACTTCCAAGTTTCAAGCGAAACTTGTAAACTCAAGGGAGTTTAGAGAGAGAAAAAAGCAAAAAAAAAGAAGCACACTCATACAGAAAAAGCACATTCACACAAAGTTACTTAATTCATGTGAGGGAAAACCTTGCCGGCTATACAAGGCGAATATAATATAAACCATCGTTAGAACAACAGAAAGAGATATTCAAAGGAGATTCTTGGTTTTGAGATAATATTTGTGTGGGCTAATAAGCCACACTTTGCCGACTGTGTGTGCGCATTTGTTGCCACGTTTCTTTGGTGTTTCAAAATATCAGCAAAAAGAAAGCGGTCTGTGAGATTATTCGAACTATTTTCCCGTTGTTGCAATGGCGATTGAGGGGTTTCTTTTTGCCATTTGTTTGCACATTTTTTAGAGAGCTGCCTTTGCGCGAGAGTAACTATAACTCCAGCGACAAAAAAAGGAAAGTAAATAGAAACAGAAGCTCGATATTTCAAAGAAAAAGAAAAAAAAACGAAACGAAATATAGTATCTGAATATACCCCCAAAAGAGAGGGGTAAACTAATCCTACTGCTTGAGGACACGCACGCACGACGACGAAAAAAAAAAAGCGTAAACAAAACAACAATACCGAATATTACTACTAAACTAACTGCTTACAAAATACACACATTATAGACGAAAAAAAAAACACACACACACACTGTAATCACTAATCGCATAGTTTTGAGTCACACATTCCTCCTTCTTCACACCTCACTCTTGCTGAACGCCCGCACTGATGCGCGCCGCCCTTTTTCAAGGGCTTGCGTGGTTTGCGCAAATGGGGAAGACGCGGTTTTTTCTTCTTCTTGTGCTGTTCTTCATGATACACCTTGCTTATGCTTATGCTTATGTGTGTTTGTTTCTGTGCGTGCATTATTTTCTCCCTGAAACGGAGAAGGAAAGCGCGGCACGGGGCCACTTACACAAACCTTCCCATTGTTGTGCTTTGGTTTCGATGTTACTTTTTTGTTTGTTTCTTTTGCGCTCCCCGCTAGCTGCATTTGGGGGTTTGTTGTGCGTTTTTTTTTGTGTGCCTTCTCTTCCTCTCTCCTTACTACGTTCCAAAAAAGGATAGTGAAGGGAGCAAAATCAATGAAACTTGTAGTTTAAACACGTCGTCGTTCGGTATGATTGTGCGGATGGAGCTACGCCAACGAAATCATCAAACTCAAAGTGGATGAGAGGAAGAGAGTGAGCGGCTTCCAATTTTGTCCTTTTGTACATCAACCCGAGCAAATGAAGGAAAGCGTTGATGAGCGGGGGGCTGCTATCCTCGGTGTCCTTTCCAACTAGCTTTCGTGTACAGGGCGGGGGAAGCTTCTCGTCCTCCAAACAAACGCTTGTCCGTGGGGCATTTGGGTTGGGTGGGGAGTTGGAGCGCACGTTTTCAAGCTTACGAAGCACGCACGCCTTTTGCTTTGGCTCTTTTTTGTTGGTTGGGGGCTTTTTTTTGTTGTTGCTCTCCGTTTGACTGCTGCATACATGGAGCCAGTAAGGAAGCTGTGTGTGTATGTGTATGTGTATGCGTAAGTGGTGCCAGCGGGCACCTTAGTATGGCGCAAAACGGTTGTATCCTCCTCGGTACATTGTTGCCTAAAAGAAAACGATAGACCGTAATTAGTGATGATGATACATTAAGTTCATAGTTGTTGTGCTATTGAGTGTATCAATAAGTTCGTGTGCAGATTGTTTCAGAAGATACTGGAGATGATGGAAATGTAACTGATTGATCTGAGAAACGATCAGTGTAACCAATTGCAAATAGTGATGATCGTAGTCATCAGAAAACGATTTGAAGTGCTCCAATTATACTGATTTTAGATAGTTCAGGCTTAAGATTGATAAGATTAGAATTAGTTTACAGTTGTTGAATAGGTCACAACGAGTCCAGTAGGTTCAGGTTGGACCAGTAATGTATATATGAATCCCAACCGAAGATCCAATGAGCTATTTTACTATGCACTTAATGTTGGAATTAAAAAAATGGCTTTCTTTGACAGGCTGACTTTCTTTCCAGAAACTTCCTTTCAAATGTAATTATTCAAGCTTTCTTGCAAAATTAATCAACGACCTTGCGAGCTGCCTTTTCCAGAAGTTATCCGGAATGTTTCGCCTTGGCCTCTACCTTTGATTTTTGATCAGTTCCTCCTCGGTTATAGCGACAAAATTGTTGGAGTAGAGCTTTTACATCATGTTAGTCTACAAAATTTAGTTAAGACGCAGCTGGGGGAATTTGTTCATGTTTCCCAGGTACTATTTTTGCACTGTATGACCTCGGTTACATCGCTCTACCGGTCAAGCGAACGCAGGGATGTAGTGACTTATTCCTTTGGTATTCATTTTTAGCATCATTTGGAGCTTTTTGTCGCACAGGGTCGTCGGTCATTCGAATCTGGGCTTCCTTTCGATGCTCTGGTTGTTGTCTAATAGTTGCCAAGATGTTGTAGATCCCGGAACAGGCTTATACGACACGCTTCTAAATGAAGTTCGGCTTCATATTTTTGGCCATCACGGTTAGATTTCGACTGATAGAGGTATCAAATTTTCTCTGCTAACTCATGGAATATTATTTGTTGATGGTGCAATAAACATTTTGTAAGTGCGGGTTGAACTTTTAAAATCGAAAATGTTAAGTAATAATTAACAAAAGAACTAGTTAAGTAACAATTTGGTGTGGATTATCACATCATAGGACCACCGACACTACTGTAACATCTAGTTAGAAGTAGTTGAAGCACTAACTGCCCGTCAGGGAGGAATTTTGTGGATTATTTAGAGCATCAAACAAGTAACTAGATAGAAATTGGTCCAGACCTGCATGTATTATTAGCGAAACGTTTAAAGAGTTTCCAGAGCTGTTTCAAAAATAATGCATAACCAGTTTTTTTTCAAGAATAACCCTGCATTAACACCAGTGATGTACTCTCTGGAGCGCACCTACGACTCCGATCCGACTCCGACTATCCGTTCGTAGTCGTCCGGTGTCGTCGGGAGTTGTCGACAAGCATCTCTAGAAAGCACTTCCACAAAAACTGGAGTAAACCAACTCATGTTTTTTTAAACAATCTTATGAAACCTACACCGAACTTATTGATACACCTTATAATAATGATTGCACCAACGCTTACCGCATAGCCAGGAACGGGTCCGATACCGTGTCCCAGGTATGGATCGGGATACTCCGCACGTCCGTAACTGTTGAAGAAAGGAGTCAGTAAAACGGTACATGAGTTAATAAGCCATCCTCTCCGAAAGCATCCAGTTGCAAACGATACTCACCCAGCGACGGTGGTGTAGCCGGCCACGGTGGGTTGCGCTGCAGCAGCGGCCGCCCCGTAGGCGGCCCGTGCCGCTGCAGCCGTATAGCTGGCGGCGGAGTAAGCCTGCGCCTGGGCCTGCGCTTGCGACAGTGGCGTTTTCAGCAGCGGCGCAGCAGCCTAGGTTAAGAAACCGGGAGGAAGAATTGAATAGAAGCGCATGAAATTAAATACCATTAAAACCGGGAATACGGGAGTAAAAGGTTTCGAAGGTTTTTGTGCAAAAAACTCCGACACAACGGTGAGAATCGATCGTTCCGATACGTAATCACTTGCCCTGCTTCGCCCTCTCCTCAGCGCTCACTAATCAAAGTATTTCATCAAAAATTCAAAACCCAATTCACTCAACCTTTCCCTCCTCTATTTCCTCGCCTGGCTAGCTCACCGCACTCGTTTCCATTGAATGAAATCGCAACTCTCGTACGCTTCCGTGCAAAAGTTAGTCATCGATTATCAGGCTCGAGAGCACTGGAAGACAGTGGAAGAAAGGCAGGGACGATGAAACCCCAACCCCCCGGAAGCATTGGGATAAAATGTGCAAATTAAATTACTTCATCCGAGGTGGATTCTTACAGCTGGTTAGGCAGGCCCGCTGCTCTCATCGCCTAGGGAGCTTCGCTTCACCTTGCGGAAAAGAAAGTAGCAGACGCAGACCGCTTCTTCATTCACCGTTTGATTCGCTTCGTTGTAGAGCCCTTTTTACACGATTAGGGAGAGACTGATTTGGGACACAAGCAGGAAGCATATGTGCGCTCATGTGTGCGCTGGCAAGAAGAAGTGCTCCCTGATCCAGTTTCGTAAGAAGAGAGAGAGCAGGGTTTAGGGGTAGAACATTTGACACAATCATCACAAGAAGTTACCCCGCTTTGCACCTATTTGGTTCGAAATGTGAAAGACAGTGTGTGGCTCACATAGAGAGAGAGAGAGAGAGAGGAAGGTGAAAGGTGAAGCTATATCTAATTTTCTCTCCATCATCTTTTGATGGTAAAATTATCCGCGGTTACGATAATATATTGAAATAAAATATGTTAATCTTCACCGATGCCGTGGGCCGGAAAGCGGACTGATGAAAGCTTTGATATGATTAGGGCACGCTGTGGGACTTGATCATGGGGCATATCGCGGGGGTTTTTTTCCCGTGCAAACCTGTCCTGTGTGGCCATGATAAGAGAGATGATGTTCGTGTTTTTTGTGTGTGATTTTTCCACGTCTTCTTGCTATCTGCACATCGCGAGCTGGCAGAGGTTATAATTTTTACACGTCATCTTCGCATTTCCTTCCTTCTTCAAGGATTAACGCAACGGAACAGACGTCAGGAAAGTGTCGTGAGTCACGCGTACGTGTCATGCATAAAACACGCTCTTCCCTGGCCATGAATAATGTCTCCTGCGTAGGTTTAATGTATGCTGTTATTAGCTAACAAATGGTTGATAGGATTTTCTTTTCCGCTTCTCCAACAAACCGGAGAAGCATTTCTCCATTTTGTGCGTATGATAAAGGTTTCATTTTTCTTTTCCGGAATTTGTGGCAAAAACAGTCTCAAAAATGATTATTTATTTTCGGACTTGAAACAAACAAAAATCTTCTTCTTCCTCTCCCTAAGGCGCTCGTGCGTTTGGAGTAGAGCGAATGACGACGAATTATTGCTTCCATCGGTTTCGCTTAATTAGAACGCTCCCTTCATCCCTCCCGCGTGCCCATGGGAAAGGCGGGGCTGTGAATTGAACGGCAATAAATAATGCTAATTTATTAATTCATTAAAAGCCGTACCATTTCCCCGTTCCGACAGTTCCGCTTCCGCAGTAAAAGGGTGGAACTGTTGTTTGGTAAATGAAATACATTTCCTACGCGGGTCTTTTCTTTTTTATTCCTCTCTTTCTCTCGTTTTTTGTTGAAATTGGAATGTACAAACGTGTACAAATACAGGGTTTCCCACGATTTATTGGTCAGTTCCCATGATTTTTTGGTGCGTTCCCACGATTTTTTGGTCGTATCCCATAGATTTTTGGTTCGTTCCCATAATTTATTGGTATTTTCCGATTGGATATCAATACAATTGCACCAACAAATTCTGGGAAACGACCAAAAAACCGTGGGAACGCACCAAACAAACATGGGAACCCACCAAAAATTGATGGGAACCAACCAATAAATCGTGGGAAACCCTGTAATGTACAAACACACAGAAAAAGAGATAGAGAGCGAGAGTGGTTGAATGGTTTCGGTTCGTTGGCGGATTCTCGTCCCGTTGAAAGCCCCTGCCGACACGCTTCCCTGAAGTAGTGGTGTTTGAGTGTTTTGCACCAGCGAAAGCATCTCGAGTACTACAGCCGCGATTGAGTGCTGTGTAGGGCTGGTCCACTCCTCTCACGAACCGATCTAGGATCGATTGATAAAGTTTTCGCTGAGCTTTGCAAGTTGGCGAGCGATTCCCCGACCGGCAAACCGGCATCAATCGATAGAGCAAAGGAGCCCCACCAGGATTAGGAGTAGAGGAGCGCGATTAGATGTTTCTCAATCGTGTAATTGGCCTCGGCAGCGCTTGACTTAATGGGCGGCAGGTTTTGAGGGGAATAACATTGACGGGGATGGGGAAGCCACTAGAGTGAAGTAGCAGCAGCAATGGGCTGGGGGAAGCAAAATACAACCCCGGCAATTAGGAAATTGATATAGAAAGGTCGCTGCTTTCCCGTTCTCGTGGAGAACCGAGGGTTGGAAGAAATAATGTATTTTTTTGCAATCTTTTGCTATGTGCCCAGTAAATTGATGATGTCCTAGGGTTGATGGTCCAGGATGGCAGGATGGGAAAAATTGGATCAAATCCAACAAAACTTTAACAGAAAAACGAGATTATCAATGCTCAAATAAAAGCCCAATCGAGTACTCTTCGAGCAGTTTTCGAGCAGTTGCAAAAAATTGAGCTATTTTAACAATTTTTGACAGCAGGATGGAAAAAATGGATCAAATCCAACAAAACTTAAACAGAAAAACGGGTTTATCAAAGCTCAAATAATATCCCATTCGAGTACTTTTCGAGCAGTTGCGAACAATTGAGCTATTTTTATCTATTTTCTTTCCCGTCCCTGTAACATGTTTACCATCGTATTATTTGCTACAAAAACCAGATACGGCAAATATAATAATATCGCATTACTGGCAGGAATCATATATTTTCAACAAATTGTTTGGAAATAAATGAATTGTTGTAATACTTACGTTCAAAATGGTAGGTTGTGCTTGAACCTCCGTCACCGGTTTAGCAGCCTGTGTTTAGCGTGCGTGAGTGTGTATGTGTGTGCATGTGTTTTGCAAAACAAAACAAACAAAAGTACAACAGAAAAACGTAAGAAATAAAAGCAAAAACAAAACAAAAACAAAAACAAAAATCCAGCAAAACAAACACGCCGATGAGAGGGAGAGAGAAAAGAGAGAAGAAAATAACGTTAAGTGGTTTTGTTATTACAATTTTTCTGTTTATAGGGTTTTTTCCTGATGGGGTTCGATTAATTGATACAATCATTTTTTAAATTGATTTAAATGAATTTACTTTCCTGAACCTGAAAAAACCCCGCTCCCTATAGAATGCCATGTAATAAAAACATTATTTCTCTCTCTATATATACTGCTCGATTTTAACCTTTAATTAATTACCCTTTTTCCCGTTAATTCGACAGCAATCAAACCGGGAGCTTTTTTTATAAAGCATTTATTCGCATATGTTGCACCGCGGCTGGTGGTTGTGGTGGTTTATAATTCATGAGTCGTGAACTTTGCGAGCCCGTTTTATGCTTTTTTGCGATGAAAAAAAAAAAAACGCCCGCTTTATGGCCTTTTAAATTGGACATTAACGGGGTACGAAAATTGAATGACAAAAATGTGACATTTAGCTTCAATATACCACAGCTGGTCCACGTGTCTCAGTGAAGTAAGTGGTTCCAATAAAAGGCCTTAGAGCAAACGCATACAAAAACGGGTGGAGAAAGGTTTTGTTTGCGCCTTTTGGGTTAAAAATTTGCTCAAAATTGCTCAACCATTCACAAACCGTTTTGCCCAAGATCAATATATCTGCACTTGCAACACACTTTGCACAAATTGATTACCCAAACACACACACATTAAACACTGATTGATTCGATCCGGTACAGGTATTGACATTTTCAATTATTCCCCCTTTTAATACCCGTCGTGCCATTAATTTGCTCGCCATCCAGGGGGCGCAACGTACTCCAAAGCATCGTTCCGGCGTTAATAAACGAGAACATAGACACACACGCACAAACACACACACACACACACACATGCCCATAGCATCCATGGTTAATTGTGTTCTCCTGTTTCGGTTGGCACTGGTGCGTGAAACCTCATCTAGTATGCTTCGACAACCTAAAGGAGCGAGAACCCGCCAACCTTCTGTCATGCTACCTCCATTTTCCAACGGCACGCTTTTCAGGCAGAAGATTGACACACATTCGGGTGGTGCTTTGCACGCCCTTTAGAGGGAGCGAGGTGGAGAAAGCGACGGCCGCGAATCACCATATTTCGATCGTTATCCCAGGAGTGGGTAAAATTGCTTCTAATCGACGGTAAAACGATGTCCGTGATTTTAGGGCCCAATTTCAGGCGCACCCGTTCGTATCGTGAAACGGTGTACAGCGAGCACCTTTGACAGACAGCTTTGCCATGGTGGATGTTCCGTACCTTTGTCGCAGATTTAACGGCACCAAAATGTGTGTGTGTGTGTGTCTGCTTGCGTTCTAAAATCTCATTAAACCGGTCCGGGGATGGAGAAGAGCTGGTTTTGCGCCCTACCACGATGGCTATTTGCGCGAGAAGGCTACTTTCGCAACGCACAACCTCACAAGCA
Source organism: Anopheles arabiensis (assembly GCF_016920715.1). Taxonomy (NCBI): domain Eukaryota; kingdom Metazoa; phylum Arthropoda; class Insecta; order Diptera; family Culicidae; genus Anopheles; species Anopheles arabiensis. The sequence continues at coordinate 99,109,395 of NC_053517.1, forward strand.
TCCTCACCAACCATGACAAGCGCGCCAGGCTTTTCAAGAACACGGTGAAGTGGATGAATTTGTTTTCATTGTACTACTTTTGGGGAACAGCCGGGGCGAAAACTAGCCCAGATCAGCTCCGGCTCAGCGTGGTTTTGGTCGGTAAAGCGGCTACACCACGCCACCAACCAGAAACAGACGGACAGACAGGCGCGCCCGTCCATCTATCGTTTGGTGGAATCGTTTTCAAACGCTTTTAGCGCCACACACCGGGCAGATAAAGCCAGCATCCTCCTGTTGCGTGTTTTGCTCGTGAGCTTTGCACACACTGCACACACTATCGCGTGCGACGAACACTGTGCAACGCGTCGTGTGCCTGCCTGCTTTGATTGTGTATCCGGTTGGGTAGGTCTTGAGCATTTCACATAGGCGTTGGAGACAAAAGCGCGCACCCGAAACAATCGTTGGCCTACTACTCTACTAGGCCGAGCACTAGCCCGGAATGAGGACATGATTGTGCACACACACACGCACACAGATTTAAACATACACAGGGAACGCTTAGTCCGAGTACAGGTTACGGTGTGGTTTTGGAATTGAAATTGATTCCAAATTTGATTGCAATTTCCTCTACCTCCCCTGGGTGGGTTTCACCTGGCAGTGCGGCCTCGATTGTCTCCTGTACGGGTACAGCCACAACACATTGTCCCCGTTCCCGGTGCAGGTGTATCGGGTTGGTAGAACATTGCTGGCGACATTGGGTCCAGGCGAGCGCGGTCAGACTCAACCTCCTTCCGTATAGATAGACATAAATTCACCCTAAAACCTCTCCCCCCACCGAAGATGAACCAGACGGATGGACCAGGTTTTGTGGAGTAGGGAAGCAGGGTGCGATCGTATGTGCCTTTGTGTGGGTGCGTGTTTTCATGAGTGCGAATGTTCACCCGATGGTTTTTATGCGGCCCTGCAGCAGCAGCAGCAGCACCATACGCAACGATGCGTTATCAGTCGCAATGTGATCGAATTGCGTTTTCCTCCTTAATACCCCTCCTCTTACCCTCCTCTACGCCTGGATGGGGTAGCAAGTATAGGTTTGAAATGGAATGGAATTGGAATCCCGAATCGAATTACGGTTTTGTGGAAGCTAATGGAAGATGAAATGGATTTTCCCCTCTCGACAACCAACGTCCGGAAGGCACGACAACACATCTCTCCGGGTAAGCTTTTCGGCTTCATTTTGAGGGCGGTTTTGGTTGTTATTGTGTATGTGTGTGAGTGGGTGTTTTCGGTGCCACACACACAATAAGGCTAGTTTTTGAGCTTTTGATGAGCAGCTCCGTGATGAGGTTGAAAACAGAATTTCCACCAAGACAACTCGAAACTCATTTCGAAGGCGAAAGCGCGCCGGGGCAGCAATACACGCTTCCCGGCGTCACAAATTATTAACACGCGGAAGGTACATTTATTTTCCATCTTCCCTATTATGGGCTGGAAATGAGAAAACTCGCGTCTTGAGCAATTTATAAACCGGCCGTTTCGAGCTGCGAAATCCAGTTTTCCATCAACCGCGCGCGGGCGCATTCACTCATTGATTGATGAATAATTTCATCGACAGCGACACTGAGCGAGGTGTTTTTCTTTCAAAACGCAAAGAAGCAGAAAAACAAAAAAATCTCTAAAAGGAAATCGATCAATCATAAAGCAAACATAGATGTGTATACAATCTTATTTCGCTCTTGTTTTGCCCATCGCTCGCAGTAATACATTTATCAGGCCGGCGTGCGACGGAAATCGATTCATCAACCGAGCGAATTTTATTAGCCCATTAGACCGAGGGAAAGGAAATTTATTTTTTAACTACATTGCATCTATTACGCCCTCGCCTGGTTTGTTTGTTTGTTTTTTTGTCCGTTGCTTTAATGCGATTTTCAAAAAATATAAACATACCAAAAGCCGCTAAGCGTGCATTCGGCGAATCCACAACAAAACAGTGCAAACCTTTGCTCTATCATCTAATTGCTTCGGCGAACGGTTACCACCAACACCACCCACCACACCAAGGTGGTGTGTTAGGTGGTGTAGTGGGAGGATTTTCATTCGCTTGGAAACAAAAAAAAAACTGCAAATCGAGCAAAAATTTCGCTTGAATCAACCATCGTTGACAGGGGATATTTATATTTTCTGCTCCGTCATTTGGATGAAGGTACAAAACGATGTTAAAAATCACGCAAAAGTGTATGGCGTGTGTGGAGGTGTAGCGGCATCGTATGGTTTTTATAAAATCCACAGCAAAATGTACTACAAAAAACCCCTCAAATTTAAGGTTTAAAAACAGTTTTTTATAATATTTTTCGTACATTTTTGGAAGTCCAAAAAACAAAATTGAAGTCACAATATTACCTCAATTTTACGCGCCACCATGCGCCTCCATCGATTAATTTCATTTTATTTTTCCGCCACCTCCACCATCCCACGTAAAATCGGTCGAGTGTGTAAAAAGAGTAATAAAATTGCCTTCAATCTAAACCACCACCCAATAAAAACCAGGTCCATGTCCCCGTGTCATATAATGCGATGATCGAGTGCCGATGGATGCGCCTGGTGGTTTTTGAATGAACGCACAGACAACAAAAAAAAATGGAGAACAAAGCACCATATATCAGCGTAAAAAAGGCAACACACACAGACACACATACCTGCACATATTTACACGGTTCACATTTTTAAACCAAGCTGTGTGTGGAAGCACCCCCGTGCGGGAATCATTTCGATTGGGATTGATTGCGTTAAGGTGTACCGGGTGGTTGCGACCGAAACGGCAAAACGGGATGCTGATGAGTAGCATAGCAACAAATCAAATCTTCTCGGGGCGTACAAACAAGTGTGGAAGCAAAAAAAAAAAACAAAAAAAAACATCCAGAAAGATCAAGTCATCCGGTATGCAGTAAAAACGTCAGGTGAAAAATTGGATCCACCCGCACGTCAGCAAAAGCTCCCTCAAAAGGGTAGCAAAATGGAGATGGAACGATCGAAGTGCGGGGTGTGTTGGTTGTGTGTGTGTGTGTGTGGTTCCGCGTATCCACATGACAAAAAGTATCAAATAAATAACCCTTCGCACTGCAATCGGGACAAGTGGTTCCGATGGCTCTGTCCGGAACTGGGGTTTTTGCTGCTGCTGCTGTTGTTTGTCCCATCCAGCGCCATGACATACATACATTTTGCCAGGAAAGGATGATACAGAAAAATCATACTCGAAAACGTGACGAGCAACCTGTCTGACTGCACCCCATTGCAGTCACCACCCACATCCATGAGAGTGGGCTAAAGAGAAGGAGGGGAAAAAGTGGCTTCCCCCAAATGATGGTAGTTTTCCATCGCAATTTTTCACTCGACATGACTACTACTACCCGCCCTGGAGGAGGAGGCGTAGGAGGAGTTAAAGGAGCACGGGCAACATCATAACTCCTCCATGTGGCGGAATATTTCACCATTTTTTGTTGTTATTGGTGAAGTGCAGCTTTTTGGTGCTTTGCGTGGCGGACAAATCGAAAATTGATTGATGTTACTGTCTCTCTCTCTCTCGCCTGCCTGCGCCGCTTGGCGGTGGTGCATTTTTTGGGTTGAGAAAAGTCCGTCCATGATGCCGCTAACGGGTGAAAAACGTGTGTGTATTGGAGTGCACAAATAACATTGCACAACGTAGTTAGCAAGCGCTGCACAACGATGATGGATTCAAACGTGATTCAAAAACGTTGGGGAGCAGAAAAGCGGTTGATGGCAAGAAGCGGGAGCACCCGTTGATTCGATTTATGTCCCCCTCGACCCCCAAAATCAAATAGCACGTTCACCCATCAATATTGGAGCATAACTAAATAACGATCAACCTACTGAGGAGGGTTTGAAATCACTGACACCTGTTATCCCGCTCTTATCGTGTGTAGTTGTCAACCCCCCTCTCAACCACACTCCCCCATTTAACTCGATAGCCGTTGTAATTTAATAGCCAACTGGCACGCGAAACGCAATAATCGCGCTGTTTTTTTTATCCATGCAAGAACGCAAGAAGAATGCACCTTCGTTTCGTTTCCTATCAAGATTAGCTAATATGCAGGGGCGTCACCAGGGCCCCCTCCTGGGAGCCCGTGGAAAGGGACTAACCGATCGGCAACCGGCCATCAATTACGCACACGGCGGTTAAGCCGTATTAGCCCGACTGGAAAGCTCTTATCCGTCGACGCTTTTATCGACACTTACCTGCAGGCGATAGTTGGGATCCGCTGTTGCTGCTGCCAGATACGGGTCGAAGTACACACTGTAGTAGCCGTTCGTTCGTTTGGGTTCGGGTGGGTGAGCGATGTATTTCCCATTTATTACACGCCACAACAGGAACACAGAGAGAGAGAGAGGGAGAGAAGAAGGTTTTCCGATTAGTTGAGGTTGATTGATTATTTAGAGGGCTAACACACACAGGATGTCCGTGTGTATGTACGTTTGCTGCCCTGCTGCTTCCATCGATTTCATCACCATCTCGCGTCCCGATGATCGCTGGAGCTGCAATCGATCAACACCGTTTTCCATTAGGGAAGCGCTTGGAGAATACGAAGGGGGTGGTTGTTTCACTACTTTTTCCGCCCAACGAGCTCAACGCGGTGAAGAGAGCGGTGATGAAATCGTGCAAGAATATTTGATTTGTGCACTGTGACCACTCGAGAGCTGCCTGGACCTACGGGGCGTTTGTGTGTGCACGTTTTTTGCTAACACCAGCGCGGTTAGTCGTCCCGGTTTCATTCCGAATCCTGGAATGTCGTTTCTATAGCAACGCGTACACACACAGTGGAATTTGAACCGGCAGTATAAACGTAGCCACAACTGTGTTTGAGGATTTGTTTGTGGAATTCATCGTTTTCCCCCTGCAAACAGCCAGTGAGCAAAAAGCAAGGCACGAACCCGATGAGGCAGGGAGAGAGAGAGAAAGAGAGAGAGAGAGAGGCGGAAAAATTGCGGAGCTGTGTGAAAATGATTTATTGATCGTTTGTTGTTTGAAGGATTTTCCTGCGGAAAGACATCAACCATTCATGGCAACATGGCTTCGGGGTTGGTGTGTGTGTGTGTACCGGAATGTGTCGAACGTTGTATGTTGGAAAGGTGGAGCTGCTGCTGTGTGTGTATTTTCACTCACTGACCAACGCAGTGAAGGAAGAGCCGAGCATTATTTAGTACCAACAGGCGCACCAAGCAGGCCAATGCAGTAAGACCTCTCGTACGTACGGAATGTACGGTTCACACACTTGGAGTTTTGTTTATTTGGTTTGTTTGTGTTTTTTGCTCCCCCCCCCCAACCCATCTCTCGCTTCGGGCGAGGTTTTGGAGCGACGGTAAAGGAATGCAATTTTTCATCACCTTCACCAATTTCTACTACTTTCCCCGTTGGCGAGGTTGCTTGCGGGGGGAGGAAGCGCGCACACACCACAATTGGTGAAAATTTAATTGAATTTATGATTACCCTTCCTTCCAGCAGCAACCTGTTCTGCTTTCGGTGCTGCGTGGGCAAGTGTGGACGTGTTATTTACGTACGTACTACACACACACACACACACACACACACACACACACACACACACACACACACACACACACACACACACACACACACACACACACACACACACACACACACACACACACACACACACGCGCGCGCTTTCCTGTTGGATGATTTTGGAAGTTTTAATTTGTCCAATTGAGTGAGGAGGCTCGGTGTACTTCGAATAAGTTAATTAAAGTAGAAATGGTTTACCAAAAACATGTTTTTTTTAATTTTTTTTTTCATTTTTTAAGGACGCTATTGAGTTGAAAACGGTTTTTAAAGGATAATATAAACAACTGTCTGAATAGTGTCCACCTTTTTTTCTCCAAAATATTGAAGATTAAAGTAATTAATAAAGGATTAAATTAACTTAGATAATTATCTGAATAAATATCTAAATATTTAATTAATTAAAGCATTCATTTTTAACACGACAACAACTTTGGTAAACAAGTTTGATGTGAACAAAATACAAAATACAAAAATCGCTCGAAATTTAATAAAATCGAACTGAAACTTTGGTAATACATCGTCGGTATCCGTAATTTTCATTAAAATCTCAGTATCACGTGACCTATAATTAACATCGGCATTGATTTTCATCCCATTGATAAACCCCGGGCAAACTTCTTTGACCGCTCAAGTTGTCGTTGTTTCGTCGAAAAACGAAAAAGGACGAGAAAGTTCAGTACCGTCCCTCGTTATCTCATTGTTAATCGAAATCACCCATCCTGGCAGCTAAAATTGAATGGCTTGTAGAAAGAAAAGAAAAAAAACCCAACTGTAGTATTTCCCGTACGTTTACAGATAAAAAAGGTACGCAACATTTACCATATTTCACTGTTACTTCAACCGGTAAGAGGGAGACTGGCACACACAGAAAAAAAACCCATCAGTATCCCATTTTAAATGATGCTCTCGGTGTTTGGGGAAAACTCTATCCATTTTCCTGGCCAGCATTTTCTACGGTTGCAATCACCGTTATCGATATTACCCATACCCAATTGTCGGTGGTGTTGGGGCTTGCCGTCGGGTCGGGTGTGGATGGATGGATTGATTGGATGAAAACCAACCTGCCGGCACACACCGTGTGTTTGTGTGTGTATGTGTGTGTGTGCGCGTGTGTATGTATTGTGGCTTTTACGCGACGGGAAATGTGAAGAATTCTGTCTTCGGGGGGTTTCACTGTTCGCTTACCACAAGCGCACATGAAAGAGAGAGCGAGAGGTGACATTTCAATTGCAAGATGTATATCTCGTACCTCGCATTGGTGTAGGGAAGAAGGCACATTTCCCCCCGTGAGAGTACGAGGTGGTTTGCGCGTATTGAGGGGGGGCCCGAACGATTCTCCGAATGGATGGAATCAATTTTTACGAGATCATATTTCCGTTTCCGCTTTACTTGCTGTGCTGTGCTGTGTTGGGATGCTGTTGAAGGTGGCCGAACCGCCAACACACACAGAGCCGGGAAGATTCCTTCGCGAGCTGACTGATTCTCTCTCTCCTGTGTGGCAAAACTTTTGCTCCCCGGGCCCATTCTCGTAAAATATTGACAATCTTTTCCATTCTTCCAATTGCCAATCAGTGCACGATAATAAACCCGATAATGATCTGTGCTTAGATCCATTATTTGTCTCGCTGCTCGTGCGGCAGGTGGGTTAGTCGTCAGGCTAGGACACAGCAAGACACAGCAAGCACGAGTTCAAAACAGCCACCCCGGCGGTATGGCAAAGCTCTTGGAAAGGAAAACAATTTATGGTAAAAGTTTACCGTCGTTTCTATCGCAAAAATTCACCCAGCGAAGTGGAGGGGGGGTCAGTGTGAGTGAATTGTCGTCGGGGATGACGCACATGAAGGAAAGGAGAGGAAATACCGGTTGTATAATCACCACCGATGATGGTGACGCTCGTTGGAGTGGGAGGATGAGCCACGTCAGCTTATTTAAATCTCTTTCCCAACTCCCGGCCCAAGCGGACCAGGGCGCACCGAACCACAACCGAAAGCTAATGATCGTTATCGCGCGTCTAATGTATTTTTATGACTCTTGAAAAATGATGTCGATACATTCCGACCGATGTGTGTGTGTGTGGGGTGGAAAATGGGACGCAAAACCCGCAAACCGGGAAAATGTGCACGGGACGGAAGCAAGTTAATGCGATCCGCCGACCGGATGAAGCTCATCTCATTTCACTTAGCGCTGTGCTGCTGAATTGGAAAGTGAAGAAGCAAAACAGACACACACACAGACAGAAAAAAAAAACGCTCGCAGGGATAGAGTTTATGCCTGTCTGCTTACGGGGAGCGATTTTTCTTCTTTGCCCTTTTATGCCGGGCTAGCTGAAAATGCTCTTTGCGCGGAACGAAATTCTAAGAGCCCAGCTCCTCCTCCTCTTCCTTCGCCATGGTTTGATAATGGGTAATAGACGTTGGTCAATGGTGATCCATTACGGCCGTTTCGTTGTTAGTGCGATTTTAAGCACTGCGGGGGAACAAAGTGAATCTTTCATTAGTCATTTTTTACGGTCGAGTGAAAGTAGCTGGCGAATTGCTTCTTTACATGTTTTTCCAATAAGGTCGTGTGGTACTTTTGCAAGCTTTTACACGAAAGAAATAGAAAAAGGGCAACTCAGTAAGCTGTATGACGCTTGCTATGAACGAAAAATTGCCTAAAAGTATGCAACTTGCATTACAAAGCGCCTAAATGTAGGCAATATGTTCTACAACTTTGCTGTAGTAAGCCAAATGTGCCTTTTTTCGATTCGAATGATATTGTTTATTTAGAATTACTATAGTTTATCAATTTAGATACAAAATTAAAGCATATTAATAACAAATATTACATCTCAACAAATGCCCCAAAAAACTATTACTTCGATTTAGAAGCAATCGCTTGTCCAGGAAGTGAACAATAGCTTCCTATTAAGCCATGCACGCGCACGTTGCCAGCAAATGGGCAATGGTGGCTTCAGCATTCCTGTTCGCAAAACTTCGTCGCATTTGCCTTTTTTGGGGGCAGTTAAAAATTAGCATAGAATTTGCCAAACGTCCAACCCCCCCCCCCCGGGAGTGGAATGAACTGACCCAAGAATGAACTGGTAAATGTGACTCTTGTTCCTCCAGCCAGCACGGGTAAGAGCACACGAAAAAGCAAATGTTTGGAACGTGCAAAGGTAGAAAGAAAGAGAGAGAGAGAGAAAGGGAGAGAGAAAGGAGAGAGAGAGAGAGAGAGAGAGAGAGAGAGAGTGGTAGCAAAATGCCAACGCGATGCAATTTGGGAAGAAAGTAGTTCCAAAGAATGCAGAATGCATGGAGCGGGAGGGAGCATTGTGAGTTTCTTACTCAGCAGCATAAAGAAGCTTTTGAAATGTAAAATGTGCACATTTATAAGCTTGGCAGTAAAAACTATTCCCCATTGTTGGTTTTTCCTGTTGTTTGTTCGATATCTTTGGAATGGCAATTTTGTGTACAGTCGGGAATGCGGGCCATTTCCGGACGTTCATGAGAATGTTTTTACAATTTTTAAAAGCCGAATACACATTCCATGGAACTCCAACACACACTTGTATTTATGATGTTCTGGAGCCGTTTAAAGGCCTGCTGTAACATTTGCTACCATCATGCTTTCGTGTTGAAGCCGTGTTGGAAATCTCAAGCAGAGATTGACTTTTAGAAGAGCAGCTGCAAGTGCAACCACCGCTACAGAATATGCTATCGGATGTGTGCTAGAAAAGCTTCAAATCGAGCAAACACGCTTCCTGTGCTTTCTTGCACCGGCCGTCTCCGGATGCGCACGGTTTCCCCCCCGGTGAGTGAAAAATGGAGTAACCGCCCGGCCAAGCCCACCGGAACCGGTCTGCTCCTTCGTGTACCGGCGAGGAATGGTGAGGAATGGTGAGCACACAACTGCGTCCCAACGAAGTTTGTTCTGCCCAAAAAGTCTGTCACTTTTTCCACAACCTCCTGCTGGGCGCTTGTGCGCGCGCCACGGGACTCACCACTTGACCATTTTCTCTCCACATCGTCCACATTCACAACCGCAACGTAGAAGAGCTTTATCGTTGTTCTTTCAGGGGGGGGGGGATGGTCTCGCACAATTATTTCGATACGATGCGTCTCTCACTCTCTATTTCACAGTCGGAAAAGTACCTTGCCTTGAGGAATACAATCCTTTTGGGGGGAGGAAACCGGTGTGCGTTGTGTGTGTGTTGTGGTGTTTGTGGGAAATAAAGAAACTTTCCCCCATCCCATAACTCTTCCACCCTTGTTCGGTGCATTTACGATCCGTGTGCAGCTTCTATTCGTTTGAGGAGTGTATTGTTGGTAGGTGTTGTACAGTTTTAAAACTCGCCACAGTTGCGGCGGCGCCGGTGGGGGGGAGAGTTCTGTGCCAGAGTTTTTGGGCAGACACAGTTTTGCGGGCACAACTAGCCAGCCAAGTGGACGCCCTGCTAGCATTATACTAGCCAATTTCGATCTGCTGTTGCTGGCAGTGGTCAAACTGAGGGAACCACTGCAACGTTTGTGTGCAGCCAAATCAAACCCCAGAAACCTTGTCCGTCATATTCGTTAAGCTGCGGTTTGTTAGGTTGTTCCGTTTTTTTTGACAGATTTTGTGGTTTTGCATTTTAAATGCGCTGTTTAATGAATTTTCAGCGCTTAGAAAGGAGGGGCCGTCCATCAGCAGCTACTGAATCACTTGCTGAAGTGGCAACAGCTGCGGGACGGTTTGATACGAAATACGAAAAACAGATGTTTGTACACATGAAAGCAGCTGCGGACTTGTGTAAGTATAAAACGCTTCTAGCAGCAAACGGGCAGCAAAAAAGCATTGTACATTTTTTTCCAGCAGCTTCCGGCAAACCAGAACAGGAACAAATCGTGCTCTTCACAAAGGCAAAGTTGTTCTTCGCGCCGCGTTGTTCTGCTGCACACAGATTTGCTCTGCTTTGCTGTTATTTTTCTTTGATATCGAAACGAAGCACCGTAAATATAAAAGCGCACGGTTCGTTGAGTTTCATAATCTTCCACTCTCCTTCCCCTATTACACCGCCACCATTAAAAGGGTGACAAGGTGGGCAAAACATTGCTTGTAACTAACGACCAACGGTGGGGTTTGCGGTGATTATCCAATTCCAATTTTCGAGGATCTTTCCGGACAGATAGCCCCGAACGAAAACACACACCAAAAAAGGGAAGCCCCCAAAATTAATTGCTACACAAAAAGAAAACCATGGAGAAGAGGGGGACAAGAGTCGAACACTGGGAAACACGATCATTTCCGGCACGCTCGGGTGAGTTGTGATTATTACACCGTAAAGCATTGGTGGTGGTGGAGACGGCACGAAAGAAAATGGGCAAATATGACTGTGACACCGGGTTGGGCGGCGGGCGGCGGGCCAAACACATTCCAATGCGTCATCTGAGTTCGATTTGTTTGCGATTATCGTTTCGTTTTTTTGCCCCCCTCGCATCAACAATAACAAGCAAAAAGGAAAGCAAATCTGTGTATTTGTGCTTTTATTTTCTTGCTTTTGGTTCCTATTTTCACTCGCTTTTTCCAGCGCATCCTATTTATTTAAGGGAAGGGAAAAAAGCCAGCGGCGAGCGGAACCCTTGCAGTTGTTTTTACACCTCCCCCAGAAACACAGTACATATGTACGTGCTTACCCCACTAGTTCTGTTGGTTTAGTACTACAACCGACCTTTGAAGAGGGTGAGCAACAGCAACAAACTCACACACACAAAAAAAGAAAGAAACCATTCCAAGCGGAACTGAAAATTAAACATTTAGCATTGCAACACGTATATAAATATTAATTTGATCGTGCTCACTCGTGGTTCCGTTGCGTTTGCGTTGTTGCTCTGCTCTGCGCGCGTGTGTGTGTGTGTGTGTGTGTGTGAAAACATAACTAAAAAGCAACACTCAGAGCAGGGGAAGCTCAGTTTTTTGTGTCTTTTTTTTTTTTTGTTGAAAGGACTAATTTTTCTGCCACGGATAGCGAGTGCAACGGAGTGGAAAACGAGTGAGTTAGATTAATTTTCCAGCTTTTGCAGTTTAATATTTTGCCGTGCCCGCTTACCACTTGTACCGTTGATAATTGTCGGAAGGACCACGTTAAGCTTTTACGAGGAGAAGTAGTAGTAGTAGTAGTAGTTGTGTTTAATTTTTTGGCACGAAACGATTGTTAATTCATTTTTACACACAGTTAGCGGTCTTCTCCACAGTCAGCATTGTGGTGCGCGTGCAGATAACACCGTACACCGGGGGCATGGGCTTGTGTATCCACCAAAGCTCTCCCAATATGCCCCAAACAAATGTAATTAAGCATTGGCGAAAGGAGAGTAAAATTAAACAATAAAACATACGAGATGAGAAACCCAACACTGTGTGTGTGTGTGTGTGGTTAGTGTTGGGTACCACAGCATCAGCACACCGGCCGGCTGTGCTGTGGCACAGTGGAAGAAGTTTGTGTTTTTAATTTTCTCCCTCACTTCTCTCGTACGGCTCGTTGTTGTGCCATTCATTGGGCATGAGCGTTTTTAAGTGGAGCGTTTTGGTTTTTTATTTCGCTCGTTGCTGTTCTCATTCATTCCCCGATCCGATCCCGGAATGTTTATCGAGTTTTATTCGAGCTAACGATCCGGCATAAACTCCTGGCCGCGCGCGGTTGACCATTTTTTCCCTTACCCTCCGCTTATTTTAGCGTAGCAAAACGGGCGGAAAGTTTTGCAAATTGCTACACCTAAAAAAATAGCCAGTCGTGCTGTACACCACTGTCACGTTGACTTTATCGCTTGCAAAGTGCAAAGTTTTGTGTGCAAGCGAGCGAGATTAACCGAACTACAAATCGGAGAAGAAAAAACATTTTAACTCGTTCGGTACGTTTTGTTTTTTTTTTTTTTTGTAATCATTATGTAAAATGAGATTTTTCTATCCAACTCTCCACTATTTTCCGGAATAATAATCGGAAAAGTTTCCCTCCCCCGATCACCACTTCAATGAGCGGAAAATGACCCGTAAAGGCAAAAAGTTTAACCACAGCAAGCAGCTTCGCCTTCGTTAAAATCCCTTTTTTCACACCTTTTAAAAAAACGGGAAAATTGTGGAAGGGGTTTCGCAGGAAAAATGGTAAAATAATATGCTACCAGCATTCGCTCCCGCGGTGGCTGGGGGGGGGGGAGGTTCATAAGGTGCGTTAATTTTCTACCATACAAGAAAGGTGAACCCTTTTAAGCACCTTTCCCCCCATGGTAACACCATTCATGGGGTGTAATATTTTGCTTTAAATTATAATGCTCATTGTGTTATGTTTCCTTCTGGGAAAGGGGAAAGATGAAGATAATCATGACACGACGGTTAAAACCCAACCCCCGGGCAAAGGAAAAGTCATCCAGAGGACCAAAACAAAAGGATTCTTCCTTCCTGCTGCTGCAAACCTTTTCGGGTGCAAATAATCCGATAATATCGCTACGCTACATTTCCGCCCCAGTATCATTGCCGTATTGTTTTTTTTCTTCTTCCGGTCACTTGGGACCTCCTTGCTCTCGGGGGTCCTTGCTCTCGGGGGTTGATAAGGATGCTATTAACGCGTACGGCGCTACTTACGACTGGTAGGCGGCGGCGGCAGCGGCACCATTCAGCTGGGCGTACGTTGCTGCTGCTGCGGCTGCTGCTCCTGCTGCCGGGTGGCTGGAAAGCAATCCGGCTGGACCTATGTTTCCGGTAGCCGCAGCACCACCAGCACCAGCACCAGCAGCGCTGGGGTTTCCGGTTGCGTTCGTCGCTCCCCCACTACCTGTAGAACCGGGCGCGTTTGTACCGTTCGCCAGCCCGGGCAGGTTGGCGAGCGATGGATGTCTCGCCGGGGTTGCCGCGTTTCTGGCCAGCCCGGCAATCACCGATGCCATCGGGTGGGGCGTCAGCTGGGGCGCTCCTTGGTGAGGTAGATGAAGGGCTAGTGCCGGATGTCGCTGCTGCTGCTGCTGCTGCTGTTGCTGGTGGTGGAGATGGTGCGGCAGGGACAGTGTGTGATGCGACAGATGCTGCGCGAGTGCCTGATGATGGAGCAGGGCGGGATGGGCCGGTATGCCTGCTGTGTGTGTGTGCGCGTGTGAAGGTGTGTTCCCCAACAAAAGCCACCATAACGATCGAATGTGTTGTCGAATGGTGTAAGTTGAGCCACGATAAGGCGTTTTCGGTGTAGGCCGGCCATTACAAAGCATGCAAAGTGTAAAAGCAGGAGCAGGAGAAAAGGTCGTTGGCGATTGTAGATCAGGATGATGATGATGATGATGATGATGTTCGTTTGATGTTCATGTTGGCGTGTGAGTGTGTGGGATTGTAGTTGTAGTAGTTGTAGTTGTTGTTGTTGGGTTGGAATGGTGCGTGTTGGTTAGGACAAATATGAAACGAAAAGAAGAAAAAAGAGTAAAAGAACATAAGAAGCGTGTTAATGGAGATAGGTGAGGCATGGTTCAGTAGGTTGAAAATAGTGAATCAAAGATGTTATTTAATGTGAATTTTTAAAGCAAAATAGGGTTTTACAGTTGATGTGTATGATGTTCCTATGCTATGGCCTCCTGTTGGTTTATTTCAATGGGAACTATTAACAATAAGGTGTAGTTAGGGGTATCTGTAAGCATGCGTTAGTGTTTCGATCCTGTAAGAAGGGCAATTAGGGATGGTGTGGCACACTGTAGTGTCGTACAAATAGTTGTTTTTTAGTAGAACATCAAATATTATTCAAAAGTAAACCATTCTGACAAAGTTTGAATTAAGATGTTTTAAGTGTACCAAATTGATGTCTAAAATTGGAAAATCCCTGCTGAACAGCAAACAAATTGCACCGAAATACCCAGAAGAAACCGCGTCCAATGCAAACGATGTAATAATGTGCAACCGGTGAATGCGAAAATTGAATAACTTTTACTGCAGTGGGATAATTCGGCTCGATGAAGGTTTCAACGCTTGCTTTGCTTGCGGCTTACTCGAACTCGTGTTGTGGGGCCGGAGCGAGCGCGTCCGTTCCACGCACCAATGCGCAGCAGCCGAATGATTTGCTGCCTCACGTGGAAGCTTCCCTTGCGAAGAGTAACGACTTTCAGGCAGCAAAGAGCGAGCGGTGGAAGCAGCCGTGGAAAACATAAACAGCCTTAAAACCCCCGGTTGCCCCGGTTGATTCATTCCCTCCCGGTAAGCTTAACCTCCGCGGACGCGCCAGCCATTGAACAAGGTTTGCCAGGAAGATTGGCATTATCAAAGCTTCGGCACGCTGGCCCGTGGCCCCCTCGTAATAGGAACTTTCCTTGCCTCTCCAAAAAAAGTACAGCCGAAAATGGAAAGCGATGGAAAGTACCGGCCGCGAGAAGAGGATTTACTTTTCCTGTCCGAAAAGTTATGGCTAATCTTTTTAAGCGTTTGTTTACGGCGTGGATTTCCCCGGTGACTTGCCCCATCCAAGTCACCATCGGCGCGTTTTCGGGATGGTCTACCAATTCGGGATCTGCGTTTGCACATTGCTTTCCTGTACCGCGGTCGTCGGTCGGGATGACGCAAACGAACCAAAGCAAAAAGCGGAACCCGGCGAAGCGCGAGTAATTTAAAGATTTTGCGCGACTTATTAGAAATGTTATTAAAAATTCAGGACGCACGGGGAGGGGGAAGACGGAACTTCGACAAGCACACGCGTAAAGCCGCCTGCTCATCGGCGAGAATCTGTTTTAATGAAATTGGACAAAGTAATTTAAATGTGTCCGCTGGCTGGCGGAAGCGGCGAACTCGCCATTCCGAACGAACCCCCAACCCAAATTAATGTAGGCGATGGTTTATGATTGTTTGATGTTGACGATCGGGAAGAAATAATTAGAACGAGCGGCTGGAGTGGTTCGCTCTTACGGTTGTGACCGGATTAAGGGACCTAATTTAGAACGTGGGGGGCCCTTTTTCGGTCGATGGAGACGCCTGGTGCTCCATTAAAAAGCCGGGCAAATAATTACCACACGAGACGACGGCGGGCCGTATGGCCGTAGATGTATGGTAATGTTGGGGCATCTTAATTATTTTTTTTTTGTTATCGCCAAGCATTGAGTGTTTCCCGTCCGAAGAAAGGAAGTGCAAATTGAGTTATTTATGGCTGGCGTGGAGAGGTAGCGCGAAGCGTCGTTTACAATTAAAACTTCCCCAACAATAAAAGGCAGTTGGGCGAATGTGTTCGCAGCTTGTTTAACACACACACACACACACATATTCACGTTCTTTTGTTCGCAGTCGTTCGAAAGACGCTTGAGTTAAAGCGTAAAGGCGAGTAAACGGCTTACAAAGCGTCTTTGCGTGCTTGGCAGGAGGAGTACAAACAACAATAGGACACACAACGCGTCTCGGCTCTTTGTGGCCGTCGCGAGTAAAAGCGAGCTTATAACCCACTTGCCCATAGAAGAAACGCAATTCTTGCGCGAACGCTACTTAAACCTTTTTAAAGAAAAGACTGTTGCCCACTCATTCTTTCTTGGGTGCGCAAAGCGTACACAGAGCTGGTCAAAGCGGTTTGCGGTTTTGACATTGGTGGGTTGGTGGTGTACCACCACATCAACCAACCCTGCTGCTGCTGCTGCTGCTTGGTTGAATCACGTTTTGTACAATGAATTCCACGAACGAATAAATCCCCTTTCGAGTAGAAATGTCTCCCATCCCTAGGAGTACAATGCACACACACACAGGGCCCGCAACAATTGTGCTCCCGCGTTCGACACATTAGGAAAATTGAATGACAAAAAGAAAAATGTGCTCCAGCAAATAAGCTACATAGCGTTCGGTTCGCAACAGGAGAGGCAGAAGAGGGGGAAGGTGATCTCGGTACTTTTCCAAAGGCAGCATATTTCTGCTCGAGTGGTCGATGGGCGAGGGCAGCACTTGTAACATACACGATGACGATGACGACCGACGACGAACAAAGCATACCGACCTTCTTCTCTGGGCCGCCGCGGCACGCTGTGCGGCCGCAATCAGTATCGGGGACGTGGCGGTGGGCAGCTGGTTGGCGGCGGCGGCGGCAGCGGCCGCACCGGCCGGGTTCGCGGACGCAGCTGCGGCTGCTGCGGCTGCGGCGGCGGCTGCTGCCGTGGGCGTTGCGGCAGCCAGTGCTGCTGTGGGCGTTGCACCGACGGTGGTGGCGGCGGTGGCCGCCCCTAACCAGGGCCACGTTGCCAGTGGCAGCCGGTATCCTGTTTATTTTTCCGTAAAAGGCAGCCAGGTGGTTTAAAATGACGAGAGAATATGTATATAGGGAAATGGAAAATGGATTTTGTGCTAATTGTACGGTGATAACACGCGTGTGATTGGAAGTATCTTTATGAAGATACGTGGCACTGTGTGTGTAGTCGTAGGTGAAATTATGCTTTAAGTGTTTATTAGTAAACCTAGCTAGGGGTAAAATGGTCTAAAACTAATGAATGATCAAAGATGAAAATCAAAAAGCCATCAACAAAACACACAATCGAGCCTTACCTTCGGGCCACGGGACGCAGACGGCTGCTACGGGGTGATAGTTTTCCATTGAATAAAGCACCATTCCAAGACGGCCGAGGGTAATTGGATTGGCAGCGCGTTGTGATCCGTTACATTGTGTTCCACGTTTGATGCCACATTTGTTATTTGTTGCACATTGTGCCACGTGACACAACACACAGGTAAGGGAAGAGAAAGAGAAAGAGAGGGAGAGAGAGACAGAGAGAGAGAGGTGAAAAACGCGTACACGGTATCGTACGTTAGTTTCGCAATTTATCATTCATGGTATTATTATCATTACACAGCTAAGCGATATGGATCGCAAATTACAATAAAAGGAGAAAGTGACATCATATACACAGAGACAAATTAAGGGCGTGGAGGGCCGGGGGTGACGAAGGCAGCAGGGTGGATGGGAGTTGGGTAGTTGATGAATGTGTTTGTTGTTTCGAGCGAAGAAACCCCCGACGGTGGAGGCTTAGGAGGGATTGGTGCGTAGGATGGTCGGAATTTGATTGATGAAAAGGATTACCACTTTTAATGGATGGAATACTTTCAACAAACAGCTAGGGCGATGTGCTATGAAGCGATGAGGAGGGAGGTAGGATATTCTCTTCCGGTGGTAAGGATTTAGATTGTCAGTTTACAGGTAACGGACAAGATAACAGGCAATCCGGGATGCGAATCAGCGGTTGAATCGCATCGAGCAATGGACGGTCAAAACACAAGAAGGCGCGCGTGAGAACATGCTGCAGCAGTGAAGCGTTAGTGAATGTTGGAGGGAACGTATTTAAAGCACAGGTTAGCATGTGTAATAGCTACAATACTTTGTTAACTACACTGCTTTCTATGGTGTTTCTATTGCTTAATTTGCTATTTAAAAAAAAGCTACTGTTTGAAGAGACAAACATTAAGTTCTTTCTACTACATCAAGGCTGGTTTTAAAAATGAAACAAATTGCACTACTCTATTTCTAAATTGAATGAAATAATTAAAATAAAGGAATATTTTTTTAATTAAAGTGTGTCATAACAAGATCTTACAGGGTTTTTCGGAAGTTCTCATAGCTGCACAATAATGTGTGCTATTGACTCTTTCTTAAGCGAAATGAACTTAATGTAATTGGGATTGGACTCTACGGCACCTTTATTGGATAAATCTAATAGCAATTTGCCAACGAGCCTGTCAAAAAAGGGTGCTATAAAGTCCAATTTCCATTATATGAAGTTCATTTCCCATAAGAAAGAGGTAAGAAAGTGACCAACAAGTATGAGAATCCCTGGAAAAGCCTGCAAACTTTTTCTCAACCATAACCCTGAATTGCAGCCCATAAGAGCTTGATTTAAATCGAAAAGAATCAACGTTTTAACTCTCCCAAACTAAGCGAAAGCAAAATGCAAAGGCACACCAAGCAAGCAGGGTTGTTAATTGAATCAATCAAAGCACGTGAACTCCACCGAAAGGACAATCTGTTTTCCCCCGTTCCACCAGGCCAAGCACGTTAGCACACGTCGACAGCGCTATACTTTAAAGCACGCTTTTCGTGCCGAAAATCGCTCCACCGTTGTAACGAAAAAAACAACATCTGTGCACTATTCTCTTCTAGGCAAACCCGGTACAGATCGAGCAAAAAGCATACCGGTTTGGACTGAAAAAGACAAACACACACAGAGACACACCCATTCAAAAAAAGCACCATGAATAGGGAGAGTGGAAAGAGACGTTAGGGATTGGGTAGGGGGGGGGGCAAAAATGGAG
This sequence comes from Anopheles arabiensis, assembly GCF_016920715.1. NCBI lineage: Eukaryota > Metazoa > Arthropoda > Insecta > Diptera > Culicidae > Anopheles > Anopheles arabiensis. Next base: position 99,128,221 of record NC_053517.1, read on the forward strand.
ATAGATGTCGTCCGCGTGTTTAGCATTATAGTAAACGATGATCGTTTCTGTCGCGTGTCAACCGCCATAAAATTTCCATCACTTTCACGACACACACAAAAAAGAAACAAACGAACGATGCTTTGCTTTCGTATTTCTAGCCAATGGAAAAGCGTTGAAAAGCAATCCGGCTGCAACGCGTGCTGTTCCTTGAAGCAAGCAAGCAGCCTTTGATAATCACGTGAATGGGTGCTGAATGGGCCATCCGACCGGATGGCTCCTTCTGTGTGCCCTGTACCGAGCGGTCGTGAAGTCGACAAAGCGTCGGTTGATTGATAGCGATCAATTGATTAAAGCCAACCGGTGAGGGTGTCTGTGTATGTGTAGGAGTGTGTGTGTGTGTGTCAGCTATTTTAGCTTGGTTTGGTGGAATTCATGACGGAGCGCACTGTGCAGGGACATCGTAAGCACACTGCTGCTGCTGCTGCTATAACCATTATACAGCAGAAGGAAACGACTATCGACAGCAGCTGTGCCTTGCAGCGATATCTAAGCGCTAACGGAGGCACAGGAAAAATAAGCCTCTTCACTATCCTTAGCGAGCGAGCAGTACACGTCGAGGGAAAGCCGTGTGCTAGAGCTGAAACGTGCCCCATTGAAGGAATATTGCTCCCCGAGTTTCATTCCGCAAGAGCTGTGTTCAAGGCAAAAATAAAAACCTTATCTACAACATTTGCATGCAAAAGTGAAAGGAGTGGAAACGTGAAAGAACAATTTACAAACACACCCTCACCCAGGCTAATAATTTGAACGCAAGTGTTTTTAATACTGTAATAAGCTTTTGGCCATCTCCAAAACTGTGCAAAACATTCACAATGCTCTCCTTTTCAAATTTCGAAATGTGTGCATAAGACGCTAACACATCGATATAGCACAGATAAATCGTATGACGCCGTCTACTGGCACAGCTTCTCTGATCTGGCGAGTGGATAAACAAAGAGCTACTACAAACTGCATGCAAAGAGCGTACAATACAAAGCGTTTTGGATGACGTTTTTGGGAAATTACGGGAAATTCTACAACTCCAGGGTAACTGCGAGCGATAGGTGCATTATTGCATACATTCCGGGCACTGACTAAATATGGCTAAATAGAGAGAGAGAGAGAGAGCGAGCAAGAGAGAGGGACAAAAGGTATGGAGGAGGTAGTAGTATTTAATGGAAGGTTTTGCTCACCCAGTGACGGGGCCGAGACGGCGCCTTGTTTCGTCAGAAACACTGTACGCACACACACACACACGCATCATATCAATATGAAAACATTAACACACACACACACACATACGTACATGTGCGCGGTTATGTGCGTGTGTTGCGCCGTGAGTAGGTTGAGTAAGTTGCACATGTATGGAGGATTGGGTTGTTGTTGTTGCAGTTGTAGTTGTGGTTGTTGAGTTGTAAGTGATATTTTTTTATTTTGGTTTTTGATTTTCGATTTTCGTATCGTTTCACAAGTGTCCCATTTGCAAAAAAAAAAAAAAACACACACACAAGTGGGGGTGGGTGGGTGGTGAAGGGTTATTATTTTTTTCCAATATAACAAATTGATACCAATAACCAGAGCAGGTATCACATTTCAAAGCGAAATATCGTCCGAAATGCAACACGAAAAACCACCGCCCCCGCCCCATTTGCATGCAAAATGTCCGGCAGGGTAGGTAATTGATACAACATTTTACCATGAAATTGAACGTTTATCGAACGGGGCCGCATTTTGTGTTGTAATTGCAGTTTTGTTTTGTATTATTATGCCCACACGGGGACAACAGCATCAAATTCAGCCAATCGCATTTGGAGGGCACAGTTGGGAAACGATTCAAAACAGGTTTGGAGGGTTCAAAAAGGTACACCATTTCAAACAATTCGTGTGAAAAAGAGAAGAAGAAAAAGGAGAGAAAAAAAGAGAAAGAAAACGTGATGTGAGTAAATGCGTTTCATTTTAACCTTTCGAGTAAAATACGGTATAGTTCGGGGGGGGGGGGGGGGGGGAATACGAGTACAGAGATGATGAAGGTAGTTTGATAAGATAAGGTAGCTGTAGTAGAATGGATAACACACTCTGGTGTGCAGTAGTTAGCAGCTGTCGGGTGAATTTTTTTAAACAGTTACACAATGTGTGAATGAATAAGTGGAAACCAAAAAAAAAACACCCTCAGAAGGCACAAAATGAACAAAAAGGGGAAATATGAAAGAGGTTGTCAGTTAGAAATTTAGTTTTTTTCTTCGACGAATTTTGACAGAAACTAACAAGAAACTGGTCCAAGAAATAGTCTTAGTTTACAATTTCTTTAAACAAGTCTTTATAACCATCAGAAACAATATTCTATCCACTACTTTACCAAAAAAAACCGAACAGCTCGCAGGAAAGACAAATAGTACTAAAAGGACATTATACTTAGAGTTAAGGTTGGTGCCTAATTGCTTCAATAAACATGTTCATCAAACTAACAAAACCGACAAGAGTTAGCTAGAAGACCAAAGACAAAGTACTAAACAGGCATGCACACGAGTGTTAGAGGAAAACAGGGGAGAAAATAGAGAAGAAAGACACAGGGGAGCAGGGGAGAAAATAGAGAAGAAAGACAAGATCGATGCACTTGCTTGTGCCTCTATGTGTGGAAATAAAAAGTGAAAAAAATGGAAAACATAAATGCACAAAGAAAACACACTAGAACAGTAAAACCCAAAAACGAACTATAAAAGGCGGTGCGTGATGGTTAAAACCACGCTTAGATGCTATAAATAATTACGAATTCAATACGAGGATATGAATACAGAGTGAGTAAGAGAGAGAAAGAGAGAGAAAGAAGGCGAAAGTAGAAAGTGGGGCTGGAAGGATATAGGAAGGAAAGTAATGGTTAAACAACTTACCGCTTGATACAGCAGGAGCTTTTTTACTTTGAACTCGTGCGGTTGCATTATTGACCTACAGTTTAAACAGCATTACACACACGGGCGGGCGGGCGCGCGCGCAAGGGGGATGCACATTTGTTGTTGTTGTTGTTGTTTGTTGTGGGTGTTGTAGTGTATTTGTGTGTGTGTGTGATTGTGTGTTTTTTGAGTGTATTTGTTCACGGTTTGTTGCAATTTTTTTTGCGATATTGTATTTGTTGTTGTTGTTGGTTTAGAATTTGGGTAAATTCCGGAGAGGAAAAAAGAAAAAAATATATAACAATTAAATGCATTCAAGTGGATTTTAATGTGTGTGTATGTGTGTGTGTGATAGAGAACAGAAGATGAAGAGTGAAAATAATAAAAGAAAATAAAAAAAAACATATTTTTACAATGATACTTGCTAACACACACACGCGCGTAATGAAACACTGTAACTCTCGATTCGACGACCGGGCGGACCTGGCGCTCTTTGTACATCTAAATTTCAAAGCCGTCGAGCAGCAGCGACGAGCCATGTGCTCGAGTACGTTCAGAAATTAAACACAAAAACACATTACGGAAGCTGTTAAAATCGGTAAATAATTCGAGTTGGGCTCCACTTTTCGGGCGATTGTTGAGCGATAAAGCATTATCGAAAAGGTACCACACAATTGCAATTATTCACGCATGAGATCACTTACACGCACATTGGAGGGGTATAGTGGGTCGTTCGTTAAAGCCTGTCCAGCATAATTTATGCGTTATGGTGCCAGCCGAAGCGCTACTGCTGGATCCGTTTATTGCACTTTAAATGGCTTTGCAGCAGCCAGCGAACGAAACGCATTACGGGAATGTGTCTCCGTCGTGTGGTCTGAATTATGGACCCATTTCGCCCAAGTCGGGGAGTTAATTGTGGGGCGGTGGTTGACAACACAAAAAACATAAAAAACGACATGTAATTGCGATAGTAACCAGCGACAGGGAACAATAATTATAAAGTGAACGTAAATGGCGGCGCACGGCAATCGGAAAGCTCCGAAAATCAAGGCCCCTGGTGGTGATTTCTGTGGTTTTGATTGTAATTGGGTGCCATTTTCATTGTGCAGCTTGGCGCAGCACAGAAACAGGTAAAAATCTGTTGGATAAAAATTAATTAAGATATTTATAGCTCCCGCTCGAACGGATGGATGGTACAGTTCGTAACAATTAGTTTTATTAACTTGTGCTGCTATGTGCCACCGGGAGCAGCGATCGAGCGAACGATAATGGTAACCAGCACGGGCAGCAGTGGAAAGCTATATTTTCAGCCAAATAGTACAATGTTCCGGGTTCGCTGTGAGCAGAACAGAACAGTGCAAGCTACAAAAAAGCGACTGAACAACTTTGGCTCTCTATTAGCATATTAAATTGAAAATTATAACTTCATCCCCGTCATCACTCGTGATGTCACACTGGGGGACAGGGGTTATGGTCGCTGTTTTTTCTCCCCCTCAACATCCTGTTGCAAAACTCTAAACTCTCTACTCGAGGAAAGGAAGCTCGAACAAAAGCCGTTGACACGATGCTTGATTTCGTCTCCCATTGTGTTCCCAATTCAAAACATACGCTCGCTGCAAAAGGACAGTTTGGTGCAATTTGGGGCGCAAAAGCGGGGGATGAAAAAGACATTAAACAATATAATCATTTTCTCCACGACAAAAAAAAAAAAACTCTCCACCCACCAAGGCAGGCCACAAACGAACAAGAGTGTGTCACATTTCTGAGGTTTGGTACTTGCATTGAAATTACCATTTTTTCACTCTTTCGTTCCGTCGTCATAGTTTTTTCTGGGGATTTTTTTTTGTTGGTTTCCACTTCATTGGGACACGACACCGTGTGTGCGAGTGTGAAGTTGGGTCCATCCGCGTCCTATCCGTCCCGGATCGAACTGGAACAATTCCTTCCCTGCTCGCAAACTTCCATTCTGTTATGTGCTTTCCTGCCAAAGGCATCATTTCTGAAGTTAGCATCATTTTTTAATTAAATGTCACTCGTTCATTTTTCCATTTGCGGTCGGGTTCGGTGAGTATCTTCCTCTTGTGTTGGTGATGCGATTTTTTTCTCCTTCTGGTTGGCTGGCTAGTCTTTATATTATCTTTCCACGTCACGTTTTTAATTATTCCCGTGAGCTGAGCTCTAAATGGTTTTTCCTTCTGTGCTGCTTCCCGTGTTTTGCAAAGGGAGAGAGCAGGTTGGTGTACACATACACTCACACAGCATCGATTACCTCTTCATCGTATCGTAACGGAGAAGGGGGGATTGGGGTTTGTTTGGTGACCCGCTTGCTTTTACAGCGACATTTTTATAATTGGCTTCCAATAGTAGTTGTGTTACAACAAGAAAGGTGGAGAGAAACCCGAAACTGGCGAGAGATTGCGATCGGTGCACAATTATGAATAAAATCAAAACGTTAACCAGGAAGGGAACAATTTTCGATGTTATCTATTATTGACGTGAGCATAAAATTTGGTTTAATTTTTTAATAAAAAATATCAGAATTATTTCGAATATTTTTAAAGAAGTACAAACACTCTTATTTTTCTGAGCTACAAAGCAAGAGCGTTGACAATAAATCCAATTTTCCTGTTTAATGCTGAGCGTTTGGCATAATAAAGCAACGGAATCTAACGCTCCTGACGGTAGCGGTGTATAAATTAAAATTGGAAATCTATTGAACCCTGGTCGGACATACGCTATTGGATTTTTCCCAGCTGCATGTTCCGCTATACCAATCCTCATTTTAATAGGGGAAAAATCAAATCTACCACAAATAAAAAAGTAATATGCAAAACGTGTCTAAAACGAACGAAAAAACCTCTCAGAAAATCACAGGAAAAACCAGTCGGCGAAAACCCAATTTTTCCACCATTGCTCCCGTGTTCACGCTGCGTTCACGCCGAGCGGCTCGCGAGAAGAGCTGGGGGCACACCATGTGTACCAGCAGAGTACAAATTTGCATTTTACGCTGTGTTTAAAAATCACCATGCACCACCACCATCATGATTGGTTGCGCAAAATTGCACCGATTTTCCGGCACAGTTGGCTTCCGAACGAAGTTGGCAGGTGGCGCGCACCGCGCACAGTGCAATTGCATAAAATATGCAACAATTGGATCAGAATCGGAGGGATGACGTAAAGGAGAAGAGAAGAGAAAAGAAGAGAAGAAAAAAATCGAATCACCACGTTGTCACGCTGCACCCAAAGTGGGACGAGGGCTTTACTTCCCGTTTGTTTGAATTTGTATCGACGATGGATTTGTGTTGGCGATTGGGAATCGATTTCACCGTCGAGGGAAGAGAACAATAGGTAGCAGGTTCAATCGTTTGCGTTTGGGACGGATTTGCGACCGTTTCTAGTAAGTGAAGTTAGTTCCCAGAAATGGAGAAAATGCTCCTAAACATGTTTGGAAGGTTCTTAAAGGGGGCTTCCTGGAAAGTGAATGAGATTGAACTGCGAGGCCATGCATCCATACTGTATCCCAATCGATAAACATCGGTTCGGCAATACACACCCACCACCCATACGGTTGAATATGTTGCCCAGGAAGCTCATGTTGCTGATTTGCATCCGCACGACTGTCCAGTAGCGTCGGTGAACCGTATTGTAGTGGATGAACAGAAAGGAAAAAAGAGGAAAAAAGCGTCACAATCGCTGCACAACAGAACTACCTTTGCAGATGCACGGTAGGATTAGGGACGGTTTGCAGCAAATATACAACACCGTACCAGTTGGCAACACTGTACAGCAGGAAGAGATAGCAAAAACTGTATGCAAGTAGGATTGTTTTTTTTTGGTTCGTTCCCATCCTCTTTGTCGCTGCATTTCGAGCACAAATGGGGAAAAAGCAGGAAAAAATTGCAACAAAAATCGAACTCAGCAGCTCGCTTGCAGCGAATGAAGCGCGGATAAAAGATGGTCCTCGCTTTGACGGGGTGATTTGTAACCTTCCTCTTTTGCTGGAAGCCGGCAGCCTTTTGTACCGTAGCTACGTGCGCACACGATACCCACTGCTGCCCATTGGTTGGATGTTGAGTGTTCTAGTTTTCACTTTTTTTTGTGCGTCTATTCTTTTATTTCTGTGCTCAGGAAAAAAAAGTGGCTGTATATCGCGTCTCGGTAGACTTGACTGAGCCACGTGTAAGGGAGAACTGGAACTGGAGCTTTCAAAGTGCCACTCCTGGTAAAAGGACACTGGCAGGCACTGTGTGTCCCTTGTTGGACCCATTGTACTGTATTGTTGCGCGCTGCACGCGGCCAATGTGGAGAGCCCGCATGTTATTTAGTATTGTAGCAGCCAGCGAGTCAATTTATATAGCTGTTTTTTTAGAGTGTACGTCTACTGAAATTTTTCTCCAGCCTCTTTGCACTGTATCGAGTGCTGCTGCGGCAGCTGCATGGTGCAATTGGTGCAAGCAAACCACGTAAAGACAGAGAGAAGGCATTTTTCTTTGCAACGAGGGTTAAAACCAAATCATACACTCCAACGAGCCGCGAAAAGAATGCTTATTAGCACAATCCGCACAGCCAGGGAACGGAACAGTGAAGCAAAGAATCAAAAAAAAAAAACAAAGGTACCACTAAGCGACGAACCCCCTCTCTTTCGTTTGCTGTTGCACTTTCATTGGGGATGAGGCAAAAACGGGCTCTAACGGACGTGGATACACAGTGCACACTGCTGCCAGATTTATTGGATAGCGATAAATCTTGGGTTGATGCTTTTTCCCCTTTTTTTTCTGGGGTTTTGTGTTCCACTAAACACAGTGATGTTGGATGTGTAAGGGATACAATTCAAGCACCTTGCATCTCCGCCTTGGCCGTTCGTTCGTTGCATTGAAACTTCAAACGAAACACACCACTGTAAGGGTATAGATCACGAATGAATCTTGTTTGGTTGGTATTATCATTTCAAGATTTGGAAAATGCAGAAGACGAAGTCTAAAAAACGACGAATTCCTGCCATTTTGGGCAATGCGATGGTGTTGGGGCACCGACAAGAATTTATTTGAGTAGCGTACAGGGAAAATTAAGGCTAATGTATTGATGGCCGTTGTTGGCAAGTGTATGCAACCGATATGTCGGAAAGATGCAAAGGTATCGCTCTACTTAATGTCAAGCTCGTATACAGTTCATAGCGATTGTATATTTACTGGTTGAAGATATCGGTAGGATTATGGCTGCCTTCTGATATCCCAAAATTTAATTATCTAAAACAGCACCAGCTTTAGTCAGGACTGGACGTCACTAATCAGCACAATTCATCAACCATAACTCGGCGGAGTCTATCAGAGTTTCATAAAAAAAAAACCCATTTCAAAACAATATTTGATTGCCCAGTGCCTTATGCCATAAGTCAAAAGAATACACAAGCTGACACGGATAGGAAAACTCACAACTAGCACCGAAGCGTGACCAGAATCTATTCGTTTCCTACCCGTGCGCCAGCATCGCCGTGCTAGGATAAAGCGCTGCCAACCTACTGCTGCCAACTTCGAGATGAAATGCCAGAAATTAATTTTCTCTGAATAGTAACGTCTTGCTTCGCAAAACCCACTCGCTTTTTGCCGTTCGTTCCACTGGAGGCGCCCGCACGGTAGTGGGCCGGCCACCAATCGAGATGGGAAGTTAGCCTCTGGGAAAACTTAATTTCTCACCACCATCAATGGGGTTTCTTGAGCTAAAGAGCTAAAACACCAACCACCGTTCGCTTCCTTTTCTACCAATCCCACCCACAGGCTGGCCAAGATCCTGAAGACAACGCATCCTGATTGGGCTTCGATTGAAAATTGTATCCCGAATGAAGTGAAACAATCTCTGTTTGCTAGCTGGTGCTCTCTCTGGGCAATTCTTCGCCGCCGGCCTTGGTTCGACGGAGGAATTCCGTAGTTGTGTAACTTAATTGAAGCTTCGTGCTGGAGGCTGTGCCGATCGATGTATAATTGAAAATTTCTTGTACAGGGTGGCGGCAGGGGCGCGTACGACCCTTTCGATGGATTGTTTTAAATTGCACAGGACAGGTTTCGCAGGAAGCGGATAAACGTACCGATTTGAATTGGAGTGTAATTTACGTTCCCCGCTGGTAGTGCTAACAAAACAATTCCAATGAAATTAGAAAACATTCTGGATCACTTGTTTACGTTGGAGCTTCCCAGCAATTGTAAAACTGAAGCTATATTCGTACTGTGCGTGCATGGCTCGTGCTGCATATGATTGAAATAACGGACGGGTTTTATTTGATATTATAAAAAAAAAGAAAGAAAAGGTAATGCCTATAAACAAATTGATTGTGTAAGCTTATTTTTAGAATGTTTGGCTTTACAGTGGGTGGATTTATACTTCTGGAATGGTATACAAAAATGCTGATTGCTAGGGGACGGGTAGAAATAGCATGGTAGGGTTTTCGATTGCTCTGAGTAGGTGAGTGTTATATGAATGAGTGAAGAACGTACCGTTTTTTTTTTCAAAGAATTACGCATCGGAAGAAGAGTCGGTGGTCAACAACGAATGAACACTAAAATTCTGCAGCAGAGAACGAAACAAAACGAATCAGAGGTGGGTTCAATTAGCAATACCAGCGCCTGTACGGGGATTTTACGGGGTGGTGCTGGTATCTGTTTTGTAAAACTCAATTAAAACAAAAAAAAAAGGCTAGGAAAGGAAAATGATCAACCGATTGCTTGAAAAAAATGTTTAGTGAACACAAAAATAATTGATACCTTCATTAATTCTAAAACTTTCAAACAAAGGTGTCCTGTTATTTCGCATAACTGTGTTTGTTTAGCATACACCACATCAACCTGAACTAGAAGACCAGCTTGAATGCAAACAAAAAGCACACAATGAGCAAAACCAAAACTATTTAATGGCGCTACCACTTGTTAGGAGAAATGGTCATTCTCTAAGGAACAAAACAACGAGCATTCGATGCACTAACTAACCAGATGAGCGGTTGTCAATAGACCACGAGCGTACATTTTGGCCACCAACACCCGGACACGTCCCGGAGGGCAACAAAGTAAGTACTAATTTGTTGAAGTATTGCTGTTTTGTTGTTGTCAGAAAGCCACCAAAAACCCCAAACAAAAACACCATATGCGTTACGTTACACTAGATGGGACCAAAGTTTGAAAATGGTTAGAAACTGTTGGGCACTACGGAATAGTATGTGATGATGTGGTTGGGAACGAGGAAGCGCAGCAATACTAACACCATGGCAAAAACAAACTAGCATTCTTGTAAGGAGCAATATAGTGTAAAAAGACGCGCAGTCGAAAAATAACTACGCACCGTCTTTTGTGTTTTTGTTTTGTTTTGTAATTGTTTGTTGCTTTCTGTTTTCAGTTTTGCGGTTTTTGATGTTGTGCGTGTGCGTGTTTTACTTTGTGGTGCATTTACTTGCGAGCTTTTGCGTGTGTTTTTTTTTGTAAGTAAGTGTGTGTGAGTGTGTCGGAGTGAGTTTAAGGGTGAATCAAAACTAACGACGAATGGGGGCGTTTTTTTCCATCAACCGCATCTTGGATGCAAAATTCTAGGCACTTAACAGAGAAAAATACCATTATAGAATATTAAGGAAAGGGGGAAAAGGGGATGGTAATGGCAAAGGAGGTTTAATAAAAAGGAGCATAATAAACTTGCGAGCAAGAGAGTGAGAGTATATATGTATAGTATATATAAATATGGTACGAGAGGCACATTTAATGGCAATCACAAAAGTAAAAAAGACAAAAAAAAAACATAACACGTTCCATATTTTTGTTTACCATTCCAGAAGTACTTCCACAACCACCAAGTGTCAAACAAGCCGCATACATACAAAGGGTAATAATAATAATTAGTGCTATCGAGCGAACCGTTCTCCTTCTGCTTTTCTTCGCTAGCTTTGCAAATTTCTTGCACTATAAACTTAACGCCAAAAACAATGCAACAATGGAAACTGGATGTAAACACAACTGACTTCATCCACCGTTCTTGTACGGGATCGGGGAGCACATACTAGGTACGAAAATAACGGCATTAAAACAAAAAAGCTTACATTATCCACGGCAATAGAAAAAGAGAGAGAGATAGACAGACAGAGAGTGAGAGAGAGCGAGAAAGAGAGCTGGGGATGGGAGTTTATCTCATTACAAAAGTAAATTAAAAAACAAAGATGCTAGTACTCTTGCATTAAATGCACGCACGCAGCCGACTAAAACAGTAACGAAACTGATAAATAGTTCTGGGAGGGGCCATTTAGTGTTAAAACCCTTACGCCTAAAAGAAGACAAGAAAACTAGTACAATCCAAAACTCATTCGCAAATAGCAATAAAACCAAAACCGAACTAACCAAAACTGGAACCCAAACGCGGTGAGGTTGGCAATACACGGATGCTCCAAGAAGAACACAATGCGGCTAAAAAAACGAACGACTACAAATTAGCAAACGACGCAAATTAGTTCCGATTTATGCTTGTGCATTTGGCAAGTGGCACACATTACTGGGCTGCACTTTAACGTGGCGTTGGGTTTGGTTTATTTGTTTTTATTTTTTGTGTGTGGATTGAACGCTCTTCTATTGTTTTGTTTTGTAGGCATTCGTACCATTAGAAGAGCTGAGGAAAACATCGAGTGGTTACAGTGTTTCATATATACGTAACGTCTTTTCTTTTCTAAAAAGAATATGTATATAGTAAGTATCATTGATGCTTTGGAGAAAGAGAAGTAACGTAAAGGGAAAATAAATAAAAAGAAACTCAAAATGCATAGCAGAGTAACACAAATGAAAGTAATACAAGAGTATAACAAGAAACAAAAACAAAAAAAGATAAAATGAAACGTGAAGAAAGAAGCGAAAAAAATAAAGTAAAATGTAAGTAAAATGTTTGGTAAATGACAGTATGAAAGAAGAAAAAACCAAAGCAAAGAAATAATAAAGATAAAGGGAACTAATGACAGATAGGGGGGGAAAATATATAATAAAATAGATATAATAGAGAGGAAAAAGGTACAATAGTATATGTATATGTATATTTATATATATTTATATAAAGAAAAATGAAAAAACTTTGTTTTTCATGCACACCTCAATCTTGCGTCCCTCAACCACAGTGCCGTGAAGACGTTCGCGTGCTCGCTCCGCATCGCTACTATTAGCGAATGTTACAAAACCGAATCCCTACATGCAAGGACAGAACAAGAAACATGCATTAAAACAGCGTCCGCTCAAAAACAACGTGCAACAAAAAATTGTATTATATTTATATATATATATTAACTGTATATATATAATGGGTTGGTATCATTTATTGTATTGTTTGTTTTTATTCTAATTTCTTTTTGGTTTGATTTGTTTGGTTGGTTTTTGTTTTGTTTCGGTCAGTTTCGTGGGCCGTCCTGTATGATTTATGAGTGTAATATAGACTATTTAGTAAATATATAACCCTAGTAATCTAGTTTATGTAAGGGAGGAAAGGAGCAGGAAATAGGAAGAACAGGGAACGATACATTTAACTAGCTAGTGTACTACTGTCGGATGTGTCGGTAGTGGATGGAGGGTTAGGAAAAAATACAAGGTTGACACAATTCAGCTTTCAACATCAAGGTAATGTAGTGATTTACTTGATGTAATTAGACACAAACGAAGCAGATGGGAACTATGGACTGTATGTGGAAAAAAAAATATAACGAGGCTTATCTCATACTTGTATGTTTCGAGAATATGATCACCTCGATAAGACCAACACAGTTATCGATTCTAGATGGATACAATTAACATAAACTTCTCAAGAAATATGTGATAAGAGGAAAATATAGGAAAATAATTTAATGAGGATCGATAATGTTATAATTGCAGAATCAAAAACTATCTATATATAGAACGAAAAGTAAACAGCATTATCCAAACACTTGAACTAATTTTGTAGAACATCAATCTAACGTTTGGAAGATAAAACTGCGATATCTGTAGAATGAACTATGTATTTATTTTTAACAACGTTGGTGGAAAGTGTGATCGAATGTAAATTATTCGAAAGGCAATAAATCGATACCGATACATTCAATCCAATTGTAGCTCAATGCTCCTTGAAGACTTATGATTCGAATATTTATATTAAGCAAACAAAATAACAGTAGTATGCATACAATACATTGAAGGCTTTCAATACACGTAAGTTTGTTAATGAATCATTACAAAATCCTGCGCGAGCCAGTGACGTGTCTGTCACAGAAACGCTACGTCAGGGATGGCGCTACCGTAGACAATGTTTTACCATCTTGGTGGATAAATTAATCCCCATCGTGTTATTCCATTTCCATCACATCAAGGTATCGCATTCACGGAAAGCAATCATGACACGCTAACGACGCAATAGCAAACTACATCCGCTTCTTATTGGAATATATCACGGCCACCGTCCTATAGCTGACAGCAAGGATTAGATGCGTTACTATGGAATATGCGCCTGAGATGCTCTACATTTGCTACACGAGTGTCAGATGAGGAATCATCTGATATTGCTGTTATTTGTATTCTCTATCCAAACGGACAAATGTCATCCTAGGAGGGTGTACGCTTGTACGTTTTACTTATTGTAACATTTAGCTCGACGTTCGAAAGCAAAATTACAAAAAAAAAGAAAAATACACATATAATCAACATCTGCAACAATTTCAAACAATATAATCCTCATAATATTTCGCTTGACAGCATTCCATTTTTAATTGCCAACATTCATATCATTCCATCGTAAATTAAGTTAGAGCTAGAGAATGATTCGTTTGAAGCCGCAGGATCAGCCAAACATGCAAAACAAAAACAGAACGGGAAACCTCACTAAACAGCAATCTGGGAGAGAACATCCAACATGGAGCGATTCAGTATAACAAAAACAAAACGAAATAAAACACACTCATCACACTTTCCAACCACAACATTGGTTTGCTTTAGTTTAACATTTGTAAGAAGAGTGGAAATTTGTATGTTAATGGACTAGAACAAAATTCCTATTCATGGAAGTGAAACATAAACATGATATAACGTTAACAAAACGACAAATAGACTAGATTTAATATCAAACAGATGCAAAAGTACAGTATGGAGAACGGTAAGTTGTTCGAAGTGAAAACAGCCAAAGCGTAAGACGAATCTTAAATAAGAAAAATCTTACCAAGACAATTAAAGACCTAAAAATTGCATTTCAATAAAAGAGAGACAAACTGAAAGCTACAATATTAACGAATTCACAAATAAGAAAGAACAAAATCGATCCAAAACCAACCAAAGGCAAGATGCAGTTTGGGAAATAAAGACATATATTTTAAAAAGTCCGTAAAAACGAGACACATTGCAACATGAACAACAACAGCATCAAACATTCGGTGTGTTTGATTGGAAAACATGTGATTAGGAATAAAATATCCTAAGCCATACACCAAAAACCATTAAAGTAACTAATAATGGTAACGAAACAAATAAAGAATAACATGTGTAAATAGACCCACACTAGGAAAGAAACACACTAGACAAACAATCGCTTTACTATGAATGAAGGATAAGATGAAAAATAGAAAGGAAGAGAACAAAGATAGACAGATAACTCGTTTGATACTGTGTGAAGGATTATGGTGATTGGTAGTGGTCGATACAATGATAACTAAATGAGGTGGTTCAAACCCGGGTACGTGAAATCAGCTCGGAATGAACTTACATAAAATAATAAAAGAGAAAACAGAACTAGAAAAAAACAACAAGTTAGAAGAAACAATCAAAAGCATGAGGTAAAACTAAACAAAACAACTATAACAGGTTCAACGGAACAATTTGCTAACATAAGAGGGAGATAGAGAGAGAGAGAAAAAATATATTACACTTGCCTAGGACTTATCTATATCCACGTAAAAATGTGTAAACTCTAAGCCACGGCGACGAAAAGATGAAACAAAAACTGTAGTATCACATGGAAAAAGAAAGCTTGAGATAATGGGTAACAACACGTAGTTTGGCTACCATTTTGTGAATACAACAGAAACATTAGTACAATGTATCAATGGATGAATCTAAACAGGAGCAAAAGGATTGAGGGAGTCATGTCAAGGTAATAGTATCTTGCGGTATGTGTTGGGTTTTGTGTATTGGGCAGCAAGTGTGCAGAAGAGTACATGTGAACAGGTAGCAAAAGGATAGGGAAAGCTTGGGAATGATTTCGAAACCAAGAATGGACAAAAAGGTAGACAGTTTTGTTTGCAGCAACAAAACAGAAAGATACTTGTGAAATGTTCCAAAAGCTTCGGTGACTGCTTGACTGATGAATATCTGTTCTATGAGTTTATCTTATTGTTTGCGTACCAGGTTCTGTTGCACATTAGCTAATTTGTGCAGGAGAGTAGGAGGATTCAACGGAGTCATGTCGTTTGTGTCGTGAATTTGTTTGAAAATAAGGGTAATTTAAGTACACCATTTGCCAACCAGTTTTCATATCTTTTACGATACATTATCTATTGCAAATGGTGTTCCAAGCTTTGTTTGTAATGTCTCTAAGATAAGTCCAACGTGTTGCTTTGGCGGAAGGAAAACAAAACAGCGTTCTCTACGCACTGTGCATTTTGTTTTCCTTCCAAATCAAAGGCACATCATTTCTGTAGTCCAGGATCCTAACAGTGAACAGTGGAGGGTGGTAGGGGTAAAACTATCGCTGTAATTATCGTTCTTTCTGCGTTCGATTAGCGCGAACGATCGTGTACGGGAGCTAGTTAAGTATCGGAACATCAAATACATACCTTGCTGCCACGTTCATTAAAGATAATCTCTACGTCTAGTATGGAGCCGAATTGCTGCGGAGCGCAAGGGAGAAAGTAAGCGAGGAAAACAAAGAGGTTAAAAACACTCCGGCACAACACTTTTAACAAGCGCCAAAGGAACGTGGCGAAACTTACGCCGAACATTGTTCGAAGGTCCGGATCGCGGAAGCGAAAGGGTATGTTGGACACGTGTAGCCGCTTTGGTTGAGATTTCGAGTCGGTCAGTGCTGCGACGGCCGCCGCCACGCTCTGTGACTGCTGCTGACTGCTGACAACCACCTGCTGCTGCTGGTTCGTTTGTTGGCCATTGAGTTGCTGCTGCTGTTGCTGCTGCAGTTGAGCTTGGAGCGTCTGCTGGTGAAGCTGCTGCTGGGCGAGCGCTACCGCAGACGCGGAAGAGGTCATGGTGGGTGGGATGGCCGACACGACGGTCGTAGTGCCGGCGCCGATCGGTCCGGCAGCGGTCACGACCATACTGCTCCCGATGCTGCCGCCGCTACTGCTGCCGTTCACCGTGCTGCCGTTGTTGCCGCTATTGCTCGTGTTGATCGCACTGTTCGGGCTGGTGTTGCTGCTTATCGAATTGACTGCGGCGGCGGCGGCGGCGGCGATGGCGATGGCGGCATTCGTTTGGTTGGTGACACCGCTGCTGTTGTTGCTGCTGACGCTGCTCAGTACCGAGGAGGCGGCGTCCACAGTGTTGGCACTTGATACGTTGTTGGATGTTTCCTGCTCCGATTGCTGCATTAGCTCGGACTGTGCGGGTGAGATGGTGGAAGTAAACAGGAAAGAATTAGAGCAGTGTACAGTAATGATTCGCAAAATTGATGTTTTTTTTCAGCGCTTTATCAGAATCAAACAGCACTCAGCAAAAAACCTTATCAGAAATTAACTTGATATTTTGTAGAATAGCCTAATAATAATTAGGTACATTCATCGGATCTCTATCGTTCTAAAAAGCTAAACATCAAACAATTCAAAACAACTAAACCAGACAAAAAAAGTGCCAAAGGTTGAATGGTACATGGGAAAATTAAATTAAAATAGTTCCATCATCAAAAGCTATTCCACTTCATCAAGAAATACGATCACGCACACAAAGAAGGCACACAATTGTGAAAGTTTTGTGCGACAAACAGACAAAAACATGCTTTTAAAAAGTGTCATATTCCTTGCAATCCACTTTTCATCGTCCTTTTTCGATCGGATAAAAGATACGAGGGATAAAAAAAGGAAAAAAAAACCTTTACAGTGCCATCATACCTGATGGGAAGCGCAATTTTTACACACCTACATCGTTTCAATTCAATGGTAGAAATTTCGGGCAAATCCGACCCCGTCTACGCTTGTTAGTTGCGAAATTCGATACTGATTGAATTATTTCTGCAGAAGCAGTGAAGGATAGAAAACGGTTCCTCTGATTGGCAGATAAGGTTTGATGGTACGAAAGGTGAGCTGTACAGAAAAGGATGAGCTTTTGAAAAACAGTTCCATTGTAATAGTTACTTGCTGCTTTTTCATGCTAGATTGTTAGAGTATTTTTGAACAATTCGAAGAAAAAACTGCTACCATTTTCAACAAAGCTCCACCCACGGCATATTCACCCATTGCACAAAGGCGACAAACCGAGTGCAGTGGTGCGGCGACAGTCACCGCTTTCTTTCTGCCCGCGTTATGCATTTCCGGGAATTTGCACTTTGCCTACGGAAGCTAAAAACTTTTACAAATCCCGTAACAAATTGCGATTTGCACCATTCCCCGGGTGTGTCCCCCGGTGTGGGAGAAGGTGCTTAGTGTAAAAAGATAGCCAGTAAAGTTTATCCCTGAAGGTAGTGAAGGTAGGAAAACGTGGCACCACCTGCTGGCACACCAATTCAACCTTGCGCGCGCATTAAAGCATTAGGAGCAAAAGCTTTTAGCTTTATCTTCGCTCTTTCTTGACCGAAGAGTAAGTGTTTCAAGATCATACGTTTCGGTTAAGCGTTATGAATTTGAAAACTTTCCACGGTTTGAATAATAATAGAGGGGAATAAATTTTAAATTAGCATCCGAGAAGATGAAATAAACCTTCGGTTGTAAACTATCGCTAGCAACGGTAGGCGAGCAACTGAATTCGTAACAAACTGTAGCGGTACTACGTTTCAACATGGATTAGAGAGCTTTTTTGTTGTTGTTAGGCTTCAGCTCCAATACATGCCAGTTGGTCGGGGAAGGCTAAGTGCAACAAACACGATGCAACCGTTGCCGGAATAAACAACGAGCCGAGCGTTTTGCATTCAGGACGATCAGTAACGCTTGCTCCGTGTTGCATCGTACATACACACCCGGGGAAAAGGCACACAGAGAAGCCGCAGCATGCAACACGAAGGAAAAGTAGAAAAGTGTAATCTTTTGCATGGGTAGCGATTTGCCAAAGACAGGAGAATTGAAAAAAAAAGCTACGACGATGGAATAGAAGGTGGTAAGACGTTACCTCACGATGGCACGATGGAAAAGCTTAGGGAAATATAAATGCAACTTTATACTTTACAATGAATAACTGGACCATGCTTTTATCTTGCAAGGAGTCGTATTTTTTTTCACGACCCTCTCCTTCCTATGAAAAGAAAGAAATGGTTTAAAAGCGGGTGGAGATAGAAATAAAATAAAACTTTTCCATCCACGAGCTAGTACAAATGGAAGCACTCTGTATCTTTCTCTTTCGCGTTGCAATTCGGTTTGCAATTCGCAGCTCTTCCGGGTGGGTGGTACGTGGAATCGACAGTCTAAACTCGCTGTTACGATGAGTTATGGCTTAAGTTTTCGTTTGCACCTTTCCCAGACCGACAGCCGCTGCGCTATCGATGCTGTTGCATTTTTCATACCCGGGCACAGTGCAGAGCTGAGGAGATGCATCCGTCTTTTTTTTTTTCCTTCGACTCCAAGGCGCCATTAGAAATTGGGATTGAGAGGAATGGAAATGATAGGGGGGGGGGGGGAAATCGTGATATTTTAGACGATTGAACAGCAGCACCGAATGGCTTCAGCTTTGGCACACACACATGTATTCATACACCGTACGCATACCTTCTCTCTCTCTCTCCGGCAAAGCGAGTTGAGACATTTCCAATCTAAAGGTAGTTATTGTTCTTCCCTGTTCCCAGTGTAAGCTCTTGCCAATTGGGGCTTCAAGGGGAAGGTTTACAATAAAAATCATGGAGCGTGCTGAAGAATGATAGAGGTAACCGTAGACGGAGGAGAAGGGACTTCACATAGGTACGGATTTTGAAAACACACCGGAAAGGGGAAAGCGAATATCTGCATCCGTACGCGCTGGTCATTGTGAGTGGATGAAAATATGATAAATGCGCTTACCAGTTCAATGGAAAGACCTCTTTCAATATTGTGGAAGTTTTGAGCCACGATAAAAGAAATTTAGAATAAGAAAAAAACAACCTGAGGGTGAAGTTTTGATGATGAAAAGCATATGAAATGGAAACGGAACTTTTCACTGCGTTTTCCAGTAGCTTTGATGATTTTCTTGTGAAGAATCGGATGCGAATGGGTTGCCATTTTAATCGAACTTTTCAGCAGTTAAGCTTTTATGTGATGGGTTTACTCTATACGTCATTTACTGAACTGTTTATTGGCTAATATTCTGTCCAAACAACGACAATAGTCGCCGAACAAACATCGTACAAAGTAGTGTGCGCGTGTGGGGTATCATTCCCTTAAACTAACCATCTAAATTACTAACTCCTCGGTAATCGGTCCTTCCGCTTCGAGCGCATCAAAACAACAGCAGCACACTGATGTGAAGCACGAGACTATTGCTAACACAACATTGCACGGAGCGTACTTTCTCTCTCTCTCTCTCCATATTGCCAGAAACATATTGTTTCCCTTTCGCTGAATTCATTTGCCATTTGCCGCTTGTAATAGGATTAATTTGAGATTGCAATCCATTTCATTTTCTCACCAAATAGACTCGACCATACATGCGCAGACACACACACTGTATCTTTGCATAGACATTAACACGCAGACACACACGCATCGCAAAGTGTAGTTAAGCAATTGGTCGGATGATTGCTGCCATTTCAGCCCGCCAGAACGCTCTTTAGGATAATGAAACCGCCTAGTAGTCTGAGCAAACGTTCCACCGAAACACAGGCAGGACGCATGGGCAAGGCGTGAGGGGATAGCAAAATGCTTTCCGCTTCATAATTAATCAATCAGCCAAAGGAGCCACCATAATCAAATTTATGTAATGTTTATTTAGGATCCCTTGAAGCATCTCACTTTGCACTCTCTCTCTCTCTCTCTTTCTCTCTGTGCTTTCTCTCCTCTCTTTCACCCTCCACAATGGGTAGTGCAAACAGTGCCGTATTTATTATTACCCGTCTTCCTTAAGTGTGCGCTCGTGCTGTTGGAGATGTTTTAAGATGTGACTTCCTCTGACCCCGAAACTCTGGGAAGATGGCTCCGGCGAGATGTGGCTCCGTGTGTGCCTGCACACAATTATTGCGTGGTGGTGTGAACGGGCAAACGGTACGGAACGCCATTTTCTGGTGTTGGCTTTCCACCGGCAAACACTAACTTCCGCCAGAAGTCATAACAATTCCCATTCCCGGCACTCCGAGCCCTCATCGTGGTGGCGAGGGAGAGAGGAGTAGAGAGAAGCCACTTATGCCCGAATATGCGAGCTGATACAAGATATTCCACTTTCGGCTCCGACAGTCGGGAGAAGAAATTTACGTGGAAATTTACGACGAGCGGATGGATGCTGCTGACTGTGCGCTACTGAACAACAACGAGTGAGGAAAATTTTTTTGGTAGCGTTTTATCTTTTTTTCTCTACAAACTTTCTGCGAGAAGAAGTATGCTCCAAAGTGATGGCAATTGGGGAAGTAATTGAGAGGATCCAAACGATGTGCTAAAATATCACTGAAAGTGATATTTTTATTCCGAGTAGTTTTTATTGCACAGCTTTTCCTGCTGTATGGAAGTGGTGAGCTTATATGAAAAATATGAGCTTATCTTACAGTTGACTTCCTTTAGAAATTGTCCGAATCTGTATTTTAGTTACAGTTCCAAAAGTTTCAAGGTATTTTTCCACGAAACTTGAAAACGGTCATCCAAACGCAAAAAAGCTTCTTCCGAAACTTATATACCAACGACAGCACAACATTTTCATTCAACGAAAGGCGATTTTGTATTCGCGTTGGCGAAGACCACACGCACACACTGCACACAGTACAATGTATCCATCATTGTTCACGGCAAAAGCGAGCGGCAGTTGGAGGGAAATTGCTGAAGAAAGAAAGCTGAACCTCACTTTACATCCATCGCACTCTAAAAAGCCCACCGACCGACCGGCACGGAGCTCATTATTTCGAGAGGGCGCCATCCCGTCCCGTGCCATCCCGAACGCTGCTGTGCGCGCTATCTGTGCGCAACAAAAGTAACAAAAGCCAAACCTCGGCAAATGTGAAGCACCGGAAGCAGGTTACCATGGATGACAAAAAAAAAGCAAACGCACACAGCGAACCATCATACCCAACACGCTAAATGATGCCCAACAGTGTGAGGGACCACTGGGTGAATAAATGAAGGACAGCCTCTATACACACACATACAAACATTCACCGTGGAAAGCGGAGATGGTGGCCGGAAGTGAACATTAAATTGCTTTCTCAACCACTAATGCGTGCATAATGGTTCCCGGTAGGTGAGGTAAGGCAAGACTATTAGCATCACACAATCGAAACCAAGTTCCGGAGTGAAGGTGGTTTTTTTTTCTTCTACTTTTTGGTGTTATTTCGCAGCAATTGAGGGCAAATACAGCTTAACGGAAGAGAGTTCAAATGGGGACGAATATATAATGCGAGGAGAATAAGGTAAAGCGTAAACACCTATACCAATTGCTTCAAAAATAACATTAAATGTTGTTATGAGAAATATAATTTACCAAAAAACACAAAAACTGTTAATAGTATTTCAATGTTTGCAGCAGGTTTGAGCGGACGACCTACGGTTCTTCCCGCTCATGTGTTTGATTTCTCGTTAACAATCCTTTTCTGTATCACATTCGAGCAAGCGTGATGTACAGTTTATTAGATTTTTAGCAATCAGTTTAGAGAAATGACACAATTTGACCTTTCTAATACGTATCCTAAATCGAATCCTAAGTGATGCGCTGTAGAATACATCTCCTTCCGAATGGTATCCCAAAGTTCATTCCCCAACCATCGGATCGCTCGCTGCTAGCGAATGGACATCCAACCGGTCAGCAAATTTTGTCCGGAGGGCATGATTGTCTGCGGACACCGTTGTCGAGGACGTGGCTGTCCCACCAGGCAACGGCAGCAATTGATGGCGATAATCCCAATAAACTGCACACAAGCAAGGCACAAAAACGACTGCACAGCATCAATAAAAAGCGTGTATGTGTGAAACTGAGTAGCATCAGTGTGACGTGCTGTGTCGAGCTTGGTTCTCCAAAACATTGCCAAGACCCAGATGCAGCCATGGGTGTCCTCTCTTCTGAGGTTGAACGAAAATGATGACACATCGGTAAAAGCAATCCGCATCGTAAGGAACGGTGATGCGGAAGGATTTACACAAACGCTGTGTTGGGGGAGCTGAGCTAAGGTATATTTTTTATCTAATGATGTAGTTTTATGTATCTTTAAGCTAGCAAATTCAATTGCTTTCCAGCTTGTGTATATACCATTCATATGAAGGAAGGCACTGTATTAGCGATGTGTAAAGTTAGAAAAAAATCGGTGTCGACTTCGATCCGACTACGATAATTTCGGAACTGACTCGCCAGCATTATCCAGAGTCGTTGGGAGTCGTCTGGAGTCGTCCAGAGTCTTCTGAAGTCGTCAAGAGTCGACCAGAGTCGTCCAGAGTTGTCCAGAGTCGTCCAGAGTCGTCCAGAGTAGTCCAGAGTCGTCCATAGTCGTCCAGAGTCGTACAGAGTCGTCCAGAGTTGTCCAGAGTCGTCCAGAGTCGTTCAGAGTTGTTCAGAGTCGTTCAGAGTCGTCTGTAGTCGGTTCGGAAATTATCGGAGTCGGATCGGAGTTGACTCCAAACGACTCCGGACGACTCCAGACAACTTCAGACGACTCCGGATGACCATGAACGACTCCTACCCAGACGAATAAGACCTCGACCGACTTCGACTTCCGGCGGTACTAGTGGTTCCCATTTTGTCGTAGTCGGAATCAGGCTAACAATAGTCGAAGTCAAATCATAGTCATTTGTTCGCTCCAGAGAGCACATCATTACCCTGTATCACTACTTTTACTCCACAGCGCAAGATTTACTGTACCACATACCTTCGCGATATTCTCCAGGAAATAGCCTAGCAAACCCGTGCTCATTAAAAATGACCTCGTCAGCAAAGTACATCCTCTTACTGCAACATCTTGCACAGTTATGAAATGGTTGGCAATCTTGTGACCCATTCCGGCGCAACCCCAGAGCATGACAATCGTCACAAAACATAGACACACATACACACAGCACGTTTGCGGGAAGGTTAAAAAAAAGGTTCAACCCATTCAAGCGCCTGTCCTCTTTGTCATTTTTCAATGAAAGGGCCTTTAGTGGTGCGGCCAGGGCAGCACATTCTGATCCCTTTACACTATTGTGTGTTCCAGTTTGCAACACTGCTTCTAAATGCCTTTTTCCTTCTAACCTATTTCCAATTGAGCGGTCTTTATTTGTGGGCTTTACCCTTTTTTGCACGGGCACATAGTATGGTGTATGGAGCGAGAAAAATCCTTCCCCTCGGGTGCTATTAAATTAAAATTAGACACAATACTATCCTAGCTGGCAGTGGAAGGATTGCTCACTGCACAGCACCGACTGTATCCAGTAAAGGTGAGGCGCATGCTTATTGTTCGCGATAATTATGTTGAGTTTGGTAGGGTTTAAAATCGTGCATCACTAATGAGTTTGCTGGCGCTGCTCTATGTGTAATAGCAGCTCCGCACATCTTCATCGTACCGTCGTATGGTTCGGCAACTTCAAGCAATGAAACACAATTTGCAAAACTGCATACGATTCTTCGTTTTGTTTTGAAATGGAAACAATGAAACAGGAAAAGCTCGGGAAAAGCGCAGTACTTTACTCGCCGCAACTGCTGAGTCGCTGTTGGCACCCGCTTTACAGCTTTGTCATCATTAAACTGTATCCAGGGAGAAGAACAACAGAGCGCCTAAGGGGGGAGGGGGGGGGAGGCGCACTAATGGTACACCACCTCCTGTTTCTTGTTTGCCACAGAGCGCCCATTCATCTGGGCAGCGGGACACACTGGCACAAACCGATCACGTTTCTTGCGCTTCCGATAAATGCCGGGTTTCATGTGCCCGAACAACAGACAGGCAGACGTGTTGTTGTTGCTGAACCGAAGGGCATTGCTCACAATACAGAGACGGCTGGTCATTAATAATTGTGCTGTTATTGTATGCTGTTACATCGAGTCGTTTTCAGCCCGTTTCTCCCAGTGCTCTCTCTCTCTCTCTCTGTTTGTGTGGGCCTGTTGACGAGTATCGATGCCTTTGGACTGCGCGGTCGTCCGTTCGATATGCGCTCCGTTCGGTTCTCGTTAATAGCGTTGTTGCTGTGTTGTGTGCCTGAGGAATGAGAGCGGCTCGTCGGCCACTCGCTTTTGTTCACACACGGGTAGGTTATTAGAGATGAAAAACGATCATCAGCCCGTATACCGCTACTTCCGGAGCACAAAGCGGGAGAGCGCTCGGAATGGGAAGTGGTTAACCCACAGCAAACTACTCACTGGCCACTGTATGGTGGGCGGGCAGTTTTGCTTTGCTGGATGCTTCTAATTGGAAAGCGGAAGCGCTACTTTCAATCATGCTCGGGTCATTTTTTGTTCGTTCGTACAGCTGCGGATTGTGGTTTTTTTTCTTTCTAAAATCCAGATCGACAGCTTCATTGCCCAAAGTAACGAACCGTTTCCGTTCAACGTTGGTTTACCAACAGAGGAAACTGCCATAAAAAAAAACCAGCACCAAAACCACAACGAATCTTCCCTAACCTATATTTCCTCCATTAAAAAGCCACAGGAGCAGCGACTCAAACTGCTCACACATTAATGTGACATCTAGTCGTTGCGATGGCGCAAACTCTGCCAATCACCAGCACCGGAAGAACATGACAAAATCATTCACCATAATTACCAGTGACAAGGCGCCTCCATGAGCACCAGTCGACATGGTCCCCCGCGTTTTGATGGCAGGTTTCCCCTTTACGAAAGGCTGTCCCACGATACACTATTGAGCGATGAGAACTCTGCCTGTTTTCCACGAACGGTCAGAAAATCAATCGACAAGAAGCAGACAGCGCACGCATCCAGCGTCCCAGAGCTCGTTATGGCGGCGTGGGAACATGTACAAGCGCTTGGCTAATTGGCCAAGTGATAGGTTTTCACACAGGAATGTGCTCGGCAACGGAAAGCCATTTCAATCAGTATAACTTCACCGCCGCAAGCGGCGGCCTGCTTGAGTGGGGTAAGGGGAAAACTTTTGGCTTAATAAATTCCCGATGCCGGGACCGGGTGCATAAATTAGCGAAATGTAAAAAGTATCATCTTGGGAGCAGCGCACGTCTCCAGAGTGTGTGTGTGTATGTGGAATCACAGCGCTAGTGTGCAATGAGGGAGAAACAGACACACTTGCCGCCATTCCTGTGGACCTAAAAATATTTCCCTAAATTGGCTCCCTGCCAGATCAAAGATGCGAGACGCCTGCTGCCCGTTTTCTCCCAACTTTTTTTTTGTTTGCAAGCGCATTCCAAATCTAAGAGTCTCCGGGTTTTTTTTTGCCGGCGCCAGCAATGATTACACTTTCGCGGGAGGCATGGACGCGGGTATGGAAATTTGGCAGCCGCACACTTTTGAACGGGCGAGACAGTTTCCCCTACTGCCGCCGTAAAGGGCAATGATGTCATCGCCATCGGGCACGGTAAGATGAAGCAGAGTGCAGCAGGAATGCATTCACTTTTCTTGATGGAAATATGTTTTTGGTTGGCCAACCAAAAAACACACGCGTAACCAAATCATTATTCAAGTGAGAAATGATTTAAGTACAACAGAGTTTGTGTAATCTTTGAAGTGGAAACGAAAGAAACAGATTTCGTTTTGTTAGCAAATCCGAAACATCGACATTCTACTCCGACAAAAAAAAAACCCAAAACCTGACATGGGTTTGGCAGGTTCGGGATGCGAGCGAAAGAAAACCCCTCCGAAATTCCCATTCGACAGCCGGTAAAGAGATGTATATATTCCCTCGTGTGGATGAACCAATTTCATCCATCCCTGAATAGTGCCCACTCCACCCACAAATCTCGTGATTGAGTTCTTTCCTTCATTGAAGGAGATGGACGAAGGTTTACGCTTACAAGAAAACCGTCCCCGAGGGAGGAGAACAGAGAACAGGGCGTGGAGTTGGAGGAGAAAAAGGATGTTTAATTTTCCGGTAGGTGAAAGTCCATAAAGAGCTCCTTCCAGCTGAGCTCTCATCCAGCTCGTGCCTTAAGAGCCCTGGTCCTGCTCCTGCTTTTCCATCAGCCGTCGTGTGCACAGTGAACCGTGCTGTTAATGCTGTGTGACTATTGATTATCCTCTTTAGTCGAAGAAGCATCTCAAACGGAGCATCGTTGCCGAGGGGCCGGAGAGACAGAACCCCACCGAGTGGACAGCGATTTCGAGCAGATTTTGTTTCCCATCAAACGCTGTGGGCCTACGTACGTTTTCGTATGGACAAAGAAGATGCAGCTGTGGACAGTGAGAGTGTCCCGTTGCTAGTCGGGCAAGTCGAAGGGGTGGCGTTGTTAATGGTGGATCATTACGTTTGAGTGGTAGAGGACAGATTTGCACCATCTGTGGCAGGTCTATGTGGGCGGTTTGTACCGTATTTTTTTGGGGAGGATAGTTTGCAACCTACCTTTCTCAGAATAGGTACAGAATTACAGGATACATTGTAACTAGAAAATGACAGCTTTATCGAATGCAACGACTCAGACTCAGTGCAGAAAGAAAGCTTTACATTACGTAAAGCAAATGAGTTGTCAATCCTTAACAGTACCAGATAAGCATTCAAAAAGAGTGTGTACACCATTTCATTTTCTCAAATTGTACGTCACACAAGGAGACTAGATTATTTTTTTGGATTTGCTCATTTTGCCTATCTGATGACGCTTGTACGCTTCGGAACAGTACCGGAACACAGTGACCTCGTTTGGACCAGCCACTATTTATTCTGCTTGATGAATGTTCGTTCATTAGCAGAGCACACCAAGACACCAAGGCGCTATCATCATCCTCATATAGGTAAAAAGTTCCATCTTTTGTGAACAAGATTTTTACCCCTTTCTCGCCTTGCTGGTGTGTTGGTGTGTCGTTTGTTCCACCTCAAAACAATACATTAGCTTCAGTTCTTTGCTCATATATCAGCCATTCGCGTTGGCTGACGGAAATGGTGGAAGGACGATTTTGTAGCAAACGAAAAAACACACACATACAAGCACTGTTTGTTCTTTTGTTTGCTTTTGTTAGCAGTATGTGAGAAAAATGTTGCCGATTTCCATTCCATCCGATGGGACACTGTTGAGAGCATGTCGTATACACGGACGGACTATTCCATTTTTTTTTGTGTGGAATTTGTTATTTGTTCGTCTGTGCTTGTTTTTGTGATTTTTCCCTTTTTCCCTCCCGCTCAAAAAGTTCCATTGTTAAGTGATGAGGGAAAACGAGACAAGAAAATGCAAAAAAAAAAAATGCACAGCAAACAAGACATGCGGGAATTTGTGTTTTTTTTTGTTTGTAAAGTTCTAAACAAATGAGACTGTCACATTGAAAGATGGCGAGTCCTTCCATCATTATAATGGATGCAAACCCCATTCAATTGATAGACCACTCAACAAGATGGCTCTATTTGTTAGCCGATTTTTAATACGGTGTAATGCATATACATCTCTTTGGTTGGTGGATGTCGGCTGCAAACAATATAAAATCCTTCCGTGGCGAAAAATGCCACAATTCCTGCTCTAGCAGGACACAAAGAAATAAATTGCAATTTTCCCCAAAGCATCTCGCCAACAACCGTGCACTTACCATGTTGACAGTCTGTTGATCAATCCCGTTCGAAAGCGCCACGGTACCGTTGGGACCACTGCCTGCCGGGTTCCCGTTGACACCAGCGCCGGTTCCACCCGACACTGCGCCGCCCCCGTTGCTGCTGGCGTTGACGTTGGTGGGGACGCCCGGTGATCCACCGTTTGCGTTCATGACGGCGGCCATACCGGTGGCCGCGGCTCCGACACCATTGCCCGCCGAGCCGGCCCCACTCACCATCGTGGAGGGGAGCGATAGGGGCAGCGAAACCGCTATCGAGGTGGCTGGCGGGGCGCCCAATACTGACGAGGGGCTGAATTGACTGACGGACTGTTTTGCAAAGTGAGGCAACAAAAAAAAAAAGGAGATTTACAATCAAACAACCGACTGTGTGCAATGGAAAGCAATTCCACGGCATTTCGTGCTACCTACATTTCGCAACGTTTGCGTCGTGGCGGCTGCATTCATCTGGGCGGCGGCGGCGGCTGCTGCGGCGGCGGCCGCGGCCACCGCTGCGTGCTGCTGATGCTGCTGCTGCTGTTGCTGCTGCTGCTGCGTAAGATGGTCCTGCTGCTGCTTGAGCGTGCTGAGCGAGTGTTGATCTAACGCGCCGGCTCCACCTCCTCCGCCGCCACCGCCACCACCACCACCTCCGGCACTACCAGCACCGCCGGCTCCGGTGGCACCCTTGACGACCTGCACGGACAGACTGTCGGTGCTGACGGTTTGTGCGGCGCCCGGTGGAAACCCGGGCGTGCCCGGAAACGGTCCCATCCCCTGGACCATCTGCTGTTGGTGGTGGGAAGCAGGATGAGAGCAAGGAGAAGAAAAAAGAGAGAAAAAGAGAGAGAAAAAAAAATAGATTAAAAGTGTGCTATAAACAGAAGGGCCAACCTCACACTGTTCACCTCAGGGAGCGCTATAACATTAAAATCCAGCCACCGGCAGGAATCTCATTAGTCTTTCGATGGTGGTGAAAATTCGCCAAGGGCTATAGAGTATAGCAGGTAGTAGAGTAGTGGTAGCATGAATTTGCATACCCATTTTCATAGTAATTTCTCCCCACGCTAGGGAGTCCACCTTCCGCCCAAGGACACAGCATCACACAAAAACGCATGTAGGGAACATGGTGCTGGAAAAGAACTTTGAAGACCGGTTTGAAGGAAATGTTGACCTCTTCGGGTGTGTTCACTGAATCGTGCGCCCGGGAGGGCAGTAAGAAAACAAAACCAATGAACGGTTCTTCCCATCCCCCCCTTCCCTTATGCCGGAGGAATAATATTAGTGTGGGGTAAACAGTGCCAGTGCCGTTCCAGGTTTTCGGCAGAACGCTTTGATGATAGGATAAATGAGGTCCGAACAGGACCGGTAGTGTTTCCAGATTTTAGAGTTCCTGGAAACACAAGAATATTTCATGGCGAGTGGTCCACAACTTCTGAGAGAGAGTGAGATCGGAGCACGTAAAAAGTGGTTATTTGTTTGGTTTCCATTTAACGTAGGTCCTACCCGTAGAGTTCGGCTCCCAGAACCGACTCGCTCATAAAATACGCATGAGCTTGGGAAGCACACCCGGGATGGGACGGCTCCTCCACAGCAAATGTCACTCCGGTTTCGGTACAGTTTCGGGAACTGTGGGTTGTGCTTCGCAGCAGCACAGATTGCATTTGCAGCTAAATGCAAAGAACAGTTGACCAACTGGTTAGTGTAGGTTGTTTATTTTTTATTCTCCTCCTAGAAAGTTTCAACCTCGGCAACAAACACACACATACACCTACACTGGACCGAAGCGATGAGCATCCGCTGTGACCGTGGCGTATCCGGGCCTCGGTAAGGTTGAGATGGAGGAGGAGATCACTGATAAAAAGATAAATCTATCCCTCCCTTTGGTTGGTGTGCGGGGACATTCTAACGGAGTGGAGTGAAATAATAGTCGAATTGTGGTAAGGTTCATTGCTGGTCAGGCGGAACTACTATGTTGCATACGAGACCACAATTGCTTTGCTGTACTGCCCACCGACCGGCTGGCGCAACCGCTGGAGAGAGGCAGCACACGGGTCTTCTGTGCACGGTGCAACACATTTGCCGGAAGTTTACGGCAGCCATTGTACGTGGGAATGTTATGGAACAGTGGGCACCGAGCACCGGGTCACAACATCACTGTGTGTGTGTGTGTGTGTGTGAGTGCCAGGATAAACTTTTCACTCGTGTTATTTTACGCTATCGCAGCGTTCGGGGCCCCAGGAAGAGGCTCGCTCGTGAATGGAATGAGAAATGAAGTTCAAACAATGTTGGTCGCAAAGGGAGGGGGAGAAAGTTGTTATATTTTGCCCAAAACAGTGGCAAGGAACAAGAATCGGTTTTTGGTGGGATGACTTTTTAAGGATATTATTGCATCAAACGTGAAAAATGATGCACATGAAGCTATATTCAGATATTTGAAAATTATCTCCAAACAGGTAGAAAGGAACGTCACCAACGACGGAACTCAGTAGAGCAATTGGTGCGTTTCTAGAGATCGATGTACGTGATAAATGCTCTCCTTTAACGGGAAAACTGGCCACAGAAAACTATTTAAGCGACTGCAAGAGCGAAACTGTTTGTTCCCCCGTCTGGTGTGCTAGAACTGCTTAAACTCAACCGTAATCCTCTCAGAGGGCGTAAAATCCCCGATCAAAGAGTAAACCATGCGGAATATTGCCCACCAACTAGGCGCTGCGACCTAAGCTACTCTCGCTACCATCCTTTTCCACCATTGTGCAAGCACCATCATCACACACATAACTAACCACATCCAGCTAACCTTTTGTGTCTCCAGTGTGCTCCCAGAGAACGGAGCCATGCTACTTCGGAACGGATAGATAGAAATCCTGTTCAACTAAAAACAAATCCTGTCACTCTACTACCTCCCCCCTTTTAGGGTAAGCCACCGAAGACAGTTTTAATCTCTTTCGCAAGCTTTGTCGTTCAACATCAACCCCACCTCGCCCGACCGTTTAGTCGCCTTCTTCGCCTTCTGTTTTGTTTGCCTCAGCGACCAATCGGTTAAAGCGACCGTCTGGTAACTGCCTTTAATACGCCCCGCAAAAATTACTTTTACTCCTCTCCTACTACCAGGGGGTCATTTATTTCTTCATTTCAGGTACGCGAGAGGGTTAGTAGTGATGCTGCAAGAATGGGGCAAAACCGGGGGACAACAAAAACGGGGGGGTTCGCTCTTGGAGGGGCAGCATTTCGTTTGGGATTACGCTCAAGATGCCAGTAGAATTGGCGATTACGAAAAATAGGAAATTAGTTCATTAGTGGAAAACGTTCGGCAAGCGCTTGCTTTCTGCGTGCAGGAAAAGTTATGACCGGCGGCAAGGGTTGAAAGGTTAAGGTAAAATGACACACTAACCAGAACCGGCGGACGGCGAAATTAGAGAACCGTTCAATGCGGAGCGAATCGAAACGGATTTAATTTGATCATTATTGGTGAAGGTAATTGGATCGTTTCATTGTGCATTTCACAATCCGGTTCGAAGGACCAGAATTTGTTCTACTATTTTTTTCAATGTCACTACGAATTTCGTTCACGTCCTTAGCAACGAAAGTAGAGAAATTCAATATCAAAATTGATCTTAAAGTCAATCGAGAGAGGGATTATTCATTCGAAACCACCGTACGTGACCGTTGATCGCATAAATCCTTCCACAGGAAAACAGGAAACCGTGCGCAACAAATCGAAAGTAATTAATCGTGTAACCGGGGTGTTGTCTACAGTTGTAACTACACCGCTCGCATCACTGTTGCTGGCAGATTACAACGAGCTGCTGCTGCTGCTGCTGCTGCTGGGGTGTTGTGTTCTCCGGTTAAGCTTCCGATTGGCATTTGCACCCGCCGTTGCTCCGATTACTGCCACCGATGGACGCACCGATGGAAGATGTAGTTGAGCAGAAACATCAACCCGTAATCCGTTTCGTAACCCGGGTGCCGGTCACGGAAACAGAATCACACACACACACACACACACACACACACACTTTCAACACACTGAAACTAGCGGATATTCACAATCCATGTGTCCGTGTGCATTAGGACGATGTTGCAAATGATCGTGTACGAAATGAGTAGAAATTATTGCTGCCGGTGATGGGCGAACTCGAAACATTAAACCTCTTTCCGCCTTTGACCGAACATAAGTAACCGAACAAGCCGGAAATGCATCGAATGGAACGGAGAGGGCCATATTTACTAAACCCTTATTTGTCTATTAGTGCCATTCTCACACACATAGGAGCTGAGGCCAGTATTGAATCGTAGTTTCCCGAACGACCCTAGTTATCTGGCGATGGCGATTCGTGTTGTACAATTGCTCTGTAAAGGCGAGAGCGTTCAGCTGCACCGAGTTGGATGAGAGAGAGAGAGAGAGAGAGAGAGAGAGAGAGAGAGAGAGAGAGAGAGGGAGAGAGAGAGAGGCCGCGAGAGGTTGTGTGCGTTTGATAAACAACTTTGAAATGAGATCCAGGCATAAATAATGCATTCCCGCATAATTCACCGGTACCTTGCATTAGATTCACCGCTTTGTAGCCGTGACCAGACGTGCCAGCCAGACTGACGGCCACAGGCGAAGCATCGTGCTGGGTTCACACAGGTGCAAGTGGTGTGGCAGAAGGATAAAAAAGCGCCACCCCCGGTCACGTTTCATGCATGTCACTCTCGTGGCAGAGCATTCGACAGAGCATCCCGGGGTTGTGGGACCGAGCAGTGGGAGTGGAGATTACACAAAGCACTCAGCGTCCCGCCGATGCACTTATGCTGATGATCGAAATGTTCCAGTCTGTACGAGCTGTGTGTTGCGAGCGATGGAAAATGTGTGTGCACAGGCTCCTAAAATTGGCGAAATTTTGGCCGAATACCTGCCGTATAGGTAGAAGCAAAATAAAACAACACGCTCGTACACTACTTTGAATGTTTTCCTACGCAAAGGGTAGGAACGCAAAAAAAAAAAACAACCTTTTCGAAGTATTGATTGCTACAGGGCTACACTGGACGGACATAGTAGCGGCACTGTTTTCAGATTCTGACAAAAACCTACCAATACGCGCAAGCTTTGCCCCCTTTAAAACCTGATGAATGACACAACAGGACGGTTTTCTTTGCACAGCGCACCCACAGTCGACTATCGATGTGTGTTCGATGGGAAGCAGCTGTATTTAGGTGATATGTTGACACGGGCCGCTTGTTGGCGATGATCGAAAATATCTCTAGGGTACGGGCGTTTGTGTTGTACGCGAAACGCGCTGAACATTGAGGCCATCGTTCCCTTCAAAATTCATTCTCACACAGTGCAAGAGACTGGGGAGCAAGATCACATGATGACATCGAAGATCAGTTTTCCGAAACAAGCACAAACGACACATCTAGAAGTGAAGGTGGGTGTGTGTGACGTTGGTCTCAAAATGTGTGACTGTTTGCAGGAAAACTTTCATCATCGTGTTCCCAACATTTTGACGCGAAAAATGTGTCCCTTCTTGTCTCCTTCCTTCTCCACTGTCTGCTAGCAAGGGAAACACTATTCGACGCACAACCAGGATGGAATGGCCAGGGCAGAAGGACAGACAGCCAACGGTGTCCCCAAAATGCTGGGCGCTGGTGTTTGATTAATTGATGTTTCGCTCAAGTTTCGGTTACATTTTCTCATCGTACCCAACCCGACTGGCGGCTGGAGCGGCGGAAAACATAACGCCCAATTTCGCCTAATAACGAAGCAACAAGGCGACATCATTTACGAAAGCGTCAACAGGGCGGCTCTAAATGGGAAAACACTCTTCATCCCAGCGAAACGGATGATTAGCGACAGCATCCATTAGATGGAAAAAGGGGGAACACACCAAGCAGTACAACGGGGGTATAGAGATGGGAACGTTATCATACTTTGGTGCACGAAAAGAGAAGCCCCTGAGGGAGCCAACAAACTAAAGGAAACGGGTCGTTTAGTAGTTTCTTCCCAAATAGCTGTTTTGAGCGCCTCGATTCCGATCCTTTTTCCAGCAAGAACATGATGAGAAATGACATATTCTACCGCTTCCCAGGAGTTTCAAGCATTCAACACAAAGTAACAAAAACGGCATGCCTCTTTCGTAAGTAAGCTCAAAACAACAACTCCTCCGTAAAGGGCTTTGCAATTTCCCCAAACGAATGGGTCGTGCACGGAAAACAGCGCCCGAACAAGGAAACGAGCACAATAAATTAGCAAGCAAAAGTTTAACCCGACCAGAGGCAACGAAGTTTTCCGCGTAAAGTTCCCCATGCGCCGGAGTTTTGGCCGGAGACAAGTCAACATAAAATTTCTAAACAGAAACTTTGACTGGCAACGTGGCGAAAAGATTGATCGTTTGCAAAACCCGGTGCGGTCGGAAATTTTCCCCCGAAAAAACGAAAGCCCATCGCACCCCGCACCGGAAGGGAAAGTTTGTGTGCGAGCGAAGTTGGCGGCGCGGAGCCGAAGTTTGCCGAAGTTTGTGCATTTTTCGGTGGGCGGGTTTTTCGACGCTATTGGATGAGGTTTTACTTTCTCTCCTTCTTTCTGGAAGGCCACTGATGATGAGCGTATGTATTTTTAATCGCAAGTGTTGTGTTATTAGCGCGCGTGTTTTTGATTCCGTGATGCGTTCGCCTACGGGATGCGGAGAGAGAGAGCTGGAAATGAACGCAGCAAATCAAAATGGAAGCGCATTGCGTTCTCAGGGTGAGCACTATTAATCAAGCGGGTGGGTACTGCTGCCGGTGTGTTTCTGTTGGGCTGGCTTAGGAAAAGCTGGAAAGTTTTCACAGCGCCTGCAATTGATGTACCCGGGCCCCGTGATTAATTAAGAACGAGCGAGATGTACTAATCGAGTTTTGGTTCGAAGTGTTAAGAGAGTACGAGACTAGTTTGGTGGAAAACATGGAAAATTTTGCTCAAGCACAGTGCACAAGAATTTGATGTTTCGTT
This sequence comes from Anopheles arabiensis, assembly GCF_016920715.1. Taxonomy (NCBI): domain Eukaryota; kingdom Metazoa; phylum Arthropoda; class Insecta; order Diptera; family Culicidae; genus Anopheles; species Anopheles arabiensis. The sequence continues at coordinate 99,163,044 of NC_053517.1, forward strand.
TTCTCAGGGAATGAAAATGAGTTTTGATAAAGTTTAATACCCGCTGGAATTGGATTTGCTGTGGCTTGTGGTTTTAATGCAATAGAACATATTTCCTCCCCATCAACACCTAATGTGAATGATCGATAGTTTATCACGTGCGAAGCATAACGCTTAGAAAGCGAAATTCGCTTAGGAATACCATCTAGAAGAGATCCTGTCTTTTAAAACCTCCATTGGGATTACATGGGATTACGGTTTTTCGAGTTGGAGCAAAAACTGAGGTGTTTTGAATGGCTTGTGGAAGACATTATTCAATTAAATCCAAAACCCTTTTTACCACTTCAAAGTGTAAGGTGTTGTTTTGCTCGATCTGAAGTTGAATGGAGTCGATTTACAACCAATGGCAATGGAGTTGCGCTCATTTCGCCCTCAAATTTTAACCCTCATGCGAAATCGTTTGAAGCTATTGCGTTTGATTAAAATGGCTACCCTTGTGGATGCACTTTCATCTGCACTATAGTTCTGTTGGGCTGCTCTTTCAAGCTCTTTGTCGAGTTTTAAAACGATATGATGATTGCATTGCTGCTATTGGTCTTTGGTTGCACGCTACAGCACTCTATTCCCTGATGCACAATTCCAGTAGATTACAAAACATTGCCACAAACAGACCACAAAGATCGTGCACAATCGAGAACATTTTTCCCCTGATGGGGTGGTGGTTGCACTCTCCGGATGAGTACATCGAAATGTTTTGCAGCTCATCTCAATCCTGGGATAGCGTGTTGCAAGGTAACGAGAGTATGGTTTACAATGCTCCAGCAAGGGATGCTTGCTGGTTAGAACTATCTTTCAGCAGGTTCATCTTGTCATTGGGTTCATCCCCCACTGGTGTACATCCATCCTGAACATGAGATGTATGGAACGAACTGTGGTTTTGTTGGATGGACAAGATGTGTCAGTAAGTGTGTGGTGGTTTCTCAGATGAGCAAGTTGTTCGCTTATAATAGTTGGGTTCGATAACTGATTTCTGATCATTAGATAATTGCTGAACTTAGTTTGATTTGCCTATTATTGGACTCGGGTATCGGATATTTTATTCCGTTTGTTAAGTTATGGCAAATCCTGAAAAACAGAAACTGCCCTCTAGTCGATGTACAACGTCGGACGAATTACATCCCATCGAGTCCAATTGAATTGTGGTTTTATCTCTTGCAAATCCAATTTGTACTTCTTCATACTGAGAAGAAAAATAAATGTACCTGTCGGCACACCATGTTTGTAGAACCATCGCACAGCCCGAGCATACACAGCATTAATTTTTCTCAGAATGCACAACAAACTTTGTTTGAAGATCGGTTGTTTGCCCCTCCGTTGTGCCTCTCAGTACAATCCTCTGCCGTACTACGCTCAAGGATTAAGGCTCATCATTTCTGGGGATTTATGTTTTACGTCCCGATCGTGCAAAACACAATGCAAACGGGGGTGTGTAGATGTTCAGGGCTGAGCAAAATAAAACATTACCTTTTGCTTTCGAAATGATGAGTGATTTATGGTTGGTGCTGCTGCTTGGCTACATACAGAAACGGGACACACAAATACACGCTCCTGTCGGAACTGTACGTAAAACCAACAGTCTCATGCGCACACGAGTGCCGATAGAAAACAATGCCAGGCGCATACCGCAAAACGAATTTATTTGATTTTATCAAGCATCTCTCATCGGTTGGAGGGATTTTTTGCTGCCGTTGCTGTTAGTAGCTTGTATTTGCAGCGATGATTTATTGCCTTGGCAACGGACGGGCAGGAATTGTAGGTGCACAGGATTAGTTGCAGATCATCTGCACACAACCATACCATGTGTGCGATGGTTTTGAGCCACTAGCAAACGGGAAAAAGATATTCTAACGATGGTTGTGAGTGCTTTCAGCTTTATCGTTAGTGAAAGTTTGATGTATGGATAAAGGAAAATTAACACAAATATATGTGGAAGATGTATCGCTTTCTAACAATCACTTTCTGCTTGAGCGCTTTACAATTAAAACGATCACGAAGGCGCACAAAAACTACACGCCCTTCCCCGGGCGACATCTGCTGCTTCAATTAATCTTAATTACAAATCCTATTTCAACGGCTGCATTTTCCTGCTGCAGTGTATGTGCTGCCTGACAGTGTGTGACATTTAAGCTTGCCCATCCTTTGTTCAGCACGCTCCGTCCCCTATCTCTTCCTTCCCGATGGATGGACTTTAGCTTTCCACCTTTTTTTTGCTGACGCAAACCATCATTTGCACAACACTAACGAACGAAGATAAATCGAGGGAAGCAATCTTTAACGAGACGCTTTGCATGATGACGCCGTCGTCGCCCCGAAGAACAAATGTGCGTCGTGATTTCTCACTGCATAGATAGGACGGGCGCAGATGAAAAGCAAACATGTACCAAAGGCCTGGGTGGGGAGAGTAAGATCTCATCATCTGGGCTGGTATGGGTATTATAACTCATCATCGGTTTAGTGAACTGTAGTGTCACGCGGCATGGGAAGCTGAAGCAACAACCAGTACCCACTCACAAACAGAAGGGCGTTTCAAAATGGTTGGAAAACATCGATCGTCCTGGTTTTTTCTATGAGCTGCATGGTGGCAGAGCAGGGCGAAGGCAAAACAAGGGAAGTGTGAACATTCAACACTATTGAAGATTTTTTCGTTCAACACAGATGAGCGTTTTAAATGAGCCGACACTAGTTTGCCTTTTGCTCGGTGTTGTTTGGCAGCACGGGGAGCAAAGGCATCATGGGACAGGGAAAAAACGGACAACCTCCCACGGATGACGTAGGAAAATTCGTAATGCAACGCGACAGCTAACGATCCGTTTGAATGGTAGGAAATTTGGCACCGAACGTGTAGAGCAGGGGACACGATTGAAGATGAGGGACATCGGACCAAAATGCTTCCTGTTTGTCGTCTGACAGCGATTTGTTTTAATTAGAAGAAGTTTAAAAGAAATAATCATTAAAATTATCGCACTTATAACACAAACGATGCATGTCACGGTTAAAATATTGCCCCATTTCATTGACTAATGACAACAGATTACTTTAATGAATGCTCATATGATGCTGCATTGTGAATTGCCATCAAAGGCAGGAGAAATTATGGATTTCAGTTTACATTTCACTCGCCTCCCCCCACCACTGATTGATACCACTGATGTGGTGCACAAGCAATCAATCGTTTTTGTACGGTGTGATGGATGTGTGTCATGATGTGGTTTAACACCTTGCCAACGCAACCAGTGCTACGGTGAGCGAGTGTACGAGTCCGTTCATCAAACATAAATAGCGCGTAAATCAGTCCGGCCTAGAAGCGGGGTGCTTGGTGAACGAGCAAACGGGGCGCGAGAAGCATACCCCAAAACGAAGCATACCATTCACGTCTAAATCGCCATCTCTCGCTCTTTGTTTTGCCAAGATGCTGCTACAGCGTCATTAGGAGAGCAGCACTGCCATTGGGGGCAGTTGAACCGGCAGTTGAAGGGCACGAACTCGAGCGACATACATAATAGAGAACAACGACCGTAACGCCACGTGAAGGCAAACCAATGTGTCGCAGGATGGTAAGGGTAGGCACGCACCGTTTGCCTAAAACGGCCAGGTAAATAGAGGGCATTGATACGAACGCTGAAGCATAAATTCACCGTCGAAGGAAAAGAACAACGGCAAAGCACCGAACACCCCGTAAAGGTAGAAGAGATTGGTTTAGGCCACGGTTGGTGTTACAGTAAAATATTTAATAGAGTTAAAAATATACACAAACAGCTAGGCGAAGCTGTTTGCGATCGCAATCGGGCCCCTTCCTCCTCACAAGTTGGGCAAACCTTTTTTTTATAAGCTACGTCCGTGTGTGTGTCTGTATGTGTAAGTTTGCCCGAGGTTTTTAAACAGATGAATATTTAGCATTCAAATTTGTGCTCTCCCTGCCCCCCCCATTGCTAATCGCATTCGGAAAACATAAATAATCAGCAGCTGCTGCTGCCATGGGGCGGCGTTGAGCCGACCGAAATCCGAAATGCCACGTCAGTAAAGAACGATGGGCACGTGTTGCAAATAATTAACATTTCTTTATGGTTCCGCATCATTTCGCCAAGGTGGTGATCACCGAGTGCGTGTTGCAGTAGAGGGACAGAGAGAAAGGAGCATCTTAGATTTCTCGTCTGTGTATAATGAGAAGGAAAATTGCAATTGAAAGCGGTGGGCAATGACACTGTGAAGCTTATGATAAACACCTTAAAATCAGTGGTTTATAATTTGGCCTATTTTGTTCGTGTCAATATCAAAAATCAATAAAGAAAAAGGCGTAAAATCAATTCGTTTCATAGCAGCAATGGCGAGACATTTGCGCATTGATTATTTTCCCAAAAGCAAGCCACCCGTGAATGGTCTTTTGGCGGCTTCCTCTTCGCAAAACCCAGGCAAAAGGTTTTTGATTATTGATGAAAAATTCGATGTATGCACACGTTAATAAATAACACCCCACTGTGTGCATTAATGTATGAATGCAGCTCATTTGCATTCGACAACATCGGCCGTGCAAGTGGGGGGGGTTTTGTACATTATTTATCGCGCATGAAGGTATCGCAATTACCGTGTTTGCTTTGCTGGCTCATGGACGGCTCGATGAAATATACTTATATGAATGGTGCAAAAAATAAATACAATCAAATGAATGATATTTCCAATAAATTAATATTTATAAGGTTTTTTCATTGAGGAATGTTATTCATTGGTTTTATTTATTTGTTGTTATAATTTCGATCTATGCGGACACGGCGTTAATAAGAGTCTGACAGCTTGTAATGCTTATTTTTGCTACAGAATCAGTCAATTCAGAATCAGAATACAGAATCAGTACCAGTCGACGAGCACGTGTTAAGCTTGTCATCATCCATCGTTAGGTCATTCCAATGTTAACTTACAACTAATCTTATATCATCATACATTGTACTCTATCGTTTATCTCTTTCATTTCAGTTTCGAAAGCTCTAGCCAAATTTATGAGCGGAATTTCAACGATGCCCGTGTTTGCATTCTTGTTAAACACCGAACCTTAAGATATTTTGCACGCTGCCACACCCCGGCGTACACGATACAAGCAAAACTGTCTCCTGTGATGCGTTCCTGTACTTTCTGCCCGGTAGGTGTTAAAAGGTGATGGTGGCCCGAGCCCTTTTGTCTTTACACACCCGGACCCGGACACAAACGGAAGACACATTCTTTGCACAATTGCCGAATGCCGCATTGCTCTGGGTCACTCTCACGGTGGTCCCCCGTTTCGGGGGAATTTCGAAGAGAAGAGCACAACATTTTGGGGCGCATGCTGGGCCGTCCGAGGGGGTTGTTTTGCTGTGCTCGTTTCACTTGCTGCAAATGCTTCAAATTCCTGCCATTGCTGCTATCAGCCCAGAAATCGGGCACAATTTTAGTGTTCCGCAGGCGCAGCGTTCCGTTTTGCAAGATTAAAGATGAAACGGTTTATAAAGCGAGCGTCAGACTTAATGGTGGCTTTAAATTAGCAAACTTTGGGAAGAAGATTGATTCATTAGATTTTACCGACATCAATCATTTTACTGCAAACTAATCTCACCGTGACTGGTTGGTAGCAAAACTGTCAGGTGTGAGAGAAGGTAAATGAGAGCATTTCTGTCGGCATAACTTCAAAGTGGTACTGGTTTAAGATATCTGCTACAAGAGAATGTTGAAAATTCATCTTTTCATACAACACTCTGCTGAAATTGCATTTTGCGCATCCCTAACAACAGCACTTGTTAAATAAGGATCGAGTTTAACAGCAGCGTCCGGTTTTAACACGGAATAAAATAAGTCTACCAAAAAGGGGATTGCATTTTTGAGCTTGCAAAGAAAAACAGGTTTACCAAAACAGCAACTCGAATAAACAGGTTCATCCAAACTGCAGTTCATAATTACCATTAAGCACATCACAGGTTAGCTGGCGAAACAGGATTAGCGGCCCGCAGCTACTGCTGGAAGATTGTGCAAAACAGAAACCCCAAAAAAAGCTGTTGCATGATGGAATGGATAATCTCTGAAATCATAACCCATTCACATGGTCAGATAATCATTCACAGGAGGAGGATGAGAAAATAAGACACAAATATTCGACAAAAGCATTATTGCAAACTCGTTTTGACGAGAAGTCGTTAAAAACAAGAGTAAAACTCAAAAAGTCTAAATGTGGGATTTGGCAAACGTGCTTCTTTGCTTGCTCTTTTCCAAACGGTTTGAGCACGAGCATCATTTCAGTTAATGACACAAATTAACTTTATTTGGCTACATCTATTATAAACAAACGCCCATCCATCAAGGTAACCTAGCACAATCTCGACGAATATGATAGCAGCCATAAATTGGGCGAACAAGAAAGTCATCAATTAACAAACAGGTTCAATATTTGGAATGCTGGATCCCCTCTCTCCATTCGGATGAAATCAAGCGCTTTGTAAGGCATGAATGAACGTTCTACGGCGGCGGTGCTAAAAGGTAGCCGCCTACACCGTGTTCTGGGAAGGATTCAGTTCAGTATTTTACAGCAAAACCAACCGCTCATTGTTGATGGCGCAGCAGTTAGGCTGTAAAGGTATTGCTGGATTTCGCTAACTAATATCAACAAGCTGGAGGCAGGATGAGGTTAAATTTTCCTAGAATACACAATCAATTTCTATGAAGTCAACACAGAAACTCTCGCAGCTGTGCTGGACGCTTCTGTCCATTCGGAGGACGAATAAAAAGGATGCTAAAATTAAACCAGCTTGCCTTCGGGGGGGTTAACTAACAGGAGCTTTACCCGCCAAAAGGAAAGGGGCAACAAAGGTTGTGCTGCTATGGATGCTAGAGCATGTGGTTGAACGTGATAAAGTTCATGTTCAAAAAGCCATGTATACACAGGCAGTAAAGTTAGCCGGCGCTGGATGAAACGGCTTGTTGTATTGGAGAACACGGGGTGGAATGTACAAAAAAGGGAAAAGAGTTGTGCATTTTGGTTTAAAGAGAGAAAAAGGACCCAACCGAAACTCACTTGGAATCATTTTTATGGAGAAAAACAAACCACACAAAGTCTAAAAAACATCCATTTCCAATTAATGAAGGCAATGATTTCAGGGTTCTATCTAAATAAAACCATCCGTACTTTTGTAGGGGCCAATCATTATTTATTGCGTAACAAACGTCGAGTCCTGCATAACATTGGAATGAAAATGTTAACAAGACCACAATCAACGCAGACAAAATTTCGCATCGTATGTAACCGAAATGTCATGAAAAATGTACGTTTCGTGGCGCGTTTGGATCATTTGTCAAAGAATGTAAGCTTAAAATACACAGACACAGACAAAAAAAGGCATTGCTCGATACAGCTTACTCATCGCTTTTGGTATGAATTATGGTCGTCCTCAAGTGACTAACAAGGGTATAAATAAAAAAGGGAAGCATTTTAAGCTTATCTGCCCAAATTTGAGCATTAAGATGTGAAGCGGCCATATTTTTCGATGTGAGGCATAACAAAACAAATTACAGAGAGTGCAAACAGTTGAAAGTGAACCTTTCCGACCGGTGATGGATTCGTGATGCTTAGAAAAGTAGTTTTTCTTCGGCTAAAGTTGAACTGGAACTTACCTAAAATGAAATAAGAACGAAAATTCATTAGAGTATTGGGTTGGATAATATTCGCGACTACAAATCATTTGAGGAAATGGGTTTAGCACACCTTAGATAATAATTTATAGAATCAACTTTCAAGTCACTCAACAGTTTATAGGTTTCGTTTGTAGCTTTCCCGATTAAACATCAGATTCGTGCACCAGAACACTTTATCCAGTAATACGCGTGCGCTTCAAAGTACACGCAAAGCCGAAAACACTCGCCAGTTGCTATGTGGTACCGGTGGTTTTCGTTCCGGTGAAACCCTTCAAACCGGGCAAAATCCGACTGGAAAATATCAGGTCTCACCAGAATTTTATCCTGATTTATCACCACTTACTTGTCGTTGCAGAAAGTTGGCCCACGCTAACAGCTAGAGCTTTCTCCCCAGCATCATCAAACGAGATGAACACCATGGATCGCTGCGCTGTGGTGTACAAGAGAACACACGCTTGGTTTCAACGGTAGGGGGGGTTCGTGTTAAAGCTGGTAAAGGAACAAAATTTTAACAATGTTACGCGATATGCTCGTAACGTTTCATTGCCACCAAAAAAGCTTCCCGTTTCCTCCGTTGGCACCACTACTCAATTTGTGGCAGTTTGTTTTTAGCAAAGCGAGACAACTTTCTTGCTTCGATAAATCCGGTGAGCGTTTCCCATGGATCCCAGGGAAACTCGATAGTGTGATGCAGTATTTTATCACACAGAGTAGGCGGAAGAAGCAAGTGTCTTTTGGGATGGTCTGGTAGGAAACACTAGTGGCAAACCGTTTACCATTCATCATTTTCTTTCATCTCCGGTGTGCGGTTGACTGGTCGACATGGTCGCCATCGGTTGGCGAAGTTTAAAACGAACCAACACCAAGTTCTCGCGGGAATAGGTAATATTTAATTTGTTCTTAAACGTTGCACAGAATACCCTTCTGACAGCTTCTCCAGTGGGCTTAGGGAGTCATTTTCAATCCACCACCTCAATGGTAAATGAACTGCTTCGCTTTTGATTTTATTATTCATGGAGCTCCCGTTTCAAAACAGAAACAGTTTCCGGATAAAAGGGGGAAATAGAAAAGCATCAATCAACAATGAACATAAATGAGCTAGAAACAATCACTCTTTACTTTACGCAGTATCGTGGTAATTTATTCACAGTTTGATTGCTCGAAATAGGCACAAGGAAATTACTTTTGTAGGCGTCCGTGAAGGAGTTGATGGTGTACGGATAACTTCATGCATATTAAGTAATGATATAGGCTTGATCGCACAATCTTTAAGTTTGATAAATTGTTGCCTTATCAAAACATATACATATCAGTTAGAGCTCCTAATCCTAATAGCTTTTACATTAACATTTAACAAGAGATGTCAATTTGCTCCATACCATACGACAATGAATGACAGATTGTGTCAGATTCTCCGATTGAAGTGTCTTCGAAGACGCTTCGCAATCCCACCAACGCGATTAACGCTAAGGATAGCTAGCATCCAGCAGCTCCTGCAGTATTTCACGTGTGGAGCAATTTAGCGAGGATAGCTACCGGTTTTTGGAAACGCGGGAACAACCCCATTTCCATAATTCACCGTTGTCTACGAAAACACGTGTAGCGCAGGTATGAAAAGGAATCCTGCAAGCGTGCCGACACGACAATGAGAGCCCGGGACTCGACCCGGATCTCAACGGAATCGTTAAATTACGGTCGTTGCTCACATGCCTTTATAAAATCTTGGAAAACGACTACATACGCACATGGTGGGGCGGGAACGCGTTAAGGGTTTTCATCCGATTGAAATCCACATGCATCCCACACACATACACACACACATGCGTCTAAAGTGTGTCCCTGAATTTGCCTTTAAAAAAGAATTCATCAAAAGCTTGGCGACGGCAACGGCAGTAGGGTAAGTGTCCCCTTCCGAAAAAAGGGCTTCACGGTGCGTGTAGAATTCAATTTAGGTTCTTTATTCCATAGAAACGGTTGGGTTGATCGCACGAAAGAGAAAGTTCAACGGAAAGGGATGATCCTTCGTACTCATCAAAGCGCCGGTGGCGCTGATTTCTACCCATCGAACTGGTTGGCACAGGGCGCTCAGGGTTTAGTGCTCAGGGTAGTCGGTGGCAAAATTAATTCTACCGTACCTTAACATGGCCTTGGATCTGAAGGCTTCTCGAGTTAAATTGTCGCGTTTGATGGATTTGTTGTGAGCGGCGTGGTTGGAGTGTAATGTAGATGTAAATCCGGGTCGCGTACTCGTACTTGATTACGGGAAAAAGGTTAGCTCAGCGCACCAGGTAAAATGTATTTACCATGACCCTTCATTCCTACAAATTGAAGGTTTGCAAAAAGGGTTTGAATTTTGAGAACCTCAGTGAGGCTCTTTTTGCGAAGGGACAGAAAGAATTTATAGTCGGGTAATCATACAAACTAATGTGAATTATGGGATCTTGTGACATTTTTAGCTTAAATTTCTTTATTGTATCTATTATCTTAAAACTTAAGTACAACATATCTGTCAAAAATAAGAATTCCAGAGAATCTACAGGCCTAGGAAGAAGACGAATTGTCTGGCCCTTGCAATAATCACGCGACATGTCATCATGATTCGTGCTCAAAATCATGCAACGTCTCATTGGGATTTCACAACACACCGACGCACACCGATCCCTTTTTTTGATATAAACTTTCATTCAGCAAAACATGAATACATCAACGCACAGACGCACGTTCAACACGGGATTCATGGTCAGGTTGGATTTGGAAGCAAAAAAAAAAAAAAGGAAAGATAACATAAAGGATGCAGAGATGGCTCAATCTCCCATCCCCGTACAGGTGTTTCATCAAAAAGGGATTTTAGCGCTTTGCCAAGACATATTTCAATCCACACAGACGACGAGCAAGAATGATGAAACGCATGTACGCAGCACGGCCGGGCAAGATGAGAGTTAGTAACCATGTTGGGGCGTGTGACGTTAGTAAACATATATATATTAGCAGCAGGTAGCAGCAGATCGGCAAAAAGGTATGCCCAGTTAACGCCGAGTACGATACACAACGAAAGCAAAAACTGGGGGGCGCTTTTCGGGGACGACCGTTTGAGTTTCCATGTTTTCTCTGTGTGGGGCTTCTGGTAGGGTGAGGTTAGTTACAAATGGTAGCAAATCGATAAAAGGTATCCCAGCAGCAACGTCGCAAACTCACAAACACACACAGGGACAGCGCAGGATAAATGGTAAGCCAAACGGTTGTATTTTTGTTTCTTGTTTTCTAAAGTTTTTTTTACCCCATTTTGCAACAGGAATGGGGACTGACACATTTACGACTGGATGAACATAAACACCAGTCAAATCAAGTAATCAGTAGCTAAAGGTAAGGGCTCACTCTATGGCGAGGCGCTGTAGAGCAGGTTACGTTCGCAAAACGTCAAGGATGTTTTGTAACGCCAGCCACACATTGCACGAGCCAGCGCACGGGTAAAAGGATACTCCTGGTCCGGAAAGACTGACGGGCGATTTGATTTACGACAACAAACAAGACCCCGAGAACTAGTCTAACGCTCGAGTCGTGGGCTGTGTGATGGTCGGCTCGTTTCCAGAGGGAACGGATAAACCCGGAGGAGCTGGTGAATTTACATAATGAAGCAATCACAATTATGGTCTAGATAGTCCATTTCCGGCAACGTGTGGGATAGAATGGCTTTTCAATCGATGCCATGCAACTGTGTATTTAAAGGGAAAGCGAAGAAGTGGTTTAAACTGGCTCTCTGACACTCCCAAGCTCTAAAAATAGATCCTCGGAACGTTTTAAATAATAAAATTCATTTGCCCGGAAAATGTAAGCAAATTCCTACTAAAACGAGGCATGAGTGGATGGATACATTGGTGCTTAAATCCTTTCATTCACATTCGAGGTGAAAAGCGCGCTCCTTCTTGACCTTTTGTATCATACGCTCCATAAATTAACGAACTAATTACAATTAGCCCCAACCCTTCCCCACGAAAACGCTTTTGAGTACGGTTGAACATTCTTGCCATTCCTTCGGCAGTAATTAGATATCGTACCGATGCTTGAGGATGTTAATTTTTAGCTTATACGGAATGGAAAAGATTGTGCCCAGCAAAGAAGTTCAAGCTTTTGGCTGGGATCATTTCTGCAAACCCCTTTTCGCCGGAACGAGCGCAAGAAAAATCACACCAGCAAAAAAAAAAAAAAATGGCACTCCAAGAAGCTGGAACACAGCGGTGGAATGTGTCTTCAAGACATTCCGAGCAATTGGATGCAGCCGACACGGGCGTAGCGTAGTGGAAACAGATTTCTGCCATTTATGGGAACGCCATTGCCGGTCCGAAACGGTGCTTCGAGACGGAGAAGCAAAAAAACAAGGAAAGAAAATCAATCCCACCACATTTTGCTTCCTCTTTCAAAGCTCTCCCAATGCACCGAGTACGTTGTGTGTGCGTGTTTGTGAGCTGAAACCGGGTGCTGGAAATATCCAATTAAGTATTATAACCCCGAAGAGTAATTAAAACTAAAAGTATCGATTGTCTGAATAATGAAGCGGATGAAAATTTTCTTCCGCTTCTGTCTGCTCACACCAAAGCCTGTGTGTTGTCTGGGCAATGGCACAAGAATCCTAGTGGCCCGACATCAGCTTGGCAGTTTCCGAGGCGAATTTAGCAAAACAAAATGCTGGCCGCCTTATTATCAGATACACAAGACGCAAGCCAAAGATCGAACTAGCCCTTCAGAAACACACAGCCCCTGTCAATGTCCGGAGAAAGATAGAGAAAGTGAGAAATGGAATGAGAGAGCGAGAGAGAGAGAGAGAGAAAGATAGATCGTTGGCAAACAAACCGTTGAAGCAGCAAAATCGATTTCCTGCCATGGAGTGGTTTTGCCACTTTGCCCGAGCTGCTGTGAAGCGCACTCGCCGTTTAACCGGGCCCGAGACGAGTAGGGGGAAAAATAGTCATTTTCCTTCTCCGCACACGTTTTGTCGTGACTTTAGCGACCATCTCATTTAATGGCGCACAATAAATAAACAAAACCGGGCTCAACAAAAGCTTGGTTGGGCGGAAACTCGTGGCTGGAACTCTTCCAGGAAGACACGAGATTACAAGTGCAAACTAACACTTGACCAGGCGTTAGTATAGCCTAGACATTCATCTACATGCTGAAGCATGGGTACCGAACTGCCCTTAGGTATACCTCGAAATGCTGATGTTTCTGAGCAGGATTGAGGAAGTAGCAATAGTTCGAAACCTGCCCAGCTCAAACCATACTGCCACAACCCGATTTCATAAAAAATGCACATTAAAACGACTCATACCCAAGGCGGAAGTGATACATTTTTCACTTAACGCAATTTTGCGCTTCTCAAAACCATTTCGAGCCCGAGACTGGTGGGCTGAGAATTGCTGCGCAGTCGCTGACCTCTTGACAGCGTGGCACCGCCGTACGTCAGAAATGCTCGCTGGTAGAAGTATTATACACAGTAGCGAAACTGCAACAGCCTCTCGCTTTCGCTCTCGGACGACTATTTCGTTTGCGACGGCCCAGTGTCTCCATTCCATCGCTGGAGCCGCGCCGCTTCGCTTTGACTGACCTCGGCGACCGCATTAGCAAGGGAAATCAGTCTTAATATGGGGTAATTTCATTACTTTCATACTATTTTCTGCTGAAAGTTTCCACTGTTCAAGAGGGGATGACAGCAGCTGTAGGGAGCACCAGCAGCAGCAAACCAATTACCCTTGACATCTTCCATCCAGGACACGGCGTAGATCGCGCATTTCTCTCTCTCTCTCTCTCTCTCTATCGCTCTTAGGCAATGGCTTTTTTTTGGTTGGTTGCGCCTTTCTTTCGCAAATTAAGTTGAAGTTCCATTTTTACGCAACCTCGCAAAGTCAACACACGCGTACGCCACTTTCGGGTGGGGCGTGGGGAACAACCACCGCAGGGGCAACCCTTTTATGCAGCAAGGGTTAAAGATTTAATTAAAAACTATGTTTTGCTGGGTGAAGTACGTTTGCCTGCAATCAACGGTGGTAAGTGAGATAAAACTGTGACGCATTAAATGATGAGTGTTGGCGGGGGTTCCAGTGTACCTTGGGGTTGAGGAATTGAAATGGTGAGATATGAACGAATGGAGTTTTTCTCGCTCGGTTTTATTCTAGTAGAAGCATTCGAATGGAAAATTGGGTAGTGAGAGTCCGTCCAGCCGGCAGGGTTGCAATCGTGATTGCCAGCAATTAGGCGAGCAGGGAGTGGAGAACATGTAGATTTAAATGTTTCTGATTACAGAGCATGATTGGAGCCATTTTAGGGAGCAGTTTTAAAAGCAGTTGAGTTTTAATTTGGCTGCATGAGCGGTGATAATTTACTTTCTTATTGAATCAATAATAATGAATCACAATTCAGAGGAAGTTCTTTGAGTTAAATAATTTAAAATTCATATTCAACCCTTTTTTATTGAAGTTTATTTGCAAGACTTATTCGCAGTCAATTTCGATTCTGTTAAAAACAAGTCAGTTTTTTTCAACATATTCTTTCTAGTCTAGACATGCTGCTCGCTGCGACAAGCAATACATCACACTAATTTATTTCGCTTGCAACATTCTAATAGTAATGGTTGCAAGTACTTTGCTCAATCCATAAAAGCAAACCTCAAACGTCAATTTTAAACACGTCAAGTACGGCACCATTACGCTTAAAGCGTTCTGAAGCGTATGGCTTAGCCGTACTACAAGGAAACCGGGCGAACAAAACAGACCCCAAAGTGCTGCAAATGAAACAATGTGGTTCCCGAATAATGACAGGGCGATTATAAAAGCGCAAGATTTACGAGCCCATGCCCGAGTTTTGATAACGAGAGACGGACAAAAGCCACTCATTATGCACGTATTTCCGCGGAGCGTACTTTGGCACTGTAGGAAGCAACGCACACACAAAAAATTACCAAATATTTCGCGGCGGGGTGTGTGGCCACTGAAGAATCTCGGTTAACACACCCAGAGCGGTCGGAAGCGGGGGGAGAGAAGGGTGTGGGGAGACTCATAAAAACGTATGAAAAGCGTACATCCGCCGCTCGGAGTGACAGATTGATTACTAGGTCGTAAAAAAAAGTAGAGCCATCTGATCATCGCAGCCAAGGCACAAGGCACTGTTGTGATGTCCTTTGCGTGCGCTCTGGACACTTGAGCATCGACCAATCGTTAGCGCACGGTTGAAGTGGAGTTTTTGAAACAGTTCCTGTGGGAAAAATAGTAACACGGAAGAAGGAAGGCGAAAAACAAAACCAACCATTATCATCCAACAGGACGCCAGCAAAAAAAACAAAAACAAGATGCCGTTTGGGGGTTTACAATTCTTTACGAGCATATTTGGTTCGGCAGGCAAGGATTCGCCATCGGAGCTTGTGCCCGCTGCCCGGGCGCCTCCATTATGGTGAACAATAAATTCTCCTGCTACCCATTCTTATTCCCATTTTTCACAATCAAAACAAAAAACCCCGAGACGAACCATCATGCCGAACGGGTCCACCACTGTGTTCCCTCGTCCCCTCAACGCGACACACACACACAAAAGAAAAACAATGGTCGTAAAAAATAAAATTGTAAGAAAAAATATTCAACGTCATGTCTGATTTACGACTGTCACCTTCCATTTTTTGTTGTTGTTGTTTCTATACTGGGTTCGTCCGTTGGCAGCTGCCATCGCTGCGAGCGGGCCGGGTGCATGTTTTTCCACCCTCTCAAATGTGCCACTCGTTTGCCAGAGAGTGTTGCCCCATTAACACCCGACAGAGTGCCCCTCCCCCCAACCCCCTCACCCTTCATCCTTGCTAACTACTCCCCGAAAAGCACACAGGTGCCGTGGTGTGAGTTGGTGGGAAAAATGTCATCACTAGAGCGAGAGAGCGAAAGCGAGCAAAAAACAACTCCTGCAACGCGCGCACCATCATCATCAATTTCGAAGCAGTGAGCCGGTTGTGGCGGTGGGAAAGTGCGGGTGCGTGTGCTGCAGCGGAGTTAACAACGGTGTCAACTTCAACGAGGTCCCTTAGGTGCTGGTCCCGCACAGCGACAAAGCATCACGGGATACGGGGTTACTGTTTGTGCACTTCCGGGATTGCGCTGGGGCGATAAAAGCATAAAGCGGGAAGCATTGGGAAAAAAGCTGATGCTGCGATACAGTTGCGAGAAACACAAAACACCGCTGATAATTGATTATGAAACAAAAGGGGGTTTTTTGTTACAAATGATTATGGATGGACAAAATAATTTGACCTCAGCCCATCACAAATCAACCAACACAAACTGAAACCCAACTGGTCGATAAACGTATAATTTTTACAACATTCAGCGAGAAATGTAAGTTTAAGTTCTATTTTGACTCTGAGAAGTACTTCATAGCAAAATAATTACTGTCTCATGCATGGAAGTTCAAAGTATGCATACATTTAGGCGCTTACATTGAATCCGGTTCGAAGGACCAAAACTTTAAGCGCTCTAATGCATACCCAAGCATGAATAAAGTATGAGTTTGAATGTCCAGACTTTGATATCACTTCTAAGGTACATCGAAACACTCATTCAAACGGCAACATGCACGATTTATCATTAAATATAAATCGCACCAGAGCACATTACACGGATACGATTAACATATTTTATCTTTATAGAGCCGTAACGTAAAGATCGATAGCAAGCCCGCTTACGACGATATACAATCATAATCCATCCTTTCCAGCCGGAGAGCGTTCCATGTTTTCTTTATGCCAACAAACGTAACCTCCAACGACATTGTTTTTCTCGTGCAAGCGCAGGAGGAATCAGAACGCACCCGATTTGCACGAGTTTAGCTGCGTCGTAAATCCCGACCCATCGTGTGATAAAACGTGCCAGCAAATATCAGCTTTCAGGCGCCCACTTCAGTAAACATACAGCAAACGATGCTAATGCTGCTGCAAACAGTGCATGCAGGCGAACGCATCGGGAAAACACACTGGAAAGCGCACAACCGGGCATGGAAATGTAGGTTGCTGTTCAATTAAAACATTTACACGTACCAGAGCAGAGTCGGTCGAGTTTAAGAGCAAACCAGACCACTGGAAGAGGGTTTTGTGTGTGTGTGTGTGCGTTGCGTGCTAGTTACACTTACCGCTTCAGCTACACCCGTGAGCAACCCTGCACGATCCACTTTCCCACTCGAAAGGACGATTTATTTGTGCACAGAAAGTTTTGCTTCTTGAGGGAGGCTGTATATGCAACCCATTTCCATTGTGCCGGAAGATGTTGCAAACCATGGAATGTATGCTTTGGCGACCGTAGAGACATAATGAAACCTTCAGGTTCTTCTCATGATGGGCCCATCTTGATGGCAATTTAAGTGCTAGAAAGGCTATGGAAATCGAAACCAAAAAAGGAAAAACCACGTAGTTTGGTTGCTGGTAGCATGTTATCTCTTCTCGTGTGATGTTTTCTAATAAACAGCCCTCCAAGAAGAAGAAGATCTGTTTTCTGGTGGACGAATTAAGTGAGCGTTCAGAACAACAGACCCAGAAGCTGGACGGTGTGCATTAGCAAAGACGTTAGCATTGAACTCACAGCGTACAAATGCAGACGAAACGGTTATTGCTTCGGCGATTAGAAGAACACACTTGCCTGGATGCTGCTGTTTCTCTCTGAAATAATTTCTAGCCCTGGTAAAGGAGGAGCTCCAGCAGAGAAGTTGTTGTTTGTAAAGGGCTAACCATTATCTGATGAGCACGGCAAAGTACGGCAAACCGAGTTTGTAGTTAGTGGCGCTTGTTCTTCCACCCGGTCCAATCAGCAACAGAATGCCACCGAACGGTAAACATTGCTAACGATTTAATCTTGCGCTTACACACCCCTGCTGCTAAATGGTTGGGAAATTACAAACGCCCACCGAAGGTTTTTGGCATGGATTTACGCCTTCGTTAGTTCGGGTGCCATCTTTTAAGGGCAACCACCAATCCCTCTCTCCACCCGTTGGTAAATCCCTTTTTTGAGACCGAAGAGGACTCATTTAGGTGCAGGTGAAATAGTGGAAGGCAATCAAAACTTACACTACTTGCGAAAAGGGGTAACTGGCAAGTTTACTTAGGATCGAGCTGTATCAGTAAATCATTCAATCATGAAACGCCCTCACGTAAAATAAACTTATTGACATATAATGTGGCACCAGGAAGCGAAACGCCCTTGGCGCTTCCAAAAAATCTAAAAAGTCAAAAAAGAAATGTTGTTTCCGCTGTAAATGAATTTGCAGCACTCTTTGCCTCCCCTGCAGTGTGCTTCACCAGTTTGTGAAAGCGCGCGAATTGGCATGTTTTGCTGACGACGCAAACATGCCCTAAATGGACGTGTTAGTTTCACAGTAAAAGGACAAAAAAGCAGATGAAAAAACGGAGCTTTGGAGTTCAAAATTTCTGACACCTCAGGGCGCGTCTGTTTGTCTGCCGTCGGTGGGACTCACAACTACTTCGTTGTGCACAAAAAATAAAAACGCGCTATGCGCTTTTTAGTGGCCCACCAGGACTAACCAGACGACGTACGGAAAGTACCGAAAACAAAAGCCGCGTAAACTGAGGGAAGCAACAAAAAAAAAAACACAATATCCCTGTGAGATAGCAAGAGTGGAGCGCATTTTCTGGTTCGAGCGGTGAAAATGTTGCTTGTTAAGCCAATAAGAGGATCCTGTCGTCGGGTTGCCGCGCTACGGCAGATAGCATAACATCGGGCGCAAATGCACAGTCGCTTGCGGGACAGTTGCCTGCTCTGCCGAACCAAGCACTGACAAACAAATACACACATACCGAGCGACACTCACGAGAGCACACGAGAGTGTGTCGGGAAAAATGGTGAGGACATGATAAAAGTCTTGCGCCGAAAACTATACCCCAGTGAATAAAGTAGTCTGAAACATTGATTACTAAGCCGTAAACACATTAAATACTTCGCAGTGAGCGGGCAAATTTCACAAATGTATGACTAAGTGTGTGTGTGTGTGCTAATGAAAACAAAATACCTGAAAAGAGTGACATCATGTCAGGGATGAGTGAGTTTAATTAAAAGTGAAAACTTTCGTTGGCGCTGAAACATAACCGAGTGGAAGATGAACTGAGCGAACCAAAATTAAACACTGAAAAGCTTTCACATTTTCACAAAAGAGCTTCAAATGAACAAATTCATGAGCATGAAAAAATGAATTTCCTTCCATTGAACGGCCAATATTGATACAATTACTTACTCCATTATCATTCCAATTGCAAGAAGTTGTTGTCCGCTTGCTAAGCCTGAGCGTACTCGGAAAGCAATCAACACTAATGCTATCGTGATTGAAACAAATTTGTTTTTAAGAAGCTTTGCAGCATAACCGGCTCGAAACTGTAAGCTTCCATCGCTCATTTATGGCTTGCAAAACACACACACACTCAGTCAAACAATGAACAATATGTGCTGCTGTTGCTGCTGCTGTAAGTGAATGAACCCGAGGACGGACAAAATGGAGAAACTTTCTCTAGCGATCTCTAGCCTCAATCAACCACAATCCGATGTGGTGGTCGCAAAAACGTCCCACCGCCACCTTGTTCCTCGCCAGGCCCAGTAGCCCGCAGCGTCGGTCTTTTGTCCCGCTTATCGGACAACAATGGCCAGCCAATAGTGTATCGCCCGGTATAGCACACAGTGGAGCACACTAGCAGGGTGGAGGATAAAATTCACTGAAAATTCAACTTTTCATCGCAAACATCATCAAAATGCAACCCCAGCATCGTAGGGGCTTGGTTGCGGGATGCGAAAAGTTGCACGAGCAAGTTTAGCGCGTCGGGACAGTTGCAGAAACGGCAGAACAACAGCGCATGTAAAGGTTTAGGAAAAGTAGTTTAACAAAGAGTAACAAAAAAAAAGGCGAGCTTCATTGGGGACAACGAGCAGCGACGAGAAGCGTTGGTTTTTATTGCAGTTAAATGTTGTTTTATGATGTGCTGCAGTCCCACAGCAACACAGTGGCGTTTTGTGCCAGAGTTTTTAGCGGTACTTTATGATATTGCATTTTTTTAAACTTTGGGCCACGTTTTCTGACTCCAATCTAGTGATTCAATTACAATCAGTCCAAATGGTAAAAGATATAGCAGCACAGGTGCAGTAGTGTGCAAAATCAATTTCGTTAGGAAAATAATGGCAAGGTTCCTCGCTTAACAAACATCTTTTTACTCGATATGAAACAATACGTTTCCTTGATTGATAAGAAGATTTTATCGAATAAAAATCAGCCCCGGTGTGAATTCGTTACGTTGCACAAACTTTCTCAGCCCAGGCAGTAGTGGTGTTAAGCAAAAAAAAAAAAAGCTGTGCGGACAATCACTTCCACACACGTGATCCGTGTACACAAACCCCCCACCACCACAAGAAACGACAACGCACTAAACAAAGCGATTGTTTTGCCATTCCATCAACTCCTTGTGCTCTGTTTGAGCTTTGCTGTCTGTGTGTGTGTGTGTTTTAGATTTTAAACTTACGGTTTCAAGCTCTCACGCCGTCCCTAAACGACGAACCCTATATCTTGCGCTACGACCACATCCGTGAATCCTTCCTTCGCTCCTTCCCGCCTCTCTTCAATCCCGAAAACTATTGTCAATAAATGTGGACACTGGTATGAATAATTCATTGCCGATTTGTTCGGCCCCGTTAGCTGCGAGCGAGCTGGCTGATGTGTCCGTTCGGAAACGGCACTGCCGGAACAAGGGAACGCAAAACGGCATGAAACAGAGAAGCGGGAAGCTTGTTCCTAGCACTGGTTTTCCTAATATTGCGAAAAAAAACACAAAGAAAATGTGGAGAACAACAAAAAAACAGGCACAGTGGCCTGACGTGACAGTGTGACGTGGCGCCGGAAGCATCACATTTGTTGGGGCAAATTCAAATCCGGAAGGCAGTGGCAACCGAGCCTTGGGGCTGTCCGATGTGTTTGTTGGTTGTTCGTGCGATGGAAGCGTGGACTAAAAAATTCCAAAAATCTGTTCGTGAGTGAAGGTTTTTTTTTTTCATTTCCATTTTTCCGCTGGCCACACGCCAAACTGCACGAAGGCGTCTCCGAACGCTTGAAGGTGACAAACTTTTCTGCTAAACAGACACATGAACACCACAGGCCAAGCTATGGGAGACTCTGTGTGTGCGTGAGAGAGAGAGAGAGAGAGAGAGAGAGAGAGAGAGAGAGAGACCAGGAGGGAGCCTAAAAAAAGCTTCGGAAATCAAATAATTCGACTAACCGCAAACCGAAGGATGAGTAGAATGGGAAGGACAAAAAAACGGATCAAACATGGCCCTTGAGATGATGGAGCCACGTTGGAGCTTAGAAGGGGAAAAAAGGGATGGCGTCCGCAAGATTGGACTCACAATTTTCCAGCACATTAAAAATCGAATTGCTGAAGCAGGTCGATTTGTCTTTCCACTTTTCAATAAGGCCAGTTTTTTTCCAAGGCAAGGAAAATTGGTTCACAAAAACGGGAGGAAATTTTCGGTCATTTCCTTCTACAAATTTTCGTTCGTTTGAATGGTGCAAATTTATTCGAACTTTTTTTTACAATTATATTCTCGTCCACAAACACCGCTAGGGGTTGCAACACATTAGCAGGGAATTGATTTCCAATTCCCTTCAAAAACGGTTCAGTTTTTCACCTCTCGGGCACAATTTTTCAAAACTAGTTTTTACTTTCCCTGAAGGGTCTTGGTTGGAGCAGCAAAAGCTGCTGTGTGAGCGGCAAAGCAGCGCAAAAACACTAAAGATATTAAGGTGATGAATTGCTTCTATCGAGAAAGAAGGAAAAGAAACAGCGGAGGAAAGCTTACTCTACACTTTCCACCGGCAGTGGCTATTTTTCATCGTATTTATGTTTAAGTTACCCCATAGTCGGCGGGGCCGAGCAGTTGCTCGCCCTTTGTTTGTGGTCAATGCTACATCATCCACAAGAAGCTTGAGGTGAAATAAGAGCCCGTCGAAGTGTGAGTTTCCTTCTTGAGAAGCTCGGAGGGGATCGTTTCTCTTTTTCCCTGGCGTCAGGAAGTCTCAACCATCCTAGCAACCATACTGCTCTCCAGTTGCTTTAATGGTTCGCGTTTTAGTTGCCCACCGTTTCCCCCTTTTGCTGATAAAGGTTGAAGCTTTTACCCGGCAGAGCTGTAAGGAACAGGATCCTACACTGCCACTGGACGAGGCGAAAATACTGGGTAAGAAAAATCACAGTAACAGAACACCACAAATAAAGCTTTTTCTTTTTTTTTGCGTTACAGCTAACCCTTTCCGTAAACGAGAGGCACGGACGGACAGTCGAGCCCAGTCAGTGCCAGAGGACATAAATAAATCTTAGTTCGCTTGCGACTATCTTTCTCAAGCGTAAAATGGGAGACCAAAAAGAAGCAAGCAAAAAACAAATTCTTCTCGAATGAAACGGACAAAAAGCTGACTGAACCACCCATCAGAACTCACGCCCGACGAGGAAAGCCTTCGTTTCACATTCTAAGAGGACGCGAAATGCTAGGTTTTTACCAGACAAACCAGCGAGCGGGGGCTGTAGCTGTAGAGAAATCTTCGGGACCGGAAGGCGCCATTCGAAGAGCAAGAAATTAAAACGAACGTTTGGAGCAGTTTTTCCCTGTGTGTGAGTGTCCTTCAGGGAAGCGATGTCCGGGGATTTGTCGGGAGCGTAGAGTTTAGCATTTTGACTGCCGAATGCGAGCGATTTCGGGTGAATTTTCCTTCCCCAAAGCTGCTGTGTGTCTGTGTGTGTGTGTGTTGAATAGTGTTTACTGGGCGTGTGTTGGAACGATTGCCGAGGACAGCCGAAATTCACGTAAAAAAGAGGTTAGCATTCCTCTTTTTTTGGTTAGAGAAAGGGCATCAACATCGCAAAAAACCAACACAACCACACAGTAGATAGTAAAAACGAGCAAACGGAGCTGCAACTGATTTAGAGAGAAAGGCACACAACTCGCCACGCATGCACAAAACGGAAGGGATCTGAGTGCTGTGTTTGCCTTGGGGCAAGCCACCTCAATTAAGATGACGGAATGGTTCGTCCCTCGCCCTTTCCCAGCTCGAACTAACCCTCTAACCAGGTATGAATGTTCGTATCTTTTACCTCCCTATTTCCCACAAGACCTTTAAAGGAGCGGGGGTTCAGCGGAAGCTTTCTCATGATTTCACGTGGCACGGCCAGCGCAGGAGTCAAACGAACATCCGGTCGGGTTCATCGAGCTTGGAAAGAGGGACTGCCATTTTTTTGCCTGTCGCTATTCTGATTCTGTATGTGTATGTGTACCAATTTGCGCTACACGACGACCAAAAACGAGACGTAATTTGATTCGGGACCAAACCCGTGTCTCCAACCGGACCTGCTCTACACCGCTTTCTTCCTATTGGCATCCCAAAGAGCTAGCAGCGCTTTGTTGCTGGCTCATCATTTCCACCTTTTTAAATTTAAAATGGAGCTTCGGTACAAGCGCACTCACACATGGCGAACCGTTTCAGCATCGTTGCCAGCAACCATCACCGGCATCATCATCAGAGCAAAGGGGAAGCGCATCGCTGTCTCCTCCATTCCGGGCCTCAAGAAAATCGAATAAATATCTGGGTTGACGGCTGTTCCTACTAAGCACTATGCGTGATTGTGTTTGTGTGTGTTTGTGTGTGAGCGAGACTATGAAGGTGTACAGGAAGGACATCGGAAGCAGGCGACACGATTGAGGAGGGGTTTTGCATTTAGAATACAAAATTGTATTTTTGCTATCTATTAATTCATTTGCAAATTAGATTCCAACCGGCCGGACGGAACTTCGTCGTTCGTCGGGCGAGAGCGATTGGGCGCGAGCAGGGTTGTTCTCGGGCGAATATTTTTACCTCAAACCGACGGTCAGCCATACCATTTACCTCGCTTTCCATTTAAATGTTTCTGGAGCGCAGCATTCCACAGAGTGTTTGGCTATTTTTGTTGTTGTTGCATCTCCTTCTATACCGTTAAATTCCACAGCAACAAACTGTTCGCTCGCTCTTTTCCTTTGGGAGTTATTCAAAGTCATCTTTTAAAGGAGGGGAAAAGTTTTAAGTCAGCGCAATGTGCTATGATGGTATGCTTGAATTAATTGAATTTGCGTATAATTTTCGCTAACTCGCTTGATCGGATCAGGCTGCTGGCTCCGCTTTAATTCGAATGTGATTAACAATGTTGTGCACAAGGACGGCAGTTTAAAGTAACAAAAGGGAAAAAAGGATGACAGTCTTAGTTTGAATGATAGCAAAATCAGAATAATTAGATTGACATTAATTGCACAATGAAATGTTATTCCGTTGTTCAAATACATTTGTTGAAGTTATTTGCTTAAGACTTGTTTTTGGGTATGATTACTTAGGGCTTGAAACAACAGGCTACAAGTTTCTGAATTGCTTCAAAAACAAAGCACATTTTCATCAAGAAGTACCTAGTACATGTTTAAATTGTGTGTAACAAGCGACAACAAAACAAAAGGGAGAAACAATGCCTTTCGGGTGCTGAACAAAATCCCTTATGAACAAATATTGAACAAGGGAGTTCCTTCAAGTGTTCCATCCCTTCTTTTTGACATTGCATTATGGCTGTTATGTGTAACATCCTGGCAAACCAATTCTATACACAGTGTGTATGTGTAAATTGTTTTCTTTTGCATATGCTATAGTAAGCACCGAAAGTTCAATCTCTTATCTCTGCTGGAATCTACTACCATGGGAAGGATATCTACAACAAACACACACACACACACACACACTTCCCGAATGCGGGAGCCAAAAATTGGAAAGCCAAAGTACCAAAGTTTAACATGATGTGTTGAATACAGAATGAAATTATCCCAAAGGAGAGTAACATGCCTTCTCATAAGGAACGGTTTTGAGCTGGCCCAAGAAAAGTATATGGGACCATTTTCTCGCACACGCTTACGTGCTCGATTTAGGGAAAAATTACGTAAATCCTGTACTCCATTACACGAAATCCTTCCCACGGGACTTCGGGCTTCGGGTCAATAGAAAATTATTAAGATTCGCAACATCGAGCAAAGATGATGTTCGGTTAGAAACGATGATGTCGGCGACAACCGAAGACACTCGCGACGCCCAAGAGCGGTAGAGCTTCCCGCGGGACGCTGTAACTTGATTGGATCGTTTACCAATACACTTGGGGATAAAAAAAAACAACACCGCGCTACCGTTTCGTTCTACTCGAACGAAGAGCAAAAACCGAACACAAAAAAGGAAAAAATAAACCACACTTCAAACTTCGCTAAGGTGACAGCGCACTCGTGCAAAAGTTAAAATGGCAAGGATTTGTTCCAAAGCACGAAACAGCCACGAACAGCCAATCTAGCTAGGATAAAAATAGGGGGACGATGGGGGGCGTGTTTGTTCTTTTTCAAGGTACTCTGCACCCCGGTCTGTGCCCGCTTGCCCCACTCAATGCATGGATGGTGGTGGTGGTGGCAGAGATCAAAAAGTTTTGCCCAAACACACACACACCGTTTGATCCTTGCGCAAAGTCTTCCCAGCCCACGCCCAGGGAGCGGAGCGCTGGTTTAAGGAGCTTGCTCGGCACTGCAAATGAGGAAACACTCGATTGTTTTGCGGCGTCACGTCATCGCAAACATCGTGTGTTCGTCGTCGAAGCTATGGCATGACACTTGGCACCGACCTGCATGATATCGAAGCACACCGGGTGCACCGGGGTGCTATATATCGGAGGTTAGGATTTGTGGTTAAGCACGCGAAACACTCACCGTTCACCTGGATGAACGACACAGCTTAGTGAGCAGCTTACTGGCAGAGAGAGAGAGAGAGAGAGGCAGAAAAAGAAGGTATAGGAAAAACTGGAAGCCCATCTGCAGTCGAACGTGGTACAGCCAACTGTGCGGCCAACAAAATCGTTATGTAATTTGGTTGTTTAAATTCGAAACAGGTTTGGGGGAGTTTTGCACAAATTGTCATGGTTTAAAAAATACCACACAAATCCATAGAAGGGGTTTCCTTTTGTCGCTAACAAGCATAATTTTCCCCGAAGTAAGCCACAAGCATAATGCAAAGTTTCGTCCACCCGTCCGTTTCGCAAAGGCAATCGAGTGGAGAGTTTGCACTGGAGTGAAATAAATGTCCACCGAAAGGATCGTGACCTGAGCGAGATCGCGCGTCCGCTGTTCGCGTAATCGTTCTGTCACCAAACCGAAAGCCACCCGATTCCGATTCGATAT
The DNA here is from genome assembly GCF_016920715.1 of Anopheles arabiensis. NCBI lineage: Eukaryota > Metazoa > Arthropoda > Insecta > Diptera > Culicidae > Anopheles > Anopheles arabiensis. Next base: position 99,189,008 of record NC_053517.1, read on the forward strand.
CAATCGAGCGAATCCATTTACTGTGCAAATATTGCTCCCACTTGGGCCAGAACCAGAGCTCTCATTCTTTCCAGCGGGGCGACGACAACGAACGCGCTGCTGAGGTGTTTGTGTATTCGCGCTACATCTTTTCCGAGAAAGCACAAATAAGCGTTAGCGCAAAGTTAGATCCTTGTTTGTTGTGCGGAGTTAAAGGGAACAAAAACGTGCCACTGAATGGAAAAGAAAGCACACACACAGCAGTAAAACACATTCACCATAATCGTCTGACTCTTTCTCTCTGTGGGTGGCTAGACAGGCGGGAAGATCAAGATATAAGAGTGAACGCTGCACAAAGCAGCTAACGCCAAGAAAGCATGTACATTTTTCACGTCTTTCTTTTGGTGCCCGCAAAGCTATTTGAGCGAGAAATCGTGTGTGGGAAAATTGGTAGCCACGGTCGTGTCGAAAGTGAACGAAAGTGAACGAGCAAACGTCATTTGAGTTTCCATTTCGGTGAAAATCCGACGACCTTCATCGATGGGATTGAATCTTGCTACAGAACGTTTGTTTGTTGCAACATTAATGTGTTCTTGAGACGTCTAGAGATTATGAGTATGTTTTTTAAAGTCTATATATCTTCAATATTTAAACCAAATTTGACTTGTAATTGTGAGATTTAGTAACAGTACTATAAACAATCCATCAATTTAACCGTTGAAACCAACAAAATGGGAAACACATCTGTCCGTCGCAAATACATTTTGTTGTTCTGCGTGGATCCCTACCCGGCCGACAAGCAATTGAAGTCAATGTTATTACAGTTGAAACAATATTTTCATACCGCTTCAAACGCCCCCATCAACCCAGATATCATCCCTGGCTCGTTTGGGCGCCCTTGTTTTGGTTTGTTTTAGCAATTTCTTCAATGAAAAACTATCACTTCCACTGGGCGACCATCGTTCGAACGGGCCAGAGAGCGTGAAGCCACCGGTCTCAACTTGAGTGGAGTGCTTCTGAAGTGCGTCTGTTGTAAGGGCATCGATTGTAGGTGACAGGCAACAACATGCTTACTGAGGTGAGCACAAAAGTGTTGTTTTTCGAGGCCCAACTTTCGTCGAAAAGGTGGCATCGTGTCTTGGTGGCGTTTACTGTTGAAGCTGCTGTAGCTGCGTCAAAAGGGCAAGTTTGTGCGAGGAGTGAAATCGAAAGTTCTATTCGAGCATCGTTGTCAATGAAAGCAAAGTTTTTGGACGGACCAATAAGCCAGAGTAGAGTACTGAAGCACTACTTGCGTTTTGTTTGGTTGGCACAAAGTTGCAGGAGGCGCTGACGAAACTTACCTGTAAATAAATAAGTGAAAAAGGCAACTTTAGTAAATAGTACGGGGAAGAACAATATGAGAAAATATGACAAAAAATAAGAAAACAAAAAACAGGAAGAGTAAAAACAAGGCACACATGTAATTAATAAAAAAGTAAAAAAGGAAAACACAAGTTGAACAAAGACGAAACAAAAGATATCAAACGCAATTCAAACGTAACTAAAGGAAAAATGTAGAAGATCATTAATGTGATTGCTTGACAAAGATCAGCAACTTCAAACGAGTCTCTTTACAACAGTGGCGCACGGATCCAGTAGATTTGACAAGTCAGTCATGGAGGAAGTAAAATTAAAAAGCTATTAAAAAGTTTGGTTTCCATTGCACCATGATGGAATGCTCGCACAAGATACGGAAATAAAAAGTAAGTTTCAAACATCAAAAGCACGTGCGTTGAGTTTACACGCTATACTGGAGGTGCTGGTAGAAATCAAACACGTGCACACACTCAACCGTATCCACGAATCTTATAATATTTAACGTGCTCTAGGCACAAAAGTATCATATCACCTCGGCTGGAATATATTCATTTGACCTCCTCCGCCCCACTTCCACTCCAGTGGGTCCAATCGATCTCTTCCGAAACATTTCGTACGAAAAAGAAATATTATTAAGTAAAGTTTTGCTAACTGCTCCCTTTCCCAGAGTCGACAGCTGTTTCCCTCGGGAGTTTATAGTATTTACCGAACACACTGCTACCATCACCACCACGATCATCATCTTCATCAACAAGGGACGGTGAATTATTTTCACTACCCACTACCGGGTGGATGTTGTGGTGCAGATCTCGTAGGCTGAGCGGCATGGGGTGAAACTTTTCCCTCCCGCAGAACACGCATTGCGCATCTTACACACCCCACACTCAGCACTCAGTCTTTTACTCTACTTACTGGAGGTAACTTTTTCACAAACAGCAACCGAAAAAGGTCAATCTAGGGCTGCTCTAGGGCGAGCGGTTATAGATACGTAGCGCTGCTGTCAAACACCGCACACCAATTCGAGAATGGAGCAAAATCTTGGCACAAAAGTTGCAACCAACAAGCGCAAAAAGTTCTGCTTCCCTGTGTTTCGAAAACACATTCCCCGATCGATAAAGATACATCTTCCGAGCCGTCAGCGGACGGCTGAGAGTTTTGATTGCTGAACTTGCTGCAGCAAAGAGGGAAGGGACGAAGCAGAGCACAACTTTCATGTCCTTTTCTTCACAGTTGCTTTGTTTTTTTGTTTCTTCCACCAAATCGGTAACGCTCGAAGCACGGGCGCCATCAATTTTCGGGCTGGGAGAAGTGTTGTCTCGTTTGGAAGCGTTTGTACTAATTGTAAATTTTGGAAAAGTTTCACGACTTCCTGTCGTCGGCATCGGAAAGTTGCGCTGCGCGGTAACGATACAGTTGACGATAGTGTAAAGCAGCAAGAAAGTGGAATCAGAAGCACTTTGGAGTAAAGTTACAAGCTACATGTTCTTTTTTTGTTGAAGCTTGATTTTAGTTAATCGCTTCAAGTAAACTCCAATACTCCTATACTTTCCAGCATGCGACTTTTCCAATGAATATGCTGCACAGCAGTTACAGCAAATTGCAAACAAGATGAACTATTGCCGCGCTTAATGCGCCACTCAGAATCAGTGTGTATGAAATGCTGCCCCCTCCCCGCTATCAATCCATTTTCCAGGTCAATGGGCAAGCCGGGGAATGAGTTACGAGCTGCGTTAAAATAAATTATGTTAAGTAAATGTGAAACCACACACAGGGCACAAGACAAATGGTGCTGTGGCCTGAAACTGTATAAACAGTGTCCATTAATGGGGACGACACAGCATCGCAGTAATTAAGCCTGGTGCGTTTGGTGCGGACGAAGGCCCACCAAACGCCATAATACGCAAAACATAGAAACACAGACTCAACAGAAATGGTCAACAGTTTTGTATTCTAATTTTTCAACCCAGAAGGGAAGGATGCGCCAAAAAAAGTGGCCTAATCCTTGCGCTTAGGGTGTATCATCTGTCATGGTCGGGCGCATGAGAGCAAAAAAGTGGAAAAAAGGATAAAACAAGCCAATGGTTTGCAAATGAAACACAGCGCGCAGCAGCAAGAGGAGGCATTATTTGGCATTCTCGTCAACATCGTGAAATGACGGATTAGCATCACGAATGAGGGGGTAAGATGGGTACACCGCTTGGACGATGGTGGACTGAAGACGGATGAATTTTGGTTGGCACTAGAGCTAGATTAGTCGGAACGCGGTGTGTAGCGAGAAGTGCCCGGGAAACAAGTATTAGGAAGAAAATTGAATTTTTCATCCACCGAGCGAACAATTTGTCACGGCGATCGGGAAGTTTTAGCTGATGGAATTTTGTGAGAGATAATCGAATCTGTGGAAACGTTGAGTAACAGGAAGAAGAGTTGACGTGTTAAAGGGATCAACAACAAAATATTGATGTACTTAAAGCTGCTGGAATTAATTAACTGAAGTGGTTTGTGAAATGTTGTTGCAGATCATGAAATAGGAAGGCGTTTTTCTACATATGACACTACAACTACACACTCGAACCATGCTGTCATCGTGCCAATTAAATACAATTTTCAACGAAAACGAGTTAACTCCAGCGGAGCGAAAATTCTGCCACCGCATCGGCATCGTGTGTACAATTTAACCATACAAATCAACAGGATGCAATATTTCTAGCGTCGGGAAAATTCCCCCACCGAGCAGTCGGCCGGTCGGGGTCGCCGTACATTTGCGCACGAAACTATCTCCGGGCGACCACCGGCGAAGATTACATACAGCACACATGCACGTACATACACGAAACAACCCGAACGAAACCAAGCAGCCAGTGTACAAAGGTGAACACAAGAGAGAAAGAAAGAGTGAGCGAAAGAGTCAGACTCGGACGGAAAACTCCCAAAACGAAGGTATGCGCAGCGTAGTGTGATGTGTTGCGAATTTTCCAAAAAGCGACCTCCACCGTATGTTTGGCGTGCGCCATTTTTCGGTAAGAAAAAGCGCGAACGGGAAGAACATTTTCATCGTTATTTATGATCGTAATAATTTCTTCCCACCCACCTCCACCCGACATGTGTGCTTTTACTTGCCTGCCTTCCTTTTCAGCTCGGTGAGCGAATGGAACGGCAAGCAAATGTGTTACACGGAAACACGCACCGCTGCAGGTATTTTGTGTGCCCCGCTTTGCGCATTCTTGTGCTTGGCTTGGCTTGATCTTTCCCGCGCTCACGCTGTTCAGTTATTTTGGCTTAATAGAAATGTAGAATGCCGGAATGCATCTCACACCAGCAGTGGATATTTGATGCTACTGTGTGGTGGTATCTGTAAAGGGAATTCATCGACATCATGTGGTGCCAAGGATGGAACACACTGTGTATTTTTGCACACATTCGGTAGATTTTCACCTTCCAGCAAGCGGACGAAGAGTGTAGTACGCTGTACTGTGTAGTCAATACACACTAGTTGGACGGTTGTAAGTGAAAACGAAACGTGAGTTGTGTGCTCTGTTGGTGCATAATTATATTCACCACGAACGTTGGAAAAGCCCCCGGGAATACAGGCTTCTTCAGTGCGTTCCAATTCTGCCCTGTCTATGCCTTCTGTACAGTGTTCGCCCTCACCTGTAGAGCCGGCCCGATGCCGTGCCCCTAAATTACACCAAATGATCGCACGCAACCCACTGCAACCCACTGCTATGATAATTTCACCCTCTGGCTATGTGCTCACTGCTTCCCTTTTGCTGAACGGGACCGTAGCGTACCGGTGCTGGCCGATGAATCACGACCCTACGCCGCACATTATTACAGCGATTGGAAATCTGTTGGACCAATACTAGGCAAAACCCGCTTCACAGCCAAGACCATATCGTAGGAAGCAATAGACACTACCGACCGCTCTGCAAATGGGTGAGGTGGCAGCACACGCCAAAGGTGGAATTAGCTTTGACCTAACGCTGTTGATAATAAAGGGAGAAAAGAGTTCCACAGGTGACGGGAAATGTGTGTTACGAAGAGCTAGAACCAAGTTGGTGCTTCTCCATTACGCGGTGCTGCTGCTTCTGGACAACTGCTGCAAATAGGTCAGATGCAACAGGAATGCAACAGGAAAGAGCAGCAATCAGTGTGCTGTGCTGTAAGAAAATGTTGCATTATTTATGGCTTCATTTAACGAAAAACGCCAAGCGGAAGATAGCGTCGCCTGCGTGGGTCAACGTGGGCGTGCGGTATAATGGAACGACTGAATGAGGTTGGAAGAATTCTTTCATTCATACTGCTTGGGAATGAGCGTGGTTAGAATCTTTCGGAGAAAGTAATGCTGCTACATGAAGGTCTTTGCTAAAAAAGGGTGCAATTAACATTGGTTGTCAATGTCGTGCGGTTTATAAAAGCTGATGGAAGCATTCAAAAACGATAAAGTAAGTACATGTGCATGTCAGTGCTTGTGATAGAGCATCTAGCAATCGTGATACAACGGTTGTGGCCTTGGACAGACTGTACCGTTTCGTTGCCTATGCACGGTGCAATAATTCCAGTGGACTCTATATTAAACCTATCCATTTACCAGACAGCTTTGCTCCACTATCTACGTACGGAACGAGCACTAAGCACTGTGTACCTTCCACTCTTGGAGGCACTTCAATACGTAACGCAGTCCTGAAAGGCTACCTTTCCACCATACATCCTTTGCCGGTGTAGAACAACGGGCATAGAAATTGGATCTATAATAACCGACGCAGCTGTCCACACAAAGCACGTTCCATAGAAACGGAGACACAGTTTCCTGACAGCCAGTGTGCGATGCGCGTCCATGTTTTAATGCATCTCTCTCGCGGTGCTGAGAAGAAGCGAACATATCTTCCCGCTTGCGGGTGTACTCTACATCCTGAAGTGAAGTAAGAGTACGATTTTATACTCACACACGTACACACCAACATACGAGCGCTGGCTGGTGGTGCTACACTAATCGTAGTCGACCTGTTATCGGGTGAGGCCCCTTGAATGCAACACCAAGCGATTTGCGCCAACGCGATAGCGGGAATAACGGGCTTTGAGCATAAATATTGGTACGAGAGGAAAAAAAAACCGAATAGGAAACTGACGCCATTGCAAATTACGCGATCATTTCCAATCGCGGGATAATGCAATGCATTTTGTGATTGATTGCTTATCGGGCTGGCCCGCACTGGAATTGCTCCAAATAATAGCTGCCATTATGAGTTTCGTTTGATGTTTGATGGGAGGGTGTTGGGTGGGATTGATATCGCACCGGCCAAGAGCTAATTTTAAATCTGCAATTCCGAATCGTTAACAAGGAACATTAATTATTTTGCGGCCCAGAATCGATTGCATCCCGAAACTAGACCGTGCCGTGACGGTTTGCTGATATACAAACTATCCAAACTATTTCTGTAAATAGATTGAGCCGAGCGCAAGAAAGCGTACTATGCGCCTTCAAACGGTTCAGAGCAATCAGCAAACCGATCTGATCGGGTCAGCTCGATAAAGCGCGCGGCTCGCACACAGCTCGCTTGTCGTAGTTGGCAATGCGACAAACTGTGCGGCTCCGCACATCACCATAAAAGTTGCTGCAGTTGTGGGCCATCGCAATTAGCGATGGGCTGACGAGCGCGAGCGACGAACGTCTAAATTATCTTCCCCGAGCAGCGTTAGCGATCTGCCGGTGGCCGATAAGAAAATGGTTGATGCAGCCTGGTCTTCTTGCTCATCGCGGCTTAATTGCTTTAGCAAAAGTGGAAACCTTGCAGTGCCTGGTGAATGTTCTTAAGCAATTTACCTCTCGATCTATCGGCCAGATGATATTCTGCTCCAACCCAAGCGTTTCTAAGGCGATGGTTTTCCATCCAGATACGATCGGTTGGTTGGAAATTAAGAAAACATCCGTCCAACGCCAGCGGAGAGACAAGCGACAAAAGATTGCGGGTCTTTTGTTGTCGTCTGCCGGGTCTTTGTGCGATGGTTGATGACATTACCAGATGAAATGGACGCCATTGCTACGATGCTACGAGAGAGCGAGCAGCCTAATATTGATTTGATTCACAAATTCTACCAGATAGCGTGATGTAAAGAATGGCCTCCCGTTCTCGGTCTGCCCTCATCTTCACTTCAATGATGTACGCGAACGGCGAAGGATTACGGTTCGCTTAACGGTGGCAGACGTGTGGCAGTTTGCCTCACAGCTCATTCCATCGGCCTCATCCTCTCTCTTTCTCTCTCTGACATGCCAAATTCAGCGTAAAGCTGCTGGCGGTTTTAAATGTCAGCCCCTAAAATGCACTATTTGTCGGGTTGGTGCGAGATGGCTGTTGTGGTGGATTTGTCTGGCAAATGGTCTATACTCCTGAATTCGTCTACTTTCGAATGCATCCTCCCCTTCTTTCGGTCCAATCGCACGCGAACTCTGTCGCGTAAATCCCTTGGAAATGTGGAACGAAACGGGACCTGGCCGCGGTCTGCCGTTGACGTTGGTGGCCTCGTTGTTGGCTCTTTGCACCAGACGCAACAAAACGAACGTCATCAAAAAACAAGCTACACGGCTGTGCAGCGTTGTGCGCATTGGGTATGTTTGTGTGTGTGCGCGCGATGGGGGAAAGGTGACAGTGACAGAGAAGAAATGTTTGCACGACAGCTGCACTTTTCACGAACAGACATTCGGGTTGTTTTTCTGTTTGTAGATTTGCTTGTTTTTTTTTGTTCGAACACATCTGACTGTCGCAGAGAAAAGGGCAAGTGACACTCGCACCACTGTAAATCGTACACCTGACGTCAAATTGAAATTCCACAAAATCCGTTGTTCTATTTCCATTATTTTGCTTGCACAGCATGCAAAATCTTGCATTATGGATTGCAGCAATACAAATACAATTATTTTTTCATTAATGCAATGCAATATTTGATAACACCTAGAAAAGAAAACAACATCAAGCCACCAGCGTAACCAGATTGGCTTTGTGTCGTCGCTTTTGGCGGCTTATATTTTACCGACAAACTTGACTGCCGACAGCTGCCACTGCTACTGTTCGTACACAAAGTCACTCCACGTCAGGCGGGGCTGGAATTGAATTTGTTTAATATATTTGACCTCGAGTTCAATTGAGTGTTGTGAGTGTGCACGGGCCAGACATGGGCTACAGTCGTATCTGATGCGTCCATACAGTCGTACAAAGCAAGCGTGGAGGGAGCAACCGAATCGACTTTCCGTATGTGTTGGAAGGCTTGTTAGTAACAGTTCGTTGACATGCGATACAAGCCTAGTGCTTGCTCCGAAAAAAGAAGAACAACATGTCACTCAACTTAATAGTTAATGTAGTGGTTGATGTGGATATTTACTGAAAAGCGTTATTCCTGCAACGAAAAGCATAATTTGGAGAACTTTAATCAAAGTGCCAATTCATTCAATAATGTCCAGCTCCAAATAGCACCAGCGCCTATCGGGATCAAACAACACCCCCATATGCGGCCGGCAAAAACACCTTGTGATGCAAGTTTGTGACAGCCGAGTGCAAATGACAAGCTTATTAGAGGTGACATATAACCCCGGGAACGCATGCACAGTGCTGCTGGGACGGAAAGCCCATTTAAACCAACGAGCACCAGCCAACCTATTGGTTGCTACGTGAAGGCTAATTAAATGAGACATCTGTCGGATCAAATTTATCGATCGGCAACGCAGCCGCCGGCCCTCTGTTGTGGTAAATTGTATGCAAAAAGTCATTCCATCAGCTAGAAAGCCTATACAAGCACAATTTGCGTTATGGAATGGTTTGAAGCCACAACTGATTTAGTGTATGCGAATGACGTTAATGGCACTGAACCATTGGGGCTACGTTTATTCTTGCTAGAATCAAGTAATTATAAAGGTTGATCTAAATTTCGGATACTTGTTCTCGTAAACAAATTATGAGAAATTTATGGTACAAAACCGACCTTCTCGTTTCTACGTTTCTACGTTTCTCTGGCGATAGCACGGGCAATGGACACCATGGTTGATTAATCAAATTTCTCAAATCAAATGTCAGACTGCCAACCAGACACCGTTCGCTGGAACCCAATCCGTGGGACTTTGCATCATCGGTAATGCAAGCAACATCTGCTGGGTTAGTGTCGAAAAGCCCCAGCAGTGTAACCATTTCAGCGGATGTTCTGCTCATGGTTTTTGTCACTCTTCCCGGGGTACTCTAGGATATTCGATCGATGTAGTTCCAACCAAAAAACCCGGACCTTCCCACTCAGATATCCAGTAGTTTAGCAATCGGGGTGTGCATGCGACGTCGAGCCAACAACCCGTATCGACGTGTCGACCACCTCACACACGCTTGCAACGATCCAAAACACCGAACACCGGAGACAGCAATTCTCGGTTCCACACTGTTTCCACCAATTGCGCTCCATTACTCACTTAACGCTCGGGACTCGGGAACCGGACGGCAGCAATCATTCAATTTGCCTTTATGGGGATGTGTCTCGTTCGGTACCGTGATGCAGTATGGTGATGGCCTCATGTTAGTCTCCCCACTGTCCAACACCGAGCGGACGCGCGTAGTTCGTTTCAATTTGGTACCATATTTGAAGAGGAAGATAATGATAACAGTGGGAAGTAGCCTACGCCCCAAACGGATAGCTGCCAAGATGGGTTGAAGAACTTCACGTAAATCATGATGTGGGAGTGTTTGTTGCTACTACTACTGCTATTTACAGCAAACCACTCGACCGCGCTGGGCTAACAACGGTGGACAACCATCTTCAGGTTGACGGTGTCGAGCAATTAATATGTAGCATTCTGTATTCTGACAACATTAGCGATATAAATATTTAAATAAAGTACCGAACGAACCGGGAAACTACTGCATCGGCCTCCAGTGACTAGCGCAAAGCACAGCAGCACAACATAATAGAGAAGGTGGACGAACACTGATGAATAAACACAGAAGCCGTTTTCGCAGAAGTGATAAAATCTAATGAGCTCTTGTGAGAACTGATGTTTCTAATTTCCATTCGTCACGCGGCTAACGAGAATTGAGTGTGCAGAGCCGTTGTGATGTATTGCCCCCGCAAGGGCTCAGCTCATACTCTGTTCGTGACGTTGCTTGGTTCGGTTGATTATTAATCGTTTCTTTTACGACATGGTCGTCTTCAAGCTATTTTCACACGACTTATCACACGGTATAGTGGGACAGGTCTAGGTTTCTACGCTGACTTAACAACAGCGTAGAAAGGAAGGAAAGAAATAATGAGGAAATTCAATGTGAAGAACGGAATGCAAACAATGTACTCGTCATTGACCGAGAAGATGGCTAATGGAAAAGAGGGAAAGTAACTTTTGTACACTCTGGACAGCAATGTTAAGGGTAGTTGATGGTCATACATAGAGTCACAACAACGAAGGCACGCAAGTCTGCAAATAAATTACATAAGTTTGAAAATATCTTGTACCTTAAAGTTAAAGATGTCTTAGAAGACGATGCCTCAAAATTCCGATTGATCAACACCGTGTATGATTTAATCCACATGTCTTACATCGCTGCTCCAAACCCATTATACATTACATCTTCATTTCCCTTGCGAATTGTTTTACATCATTCCATGATAATGCCTATCATTACCTTGTGCCGAAGTAGGCTATAAATAATTGATAATAATTGATTGTAAATTATTCAGTGCGCGAACATGACATCCTCGCGAGCGCTACCGACGGTACCACTCCCCAGAGAGCTCCCAACTAGCGGGTGCATCTGTATGCATTTACCATGTCGCTCCCTCTACCGGTAGTGGCAAAATGGTGGAAGAAGAACACACCGTTGCCATCCACTGATGGAACGTAAATTTTTGACTCCCTCCGTTCTATGACCTGCCCCGTCCCTGGAGGAAACGGTGCAGCAAACTCGAGAGCGAACGCATTTTGCTACTACACGAAACAAATCACGTAGAATGGTGGTCATTTCTTTCACTTGGGATGCCGCACCAACCATCCCTACCACCCCAGCCCAAGTCACGTTCTTGTTGTAGTTCCCCTCAAGAACTCGCGTTCTTTAGCAATAGCATTAAATCCGGCAAGATTGTATGGCTGTGTGTGTGTGTTTTGTGTACTTCATGGTTGTACGGACGATTCAATCCGAAATCTATTAAATCCGAGTACTTCACTTAGCACGGTCCGGCACAACTACACACCGGTAGAGAAAGAGAGAGATACCATGATGCAGCGTCGCCGTCTAATCACTGATGCAAACCACCGTAAAGTTCACGCGTTCTAGCAGCAATGAATCGATGAACCAAACAGCAGCAGCAAGCGCTTCAACCGTAGTTTAACAAAACGCTCTGCTGTATACACTCTGCTACATTGTTCTCCGGGGTTCGCGATTGGTGAGGCACGTCTAATTAATTTAGTTTGAATGGAATTCTGACCACGTGCGGGATTGATAATAAAATGCACCAGCAATGCTGCATACCAATGCGCTGCTGCTTTCCGGTTCTGTACGTATTTGGCGTAGAAGGAGCTTTAAGCGCTCTTGTGCGATTGAACCCAACCGAATGGCGCACTTGTTTGGTTTGATTTAACAACATACCATCCAGGATATTTAAGAAGCTTTAAGGTGCCCCCCCAATGTCAGTAAAAAAAAGGCATCTAAGTAAGTCATTCGCACAGCTAGATTTTATGTGCTCCTACAGCACATCTCAGTCTTATCAGTGCAACGTGGGTGAGAAGAAGGATTTGCTCTCCACTGCACAAACTAACACCAAAGTCGACAAGAAGTAAATCATACCACAAACACACAGCAGGGATTATGAATCACGTACCTGCTGCTGCTGGTTGGCAGTATTTTTGAGTGCAGCTACGAGGCAATAACTAAATCATACGTTCAAATGCAGTAGGACAGCACGAGCATAATAAAGCATAACCTGGACGGGTTTGGCTTACGGGCGGATTACGTGATGAATTGCATATTACGTGAGTGCCCAAACCGTTTTAAAGAGAAACAACTGTTAGATGTGCTATTAACGGGTGTGTTCCATGTACAATCAAAGTAAAATAATAGATTAATCATTTTTATTACTAAATGGTTCTCCTAATAAGCTCATCAAACTGGCAGTTCTTTTAAACGACACAAGCGTGGCTCATTGAAATTCTACCAACCATCCCATATCCATCCGTTGGACAGGAAGCACTCGCACGGAAGTGACAAAGACGCAACACAACAATAAAGAGATTGATTAAATTCGAAAGTCATCGCTTCCCCAACAAGCGACCTGAAGGTGCCCGAAAGGAAGAATGGGACGTGACAGACACTTCCTTCGTCCCCAACCCAAAAGGCACTAGACTGTTAAACTTTGTATAGTGACAATTTGACCCGATCAATAGTGGCCGTGTGATGAAGTCACTGCCGACACCGATTGGCCATCCTTTAACGGAGGAATGCGTCCCTTCCCTTGTGTGCAAGCGTAAGCTTCAGAGCACTTACGAATACATGCCGGTTTATTTGCATTAGGATTTGGCAAACCAGGCGGCGACGACGGCGGCTGTTGTTGTGTGCATCGGCTGTCCACACCATTTCCGGCCATCTCACCGTACTTCGTCTGTCGCACCCTGTATGCATCCCAAGCTTAATGACAATCATCACATTTAATCGTGTCCAGCAATAGTATATTCTAAGCCTAAGTTCAGCCTGTGAGAATATTTACCAACACATTGGGTGCCAGCATCATTTCCATCAGCAAACACAATTGCTGCCACCCGGCATATGCTCCGGCATGGCCCTCCCAAAACGCAACAGCGACAGCGGACACGGAGACACGGTGATAATAATAATGTTTTCGCCCTCCCCGAAACTTGCGATGGGATTTGAATGACGAGCTTTGCTTACCGATAGAAACGCTTTGTAAACCTCTGAGCCTTTCACGCTGCCGCCCACGGCCTGGCAATGCATTGAAGCTGCTGTGTGGTGGGAGGTATTGGATGGAATAGGATATGCTCATTAATGGGGCCTACAGAACCGCAATGACCCAAAAGCTCGTTGTTTTTCACTCGGTGTTTGTGTGTGCCCACTGCATTAGGTGTAATTAGATTTTCGCTCATGGCGTGAAAATTTATCATTTTCAAAACCTATATATTTCTGTGTGTCCATGGATGTGTGTGTTTTGCATTGGAAAATAGTTCACCCAGTATGTGTGTGTGTGTGTGAGTCCGGTGCACGAAAAACAGCAGCTCGAACACTCTGAACCGCATCAACCATAATGTGCATCGCGTGGCTATTAATTTGACGAGCTAAAATAGAGCGAAAGCATTTTATGAACTCCCACCCTGCGTATTGCCAGCGTAATTTCTCTCTGCAAGTACTCTTGCTAATACAACATATACACAACATACACACACCCATATTGTTTCACAGTTCTAGCAGTACTTAGTAGCAGACCGGAGCGAGCAAAATTCCATAGAAACAACGTACCGTACCGAGTTGCAGCGTTGGTGTTGGAGCGAACCATCCCGCAAACGACCAGTCTCGTTTCGTTACGGGTGAAAAATGTAAACGATTTCGAATGCTGGTCGTTAAATATTAGTTCACTGCTTCCGTAACACCCCCAAAACCTGGACAACAGTAGTCTACCGCAGACCCCCGGGGCAGACTAAGCAAATCTTACAGCTCTCGCCAGGCTCGCCATGTTTATTTTAGCGTTTATTGATCTCGCTCATTCACGTGTTATGGCTTCAGCAGAACAAAATGGGAAGCAGAGCAGCCGTGCAAAACCGAGGATGAAATTTAGCATGGGACCACCACCATCATACCCACCCAGTTAGCGCTGCCAATTTGCACCGATCGCAATGGACGCGAACGGGGGAAAGGGAGGCTTAGGAGATACATAATTTACAATTCGCTTGAATCGCGCAATGAAATTTTCCTTTCGATTAGCATTCGAACGCTTTGCCGTGTTGCCAAACACATCCGACACAGAAATTATCTTTTCCATGCAATCATTGGACCAACAAGTTTGGACGCGTTTGAACAGCTTGAACCGCGGTGCAAATGTGGATATTAGCGAGCGCTGGGGTGAAATTGTTGTCCTGGCGGATGGTTCTGCTGTGCTCGATTTATTAGAGCAATTCAGCCCGGATGACGAATAACAACCATTTCACGTAGCTACTGAACTGTAACTGAAAGACTCACCCCACCCGGGTGCCGGTTCTTTGTTGTTCGCGGAAATAAATGAACGGTTCTGCATGGATGGTTTCATAAATATTGGACCAATCAATTGGTTTAATAAGAAAGCTCTTTGTTCTGTTCAATATAAATATTACCGGTACACTGTTGAGAAGCTTTCTTGGATACTATTGGTGGTGTAAAGTGTCAAAACTTACCTAAAATGAGAAAGAAAGAGAGAGGGGAAAGGTTAAATTTCAATGTTTTTTGTAGGAAGAAGTAAGAATTTACATTTAAATTTATTGTACAATAAGGAAATAAAACCCGTCCCCCCTCAAAACCGGGTGGAGCGAAACCCTCGTTGAGCCACAACGGGTTACCGCAAATGCAAATCAGCTATGCAGAAAATTATGATTCCTGTGGTGTGTACGGTATTCGATCAATTCATAAATATTCACAGCAAGACAGTCAGGAAAAATGCAGTGACAGAGACCTGGTGCCTTCTACCGTGCACTACACCACTGCCGCTACCATGCTTTTATCTCGTAAACCACCTTCCAAGTGTGCAGAATGTTGTGCCAAAGGAACTATTTTCATCGCACTGGCGGCAGTGCTCGATGAAAGTCGACAGAAAGTGGGGGAACCTCTATCCCAGCTTAAGTAAAGATATCTTCTTATACCGAACACTGGCAATGCTGAAGTTTTCCATCATCATTTCCACGGAAAAGATGGAGCCTCCCCTTTCGGGGGAGCTAGTGGAGCGGCAGGTAAATAACTTTTTCCCCGTGACCCATCATAAATAAATGGGTATCCGTGTGCAAAAACACCCCCCCGCCCAATAACGACGACAAAAGGCGACACTGTGAAGTGTGAAGGATTGTGCTGAAGGTAGTTTTGTTGCGGTATCCAATTTTTATGAGCCTTACAAAGGAGCGAGCGAGCGGAACCGGCGGCACAATGGTTGAGGAACTTTTGCTGACCGACCCGGATTTTTTACTTCTTTCTTTTCTTTATGCGATGGCGACAAGGAACGAAACAAGCGAGATGGTTTGCAAAGTTTCACTGTACAAGCCAATCTGATGCCTGGAGGGGGGGGGGGAAGGGAAATAAAAAGATGGCAACCTACTGCTACTACTACTTGGGAAGTAAATCTTCGAGCGGTCGGGTGTGTAAAATTTTAAAATTATGCATCTTGCTCTCGCAACAAAATTGGTCCCCATGGTGGAGGTTTGGAGTAGGAGTAGCGCAACATCGGGACGCATGAATGATGGACCGTGTTGTTTTGGGACCTTTAGCATGCATCCTTATCCGGTTGGCTGAACGACATCGAGCGAGAGGTATGTATGTTAACATCATAACTTTACATACATGAATAATTTGTCATGTGTATGATAATGCTACGCCACACGGCTGAAGGGACTGAAACAGTATAAACTCCTATAACATCGAACATTTTGAAGTTAAGATTCATCCTTATTGCACTAAGCCATATTGCAATGAGTGTTTTAATGTCAAAATTTAAAAACATCCCGAATTGCAAGGATTATTGCAATGTTGTTTAACACCTTAATGAAACCGTATTGAATACCTTGTAGAGAAGAGCACCACAAAGCTTCCAAAGAAACTAAAATTGGGTATTATAGGAATAAAGTAGCCCAAAACTATATCCCCTCTCTTCACATCATGCAAATTGCCCGACTCGTTCAATTATGGAAATAGTTTAATGATAACTCCATAATTGAAAAAATGCTTCCCGTTGCACCTGGGATTATAAAGTCGGAACGCTCCGTTCCCAACGGCTGTTTTGCTCTTGCTCCATCATCTCTGCACTGACGTGTTTCCCTTGTACCTTCTTTTCCTGATTTCCCTTCTCTGAGCAAGTGAAACACGCATGATAGTGCCATGGTTTACGTATGCAGCAAGGCAACTAACTCCAAAGGGGAAAACACCAAACGTCGACATGCCGAACAACGCTGGTTAGATCCAAAAACGTATCTCCATTAAGTTCTACGCATAAGCGGAAAAGGGGGAAAGGCGCCAGTAGACGAACTTTTCGGTGAAGGAAGGATCGTAAGGGAGGGGATTGCAATCATCGTTGCTATTCATTGCACCATGAAATTATGCATGCACTTGCGAGCCTGCAATCGAAACAGCGATGCAACGATGCAGCGTTTAATAAAACATAGTTAAGCATACCAAAATTGAGTTGCTACCCGTGTTTTTCCGAAGTTTTAAACGACGATTTGAGAAGAACTAATGTATCACACGGGCTAAAAATGAGTTTCCCAAAATGCGTAAGAATAGCTATTCTGCAAACGAATAAAATACAGCGCAATCTGCATGCAAAATCTTAAGGCTTTCGGGTAAAGAGTAAAATTAGATTCTTAGGAGACAGCTTAAGATGCAGTTAAATGATAATCCACTTAAAACGGAGTAAACGACTTGCAAACACCACATCAAAGGGAGCAATTAATCCAGCCGTAACATAAATCACATCCAACGATTAAGTGTAGTCGTCAAGCATTGCCATTTAAACGGATTAAGTTAATTCACAAACGGATGGGAAATTGCATAAAAACTCGTACTTTACTGTTTGTTCAGAATAAGTGCAGATCAAGGAACGTACTTCAGTATGCCTGCAAGCTTATAATTGAAGATTAGTGCTCTAGCAAACGAATGTGTGATACAACATTTTTTTTAAAATAAAAATTCGATCTTTTGGGCTTACAGGCGGTAATTGAATTATGTTCCTACACAAAACAAAGTACTAACGAGTTTAGCCATCGGGTTTCCGTATTCCAAGAGAAAACCTTTACACCTTTTGTCGAACTCCTATGATGTCCCCATATGCTCCATAACAAAAAAAAAACGGTATGGAAATTCGATACTCCATTATTTGGAGAGGTTGCACGACGATAACAAGCATCCGAACCAGCTCGTTCCTTCCCATCCTCATCGACCACTCATGTCACCTGGTGCTTGCGCTGCTACGCCACAGCTCAGCACACGTTCGGCCGATAATGGATTGTGGTGGAGTCGAGAAGCTGGGAAGGTTGTTGTATCCCTTTTCTCCTCGTTTACGCTTCAGCGCTGTTGTATAACTTTATTCTTTAATCCTATCACCCGAGCTATGAGATCACAGTACTCCTGCGCTCCAGCCCAGCATGATTTTCTGGGAGGCTGTGCCATCGAGAAACGCCGCCAACACCTGATTCCACCCGGCTCGATGATGGTGTGCTCTTTTTGGAAAACAAAACGTCCCGGCACGGGCAAGTGGTGATAGGCGCTTAACGCACATCGCCCGGTGTCTTCCCTAATGAGGTTTCCTGGGACGATGAGACCGCTCGGGTAGTTTATCGCCCATCAATTACGTTCCTTCACGGGGAGGTCGCGTTCGTTGTCTGCTCACCGGGAGGTAGGTTTGAAGCCTAGGCCTCGGTTGATGTTTGATATTGTTAAAGTGAAATTTTATGAGGCTTATTAAACGGAAAACATAGAAGCGAGTTTCATTCAATATTTTCCAACATTTTTTTATCTGTATCGCTACCTCCAGAAGATCGGTAAACACGATACACCTGGATGGAGGCGACATAATGAGTATCGTTTCGTATTATTTTCTTTCCATTGAAGAAGAAAGTGATAAACGTTAAGCCTTTTCTCGAACGTACGCTTACACGCATCTTCCCTATGATTGTCTACGCATGTTTTTCCTTTCCTTTGCAGCCTGTTCTTCAACGCACACGTAGCTGCATACATTAACTATAAAGCAGAGAGCAAAGAGGTGATGCAAACATAAAGCTGAAGCCGCACCCGGACGCGATGTCGCGTTTATGGTGGTAAAAAATTACTTAACCCGCTTCACGGTGGCTGTCCCTTCCGTGCCAGACGGACGTTGGCGATCTTTTCTAGTTGTGTGCGCCTTCGGGATCAATCGATCTTTCTAATGCTTCGCAAAGTAGAAACAGGTTAGGCTGATGTGCAAACCAGTTGACCAGGCGATTTTTTTACTTTGCCGGTGGCGATCTGCCGCCGTTCGATCGAATCATAATCGGTTGTCCGTGATGGAAGAGGGGATCATCTAAGAGGAGAAATGTGCAAACTCTTTCTGTCGATAGAAATAGAGTCACGCAAAATCGATAAGAGCGAATAAGCGACATAGACGAGACGTGGCTAATTCATTCCGGTGCTAAGGTGAACGACACGGCATAAACACAAACGATTATGAAGGCAACCCTGAAGATGTCTGGGGCTGTTTGTTTTTTCGCTAAGGCAGACACACATCGTTGTGTGTTGTGATGGCTGGTGAAATTGTTCATTAGATTTGAAGTTTGAAAACAAAACAAAATGGAATACGATAGAAAGAAGTATTTTCTTTGGAATATAATCATCCTCCGACAGTGTATACCAGGCAATGAGATACTTGATAGCTTTTTGGTAAAACACAATTGTTCAAACAATTCTTGGTACATACATTAATTTCACCTTCTAAGGACCTGCTAGCACCAACAACTTTTTGTTATCCTGGGTTTATTTAAAACAATTCGTTTGGTAACCTATTTTTAGAAACACTCTGCTAATGAATTCCAGCGAAAAAGTAGCGCTATCCCCAGCTACACTATGCGCAAATAATGATTCTATGAATTGTTCGTTTGCTGTATGTTTCTGCTCCTCTTTTGTTTCCCCCACTCAATGGAAACCAAGCCGAGATTGTTGATACAGTTTGCCGAAGGAAAAGTCGGATAAAATAAAGCAAACAACAATAAGTTCGCCAAGGCTTACGAAAGGACACGTCTTGGCGGCCAACCCCCCCGAGGGTAAGGTATAAACATAACAAGCAAAGCAATATTATCTCACCGGCAGCAAACCGTAGGAGGACACCCGCCACGATACGATGGGAAGGGTGGGCGCAAAAAAGGACAAATAAACAGAATATTCAAAAGACGCGACACGGAGAAGAAAGCAAACGGCCGTCGTACGTCGGGATGGGGAAAAATTAGACGGATATATTTCCATAATAAAAGCTGGCCGACTGGGTACCCGTGGACACACGGTCACACACACACACACACACGCGCGCAAGGCACGGCGCACACCAGTGGAATCAGTGCCGAAGACGATTAATTTTGTTTTCGTTATCTTCGTAACGGCGTAACGCCATCAACTGGCAGGGCAGGGCGGGCGCCATTTTTGCGCCCGTGGCCGTAATTGACTCGGGTCGGTAGGTGACACGCGAGCAAGGGCAGGGACAACAAGATTGTTATGCTGCACACCAGCAGCTTACGATATGCAAACGCACAGAAATATGAAAGTTTACGCTCCATCATGCCGCCGCTGCTGTCTTTGCACTCACTCTTGTGATGCGATTTTCACTTCGCCCTCTGAAGCTGCTCTTCCAGATCGCCAGTGCGCGAGAAATGGGGCGCTCGGTAATTGAGACTTTGAAATTGAATTTTATATGAGATGATAAAATTGTTCCACACACACACACACACACACACACACAAGAAGTTTGTGGAAGACGGCGGTGTTGTGACTGATAAGCTTACGTAGACAGCGTCTAATATGCTCGCTCGTGCATAAACACAGCTCGATAATGCGCAGGCAAATTGCATCCAAGTTTGATCACCCTTGTAGGGGGGAGGACGTAGTGCGCACTAATAATCAGCGGCAGGTTATTACGACACTCAGACACATCAACGCGAAAAATATTTGATGCGCTTTGTTTTGCTCGGCAGGATCATGGAAGGAAAGCGAGAAACCAAAAACATGTGACCAAATTGCTACTTTTCGGCAAACCTTTTAGCAAACCGCGCCAAAACATCCAACCGCAAAAGTGCTATCCTTCCAACCAATCGAACAAAAAAATCGAAACTTTCTTACAAAAACAATAACCCCCCACAGCAAAAGGCAAACCCCGCCTAAGCTCTGCTCAATATCCGCAGCAAAACAACAGGGCGGGAGAACGCTGATTCCGTCGCGGCAACGTCTTCACGATCGTGCCTGCGGTCGTTTATTTCATTCTGCTAGCAATCAAGCGCGACACGAGACACTTTGAATATAGATTACTCAATTTTCGGGATTTTCCCTTCGAGAGCTGTTTGGAAGGGAAGGGAGACAATGCGACAAGCTCAAACAAAACCTAAAAAAAAAACTCCAACTAGTGATAATAATGGTCGGACGGCGGTGGCTTACCGAATGACAGCGGTTGTTGTGTCATGCATAACAACATGGGCGTGTGTGGTTCGATACATATCGAACACATCGATTTGATGTGACCAAGAAATAATATATGAAAGGAATTCTGAAAGATTTCTTTGGATATAGAAAGAAGCTTGTTGATCAACTTTTAGCACTTAAGTCTTTAAGTAAATTTATCCTCAGAATACTTTGAGTAGTTACATCAACTGTGATGCTGATTCTAAACGATGGTCATCGGTTCAACCCAATACGACAAAGTCACCGAAGTGCAGGCTACACATACACAGGAAGCGGCATCATTCGACCAGTTTTCAAGAAGTGCCAAATTGATGGAAAACAGATGCCCCATCATCCGGGTTCCCCTTGCGATCACGGTTTCACGGTAGTCGGTAATAGATTGAGAGCAATCTTGTTAAGACTTTCTGGTGCCAAGCTAAATAAAAGCCTCCACCACCCTTCCTCGTGCGTTCGTCCGTTTGGACAAAGCGAATACGATAGTCGGACGACCAGCAATAGCCGTGGCACAGAGCGCAGCGGAGACGTATCGACCCAATTTTCATGCTTTTATTTTTGGTAACAAGCACGGTTGGGTGTTTGCTTTTTTTGCTGGAATTGATGAAGCGTAGTTTACGATGCTGCACCATTTTACTACGCTCGTGGCTGGGTTTGGTGAGGCTGGGAAAATTTCTTGGAAAAAAGTGGCCATAGTCTTAAATCAAAAACCATTTCCCAAGAATAGTAAGCATTTCTCCAATGCGTGGGTCAAGGTTTGTGATTGTGTCGACCAGAAATGGGTCGATTAGGAACCATTGAGGGAAATTGAGAGGAATTTTTGGAACGATTCCGTTGCATTGAGTGTGGTCCAATTGCTTTGTTGTTTGTACATCGATTTGAAGGATTCCTTAAAGACATTTTAAGAGAAGAGAGAAAATAATGATTTGAAAACGTATAGTTGTTGACGAATCGATTGAGATGCTTACTGCTTCTCTTGGAAGATTTACATTTCAGATTTGATTGCTCTAGGTGAGTGTTATCTGATTCTTCATTCTTCAAAGATCTCGTCAACATGTGTAAATGACTATCGAACAATGATATACGATGAAAAGCTTCCCCACACGCCAAGTTTGGTATTCGAATTTGCCGCAATCGGAAATGACGACCATTCTTCATTGAATTTGATTTGCATCCTCCTCGATGTCTTGTTTGCTTTCAATCGACACAGTATTTTCCAAGAGCAACATTTGAATTAATTTCAGCAGCTCAATGCGATTGTATCTGCGTGTGTTATGACGATGTAAAATTTGGCTAACATGATTGCTCTGGCGCAACAATAATTTTCTCTTTCCAGTACACGCTTTCCAGGCAACGCCACATCCATTGTTATCGATCTCCGAAGGGAAATTTACCAACGACAAAAATAATATCCCCAAACCACACGTGGCTTCGCGGTTTTGAGATCGACAGAAGAAGCCAAAAACATCAAACCTTAGAGCTCGATGTTCTCTTTCCCACTTCCTTCCCATTTACAGGGTTTGATGTGCGAGAAATGATTCTCATTTGCATGATATATTCCCCCTAGGGCTGCGATTCCGTTGTCCCGGGGAGCAGCAATATGCATTTGATTGTGGGAGCATGTCCCACGAGGACATCGCAGACACACGATGACACAATATCACGCAAGCGACGAAACCGCTTCTTCCGTCGCGTTGCGGCAACACTTTGCCGCACATCAAAGCATCCGCGGGCTAGATTGCTCTCCCAGGAGCGGTTGCGCTAGAAGAAGCGAATTTCATTCTCGATGATGACATTCCTGGACAGGTGGGCAAGAGGATCGGGAATGTTGCCTGCGGTTGTCGGGGACAGAGGGTAGGGCAGAGCAACGAGACAAATGATGGAAATCAGGTTTGACACATCGGTTGCGGACATGTTGTGACAGTAGGGGCGAAATCATTAGACGCGCAAATTGAACGTAACCACACGTTTTGACCTGCCGTGACACACCTGACGCTGTGACTTGATATATCAGGGAGGAAAATAGACAAGGCCTTGGCTTGCGTAAGCAGCTTGGTTTTGCTTTAATGCATCAAACATTACATATTCCTGCAGATGCTATCAACACGGTGATGAAATTGAGTTCAATAGACGCCGGAATGGTTTAGCGGTGATAAATGATGCTGCTCAGATGGCAGAGCATTTTTTAAAGTGCAATCATCAACACTGAAGATCCTAACTATTGCGGATCCTTGGTACCGGTAGCACACCAGCAATGCGAGGATTTTCCTCCAATAAAGCAATGATTTCCAAGAAAAGCACAAAATATGCATCCTTCGCTATAATAAAACGCGCCCTTCAGATCAAACGCTCTTCCAGGAAAAGGGTCGGGTGGTAAAAACCCGTTGAAATACAACACTGCAGCAGCAGCAGTAGCATCCCCGTACCAATATGCATCGTAAAACCGGAGCCAGTAAAGGCTCCAGGGAGGTTTTGCGTTTGTTCGCAAGACGTTGTGTTGTGCGCTGCTTCTGGCTCGCCACGGGTACCAGAACGCGCGTCGTTGCTTCAATTTCCCAAAAACGTTTACGACCGGCGGGGCAGCATCTTCCAGGGCACCACATTCCAACCAATTGCCACCAGCAAGGCACGTAGAATAAGAATGTAGAAGGAGGGAAAAAAGCACACACACACCCGAAAACCAGTCAACATAGAGAGATATTTCCTTCAAGCGAGCGTGTCTCGGGCGAGTCCTCCCGAAACATGACGCGCGTCCCAGAGGCGGCAAAGTGAAAATTTTTGTTGCGCCCTTTTTATGCATATTTTCCTTTTGCCCGTTTGGATGATCCCACCGTTTGGTTGCCATGTGTGTTGACGACGGGGATAAGTATGTGTGTTTTTTTGTCGTTGTATTCCAGGGACAACACTTTCCCAGAACGCGCTGCTGCAGTCGAGACACGGTTAAGCGCAAAAGGTATAAAAGGTTTTTCCCATCTATCTGTTGGTGGAACATAAACCATCGTCAACTGGCAGACACACACTCACACATACACATGCGTAATCTCTTTCGGCAGGGTGTAAGCAACAACACCCGGCAGCATACAGCTCCAAGGCATAGCACGATGCAGGAAATGCCGTGCGTTGAGAGTGTTTTCGGCTTAAGCTGCGGGAGCAATGATGCTGTAGAGCATTTCAGCGTGTTCGAGGTTATGATGGAGACGAAGCGAACATGTTGACACCACATGGGAACGCAGCTTCAGCGTTTCGCTTCGCTGTACTTCCTCTTTCTTCATCCACTTTACTCACTCGCACAGCCAAGCTACAAGAGCAGCGGTTCGGGCGTGAAGCCCGGCGAACGTTTGACGAATCGAACACGGACGGGGTCGAAACCGCACGAAATATGCATATGCGAGACGCGGGACTGTGCGTTTTTGAGACCACACATGGACGCAGCAGAGAGGAAAAGATCGACAGGCACCGCATGTGTAGCTTCAGCTTCAGCAGCCTGTTTTTAGCTTATTTCTTTTCCAGAAGAAGCATGTCGGCAGCGTGTATGTCGTCATCTCTAAAACCATCGCGCAAGGGGCCAAAACCCCGTGCATGCTAAAAGCCAAAGTTAGAACGGTTCTTGCGTCTCTGTGTATCCCATTATTGATGTGTCTTTTCGAGTTTGTTTTCTTTTTGGCTTTTGTGTAGGATATATTTTCAAACGCTTGTGTGTGTGTGTTGGTTGTCTGTTTGGCTCTGAGAACCGTTGTGCATGTGCAATAAACATAACGTCCGAACAATAAACCAATAAAAAGGCTGCACACAGGGCTGCCCTCTCAAAGGCAAACTTCAATCTCCCGAGTGATGCCTTCGGAAAGTTAAAATTTATGAGGCTCCAAAGCCCGACAAAACGTTCTTGACGAGTTTATGTGTGTGTCCTTGGTCGTTTGGTTCCCTGTTATTGGGGTCTTCTTTACAACCCATATCTCATTTATGTTGTTCCAAAAACCTTTTGACTACAGAAAGGAATATATCAGATGAGCTAATTCGGCAGCTAATAAAGATAACTTTCTTAACAACCTCGAACAGAAATCTTATTCTGAGAATCGGAACACAGCTTGCGGAATGGAACGTTCCACGAAACGTTGAGCGTATTAAATCACGATCAAAGCTCAATCAGCACACACAGGGGGTTGCTTCTTGCCTTGATCCCAGGCCAGCAAAACAATTCGTGGCTAAAATGCGCTCCCCAATTTAAATCCATTACTAACCGGCGGTATATTAAAACAATCCAGCCCGTCGTAACCGGACACGGTCTCTCCGCATCAAACCCACTGCCACACCACTGCGGTCTGTTCTAACGGTTGGTTATTCTCGCTCATAAACACACGCACACCAACGATTCTCGATTGATTGCATTGGTTTAACCGGTTGGCGCGTGATATGAATTTGATTACAGGTTATAATCTTCGGCCGAGCGATACTTTTCGTCCAAGGCGGGGAGAGGGATTGATTTTGCGAAACTTCGCGCACATCGTGCGGGTTCGGAATTTGGAAGGGAAGATTAATTTTCTCTTCCAGGAACCGAAAAAAGGCACCGCTGACCTTCAGTCGAGCAAGATTTTTGTTAGAGTTTGGAAGGCGCTATGTTGAATAAAACAAGAAACAAAAAATGGTAGCACGAAGCGTAGAAGAAAAACTTAATTACCTCTTAACTTTTGGCGCATTAGTTAATGAAACGGTCGAAAGAGATGGGTTTTCGAGGGTTTTTGGAAATATTTTTTGTCACCGACATAACTTCAAGTGTTTTGTTTTTCGTGGGCAATGAAAAAGTTAACTTTATTCCTTTTAAACCCTCTGCAAACCGAGACAGCAAGACAAACATGACCGCATTTGCAGAATTGAAACTAAAAGCTAAAATTAACATTTGTGAATGTTTCACTTCTTTTTGAAAGCAAATGTCAAAACTCTTTATCTGTCGCTCACAACAAGCGTTGGAAGCAAAGTGCGTTACAGTTAGCATGGCGTAAAGTTTTCGCCATCAAAACTACAACAACGTCCACCGTGGATAAACGAACGTTTTGACGGCCACGAGGTGACGTACAGGGGAAGTGCAAAGCCAGCAAGAACAAGCAGCTCCATACAGCGAACAGTTATATCACTTTAATCTTAACGAGATGTGTTGGTGTGCTTATGGCCCGATTTCCCGTCCAACGTCGTTAGAAAGGGTAAATAAAACTTTTTCTTCCGTAAGACACAAAACCTGAAACCTGGAGAGGGATCGTGATAACTCTTGACTTGCTGGTCGTAAGCATGAGTTCTGTACTCGCGCACAAACTTCCTCGTAGTTTCAATTTTACGAGATACGAGTCTCATAACAACAAAAGGTGGTGCGAAAATGTTGCAAGTACAGGAAATTGGACAAGACTCAATGTTTCAAATTATCTTAAGCCCATTCGCAGTATGTACCGGCATTTTGTACCCGACTCCATGAAGCTACTTTTGTAATGTTGCGTTGTTTGAGATATTAAAAATAAGGATAACAGTGTTGTTGTACTGTACTTCGTCAACATCTTGGTCCTTTAACCTTTAGTCTACTCCGAAACTCCAACTATGGTGTAAAGTGTGTACTAATCTCATCTTCAACATAAAACTTCACCAGACAAGATAGCGTTGGTTCTACAAGGACGCACACACTCACACACAGAGTATCCCATTATCGCAAAGTTCTGCATTGGGGTACGGTGTGGTGCTTTGCCCCCCCCGAAAAAGGCGTGTGTTGGCGCCTCCGAAAAAAGTAATTTGTAACAACGTCAGAATGGTGTGTTATGTTCTCGGCGCATTCTTATCAAGCAGCGGGCAGCGTGTGCGGGGCTGAGGAGATATGCTTTCACTCACAAGGGTGGATTATACAGTGAGAAGGGAGCGAAAGAGTGTTGCTACTCCCTAGGCTAGGAAGAAGCGCAACCGAGTACTTAATGTAAATTGATGATCACACTCTGCCACTTTACGCTCTACAAAAGATAAATGTAGCCCTATTTGGGGCTCGTTTTTTGCTCCCCTGTTTCCATTGCTGTTGTGCCTTTATTAGCGTGTGTAATAAATTCTGGAAGATTCAACACTGGCAGGAGTAAATTCGCAATTCTCGGTACGAAAACTTGATTTTATTATGTCGAAATTATGATGACGATTAATGACGCGCCTTTGAAACTCTCCGCGTGTCATAAGGCGCAGCACGCAGACAACTTTTTGTACCCATTTTGCGTACATTCTAACATCATTCATTAAACGAAAACAAGTTGGTCGTAAAGCAAAGCCAGATTAAACATCTTAATTCGTGTGTAAGCTCACACCAACTTCACACGCGGGATCGCGGGATGTCTTCATTACGGGGCGGCAAATGCGTGGCAAACGGGGCGTGTGTGTGTGTACAAACACTGTTTATTTCTCACGGGTTGCCATTATTTCCCACGCCTTACTGCAGGGTTATTTCGAGTACCACGTCCTAGTGGCTCGGAAAAGGAGTGTTGTGTCGCGTGACAGTGAAAAGCCCGCCGTCCCGCTGAACCGGACGGTGCTGTCGGTGGCCTGTTCTGTTGCCCCCAGCCCCGGTGGTGAGTGCATTATCAAATTTATCTACACCGACCGACGAAACACGACGAGCGCAAATATTTGGTCCCGGGTGGTTGTTGTTTGCACGCGTGAGCGCCCTGCCGCACTAAGGCAAGGGAGAGACGACCGCTCGATGATAATTTGACGTCAGGGGGCTACCGTCGCGAAGGGCTAACAGGTGTGTAAAGACACCCTTAACATGATTGGGCGCGTGCCGCTCGAGGTGTCAAGGTAAACAAAAAAATAAAAAAAGAAGCGGTAAAAAGAGACACCACCACGATAAAAGTAAAACATTACCAAACAAGACAGCCGCTTGTCGATAGAGGAATGGGCTAACTGGCACTGACAAAAAGTAGAAGATATCCATACCGATCATGGTTGGAGGAACATTAGAAGAAAGTTTGGCGCCCTTCTGGACACGTTTTTGTGAGATAGCGAACGAAACTAGAAGACAAGGCAGCAAAAAAGGAAGCGTAATAACGAAGCACGCAAATAGGTAAACAACATAAGTGACGAACAAACAGCAAGGGGCGGTATAAGCTCGCGGGAATTGCCCAGAAAGTGAGAAAGCAGCAAAACAGAACAAAAAACGCGTAAACACATTACACCGCGTGAACGAACAGGAGCGTATTATTATGTTTTGTTTGGTAATTGGATACATCGGTGTGAGGGCATAAGCCCAAGATAGCAAAGCAAGAACAATCTCTGGACGGTAATGTGCCTATCATTACCGTCCACCTTTATGGCACGCGTAGAACCTATCCTAGACTACCTGGAGCGAGGCACAAAAAAGGTGGAACAAACCAATCTCTAGGCTAATCGTGCTCAGTCATTGCCGATCGATCGTGTATCGGTGCTTCGTTTGCGGTCAGAATGGAAGAACACAACCAGAGGCTCTACTGGTAACGATTATTGAAATCGAAACGTTCAATTATTCGTGGCTCTTCACCTACATTCGCTAGTTCTTCATGAGCGTGCTAGGTGAATGATGCTCGAGAAGGTAAATAATAGACATCTTCATCGGGAGTAGGGACCGTTCGGTGGAAGTAAAGCATGGGCTGGTATGCTTTGCAGGCATTCTGACATCTTATTTATGAACGAACGAGTGTCTTTATTTACGAAATTTACGTAACAGAACCCAACAAACACGATATTATGATATTATGCAATCCATTATGGTAGAACTATTAGCAGGTGAAAAGACCACAACAAGTCTCTAACAACCATTCAAACCAAACATCTTGGGACGCTTTGTAAACTTGTTGTAATAAGTGGAATGCTTTCACAGTTACAGTGTTACACCGTAAAACTTGCCAGTGAAAAGTACACAGAAACCTGTTTGAGGTACTTTTACCGGGCTACCGGGATTTACTACACTCGTTGCCAGTGGAAAGACCACAGGCGTTGATGATAAGACAAACTTTGGCAAATAACTCAAGCTGTGTTTACCATTTTGGTCCTCGTTTCTATGTTGCCATAGAGCTTTCAATGCACTAGATGAACGCATTCTAGTGCCGGATGTAAATTAAAAGCCTGGAAACAGGGTGTCCTGTCGCTAGTTTTCAGTCTCCTATCGTTTTTGATGTGTTCTCTTTCCTTACAGCAATCACAACAAGTTCAACAATTGACTGACTGTTTAAAATAGACAGAAAACCGTGGGTTGAAGATGCTAATTGGAGTTTGTGCTTCCTGGATTCGAATCAATAACGACCGTGCAGCATGGTCAACTGTGCACAGTAGAGCCACAGAAATACTCTAGCGTAATGCCACGTACACATAGTACGAAAATGGAATACAATCAAATAAAATGACTCGTATATTGGAGAAGACCGGGGCCACTTGAACACTAATCTGCACGTAGCGCCAAGGTGACATTCGCTTAAGCCATAAGCTGCCCCAAACATGGCACACTAAGTTCCAATCATAGACACACCAAGCGGCTAGTATGGAGCATCGTTTATGCTCTGTTCTGATGAGATTGCTTCCTCTCCCATTCG
Source organism: Anopheles arabiensis (assembly GCF_016920715.1). NCBI lineage: Eukaryota > Metazoa > Arthropoda > Insecta > Diptera > Culicidae > Anopheles > Anopheles arabiensis. The sequence goes on from NC_053517.1 coordinate 99,218,307, forward strand.
ATCGTTTATAATCAGCCCCATGTTTTATTGCGCATTTAACGTTCGCGCTGGGGACATCGCTACGAAACTGCATCGGAATTGGCTCTTCTTCGAGGTGGTAGGAGAATCGTCGCCCAATCTAATAATAGCTTATCCAATCGATGATGCACTATCTGTTTCGGTTTGCCAACAGAAAAGGAAGAAATAGAAATCGGATGAGTACTACGATGCATAAATAAAGCAAAACACAACAGCCTAGCAAGCAGTGTTTTACATTCGGGTGCTAGTTAGTGACCGTTTTCACAAGAACTAGCCATAAAAACCTACTTCGCAAACGATCTCAGTTCTAGCAAAGTCCATTCTATACTTGGTGCAGCTTTTCCGATCCAATAACCATTGCTCAATCCCCTTCATCAAAGCGCCAGATGCATCCGGGTGCATTATAAACGTTGCCTAGCCCATTTTTGGGGAAATAACGGGCAAATAATCCAGCAAAAAACCCAAAGGAAACTTTGTCCACTAATTCTATTTATACGCCACTTACTTTGATCATCTTCACTTAACTTTGCACCATAATCGTTCCGTGGGACGGAGACGAGATCAAACAGAACCGTTTGGATACAACCGATCGGCGGCAGGCGTGCTCAATTAACACCATGCTAAGTGGACGGTCAGGCGCACGGTCGGGCGGGCGGTCAGTTTGCTGCTGGTTCAGTTCATCAACGCTGCACAGGGCCATAATTCGATTTTACGACTGAAGTACTTCCGCCCGCGGAGGGGGGGGGGCGCTTGGAAATGGTCACTTCCATTTCGACCAAGTTGGGAGATAAGCAAGCAAACTAGGGAAAGGATGGTGGTGGGTGATACTGTTTCGCTTTTGTTTAATGGTCAATGTAATACAATTTTCCGAGGCGAGGTGGTGGTGGTGGTGTTTTTTTTTATGTCGCGGTGGCGTCTTGCTTCAATTAGACCGAACGTTTTCGTTTTTCGCGTCGTCGACCATAAAAAAACGGATCGGTTTGTGTGTGCGCTAGCGGCTACAAAGACACACAGTTGCTATGCCACAAACACGAGTTTACACGTTACATTTGTAGCAGTGAAAACTAAACACACACATATACATATCCACTCGTAATCGGTGAATCGTAAGACCGATGTGTTTATTTATTTTTATCCTCTCTGTCTGTCGATCGCGGCCCTGCGCTGATGGTGCGGTGTGGCCCCCAAAAAGGTTTCTGCTGCTAAGGGGAGTTTTCGGTAGATTTGCATCTCGTCCACATTTCGGTACGCTCCCACGTGCAAAGACAGACTCACACACAGACACTGCCTGTCTATCTATTCTAGTACAAGACAGCAGGAGAGAGCAGATGCCAAACGAAAATATCAACCTGACGACTAGTGTAGTTCGCAATGAGTAGCACGAGGACGCGACGATGTCAAGGAAATGAATGGTGCAAAAAGAAAGCACGCGTAGTTGTGCGCTTCTTTGTGTGTGTGTGTGCGTTTTGAAGGGCAATGAGCAAAAGGAAAAACACATGTTCCTTTCCTCTCCATGAGCAATTTTCTTTTGGCGAAAAAAAGCGATTGTAGCATTTCAGTCGAATGTCAAAATCTGTAACAAGACACAAACACACGCAATAAATACTTCGCGAGCGAAAGATATTTCTCACTTTCAGCCCATCAATAATTCAGTTTTGGAGAAAAAAACATGTTGGATGTGTTGCACCTGTGTTCTTTAAAATCTGTAACATACGGTTTTGTTAACTTGCTCCCAAGTGCTCCCTACAATGGAATACAGGAACAAGAATGGGGAAAGGTTGCATTACAAGAGGCTAAAACAAAAATCTCAATTGCAAAAATTGAAGGTTCATCACACACAAGCACATACAGTAGCGAACGCGATCAAAGCCAAATCAAATAATCTAATAATAGAGCCTGGCAACAGCATCATCATCATCATCATCAGCACATCGCAGTCGTCGTCGTCGTCAATTTGTTTGCCAATCTTCGATTCTCCGATTGCCTTTGTTGTGAGTGCTGCCGAGACCTGAGAGGCGCACCCGGAACGGGAGAGATTTGGTCAAGAGCCCAAAGGGGAAGAGCCGATTTCGATTAAACCATCCATCAACCTTCTTTTTCACCGTGGAGTCCGAAGGGAAAGAGGGCGGGTTGTATCCTGGGGCACGTGCTCGTTAACTGAGCGCGCACACGAGATTTACGCAGCTCAGCCACCTCGAAGAGGGAGAGGAGATTGCAGTTTCAAGTATGCGTTCGAGCAAGCGCGGATGGAGTTGCCACCGTGACATGCCACCGACAGCTCGACGCGATAAATTTGACAGCTGACAAAAAGGGTGCGAACGGGTTTTATCGTGCAGCTGAGCTGGGGGAAATACTTAATCCGCAGACATCCAATCGTCCATTGGTAAGAATGGCAGCAGGGTTGGTTACAGCAGGGGAGAGAGAGAGCACAGCTTGCCACTCGGTAATGAAAATAGGCAAGAACCTATCAGAAGCGGATCCATCAATCTCGCCCATCGAACAGAGAGATGTTGTTCATATCTGTGAATTCAATTTCGATTTCAATTCTTGCCTGCTGGTAGCATATGTGCACGACCGGTGGATAAAATCCGATTTGTTCTTTCCGCATTGCATCGCCCCTGCTTTGTCGTGTTTGTTTGTGGATGGTAGCAGACCTCCTGCTGTAACCATATGTAACCACTCTCGATCGTGTGCTAACGATCAAATGAGAACAGGCCAGTGCAGGGAGGTAAAGGGTTTCTGCTTGTACTAAGGCGCCACTTGCACCCGTCTTGGTGAGAGAGCAAATATCTCAACTCCGGGCAGGGCAGGAAGCGATCCGATGGAATGTTTATCGCTTTTCCTTTATAACCCCTCTTGTGTTATGATTTATCGTTTACGAGCGTGTCTTGTTGATCCGGAAAGGCATGCCGCGTGCACAGGCAACGAAGGAAGTGTGTGGTGCCATTCCATCTCAGTCGATAGAAATCGGAAAACTGTACAGGGTTTTGATTTACATCTTCTACCGAGCGCCCTGAGGTGTGTGTGTTTCAAACATTTCAATCTCCCTGAAAATAGCCCCACCCGCCAAAGGCAGTGTATTATTAATGCATCTTCGTGACGGGCTTTGGTGCGCAAATCTTCTTCTCCAAGAATTCGATCCGTTGGAGAAACAACACGGAAATGCCTGGAAGGATTTTTCCTTGTTTGTCGGTCCCGCCACATCACTCAAGGACACCAACACACAGCACCAGCAGCAGCAGTTTGACAGCGACACTGGCGCCAAGTCATTCCCATGTGGCAAACGATGCTATGCTTCTGTGTGATACGATCGATTTTTTGCATCGCAGCTCGTGCCTCTCTTATACATTCTCGCTTGAGCGCAATATACTCTAACGCCCGGGAGTGAGCCGCGATTCCTACATGCCTGACTTTCGTTTGCACAAGCACAATGAGGCCGTGTCACAGCGTCCTACACCTTAAGAACCTGGAGTACGGCCCAGAGTTTCGCCATCCCACGGTTAGCCAAGTGACGAGTTCCTCCTCTGGTGCATACAACGAGGCGGCATCTTGTGATGCACTGGGTACTACACTACACATCACTCGTAACATATCATGTACAATATCACACACATGCACCGGGTGCACTTTTTGCTCCTTACCTTTGTCTTTCGAGCTCAAAGCGGGTTGGGAAAAGGGTGGCATTTTTCCTGCAGCAGTTTCTAAACACACTCACGGATGAAATGGATGAGTGTGTGTTGGGGTGTGTTATGTTCGTTTTCCATTCCCCTTCCAACTGACCGGAGAGCGCGAGCGTATCTGGATGTGTGTGTGGTGATACCGACAAGTTGAGCTTGAGGAAAATTCATCTCCCCCTTTTCGGGACGGGGAAAGACACAAGACACAGCCCCATAGCCAGCCCGCAGCTGAAACAGCACCATCTTCCCATACATTATTCATCGTCGTGCGTCAGCAGGGTAGGTGTGTGCGAGCGGGGCAAAAAGAGACGTTGCCAGAGCACCGCTCGGTTGTGTTGGAAAAATCGTTTCCGAGTCGGCGAGAATAGAACGGGCGTGAATCACTCAGGGCAGGAGGAGGAAAAACGCAGCAGCAGTAACACCGCCGTGCTGCGAGCGCGAGGAAAAGTGTGATTTTAAGAGCATTGGAAAATGAGGCAAAGCGTACAAAGCTGGAAGTGAGGAGTGTACGTGCAAGTGCTGTTGTGTGCGTGTGCGTGTGTGCAAGTCGTTGAACTGAGGTCTGTGTGTGTCTTTCTGCTTAAAATGAGAAAATAACGAAACAGCAGTTCCAAGACGGGACCGAGACAACGCAAAAGTGAAGTATAAAAATACCGTCCAATAATCCCCATTGAGCTGCTCCGAGCGCAGGGGGTTAGACACGGGTTTTCACGCAGCAAACCGAGGGACCGAAAGATTCGTTAATTTATTTGCATAAAATGGGGAGGAATGTTTCCAGCGATGCTGCAGCGAGGCTTAATTGGCATCCAGACTCCATGCTGATGACATGCGCGGGAAAAAACAGGAAGGAGAAAAGCGGCCACATGATTTTCAAAAGAAATACGTACTTTTAAGCACGAACATATTCACACACAGGCGTAAGGAACGATGAGCTAAGAACTCATTATGATTCCGAAAATGGGATCGTTTCTCCACTTTGTGCATTCTTTCCTTCATTAAGCCTCACATGGAGACGGAAAGACAGTTCCTTAGAAAGACTGTTCCGTGTTTGCATGTATCTATCGAACGTAGACTGACTTGAAAGTAACAATGCTTTTTCACTGTTGGCTTTCCCCCTCCGTAAAGCAAAAAAGGTACCGAACACTAGAAGGCATAAAATATGCAACAAAGAATGTAGCAAAAATGTGGAAATTCTAGGCTCTTGCGCTCAACGCCAACATGGGACTTCCTATACACAGACAACCGGAGGCCCCAGGAAGTTGGCCGGAAGCCGGGTTTGATTTTTGTGCTTCACCGCGTGGAAAGATTCGGTGACTTAGATTATCCTATCGGGGTCACACAACCCTGCGGATGGGAGCAAGGTGTCGCGCGGCCTGAAGACGACGACGACCGCTTTCCTGTCACTTTTGCGAATAAAGCAGAAACCGGCCGGTCCTGTCCTGTATGATGTCGTCTTGCGCTAAAGATATTCATTGTTCATCGTTGGCAGTGTGTGTTCAGGGGTTTTTTTCGCGACCCGTCACCTCACGCTACACGACAACGTGCAGGCGGCTGCTCTCTAATTCCATTGTCGTCTTCATCGTCGCAGCCGCCCCACTGATAACGCCGCAGGAGTCTCTGTCTGATCGTTCGCGGAGGCTTTGCAAACCCAAAAAAAAAAAAAAAAAAAAACTGAGACCACCACTGAATATACACTTCGGCAAACACACGGCGCGCAAAAGCTTCCGCACAGTGCGCGCTGGGTGGTGGTGGTTTAAAAGGAGCACACTTTTCAAATAAATAAGGACCTGCTGCCACACGGCGAACATTTTTTAAAGGCGAGCAAAACTCGTGCGATAATGTGATTGAAGTTATGCAGATTTATTCAATTCCGGGCTGACGGCTGAAATGTTGGTGTTTATTTTGACGCAGGCTTTATCCTGTTATGAAGAGAGCAAGGAATGAGAGATGTTTCAACTGAAAAAAATATCACACCAGAAAAATGTGGAACCTAATCAAAAGGTCTTGTGGAACCATATTTTGCAAAATCAGCCCAACAAATAACAGACACTGTGGCTCATCTTATAGCTATTGTAGACACGGGTTCGTTGTCCATGAAGGGAAAAAAGGACATCATAATGTTGTACCTAACAGATGCGCCAAAGGATGTGTGGCCGGGAGTTACACATTTCCTCACACTGAAAGGCAATGAGATTTTAATCAGCCAACAGCGAACGAACGGAAAAAGCTTATCTCAAGTTAACGTGTCAAACGGAAAACAAAAGCTCCCGAGCAAATCCTACATCATAACGGTGTGATGCATAGCACACCAAAAAAAATTGGAAGTAAATACATCGACGAGAAACGCCGCAAAGAAGAAGGAAAAAAGGCCCAAAACTTGTATCGTACGACCTAGCGCGGCGAGTAAGCAAACAGCGTTTTGAGAACACTTTTTGCTCCCCTACGTGAGTGGATGTGTGTGTGTGTGTGTGGCAACGGAATGTGAAACAACTTTTCTTTGGCGCACACAACACAACACCCTGAAGGCGCTACACTACGCCAACAACAAAGCCAACCAACGTCCCTTCGTTGCCTTCGCTTTTAATCCTACCAATTTCCCGGCAACCGTGGGCGGCGGCGGTGGTCGAGCTTTTTCCGGGTCCAACTCCGTGCCGCGCTCGTGCGCGTGTCAGCGCGACCACACGTACGCGAAAACGTGAGCGTTAAAGAAAGTATTTTCTCATTAAACTTTTGCTTGCTTGCCTCCCGAAACGCACACAAACACACACACGCTTTCGCGTCACATCGTGGCGCTTGGGCCCAAGCCAATGAAGGGAGTTTTCCAGGGGTTTTTTTTTTGGAAAGTCACAAAGAGTTTTGTCGGACGCCGGCTGTACCGTATGTGTGTGTATGGTTTGTATTATTGTTGTGGTTTTGGGGGGAGACGAACTTGTTATTAAAGTCATACACTGTTTTTCTTCACCATTTACGTCAGGCCTTATTTCCCTGAGCGGAGGGAATAACTGCTGCTTTTTTGTGTTCATTCCAGGTGCTGACACTCTTTCTGCAAGGTATGCTATATGTATGTCTTATACAGTTTATAATCTCACACCACTGCTGCGTGATCTTTGTCCTTCGTCCTTCGGGAGGTAGGCCACTGTAGCTGCCATGACAACAATTGCTTGCTAGCCGCGTTTTAGGGCGAGCGAAAAGATTATACATCATGTGGTGTTAACATTATCGTTCTTTTCCTGGCAGAAGGACTCATATATTTGCTCCGGTCCCATTGATCAAACACAACGGCGGTCGGTCCGATTTCGTGTCATGACAAGCCTAAATTAATTTAGCTAGCTGACGTATTATTAAGGCGTTGCTTCGTTAGCTGCTGGCGATCAGATAAGCATAAATAGACACGATTCTCTTTGCATGATCTGCGGGCATCATTATTTTCCTACTTTATTGTTTGGAAATCACCTAGAAACACCGAAATAACCCTTTGATACGTATTACTAAGGTTTTTATTCTTATTTCTCAAAGTTGTTCAAGCCTCCACAACAAAGAGATATGGAGAACAAGTGCAAACTGTGTCAGTTAAAAAAAACTGTTTCGAAAGGTTTTGCTTGTATTTTTAAATGATTTTCCAACGCCCACCCAACTCAACATCACTTTCAGAGGCGAAATGTGATCCTCGGGCGTGCGTAATTGCGCACTAAAAATGGTAAAACTGTCCAATAAAAAGCCTTTGTTTTATTTAAACCATTTTGGGTGCTTTTCTCCACTCGAGTGGCAAGCTTTTCTTGGAAATTGCTTCGAATAGAGCTTCCCCGATTTTTATCTCTTTGCCATCCTTACGAACCTTAACCGAATGGCCCGCACCGGACGGATCGAATCAGATAACAACGATCCGCAACAGTAGCCTATTGTTTACGATGGGCACTGTAAGGGAAAAATGGATGTAAAACTGTAAAAAAAACAAGCTCTAACACACACGCGCTCGTCTATGCGTGTCGAGTGAAATGGAGGCCATCTATGGAAATGAAGATCCACTTTGGAACACTCGCCTAAGCGACCATCTTGGTTGTTCATCTGTTTGCTCAAGCATCGACCCATTGTTGACCCTTTCACACACACAAACACACACACAAACATACATAGTTACACTCCCTGTGAAGCTTTTTTGGGGGTGCTACGAAAATTGATACAACACCACTTACCGATGGTGATCGACAAACGACACTGGCGAACTTCTCCCTACAACTCCGAGTCTACAACTTGCTACAAGACTCGAGCACTACACAAACTACAGCATAAGTGGTGTTCGGGTCGTGTTTTCCTGTCTTGTATGTATTTTTTTTTTAATATAATGTTGGTTTCATTCCATTCCTACAACATAGTCCTGTGTGTTTTCGTTCTGTGTTCTATTGCAAGCAAACTGTACACAAACGTGTTTGTGTGTGAGTGTCTCGATGTGTCATATGTCCTCAATTTGCATATTCAAATATTCGCACATCCTTTCCTCATTTGCGGCAAAGAGCACCCTGTGTGTTGTTTCGCTCTTTTTTGCGTGCTTGTGTGTGTGTGTGCTCATGTGTTTTTTAAATACTTTGTTTGTTTTTGTGTTTCGTTGTAGAGCGAAAAAGCGCCAACACGAGCAAGCAGCAGCTAGGAAGAGCGGACACTTTCAAAAAAACATGAGGGTTTATTGTAAGTGAAATGCAAAATAATGTACAAAACATGCAAAAACGACACCAGCGGACAACACCACCACCAAACCTGCTGTTCCGATCTGTTCGGACGTACGTACTTGTCTGGTGACATACCCGGGAGCCATACCTAGCCTCCGATGGATGGACAAACCTCCATCCAGTAAATGCTTTTCGATTTTACAACCCAAATAGGACACCGACGGAAAGCAAAGAGCAACGTACTGAAGGTCCAAAAAAGGTGGCTCCCACCCTGCCCCGGAAACGTAACAAAAAACAAAACGATAAATTTTTATTATCATCGTCAATTACATCTGCGATATATACGGGTAGCGAGCAGGAGGTTTGCCATTGAGAGGCTTACAGGTAAGAGGGGACCATATTTTTGCATATTTTACACGACCTTTGACCAAAATTTAGGCAACTTTGGCTTCATGTTGTTTGATTGTTTTACCACACACACACACACCCCGTGTCGTAATAGAGTCGATAGAGAAAAAAACTGGACGTGTAACAGCAACTACAGTTTGTAGTCGATTTTTAAAATGGCGGAAATGGCGGGTTAGTTTTACCCTTTTTTCCCCGTGTGGTCCTATTCGTAGCGCAATTTACTTTGAAAGTTGCTAAAATTATGCACAAACACCACTTGAAGCTGCTTCTACAAACTGGAATGATGGTAGAAGCCTTTCGTTTTGCATTAAAAGCAGGTCAAGCTTTGCACAAAATTGACTTTCGTTATCAAATGTTGCCTTTTTCCCCCGTTCTCTAGAAACAATGCTAAGTCCCTTTTGCATATCCCTTTATCCTTGCGCCTTACTTTTTAACACTACCCTGCGCTAGAACGTACTGTGTGGTTCGGTGTGTTTTGCTGGAAGAATTTTTGTTGGTTTTTCTTTTGGGTTTCGTTGCCTCACTTCACCCCCCCCCCCAGCTTTCGCGAACCCAATAGTTAACGGATATTTATGGTTATTAACTGGGTGAAATGACAGTTTTGGTGTTCCGTGGGGTCAGTTTAGTCGGAAAATATGTGATCCCACTGTACTGTGTGGACTGGACTGGTAGGTGGATTGCTTTTTTGCCTTCCTTTTTGCGCTCACTGCCACAATCGCCCCAGCTACGTTCGATCCGTAGTGTGCGAGACATTTTTTTGGAATGAAGATAATATACTGCACGAGCTTCACGGAAGTTAATTTTGCACAAGCCTTTGGTTTTTGTTCGATAGCACACACACACACATACACACAACGAGCGTACGATGGTTCAAAGGTGGAATCAATTATTTAGATGCCTTTGCCTGTAGTTTAGGAACACCAGACCAGAGCATGGAATATGGTGAATGAACCAAAAAGAAGGGCAGGAGATGGTGAATCAATAATGTGTAAGCTCGTTAGACGTGAAAGGGCTCGAAATTCTGGAGTGAAATTCAGGCAGACGTCGATAATCTTGGTGGTACACAAGAGCACGTTTACACAGTACAGCTAGGGAAACCGCAACCCGCAACATGAGCAAGAAGGTTTAGATATCTCTTAACCACTCGATTGGTTGCTTGTAACGTATACGTTTCTGAAGTAGATCGTCGGATTTGATGCTGATGTGTTTGAGTGGCTTTTGCCAAACAGCATTTATAGTGACTGTTTCCAGGAAGTACACGCTTTAATTGGTAGCAGTATTACAAAAGGTCTGATTGTTCAACATCAATATTGAAAACGATAATATATAATTACCGTTCCTACTCCCTTTTATCCCAGAGTAGTACAAAAAGCAAACATATAAAGCCTTATTACAGCAACGATGAGATAATAGAGCGCTAAACGAAGCGCTTTGGAAAATACACAGATCCAACGCATTCACCCTCCGTTCATTTCCGGTTAATGGAAAGTTAATTCAATAAAAAAACGGATACCGCCTTTTATGCCTGACAGTTGCATGCATCAGCCATACACACAAGCATTGTGAAGATATGAGCGTTGTTCATCGACAATTGTACAACAATCAAATAACTCCACGCGACGTGTATCATTATCGCCCTCATCATTCAGCGGTTGTGTCTATACTTATTGGCTGAATAGGATACGATGCAGGCGCTCACTCCCCTTTTCCAATAGGATGGCACTTGTCCCCGGTTCACCATGGCAGAACGCTTTGTGGTTTGTGCTACATGCTTTTAGACATTAAACACCCGTCCAGTGATGTTACCGATGGAGTGTTGTGTGGTGAAAGTGCTCACGCCATGACCAAGGAGCGGCACGGAAAGGGGCATTTTTCCGCCTCTCCTCCTCCTACTCCATATCATCCCGCGCATCTCTTTATTCATCACTTAATTCCCATAAAACCAAATCCCATCGCAGTTAGTGTTGCATATCGATCTGATACATGCAGCGGGAAGGCTGGTTTGCACAATTGAATTCTGTCGTCGGTTTTGTGGGTCTCCTTTAAGCCCCTGACATAAATCATACTTCCAAACCCTGGGGCAGATTCGGCAAACCACCGGGCCAGGCGAAGCTGCGGTTTAAAGAGAAAGAGAGAGAGAGATACCCATTTGTGTTGCGGTGATGCGGTTGGTGTGAACGGGAATACGATGTAACGTGTTTCCAGCATGAGCAGCAGCGTTACATACGGCTTCACACCTTCCCCAGCAATAACCATCGGTCGGAAGGTAGTAGCATCAGGTACGCTCCAAAAATGCCGACAGAAAATTGGATAATGATAGAGGAATTAACGAAATTAACACAGTGCGCTGAGGGCGGGATGGAAGCAATGGGTAATTCGATAATAGATAAGATGACAGAGCGTGTATGGATGAGCTAAGCCGTGATGATATAGAGAGCGACAGTAAATGATAATTTAGCACAATTTAGCTAACCATTGTTTCATCAACGGATCTTTTCAATTCATCGGGGGAGGGCGTAGTTTGAAATAAATTGTCAAATTAAAGATATCTTGGTGGTTTTAGTTGGCTGGTGAGCTGGTAGAATGATGACATCCGATAATACCTTACACTTTCTCTCTTGGTTCGTGTATTTTGTCCTAAATTCTGGTGTGAGACACTTACCTAAAACGACAAAATAAGAAAGAGCATTGATTAGAAAGAGTTTAAAATACATTAGAAATAATGTAATAGATACAATATAAGTGAAACTCTTTGTAAACTGACGCCACCGGATGCAGCAGCAATCAATCGAGCAATGCATCACGAGAAAGAGAAACTGTGTAATAACATTAGCAAACATCCAGCAAAATGTGAAAGTTCTATGACTCATCGGAGTCGCACTGGCAGCAGATGAAGTTCCAGCGCCTGACAGATCTCACACGGTTTATAATACCCAGGGACAAGCATCTTTCAGCTGTCGATGAAATGTGCTGAATGGCAAGCAGATGTGTTTGCGTGTTTGTTTTAATGTGTTTCAAACATTATACCGGGATGCAAAACTCGACGCGTTGTAGCCAGAAACAGGATGGACATTATTATTATTTAGGAGCATCAAACAACAGCTTAAATTAGAGGTCATTTGGGCAATCCCAAATGACTTTAGGAGCTCACATTTTCAATATCCTGCAATATCCTAGTATCTCTCTAGACGCTTCACCTGTCGAAAGGTTTTATCGGTCGCTCTGCTGCCGACGTAATGTACCGTAAGTTAGTGATTTCATTAAGAAATTCTTTGCGCAACTTCTCTCCGGGTAACCTTTGCTACCGCACCTCGCCTCTCATCTGCTGCAGCGGAACAGCAGCGGGATCCCAAATGGCTACCATCCCATTTCACTGACACTAAACATCAAACGGAAGGACACACGAGTATAGCAGTAGAAGAAGAAAAAAAAACCTCAGCAGGATGAAAGTTTTTTGCCGGTATCATCTTAATCAGAGCGAAAGCAAATTCAACCGAGCACCGGGGCGCGCTCATTCCGTTCGAGTGTCCGAGAGCGGGACACAAAAAGTGCCTTGAAGAATGTGTCCTGCCGAGAAAAGGGTCAAATCAAATTGCAAAAAAGGGAGACTCGAGAGGAGAGAAATAAAAACAAAATCTGCACATCAGTCGAAAGGTTAAGTATTGCTAAGCAACGGCGACACAACTCAAGCGATTCCAGTTTTACGACGCAATATTCACGAGATGTTTGTATCCTGCCTGTAAGTTGTTCTTTTATTTGCTGCTGCTGTACCAACATGTGAAGGGGTTTTAGCAAAAGTCGTAAACTGAAAGCACGATACGCTTCAACTTTTTTCGTGAATCAATTACCGTAATTCCAATATCAAATCTGACGGATACCTGACTTTTTTTCTGCACCGCCCGAAAGTTGGAAGGAAAACGTAGCCTGCATCAGCAGTTTCAGGGAAAAACTCACCCAAAATTCCCAAACACCAATCCAGCAATACAGTTTACGATTATTTCCCCCTGGGTCTATCCGAGCGGAAGATTACAGTTCTTTTTGGTGCGCCAAAACCGCTCAGGAAAACGCTCAGCCCCCTTGCAACGTGCAGCAAAGATTTCCCTGCAAAGAGCGCTGTGGTGTCGCTGGGTGATAAAAATAGTTAAAAATTACTCGTTTCTGTATGGCAAAGAAAAGGAAGCGGGGGGGGGGGGGAGCAAAAAACCAACCAGTGAAGCCCTTGACCATAATGCGAAGCTCATTAGTGACATTTTCGGTTTGTTCAGGCGGCGTTCCGGTGGTCCGGAAAATGGCAAAACCCATTGACCATAACGAAGGTGTTTGGTCGCTTTGCTTTCATCAATCTTTGGCAAACCCCAAGGACTTGAGTGAAACAAAAAAAGAAAACGTCTCTTCTTGCAAACTTCTAAAGCAACACCCATAAGATATAGAAAATGTCACTCTTTCGCCTAAAATTTCTCGGTAACAATTTCGCCTCGCTTTCGCACCCGCTGAAAAGAAGCCAGTGCACAACACGCGGGGGTCATGCCCTCAGTTAGTTAGTTAGTTAGCACCGTGTCAACATTGTCTTGCATCCCCATCATCCCATGCTTCTTCTTCACCACACAAACAAATGGACGTAAATCTCACTTTTTAAACGCTCTCCTTTCGGCGCCCGGAACGGAAAATGTTTGTACGCGCGTCAACAAAAGCGAACAGCAGCAGCAGCAGCAGCAGCTAACAAATAATCAATCACTGCCATCGTCAACTCGGATTATCTTTCTTTCGTCGATTCCTTCAGTCGACCGGTCAGTTTAGCGGATTGGTGCTGAGATCACCACCTCCCCCAGTGCTGTGTTATTGGAAAATCAAACTTCACGGCACCGAGGAGGCGAGGTTGGTTTGTGCGCAAAACACACAAGGATTGGGATTTGGGAAAATGTTGAAAGAAAGCTCCGCCATTGATGTCAATGAAAAGGGATCGCTCGATTCCGTTGAGATTTCAAAGACGTTCAAAAACGGTATCTTTGCCATCTTTGCCCAAGAACGAGAGCGTGCCAAAATGTACGTGAAGCTGTCGAGTATGAACCTGATTTGGCTGCTTAATATTCCTATCCCGGTTGAGATCTTCACTCTCTGCGCAGATGATGATGATTCCATCGATTCCGACGAGAAGACGACCACCACGATTGGAAGGTGTTGTTACATCGTGGAGTGTGAACTTACTTTCCCACCCAGAACACGTGAAAATTCTATTAGATTCGCTTATTCCTTGCGGTGTACAACGAAATCGAATCCTTGTAAAACATGCAAAACGAAACAAAAACCACGGAACCATTTCATGTCATATTCCAATTTGCTACGCTGAATAGAAATACACCCACACACGATCACTGCTGGGAAGGCTTCAAGGTGAGCGGGTGGAAAAAAGGGCGTTATCTTGATTTTTTTTTAACAAAAAAAGCCATAGATGGAGCACAAAAGGGCATGCTCGAAGAGGAGCTTGCGTGCAAAGTGGCAACTGCAAAATGGTTCTCTTGTAAAACAAACCAAAACAAAAAAGAAGAGCTGAATGAGAAACGAAATATCAACTTCGATGAAACAAATGAACTGAAATATGCTTACCAAACGGGTCCGGACGTACTCAGCGAAGCAAAAAAAGCACCACGAGACGCCCCAGACTCACAGAGCTTTACACGGAGCAGCGCGCAACCACCGTGGCATGCAATTTGCAGACACAATAAAAGACCCGCAAAAATCAAGCAACCCAAACCGTCGGATTCCTTTAAAAAGTAATAACAAAACTAACACCCGCAGAAGCAAACAACGGCTGAAAAAAACCCACTCCCGATCGCCAAAGAGGCAAGGATGCAGTGTGTTTCTTTGGGGCACAGAACGAACTCCAGCAACAACAGGAAAAAAAAACTCCATTATTGGACGACGACGCCGGGCCAAACAACAATCGATTCGTTCGCACCGAAATTTGTGGAATATTATTTCCAGATGATTTCCGACACCTTTCCGGAGCGGGTTTCGGGGTGCGAGAGGGGCAGTAGTAATAACGAGCGGGATTTGATATCGGCTCCCCGGTAGGTCGTGGTGGGCGACGATTGGGCGATAGAAATCATCAAACCTCAGCACCCTTCGAACGAAATGGTCCGTATGATCGAAATATGCTTCTCTTCCTCGCTTCGCGGTGCTGTGGAATCTTGTGGTCAGCTGCCGTTGCGGCCACGGAATTGAGCTGCAAAATCTGCAGACCCAAAATTTCGACGCATCCGAATGATGAACAAAAAAAGGGCCGTGAATTTTATTGCCTCTTCGGGTGCTCGCTCGCTATTGCACAACACAGCCGTGGATCGATTCTGACTTTATAACTTTCCACTCGAGCGAACCAGAATCATGAAGCGAAAAATGATGTAATTTGATTGTGAGTCGGTATGAGTTTTTTTTGTTGGTTTGTTTGCGTACCGCTGCTTCATCTGCATGTGTTCTTCAATCAAGGGATGGAGATTAGTCTATCGCTCATAAAAAATACGGTTCTATATGAAACAACGCCCGATTTCTTCCAATCAAAAAGCCCGCCCAGTGAAATAGCTCACAATTCTCGTACATTAAAAAGGGCATTAAATGAAATTCTGAAGAACTCATATTTCATTCCTCAAAATGATCTATCTGGACCGCACACACAAACACACCCCGCCGAACTCTCTTCTATCCGTATTATACAATTCTCAAAAGCATCCGCAAGTGAAGATGAGGAAACATTCGTCGACACTTGAGAAGCGGCACTTTGTTTCCTGAAGCGAAAAGCCCCTGACCCGAAAGCCTCACGATGGTCCCATTTCCAGCGGGAGAAAACGTGCGTAATCTAATCGCAGAAACTGGCCGGGGCTGACGGCGTTGCACCTAACGGTGACGCTGGAACTGGCGATGAGGTGTCGAATGAGAATGGAAGAAATGTGAAGTAAAGCAGCATATTGCGACCGTAAAATATTCCTCCTCCTAGATCACACCATCGGAGTGCGTCGTCGCTACTTCCCGTCGGACCAAATTTAGGAAACAATGCATCAGGCGGACATAAAAATAAGCGGGAGGTTACGTGTCGCTATGCTGCTCCCGTTGGTCTGCCACCCATCATGCACTGCCCATCAAACGTTGATGAAATTCAAAAAACCAACCACGACGCTCACCGCATCACCCCGGAATCACCGGAAACTTCCTCTCCACGTACCGCTCCCTCCTCTCTCTGACGATTCACAAAAATGATTTCCATTCCGGACCACCTTCAAAGTGGGCGGGCTACACACCCGCACAGAAGGTAACATGGAGGGCGGGGTAGTGGTGATAATGCGACGGTGTCAGTATCAATTGACCTGAGAATACCATCCCCCGGGCTAGGCGCCCCGAACAAGTGGAGCAGTCTCCAATTACATAGCTCCAAGTACAATCCAGTGCTGTGGCGAATTGTGTGGCGAGCGGATATATGAGACGGCTTAACCGAGGAGAGAGGACACACACACACACACGCACGCAGTGAGGGATGCTCTTTGGCCAGCCGAAAACAATACTCCATTCTGTAAGTGAGGAAGAGAGGGTGAAACAGTTTACAGTGGGAAAATCTATCTACGATCGACGTGAATGGCGAACAGCACTATAACGGATTGGTCTATACATAAACCCTCCGAATGGGAAAAAGAGAAGTCTTCAAATGCATCAAGTTGGTGGTTTTTTGGGGAACGGAACTTGTTGAAGTGCTTCAAGACTCGTGTTTATGTTTTATGTATTGTTGATGAAAGGTTTAATGTATAAAAATAGTTGGTTCTTTGGATTTTGAAGACCTTATCCTAACGACCAAGGTCAAAGGTCATATGTCCCATTCAAAATATCATCAAAATGTTCGCCAAATCTGTTCGTTACGCATAAAAGCTGACAAGCACCCCAGTCGAACCCAGCTGTGGAACAATTGCTCGCGCTATCAGCAGAAACCGTCGTCTAATTATAATCATCCCATGAATAGAGCGGCTTATGCTGTCTTCACACAAAAGCCTAAACGACGAAATTCCAGCGTCCAGGAATCACATCAAACAAACAAGTCACCAGCAGCAACAGCAAGCAAACGGCCATCATCCCCCGGGGAGATAGCGATTCTTACATTCCCCACCAACCACATCACCCACAAAACGCTCTCCGACACCCGCTCCGGAAAGCAAATGGAACACAAAACTGCGCTCCAGCCGCACGAGTCTCTGGACAGTCTTTAAGCGATGATGCGTCATGGCTACCACCATTTCGGTCATTCTTCTCTCCCTTTCATCTCTGGACTGAACACACAAAGAGCAGCATCAATGACCGCATTGCTACGTCCATCTCCAAACCGGCGTGTCTGTGCGTTTGTGTGTTTGTCATGCCACCACCATACACACACACACACACAGAGCAATAATGATCTGTAATTGGGCGGAAAAAGCAAGCGACTTTGCGAAAAGTGAGAATCTTTCCCCATTTCCAAGAACGGAAAATAAAGCGCCAACCGAAAAAAAAGAGAGATCCCTGTGGCCCATCCACCGCCGGATGCTCGAGCACCATTCCCTAAATGACGAAGATAAACAGCTGGAAATGGAATTCACTGTGGGATGATTGCGCAGGGCGGGGGAAGGGGAGCACCTCCCATGCATCTCCCATGCATGTGCCAGTTTGGTGCTGCTGGAATGCTGTATCCTCCGCAAAACGAACACCAACCACCACTGTGTGTGTGCAGGTCTCGTCACGAACACACTGGAGCTGTAGCATCAGCAGCCATCATCATCATCTTCTCCAAATTGATATTTATTGTATTGACCCCTGACCATCCGCCTGGACCGTCAGCATACCCTTCCCCTCTCCCCCAACACGCCATTGTCTTCTTTCGTGACGGGAGAACAAATCAACCATTTTCCGCTGTTATGCTGTGTTCGATCGGCACACGATACGAGAAGATGGACACAAATGATCAAAGCGACATCTCGTTCGTGCGGAATGAGAAGAGGTTGATTCCCTTCGCTCCAGCGCCCCGTTTTCCAAGCGGACCTGCAGCCGAGGACGATAGAGTCGTAACCTTTGCCTTGATGCGCTGGTGCCAAAGTCGCACAAAACTGCCGCACAAAGATGATTGCAGCACAGGTTCTTTTTTTTACGTTGGTTCGCTGGAATGATCCAACGTTTTACGCATCACCGGTATGTGATTGGTCGCATATCATCTGGGTGTGTTGTAAGAGAGCCATGGTAGACATTACGAGCGGTATTAAACATTTAAGACGATGATTTGTAGCAATGAAATACGTTCGTTTTGGGTGCAGGAAATTCAAGCAGACGCTTCAAAATGGAGAAATCTAAAATGCGCAAATTGTGACAGGCTAAAATCAATCACAGCATAAGAAATAACAAAAGCCCGTTTAGGCACGGAAATACATCGGGTGCGGAAGGGAAGCACAATATGTTCACACTGCATGCCTACAAAAACACAACTCAGTCACTAGGTCACTGATCAAACCATCCACCACTTGGGGACGCAAACATGCGACCCATCAACCCATATAAACATAAACATGCTGCTAGCAACGGTCACTACCACCAACACCATCACCACGACCGGGTAACTAGGGGAGGGGCACAAAATAAACATTGCCGATAAAACACGCCCCGTCCCCCATCCTGAACGTCGCCTACTGCTGGTCATTGAACGTTCATTAATCTTTTCAGCATTATGCTAATATAAAGCGTTTTATTCTACTGCTGAAGCCAGAACGACTCCAAGGTTTAGTCTTGGAAAACCGAAAGAATTCCATGTCCGAGAGCTCCGAAGTCATCCGAAATGGTTTCAATGCCACTGTTTGCGCCAGCATTGTTCCTCTACATGTTGCAATGGATTCCAATACAGTTGTTTGATGCAAAATCGATTCGTTAACACACAAAGAGCGAGAGAGCCAGAGAGCAGGCGAGACTTTCAAACGTTCCGTCGGTACAGAACGTCATGCCTATCGCTGTATTTGTTGTACCGCGGTTCAGCTGCGCTACAGTAGTGATGGTGTTACCGCCTGGTGCTCGACTGCAGATGTGCATAAATATTCAACAAAACAAAACAACCCTATCATCAACCCAGCGGGAATGGGTGGCGTTGGTTAGGGTTAGATTTCCGCCTTCGCCTACTGTTAATGAATGGATGTTCATTTCGCCGGTCAGCTTTGCTAAAAACCGTCCACAACTCACCCTTCCACAACTTATGATTGGATTAACGGAGGAGGCATTATTCCGAGGTCCTAGCAGAGGACGGCACGATGAGATGAGGAGGTCACAAGCTGATCCAGCTGTGTTTAGCCTTCCAGGCATTCCAGCGTCTTCGATTCGTTTATGATAATCGGCTTTATTTACAAGATTATACAATAAATAAAATCAACTATCCTTGAACGGTGACGTCTCCATCGTGAGATGATGGCACACACAAACACAACATCGGCTCAGGCCTAATCTCTAGACACTATTAAATGGC